>NC_067286.1:45494752-46144127 GCF_020740795.1 Apus apus | reverse complement strand
AAGCAGTATTAAACTATAATCTTTGTACACCATCTTGTAAAAAGCTAAAGAGGTCAGGACATATGCCAAAAAATTTTTTTCCCACTCTACAAATAGCTCTCTATTTCATCTATGGATTTGCAGATGTACCTCTTAATATATTTTTTCTCATTGCTTATCCAAAATTTCCAAATTTTCTAAAAGGAATTGATCTAATGGGGAACTTGGCAATTTATGAACTCATGTTTACTTAGCAAAGGACAAACTGAAAAAAAGATCAAACCCTTAACAAAATTTTTTAAAGCAAAAAATAACCCTTCCAAAGACATTTCACAAAAAGTAGGTTTTTAATTTAGTTTCAAAGTAATGCATTTAGTTTCAGTAGAATAATTAATAAGATAGTGGAAAAGATATTTAGATGAAATATTTAGAAAAAAAAAAATCTATTTGGGAGCATGACATTATGCTTCACAATTACTCATTTCTGTTAATTAGTTTCTTTCAGTTGCTGGCTTCAGAGTGTTTTATTGGAAATGTGTGATTTTAATTAAGACATGAAGCCTTTCACTAGATTTTATTTGTAGATAAGCACTAAAATCTGTAGTAAGTGGGCCACACATTCCAAAATAATTGGAGGATCTCTTTACCTTTGAAAGTTGTTTTCTTTCCTCTTCAAAAACACTAAAGAATTCATCTTAGAATTAAATGATCATGAGTAGAAAACAATTAATAAAAGAGGCTAATGTAATTTCATTGCAATATAATTGTTATTCAGTAAATACAGAGCTTATTATAAAAAGCCTATTGCTTTCTATTAATTTCCACATTGACAAGTGCCCAGTTTATCCATCTTGTGTCTTCCTCTCTAAGCAGTTTGAACAGTGCAATGTAAAAGCTCGAGCTATTAAAATGTCACTTCATAGAATCACGGTTTGGGTTGGAAGGGACCTGTCGCAGTCCGAACCCGGTTTGGGATCAAAGCCGCCTTATCTCAGGGCACAATCACCCTGTTTGTTTATCAGGATTTTCTGACACTAAATTATATATTCAGGGTATGTAAATTATTTTGGTGGGTCCCTGGCTTGGGGCAGGCTTGCTTCCACTAGATACGTAACCAATTGATAAGTGCCTCTCGGAAGCACACACACAGATTATGTGTTTAAAATACCATTTTACTGTAAAAGTTTTCAAAGCGTGTGTGTGGGGAAATCTGGGTATGTAAATGTACCTGGTCAGTAAAGAGAAAGAAAAAAACCCACAACTATTATAGTTTGGGGTAGAGAGAGCCCAAAGCCTTTCCCATATGGGGTCGACAAGGTGCGTGTGAGTAAGGGGCTAATTACACATGCGGGGGGACAACGACTTAGAGGTAAAAGGTTTGGATGGTGATGTTATCACGTCTTCCTGGAGTCGGGATGGGGTGAGGCGAGTTGAGGCAGCGGTGGCAGGGACAGCAGGGACGGCTGCAGCAGCTGCTGCCTTCATCCTTCTGGTGCCTCTGGCAGCCGAGCTGCCGCATGCCTGGGCACAGGGAATGGATCTTTTTGGAGTTTGGGCATGGCACGGGTGGCAGGGCCACTCACCTCTATCACCCTGAAGAGCTTTCTTCCGATGATCTCAGGAGCGCTGGAGAGGCTGGAGAGCGCTGGAGTCTGACGACGAGCTGCTTTCCTTACTGGACCCAGGTCTGGTGGCAAAGGGCTTGTGGTGGTCTCAGCCAGGGCTGCTTTCAGCTTGGCTTCTTTTATTTGATTTTTCTTCTCCTCTCTCTTTTGTCTTCTTCTCTCTCCTCTGTACCAGCAGCAGTGGCAATGGGCGTGGTAACGACCCACAAACAATGGTTGTTACGGGCATTCATTGCTGTGCAGTCTTAGGCTGCCGCTTCCAGGCCTGCGTGCAGCTCGTGATGAAGTCCTAGCCACGGCCCCTACCCCACCGTATTGCCACCGTTTCTCCTTTATTTTTATTTTATTCTGTTACATCTCTCTATTATAGTCAATTTCAGTGAGAGACATACTTTTTTGGAGGCCAGTTCTCCACAGGACCTTAATGATAACCTAGTTCCCACCTCGCTGCATGGGCAGAGACACCTCTCAGTAGACCATGTTGCTCAAAGCCTCATCCAACTTGGCCTTTTAACACTGCCAGGGATGGGGCATCTACAACTCTCTTGGGCAACTTGTTCCAGTATTTCTCCACTCTCATAAAGATGAATTAAGAATTTCTTAATATCAAACCTAAATCTACCGTCTTCCATTGTAAAGCCATTATCCCGATTCCTATTGCTACATGCCCTTATAAAAGTCCCTCCCCAGTGTGGGAAACTGTTCTTTTCTGACCCCCAATACCGGCTTGCGACACCCAGTTTTCCTGTAGGCCCCCTTCAGAGGAGCTGGTAGAGGTTTTGTTTCTGGGTTTTGGGATGAGGGTTGGAATGTAATGGTTAGCTGGAGGAAAATAAACTGAAAAGGTAAAATAGAAATTTCAATTTTTTTGAATAAAAAAACAAACCAGTGAACAAGGAATTATGGACAAAAGTCTTCCAACCTGGGTGGCAAAGATAGAAACAAACCATCAGCATCTGAAAGAAAATAAAGTTGAAGAGAACAGTACTGGAATAACAGTCTTTAAGGAACTGTTCTTTGGACTTTCACAAGGTGAACAGTGTGATTATTAGAAACTATGTGAAAGTGTAAAAATGTCCAATGGAACAAGATCAAATACCATTAATTTATCTGACTCCTTTTTTATACTAATTGCATAAAACAGTGCCTGATAAGTATGGTTTTGGAATCCTTAAATTATTAGCATATAGAGAATTAACTTGGAAAAAAATCAGCTTGTAAAGCAACATATAGTTCTTATGGCCTCCATATAGAGCAGCATATAGTACCTCAGACATGGTGCTTGATGACTTCAGGGCTGGATAAATAAGAAGTGCTCTTCTTAAGAGTACTCTTGAGAAAGTTATGCTAGTAGAGATTTTGGCCCACAAATTTAATTTTACTCTTGATGATGCATAGAATTATTCTGTTGCTGAAATACTTCTTTGTGACTCCCACAATACTAGCCTTTTGATTTATTTTTTTTTTTCAGCAGGCTGAAAATTTGATACTCTGTTGTGACGGCTGGGATTTCTAAAGACTGAAAGGAGCTGGCTGCTTATTTTAAGCCAGCAGCACTTGGACACATGCTTTTATTAGGCTCCTATTACCTTCTCCTTGTCATGCAACAAAATGCTGTGTCAAGATTCCTTATATCACCTGATCCAAGAAGGACAGATTTATGTTAGACTAACATATAAACTAGACTGAGATTAAGGCAGTTAATGGAAGACCACTTTCAGTGTTCTAGAAAGCTCACATGCCGCTTGATCAGAAGTCATTGCGACAAGCTCACAGAGCTCGTGATTTTGTGTAAATATGCCTCAAAAACGTAAATCTTCTCAGTTTATTGGTGCTTTGAATAATTAATTTAAGTTTTTTAATAATACTGCAAACTAGAATACATGGATGGATTCAAACTGTTTTGAAGCTCATTCCAGAAATTCAAAATACAGTGAAGAAGCAACAGGTACATGGTAGAATCACAAAATAGTCATGGTTGGAAAGGACCTCTGAGATCATGGAGTCCAACCATCATCACAAAAAAATCCCCCCAAAACCAAAACAACAACAAAAAAACCCAAACAAACAAACCAACCCACCACATAACACACCACCTGAAAAAAAAAAAAACCAAACACAAAACAAAACCCCAAACAAACACAAACACCACACACACACCACCAAATAACACCCACAGAAACCCCCCTAGAATCTTTGCCACTAGGGCATTCCCTGAAGTTCCACATCTACATGCTTCTTGAACACCTCCAAGGATGGTGACTCAGCCACCTCCCTGGGCAGGCTGTTCCAGTGACTGACCACTCTTTCAGTATAGAAATTCTTCCAAATATCCAAAATAAACCTCCCCTGCTGCAACTTCAGACAATTTCCTCTTGTCCTGTCATTATTCACTTGGGAGAAAAAGCCAACACCCAACCAATTACCCTTCAGTTGGGATAAAAAATATCGGACTTTATTAATTTACTCTAGCCTAAAATTATTGCAAATCTCTAGTTCTTGGACAAATTTCAATTTTCAAAGAAGTTCCAAAAGAAGCATATTTCCCTAGTCTGTTCTTGTGGGTTTTTTTTCCTCTCTGTTGATAGCATTTTCTGACTTTCCTATGTTTGACAGGAAGGCCTTGTCTACTAAAATATCAGATAATCGCAGTGTATCAAACAGATTTCTGTATAAATTAGGAGAGATATATTTCAAAATTTATCACTACATTAAGAGCAACAAAAACATTCCAGACTAATTACTGCTGTAATGCCTCATATATCTTTAGATTTGCATTCACCTTAGTGGTGCAGGACTTTGGAGGTAAATTCCCATTCTGATACAGCCTACATTTTGCCACTATAAGTGACAAAAAGAAATGTAAAGTCACTGTTCATGTAAGCTGTCTCTCATATCTAGGAACCAAGGAAATCATCACTGAAAGCAACCTCCAACAAACATGATATGACAGAGATTTGTATATTTGAAACACCTCTTCTGTTCTTTCTCCAGTCTCCCTTGAGCACACTAGGACAATATTAATACAATTTATTTCAAATGTGTAACTAACCCTGACTTTTTCTATTTCCATTATATCTCCCTGTACTACCAAATACCATACAAAACATTAGAAGATGGAGTCACTTGTTTGTAGGTGATCTATGATGCAATTTATAAGTTTTACATTTTTTTCTTAGCAAAAACTGAAAAAAAAAAATCTATTTTTAAATTAACTTCAGAGATAATATCAAGTTTCATGCTTTTTATGAAGGTTTTACAGAAGTAAATGTATCTAGGAAGTACAGGAAAAGTAGGAATTTATACAAGAATAACCAAATCATCACTTTTTCATACCAATCTAATTTTTATTTTAATAAAGAAGTTAATTACCACAGAATTGTTTTTTCTAACTTGCATTGCCTTTTTCAGTTCAGTTAGCTGGATTTTCGGCGGATACATAATCCTCTAACCATGAGGACAAAAATCCTATTGCAGTATTTATTATTTACTCAAAGCTAGAACTATTGTGTCTTTATCTTACATTGTTTTACCTTCGATTTCCAGACACAGAATCCAGGTGTAACTGGGATGCCTCTATCTGCTGGTCATATAACTGTTTAATAACAGAAGACAGCCATAAAATGATGACTCAAATATATTTGTGCTGCTTCTGCTGGGATTGCAGTTTTTATACACTTACTTTCAATACTGTCCCCGTACTCCTTTTTTTTGGCCAGATTAAGGCTGTGGTTTTGTGGTTCTGATTTTAAGGAAAGTCTGGACCATTGTATTTGGATATGTCTAGCTGGATTAATGCACAATGTTTAATATTCTTACTACTTTCCCCCCCCCCCCCCTCCCTTAAAATCCAAAGGTAACAGGATTTCGTCAGAAATTAAGAGAATTTAAGCACACGTTTGAATTGAGGAAAAAATTCATGCTGTTATCATTCAGAAAATTAGATTACAGGGAGGTCCTCTTCCCTCTGGTATATGAAGCAACTGACTAGACCAGTGGTATTTCAGTTCTTGCTGTGAGAGACAACAGATATCACTGAAGTGTGAGTAAGAGCTCACAAGATGCTAGGACATAATACTCTTAAGATAATAGGCATTTTTAAATTTTACTGTACATTTTGTCTGCTAAACAAAAGCACTGCCCTCTGACACAATGAAGGGAACTTAGACATTTCTCAGCAAGTCAGTGTGTTCTTAATGGGAGAGTGAGTCTTCAACGGTTAATTATTCCAACAAGCAATATCTAAACCAGGTCCATTCTTCCTACTTTTTTTTTGCTTACTAAAAGTAGAAGTAATAGAAGAAAACAAAGAAACTTAAGACTCTTTAGAGGGAAAGGGAAGATTAGATAATCTCATAAAGTCATGCCTAGAGTGAGGGGTTCTAAGCATTGGAACTTTAAAAGTTTTTTTGTTTTTTTTTTTTCATTCATTCCTGTTCTTATTTATGCTGAATTCAGATGCTACATAGAGGCATCTCTCTATTTGGCTGTCAAGTTGTAATCAGTGCACAGACTAAGATTCTTCTTATTGTCTCCTTCAGACATTGTCATGAAATTTCCCAAGTCCAAAGATGCTATGTCATTCTCCTAAGCAAAGAAAGAAGCAGAAGACATTTGTAAGAGGACAGCTTGTGAATTCCCAGAAAATTTTTGAGCATCATAATATTATCAAGGAATTAGTGTAAGTTCACTTTGGCACCCAATCAGATGCTTTTTTTACTTTAAGAGCTGGCTTCATACTAGCCTTTGGGACTCACAAATGTCAGGACTGTGCTATAGTATATCTTTCCCGCCTTTCTGAACAGTGTCCTGTGTTAATCTCTCTGGCACATCTGGTAACTTTCAAAAGCAGAAGTAAAAAAGCAATTCTGTGTAGCAAAAAAGTGTGAGAAAGAAATTAAGAAGCACCATACTTCTTTTTACAGACAGAGAAAATTACTAAAGAGCATTTGGTAGTTTTCATTGTTGAGAACATGCAGCAGCTTAGTTTCACCAAGGCTAATTGATTTTCACAGCTGGTGCATGAAAGGCTAAAGATGCTAAGAAATTTGAAAAGGACTCTTGTCTAGCCCCTGAAGCTTCTGGTATTTGTGGAGACAACAGAAAATCTTTGGGACTGGAAATACTGATATCTCATAGACTTAACTTCACTGAGATGTTTATTGATCTGTTCAGGCTGCAGCTAGCTTCAAGAAATCATATCCTCTCTCTGAAGAAAATCTCACATATCTCTCAAAAATTTGTTTATATTGTGACATTGAAAGGGTGAATAGGTTTATGTCACATACGACATAATTGTATACAGAATGCAACATCTTACGGAATAAGCATGTTTTGTTATTCGTTACAGGCAGAACAGACCATATAGCTGAGACAAGTCTGCCATAACTGATCCATCAGCAAGGGGACGGTTTGTCTGAAGAAAGGACCTTTCCACTGTAGAAGGGATTAATCAAACCCTGCTGTAAAAGTCATTCTTTCACAGCACTTAATCTTGTTCGGTATATCAGATTTCTTAATGTGTGGTCAATCTTCCTTACCACTGATAAATGAATCAGTGGGATACACATATTAAGACTGCTGGAGCTTAAGCATGTGTCCCAATCTGTTAATGAATATTAGAGATGATTTTTTTTCTGCCTTAGTTACTTAAAATCAATTCTCTCTTAATCTATGTGGTGTCAGCTTTCTATTTGACATATAAATAACAGGAAATAAGATCTTTTACTTGTTGATTTATAAAAAAGGAAGGGCAAATCTCAAACTGCCAAATGTTTACAGCTTGTAGCAATGCCATGGCTTTGCACAAAAACATCTTTGGCAAGGTCTCATCTGCTCCATTTGACTCACTTGTAAATAATCATACTTAATCTCACCTTTTCCCTCTTGGTAATTCATTACTATGTATCAACATGAAATTTTTCCTACATTGAAACTTGCTTTCCATAGCCATTTAAAATATTAATTAATGCACATACATCATGGCAACATGCAAGTCAAATAGGTGCATGTGGTTATTGAAACCAAGCTTAATCATGATTTATGATTTTGGGTGACTATATTTTGAAAGCCTGATTAAGAGGTACTTCTCTGAAATACACTGCTATACTATAAAAAATTGTCCCAACACCAGAAGTTAATTTTTGAAGACAGTTAAAGAGTTCTATATGATGTAAAGTTTGGATTTTGGTATCTTGAGATGGTAGAAATACAAGCTGTCCTGTGAGTCGAGGAGCAATTTAGAATTCAAAAAGCATAAAACCCCAAACTGTAATGGATGAAGCACATGAGAGCTGGAAAAACGTTGACATACAACAAAACACTATAAAGAGATAAATTAGAAGAAGGTAGTTAATATTTAAACAACAGTTTTTTAAAAGTCCAGTAAGCAAAATTTACCAATTATTTTTTTATATGTGTAACACAAACTGGCCATACATGCTGATCTTCTATCCAAATGTCTTGCCTATGAGTGGCAGAAATTCAAATACCCTTTTACCAATCCCTTTTTTTCGCACATTGTAGACAAATAAGGCTAAACCTCTCCTGCAAGGCCCTACGTGGCTGACTTCTCTTTCTCTTAGACAAAAGAAACAGATGGAGCTTAATGGTGGCTGTGTCAAGAATTTTGAGCATAACATTAAAATATAGCCCTGGATTGCACTTCATGGAATCCAGCCTGAATCTGTGTGAGATTAGCTCTGTGTCATTTGAGGAGTTACCAGGCCCAGTACTAAAGGGTGTTCCAGATGAAAGTGGAGAGGCTTATTCTAGTATCTAAGTTATAATTTACAATAAAAATGGGAATTTGAGCTGATAATTTGCACATTTATAATAAGGAATCCTGTATTCAGTCAGTGCTCCTGCAAGTTCATCTGATTCTTATCTAGCTTGATCCTTAGTAAAGATGAGTAACATACTCATGCATGATATCAGGGGTCACAAAAATTTTATATTCTGTTGCCTTCGGAGATGAGGGGAAAGTTTCAGAAACTCATTTAAAGGGAAGACAACAGAGAGGAAGGAACCTTGTTATCACGGATTTAGTTTTCATATAAGCAAATAACTAAAATGGTTTCTCTGAGAGACAGTGGCAGGAAGAGAGGCAGGGAAAGTATCCATATGCAAAACAGCACTGAAGTAGCAATATTTTCAACAAGGTTGAATTGGGTCGGAAAGGTGAATCTGAGATTGCAAACATTTTGTGACTGTAAGGCTTGGAATAATAAATGACTGACTTCCTCTTCCCAGCAAAGCCATGCTTTTCTCTCACGCTCCATTTCCTTGTAGCTAATAAAGTCTAATGAAATACCAGTGCCTTTATATTTCTTGTGTTTTACAGATGTCCTTTCTCACTTTGACTCCTCATGTGGATAATTTGTCTCTCTGATTATATGATTATAGGAATGTTATGCTTGCACTTGTTTCATCACTTGCATTCCTCTTTCTCTCTGTCTATGATGAGAACATTGTTTTAATTGACCTAGAAAAAGATATCACAGAGACAATATAGAAGAGGTTTAGACAGTTTCATACTTTGTTTCAATTATAATGTCAGACAGACAAGTTAATCACAACCGCATAGAATGAAAGACTATTGACCCTTTGAGGCCTAATAAATAGTTTTACAGTTTTGATTCCTTCCTTCCTTCCTCCCTTCATCTCCTGAAGAGACTGTAGTTAGAGGCACTTCCTTGAAAGCAGATGATGTCTGTCTAACGAGACATTTTAATCTATTAGGCTAATACACGTGCACCAAGTAGGTACAGAAGGATAATTAAGGCTGCTGAAAGACTAATTTAACACCATTTTAAAATATGGAGAGGGAAAAGGTGACCTATAAAAGACAGACAGATCATTAGATTCAACACTGTCAATACTGGAAGTCTTGCAGCTGCAGCTAATGGGGCAGCTGCCTTTGGCTATTCACAACCTCAAATGCATGCACACTGCTATGTAGAAATGTGACTGTTGATACTGCAAAGGAGTTTGGTTAGGGGATGTAAACTGAACAGCATCAGTACAACTGAGACAGGCCTCTTTAACACTATAAATGTGAAATAGACTGCTTTGGTAATGGTCTTGGCACAAGTTATGCATATTCTACATGTAAAGGCTAAAACTCTGAGTATATCAAAGAACTGACACTGATAGAGCCAGATGGAAACCAATGTGAAGATATTTTGATCTATATTTAAATTTGATTATAAATGCAGAATGTTCATTTGAAGACATTCTTCCTTAGTGAACTGATGTACCATGTAAGATTCCTCAGCTTTCTGGGAGATAAAAAAGGTATCAATAACAGCTGTGTAACCCTAAGATTAAAAAGTGTTCATATTGATTTTTTTTTTTCTAGTATTTTCTATTTCAATTTTTTTAATGATATATAAAGAAAAACGCTGCATGATGCTATGACATGTTTAAGTCACTTGCATGATTTTTTTAATTTTTTTTTTTTTTTTTGACTGGTTAAAATCCTGTTTGCTAATCAGTGGTGCCTGCATTAGCCTACTAGGTTATTAGCAGGTGGAAGAAAATTCTCATTTTCTTTCTCAACACTACAACTGCTTTAAATATGGCTCACTTTCATTCTCTTAGACTTAGAGGCAAAGTTTGAAAAAACAATTCCAGAGCAACCATAATCTGAAGACACCTTTTTTTCCTTTATTACTTCAATGTGTATATTTCACAAGTATCCTGTGAATGGCCTGTGTAAGTGTGTCTGACAATTCATGAAGATGTTGGAAATCCCAAGAGTGGATTGACACAGGCTCTAAGGAAAAGCCTTTGGCTATGCTCCAGCTGTGCCAGAAGCCATGCTCACAGATTTGCAATGTGAAAGGAACTGTTGAGTTTAAAGTCATCAACGGATCTGCCATTAAAAAAATAATTCTAATGGGTTATAATTCTGGGGCAATTTCTGACTCAAATGGAATAAATGGCATATAATCTCATATAATGAGGTCATTATGGAAAAAGCTTCAGAAAGAAAAAAAAAAAAAAAAGTATTAGTCATTTTATGTACCAGCAGTGCTGTTTGGCAGAAACAGCAAAGTAGTAAGTGAGGGAGAGTGGTCAGAAAGTTCCTATGACATGTTTTCTAAGCTGGTGATGAGCTCTCTTGAATATCTTCTATGAGAGCATAGAATATGCTGATGCTGAAGCTAAGAAACCTCTAAAGCCAGAGATTTATCCAGCTTCCAAAGGGAGTGAAATTCCTCCAACACACCTTCTTCAACTTTGAATATACCAAAGGACATGTAAGTAGTTCTTTACAGCTCATTGAAACTAACTGGTCAGTGGAATGATGAATCTTAACTAAATCTAAAACACTTAGTTTTCATGAAAAGGACAGAGGTGTTATCGATCTCATACACCTCTAGCTCACGTGTAGACCTCTGTACTGTAGAAATCCAGTGGGCCTAACCTCCCTTTATAACCCTAGAAAATATGTAGACAGCTTCACCAACCGGGACACCACACATATGAATTACATTCCAAAGTGCAGAATCCTCTTATGGAATATAGGAATTGTCTTGATGCTTCACTCAAGTTCCAACTCAAACCATTCTATGATTCTATGGTTCTCTGCAATTCTGTTTTTCATATTTTCTTCCTTCATCAGTGCCCTGGGAAGACCAAACATTCTTAGTTGTTCTTTCACAGCTTAAATTTAAAGATCGTTCCCAAACTCCAGTGGACTGGGAAGTCAAATAAAACAGTTTCATTCAGTTTCAAATGCATATTTCCCCTACCATCCGTATGTTTAATAGCATTAAAACTGAGTTCAGGAGAGTAAACAGTCTCATATTTGTTGTTGATTAGGGAAGGAAGAGAACCACCTCCATTCATGCAAGAATGTGCATTCATGCAAGAAATGAAAACTTAGATTTTCTCAGACAACACATCTGAATTTTGATTCATGTAAGGGAATCTAATCTTGAAGAAGGCTGCAGGAGGAAAAACAAACTGCATAAGAACATAAAGAGAACTAATCCCTACTGCTGTAATGGAGACAACAATATAGTATAATCATAAACATCTCTTTAGATACTTATGTCAGGTCATTAAGATAACACCTGAGTTTAATGCAACCTGTCCTTAAAAAGCAGATGGGACCTTGTCAGTTTGGCCATAGGCCAATGAAATCTGCTGGTAGGCATTATTGGCAATGTCCCAATGAAATCTGCTGGTAGGCATTGCAGCCTTCATGTTATTACTGTTAGTTCACCTTCAGCTAGAAAAAATAGTGTGAGACAGATGGTAATTAATTCTGGACAGGTCAAAAGGAATTACTGTGAAAAGAAGTGAGAAGTTCTCTGGGCAACAGGGTTCTTGGTCTAAGTTTCTCAGTGCCACTGAATTGTAGGAGGAAAAAGTCCCAACATATATATGACTTTGTTTAGCCAAACATTAACTCAGTTATATACAAGCTACCTTACATCTCTATACGTTCACAGTAGCAATAAACATGGATACATTAGTCCAGTTTATTAACAATAATGCTTTGAAATGTTTGAAATGAAAAACAAAATGTTCTGAATATATTTAATAACATTGATAGAACAAGTTCTTTACTGAAACACCTTTTACTGTTCGCTTTACCCCTAACTTCAGTTACCTACCTAAACTTCTTCCTAAAATGTAGTAATCTCCATATCTCCTTATTACAGCATCTCTGATTTGCTATAATTATCACTGGCACACTGGGAAAAGGGCCAGATATGTAAGATATGAACCTTAAGTGCTAGTATCTTTTGAATATAATACAAATAAACTTTTTTTCCCCACCTTTTTGCTGTCATCTACCCAACCCACTTCTCCATCACAGGGAATGAGACACTAGTTACTTAGTAATGTGTAAGTACATATGAGCTGTTGCAGCTTATATACGTATGGCAGAAAAATACAGAAGCACAACTCCCAAACAAAGCATCTGAATTTCAAACTTTTTTTACTGATGTGACTGCTGAAATAGTAAGAATAATCACCCAAAGTTTCACCTTATTTCTCAGTTGTTCCAAGGAGGGTAAAGGAGCTAGTGAGTGCTGGGATTTTTTCAAGAACACTCCTCAATATGCACATTTGAAAAATCTCTTTAAAAACATACCAAATCCCTCTTCACCTCAAAGAGCTATTTTTTTTTACAATAAAAAGTTGCCAAAATGTCAAAACAAAAAAATTAATTTGGATATACTTCCAGTGAATTTGAAAGTTTACTAGGAAGAATATATGTCATAGAATCTTCAGCAAATCCTTGAATCACCATACGTAAAAAAACAACCTACTTAAAACCACTGGGAAAGCACACATTACTTCCACCACATTCTGTGATAAAACACAAGCAAGTTTGTCCTAGCGTATATTGTCTTGACTGAAACTAGCATTTTGATAAACAAAGTTAAAAATTGCACTGATTCCTTTTAAATAGAGCAGTAGAAAATACACTCTAAAAAGGGTGGAATCAAACTGTTACCCATAAAATACATCTGATTATTTCTCCACTTTAACATATTTTGGATGGACTATTAAGCATATGTTTTTTTGACAGCTATAATGATGCCTATGTGTTTGAACTTACAAAACATTCATGTGTAAATTCATGATCTTAAGTACTATGATGTCAGCTTCTCTTTGTTTCTTGCTTGTGGACCCAGTCATGAAACACAGGAGACCAAAAAAAAATATATGAGAAAAATGAAAAATTGCTTACAAGTATAAGAAATCTGAAATATAACAAAACAAAATTTTTAAATTTTACAATTTTCATATGAGACTGAAAAAATTACGGATTGTAAAGTCAGATAGATCCTCAAGAAGAAATTTCTTCTGTTATGTCCAAAGGACTAATGTAATATACATAAGCCATCCCAGATGGTCTTAAGTGTCTGAACTAAAGAAATTTCACAGCATTCTTAGGCAATTTTTACCAGTGCCATTCTATCCTTTTTATTTTTAAAGTAGGGTTGCACTTTGTTTTTTATTTTTCTGAAAAAAAATAAAGGGCTTATATTTTCAAAATGGATCTGGAAAAATCAAGGATTTTTTCTTATAAGAGAACAAAATTAAGTGCTGTAATGTACATACATATTTCACATGGACATATATGTGTATATATATATATGTTTCTGTAGGGAGCAACATTTCCTTCTCAGATCAAGATTCACTGTTTTCAGTCAAAGCTCCTCTCTCCTCTCTTTCATCCTTTCATAATAAAAGATTTTATCCAAGTAGGTTTGACAGATTCAGTTACAAATTCTCTTATATTTATTTTTTTAATTTCAACTTGAATATGAATCTTACCTTTATAAAACTTACTGAAGATTGCTACAACTGTTAAGAGATGGGAACATATTTTTTCTCAAACACTGACCAAGTCTACTTCTCTAATCCTGAAAAGATATCTTGAAGTATAACTAAAACTGGCACCAGGCCCGGTTTTCACCTTTGCCCCTTCACTGCAAGAGCTTATACACAAATGTGACATTGCAATTCAGTCATTAGCTGATGCTGCAAGATCTACTATTCCAGCTTTTTAGCTCTTATGAATCTCTGTTGACATTGCTTAATCCTAACCTCAAATACTCCATTATTCCACTCATTGCACTGTTTAGATCAGAAAAGTGTAATCACAGCAAATTGCCAACTAGCTTTACGGTACTAACAACTATCCTAAAGGTATGAACAGGATCATCAGACCACTGCAGTTTATAATATGCTCTATGACCTGAAATGTGAGAAGGGACATACATGGGTTTTATTTTAATTTTGAAAATGTATCTTATCTAAATCTAACCAGCTGTGTTGTCTCTTTGGGAGAGGAAAAAGTGTATCCTCAACATGACTTATTCACAATGTCAAATTTTACTGAAGACTAGGCATAACGTAATTCTTACATGATTCATATGCTCACAGATTACAGGGAAGTTTTCAATTTTCCTTGACCTGTCAGTTTTGTATTGAAGACTATAAATTGCTTTTGTCTGCACTAGGATTTTATTTCAAGATAACTAACTCAAGAATATGCAATTTTACAAGTGATGTCAAGGCTTTTGATTGTATGAAGTGCAAGAAAGTAAGTATTGCAAATATTTCCAACTAGAAGGCAATTTTCAGACTGTGGTCTGTGGCATATCAGTAGTATATAAAACCACAGTAATAGCTCTGCAGATAAATCATGGAGTTATATTACATTGCAATACATACAACATTTTCAGTTACACACTAAAGTATGAATTGAAACTTAGATTAAACATCCATCCATGAAATAATAAAACAGTGTTCTCATCTGGCATTGCAATTTCTAATAGAAGTCTTTATTGTGAACATCTGCATATTATGGATAAGCAGGAGAATCAATTGTCCCAGCATTATTTTTCTATTAGTTACTGTGGGATGGGACTTACTAGATCTAAAGATAATACTGCTATATATTTAGACAGAAGCCTAATTTGAAACTGGAAAGAAAAAAAGAAAAGCAAGTTGAAGAAGGAAAAATCAGATCAATGTAGACAAGATTTCTAAGTCTAACTAATTAGGACATTCTGTTTTTAAAAGTCACACAGGCCATACAACAAAATGTATGATTGTTAGCAGCAGGCATACAGACTATCTTTGACTCTAACTCTCAGGGTTATCAAAACTACAAAACTGCAGATCTCAGGGAAGCTCTGCATTTAAGGCATAGAAACGAGCTCTTCATTCCATAGGAGACCAACTCCTCGCCCCATCAGGAGAAAGACAAAAGCTTGACAAGTTCATCTGTTACAACTGTGAGACAACAGTGATCATATTTGGCAGTTTGAAGTGGCAACATTCCAGTTATTTAAACTGTTAACAGTATTTCAAGCAAATTATAACAGTCTGCTTTGGATAAACAAAGTATATTGCTCAAAATAGCAGCAATAGTAGGAACATGTGTTTTTCTCTTTCCTTACCCAACACTACCTAAAACCACTGTATTCCTTTCCTATTGTTTGGCAAATTGAGGTAATGAAAAACAACCAAAACAAACAAAAAAACAACCAAACAAACAAACAGGGGTCTGTAGGCATCACTTTCGAACAACAATCTGAACCTTTCTTTCTTTCCATATTACCAAGAAATACTGCATGATATTAGCTGTTGACTGTTCTGTGGCCTTTAAAGTGGCCCACTTTGACTTCAAAAGTCAATTTATATTTGGTACTTTGAGACTTGATAAAAGAGCAAAATGATGTTATTTCTGAGCATTTCTAAGTTCCCAACTGCTTAAGTATGCTCAGCAGCATACAGATTCTAGATATGAGAAAGTCATCTGAAATTACACAATAGACTTAGTTTCTCATTTACTTTTCACATGTATTTGAGAGATAGCCTATAAGAAACTGTATATATAACTAAAAAAATCATGTATAGACTTACACATGTAAACAATTTGTGTTAAATTACTTAATACCACAGTAGCACTTGGAAACTTAAGATAAATTATTATAGGATCTTACAAGCTTGCCATCCAGTGAACGTTTTCCTCACAATGAGAATAAATATAATTATTCTTCATCTATGTGTACGAAAACTGAATTGTAGACATATTAAAAGATCCGTCTGAGATCAAACAATGTGCATGTGATACACACAGGACTTAGTAACAAAATTTAAGATTATCTGCCTTTTCACAAAGCAGATAGAAAAAGCACATTTACGCACTCTTGAGGCAAGAAAAAGGGAGGAAGTAGGCTAGACTGTGCCAATTAACAGAGTGAGTTTTTCTTATATAATTATAGAATATATAGAATATAGAATTCCAGAATCATAGAATCATTAGGGTTGGAAAAGACCTTCAAGATCATAAAGTCCAACCATCAGCCCCACACCCCCATGACCACTAAGCTACCTCCAAAATCAGTACGTCTACCCCTTTTTTGAGCAACTCCAGGGACAGTGCCTTTGCCATCTTCATGGGCAGCCTGTTCCGATGCCTCACCACTCTTTCAGTGAAAAAAATTTCTAGTATCTAATCTGAACCTCTCCTGGTGCAACTTCACCCCATTTCCTCTTGTTCTACTGCCAGTAATTAGGCAGAAGAGGCCAACATCCACCTCACTACAACCCCCTTTCAGGTAGTCATATAGAGGTAGTAGTTTATGAGGTCTCCCCTCAGCTTCCTCTTCTCTAGGCTGAACAGCCCCAGCTCCCTCAGCCTCTCCTCATAAGACCTGTTCTCCAGACCCCTAATGCAAGCTTGGTTTTAAGGAGACCATTGATAATGTTAAAAGCAGTAAAAGATCACTCCATAATTTTGTGACAATATGGTAATGGGTTTTGATCTTTTATTATCTCTTTGAAGTTCATGAAAGGGTTCTGGATAATACTTGGTTTTGCGTGTGATGCATACTTACATGTGAAATACAAGTCATATAGGTTATTTTGCATTGACTCAATATTACAACCACAGGAAACAATGTGCTGATCTTGGTTGTTCCGTAGAGTATTGCATTCCTGATATGTTCTGTGCTTTTATTTTATCTAATTCAGCTGTCCCCTACATTTATTTATTTAAAATCATCAAAGATATGCTTCTTCATTTACACTCTGTACCATATTCTTCTATAAAAACAGTGTAACATTAATGGCATACACATCACAACAGGTATGGAGAGACCTAAGTATAATCAAGTGTTTCCAACATAAGTACTCTCATTGTTTAGTATAAAGGTGAGCCTGAATGTTGTGCTTCCAAGATTTTCTGATATATTTTGGGAAGAGAAATATGACAATGCCAGTATATATGTGACTGTTCAAACTAAGAACTGACAGAGGAATCAAAAGAGAGAAGTTTTTATTGCTCTTGGAGTTCAGAACACTGTGCAGCATTATGTTAAGCTGCAGCTTAACATGAGCCAGCAGGTTTATTCGTATGCTGACTGTCAGCAGTATTTTTAACAAATTTTATTTTCAGTTGTTTCTTTGAAGAAGCTACCATGGAAAAGAAAAGACTACTATTTCTCTTATTTCTGTAAGCTATTTTGTCTTTCCACTCTTTATTAAATCCACATTCCTTTCTTTCTTACTTAATTCTTCTTGAAATAGCTTCCACGAAGTATTTGTCAAGACCCATTCATGAAGAGCCATCAAGTGTTAGAAGTGAAGCAGAGTATATCTGAAACTTGTAGTAAAATCATAGTGAGGCCCAGCAAGCCTCAAGGGTCAGCAGAAGAATATTAAAGCAGCAGGAAAAAAAGAAATACAGCCATCTATTTTTTCTGCTTTTATTTTCTTTCTGAATTTAATTTGCCTGCTCATAGAACTTGCTTTTGCAAATGTGCTTCTGGGTAGATACATGTATTTTTTAGGTGAGAATTATTTCTAAATGCTTCAGGCACCACAGAGAAGTTGTTTAGGCATTTCTGTATCAAGAATTTTTTAAAACACATCTGAAGCACCAAATAGGGTAAAATTGGGCATGGTCTGGATACTGATCTTGACTCTCTACAATGCAGTATTAGCTAGTCTGTTATTTTACCGCTAAATTATATATACTCTTGAACAGACATTATTCAGAGCACTGAATTTATGTTCTTTTAGGTGCACTGAACTACAGTAAAATTCAGTTAATAGGTCAAGTCATGAAAACTTTCAAGCACACATAATGTTGCTTGTGTGGCAGTGATGGAAGGATAAAATGAGTCAAATCACCTCAGCAGTTCTCAGATGTAATCATCCCTGAAAAGGTATAGAGATTCCATGCAGTTTCCTGTCCCAAGGAGAGAAGCCAACAAATTTTTCAGATAATAATGAAAAGCCACAAAGTGCAAGACAGTGCAGCATATTTCACTGTCAAAAGATGCCATGCTTTGTGCTCAGTTCTTCACTTCTTCAGTTGAACTTTGTTTACAGTCTGAAAGCATGACATAGCCACAGTATTAAACCCTTCTCTATGAACTTTCCAAGTTAAAAAATGCATATTAAGTGAATGTGGGCTTAATTATATAAAAAGAATTTCCTTATGGTGGAATCTATTAGATTGTGGAATAGTTTCTCAAGGGAAATTGTGGACTCTTAATAGCTGGAGATAGTTTAAGCTGTGGGGAAGGAAACTTTCACTGTTTAATAGGCTGCAAAATGAGTTTGAACCTTGGTTTTCGGCTCTAATTTATACATAGTAAGGAGGGGGAGATGCTGTGTCCTGCTGCTGTGACAAATCATCTTGTAATCTTCAAAATTCATTGGACAAAAAGTGAGTAAACTGGTTAAGCAGCAGTAAAGGCAGATGTGAATATTTTATAGCGCATGTTTGTTGAACATAAATATTTCATAACACATAGCTAAAGAAAGACACAAGAAAGAAAGTTTATATTAGGTAAAACACTGAGATCTCAAAGTCTCATGAAGTAGAACAATAATAATGATCTTTAACTGACAATCCTACTTCATTTAACAAAACATTGAGTGTTTTTCTCCTCCCCCTTTTCCTCTTCTTTATTTTCCCTGGATATTTAATGTGTTACATATTGACCTGGTGAGCATATGTTCTTGGTTAGGGATCATTGTTTATGAAATAGTTACAGGTTTCAGATTTCTATGTGGCCAGCAGAACACCCAGGCCCCTAGCTGGTAGCAATTGAAGCCGTTCAGAGGTATGTAAACATTAGAGTGAGGAATTTATGAGTCTACAGTTCAGCTGTATGGAACATTTCTCAACTTGATTTTTTTTTTTTCTTTTTCTTTTTTCTGTGTTTGAATAGATTGCTTGACTTCAAAGACAGCTGAGCAGTACCTGGGTGTAGGTAAAATGAAACAACATCTGGAAATAATAACTGCTTAGCCATTAGTCTAAAGCCTCTAGTAAGGGCTAAATGAATACTTAAGATTAAATGTAAAAAGTTGCTCTAAATATTCACCTGAGTAAATAATTAGGATAAAAGGTGGAAAGAGATATAGATAGGAGACTACAATATAGCATTCCAGTTACTGACTGAATGTGTGAAAAGAAACAAAAATTAAAATTCCTGATCAGTGAAAAATTCTCTGGAAATTAAAGCTGGCAATTGGGAGTTATGCGAACAATTTTTAAATTACACACATGAAATGCTCTTCATTTTCGATGCAGTACTGGAGTAGAATGGGTGGATTTTCTCCATGACAATAAGTTCACTGTCATTCATTTCTGAAAAATGTCTTACTCTGGATTGTGGAAAAAAAAAGCACATGGCCAAAGTTCCTTTTAGCTTTCCTTTTAATTCCCCACTCCCTGAATATAGTGTACATTCTAAGCTTATCTAGGAAATAGGCTAGCTTTTGTGAGTATGCAGAAGTCTGAGCTAGTGGATAGATGTTTTGTCACTTTCACGTAGAGAAAAATAATTCTCAAAGCTGCACATGTACAAACCAACGATGACTGCAAGGAAAGATGCAGTCAGCTTCATAATTCCATTCCTCAGTGATTATAATATAGAAACTATCAATCCCTGATTTCAATTACTTTAGTCTCAGTACTAAAAGTGTCCAGCAGTACGTTAGGTCATATGTGTTTTGATACTTAGAGTTTAGTTATAATATTTAGACTTGGCTCTGTGATAAGTAAGATATATTCTTTGCATCTAAAGGAAGATCTCAGCAGAGTTTTCATCCGGAAAGCTCTTAAATGCCCTTTTATTTGGTGTGTTTATTGCTTTTGTTCTGTACTTTCTAAACTTTCCTGAAGACCCAATCCTTTCTTGTCTTTCAAATTGTTTTCTGAAAAAATATACTGAGAAATGGAAAGAGAAAAAGCATTTTCTGCACTTAACACATGTTCCTCAAGGTCACTGGACAGCAGGTTCAAAGTGCTGTCATAGATTGCATGTGCAATGTGCCTGAAAATTTAAAGCATGGGGTTACTTCTTTCCAGTGCAGACAAATGGCTGATATGCATAATGAAACTTTGCAGGGGAAACAGTTACATTAGTGCATGAAACAGACATAAATTGTAAGATAAGCCTTTGCTTTAGTGTAAAAATTGATCCCAATTTTAAAAATTTAATTTCTGAGCAAGGAAAATGTATAATGCTGAGGTTTCTGTGAAAAATTTGCTTGTTCTCGAAACATTTTAGGATAGTCTAAAACCATTCCCAAATAATTTCCAGCTGCTCATTGGACAATATCTGATTTAAAATTCAAACAACTACTATGTAGCTTGTAAGTATTTATCGTGGCCTTATTTCAAACTAAGTCTGAATAGGAAAAAACAAGAAAACATATACTCTCAGAGGAGATAGGCAATTCTGAAAAACACCCACTTCTATGTGTGTTGGTAGCTGATGATATCCATGAAATGTCTGTTTTCTAGTAGTAAATCAGCTGGAATTTGCACTCTGACAGTAGAGATTCATCTGATGCTGGCTTTGCAAAACTGACTAAAGATCTCTCTGTTCCTTCCTAATGCAGGTTTTTGTGGTATTTTTTTGTGGTGTCCATATTTGCTGCTATGACATTTTCTCAACAGAAAAACTTGGAAAGCATCACTTCAATCAAAGCATTAATTCAATCCACTGTAGATCTGTCTTAACTACAGCAGTGACATGATGAAAGGTCTGTGTGTTTCCATTCCATCTCAGACTGCAGCATGGTAATTTGCTCTAGGCTAAAATTTGGGAAGGGATTTAAGATGTAGTTTTCTTTTTCCTCAAGTTTTCAAAAAGCACTTAGTTTCCCTTGACATTTTTCCTTCTCCTTTCTTTCCCCTAATAAAACTCCAGCCCAACACCCCCACTCCCTCCAGAATTACTCCAGGTGTTGTTGGGGGTAGTTTGCACACACACCCTTTTTGTCTTGTTTATTTTCATACTGTTTTTTGTCTTTGGGAAATTGTAGATGCATATGACCTATGTGAATTAAATTCTATTTAAAGTTTAGCTTCCAGATTAACTATATTTTTAACAAGAGAGAATTAATCTGGAAAGTCATCAAGGGAATCTGAGAAAAAGACAGCTTAGCTCAACATGCAACTGCATCTTAGGTAGAACTAAGGCAATGCTTCCCAACCTGTGTGTGGAGACCTATTTGAAATGTCTATATTTTAACTCCTGAAACTGGACAAGAACTGTTTTCTAGGCCATTCTCAAAAACTGCTAACGTACTGTTAGAATCTTCTGGTCTTGGACATAATTAAAATATTCATATATTCACTAACTGCTTATTTTTTTGAAATTCTTTAATGAGATTTTTAACATAATCTGTTTATTTATTCATATATTCCCTGAGATATATATAAAACAACATGCAAAAAAAACCCCACAAAAAACCAAAAAACAAAATTTTGGCTTCTGTTCTACAAAAGATCTCTTCAACCTTTTGGGCTTTGCATATCTGTTATAATATTCCTGGTTCAGAAATAAAATTTTACAACAAATGCAAGAGGAATTGTATCAATAACCTCAGTAACAATTCAGCAGGGTTTATTTAATTCCACTCAGTTTCTTATATGAGATGCTCCATAAATGTATTGAAGAACATGAATAAAGACATTGCAAAACAAGCATTCATCAGGGAGGTGTTACTAATACTTCTGAAAACAAACTCTGTACAGACATACCAAGAAATTTAGAAACAAATGCAGTAATCCATTTATTTGTGATTCCTTGTTTATTTTCACCTACAGGAGGAAGTTGTGTTATTCATAGGATGGATAATTGAAGTATGCTGAAAAAATGGCTACAATTCACAAATTCCTATTAATTGAAATATAAATATTATTAAGAGGAAAATAGTTTATTCATTCGCTTTGAGCTGATGTGTTGGGTTCCAGGTTCTTCTGTGATATATATAACGGAGGAAAAACAATGGTTTTAAATGCTAATTAATTTTTATATTTTGCATTCCCTCCAAACTAAGCCTAACAAGAAATAATATTCAAATAATCTACTAAACATTGCATATGCCTGAAAAGAGTGAATGACCGTTATCTCTATTAAATAAGGACAAATTATGTAATTGTCTAAATTTCTAAATGAAAATTGGAATTGAAATAGCATTTCTTTATAACTACAGACTGATGCACATTTATGTGTATCTTTATAAGTCCTCAAGGTATAATTATCATGTTTGTTACCTGCCTTTAAAAATACCTAAGAGAACAAAGTACTATTAACTTCCCTCTTCTCTAAAACTTTAACCTAATGGACCAGAAATGTACCAGACCTAGCACGCTATTTATTGGGCACATCCTTTCTCTGAGGCTGCTCCTGAGGCCAAAGCAAAAGATCCTTGTTGAGTTTTCATTTGCCCCTTATGCAGACACAACTTTCATTTACTTTAATGGGACTTTTGCTTAATCTGATTCCTCAAAACTTAAGTGATGCAGAGGAGCAGATTGCAGAGGAGGTGTTAGTAATGTCTTTTAAAGCTGTCAAGAGCCCAAAAGACAGTGTTGTTATTTCAAAGGGAGCTTTTGTGCAGGAACCATTCTATTTAGAGGTTCTGTGGGTCTGTGATTGCCTTAACTGTCTCTCCAGTACACACGAGAGAGAAATTCTTCAGTATGTTTTATATTTTTCTCCCTTCTTCTCTGGTGTATGCATCTGTGTTCCTGCTTTGTATTTTGGCTTATGATAGAAAACAGTGATGTTGTTGTCTTATGATTCAAAATGCCTCACCACAGCAGTATGCTCTGTGCTAGACAATCCACTTTAAGTGGGGACCTTTTCTGATTCAGTCTCATAGTGCTGACCATGCACTCAGATTACAATTCAGTGGTAAATAATATTCAAAGCTATTCAGTGATTACAGTCCTTCTTGCCCTCAAGCACTAATTATAAAGTCAAATGGAAGGACAAATACGCTCCTATGACAAATCATGGCATAGAAAATGCATTATAGCTCCAAAAAGACACAATTAACAATATTATTCATTTATTCTGAGAGGAAGACAGACAAATCTACAATTACTTCCTAAGTTACAAAATGACCTATTGAAGGTCTAACATATTCTGTTAAGTCTTCAAAAGGAATTAATACTATGTATGCTGGTGTGCTATTCAAGTTTCCAGGTATTTGCCTTTCATGGTAACTGTGAACCCTTGGGAAATTTATGCTTTTGACAGTTAATATACAGCCCAATCAGAGCCTCTGTGTAACAAAATGTATTTATTTAAAATTAAATCTTTCTTGTAAACACAGTTTTCTCCCTCAAATCTCCACCCAAAGCTGAACAAAAAATCCACCCCTCAACAAAACATGGAAAGAGAAAAAACATCTTTAACATCTTCTCCTCTCCCTAAATTTCTCTCTCTCTTTTTTTTTTTTCCTAATATTTAGCATGAAAAAAAATAAATTATTTGTTGTTGTTGTTGTTGTATATGATGTTGGTTTTTTTTATCTAAACTTTGATATGATGGGAAAGAAAATAACTGAAGTAGCTTAAGAGGTATAACATTTTATTACAGTGTTTAGCATAACCTAAAGGGAAAATAGGAATGCTTAAGAGTGTCTGAAAATAATTTGCAGAATCTCTATTGTTTTGTACAATAGTAAAATAAATAAAGCCATGCTTTTCCTTCTGATACAGAAGAGAAGTTGTATGATCTTTCCCCACATCTATTAGATATGGTTCTGTGATGTTAGGCTGCATAAAGCTCTTGGACATCCAAACACATGTGCACCTTGCCACACAGTTTTCCTGGGCTACCAGGAGAGTGAAGACAAAGAAGCTGTAAATTATGGATGAAATATTGTCCTTAATTTCAAACCTCTCAGCTTTTGCCATCTTGTGTCCTTCAGAATCTTTTATGTTTCCTGGGGTTTTTTGCATGTTAGATGATATTTAGCCAGTATTGCACTTCTAAAGGCGACTAATTTTATAATGGAGCTCTAGTGAAAACACCAGACCTTGTAACTGATTCAGGAGAGCACTGAGTTTACTGTTTTCCAGTGTAACCTTCAGATTTAAGTATATGTGTTATTATAACAGATTAGATAAACATGTCAAGAGAGTGGGAAATTCAGCACTCTTTTGCCTTCTGTCACACAGCTTCTCAAAGAGAGCACTTTGTAATCACACTCTACTGTAAACTAGGCTTTGTATTGCAAATAGAATATATTTGGATGCCAGTTCTGTGAAAAAATCAATGCATTTCAATACTTTTAGCATAAGACATTACTGAATAAAAAATTGTGAAACATTTTTAAGTTGTTGTCCTCATTGTGGATTAAATTAAATTGTGTCTACAAAATAAAGGACTGGTCATTATAGAGGTTACTGAAAACCTCAACACTTTGTCCCAGTTACCTTAGTAATTATGACATTATTATTTATTCAAAGTGTGCTACAATTGTAGAATTATGTCAAAGGCTGAAAGTTTTGACTTGCCCACCATTTTACAGGAAATTCCGGACTTCATAACATTTTTAACTGAGCAGAAATAACAGTCGATGATGACAGGAATTTTTGTAGTTTCTAAAGCATTCTACAACTTTATAAAATAATTTTCAAATTACATTGTTGGGAAAATTTAAAACATCTAGATAATAAGTCATTAAGTAAGGAACCCAAGAAATTGGTTTTGTGTAGACAGTTTTCAGCCTCTACAAACAGTTGTATCTATAATCATAAGCAAATGACAACAAAATGCTATGTATTTAGTTTTAAATTATCATGTCAAAGAATCCTTTAAATGACAGCAGAACAGAATTTATGCTGAAAAAAAGTCTCATGCATTTAGAATTTGATAAAATTTTAAAATTAAATGATCCAGTAACTGCAAGATCGTTTCTTTCCATTTCAAGAAGAAATCTGAAATTTGCACTAACCATGGACAGACATTCATCACATGTAGAAAATTGTCTCATTACACTGTTATCTGCTCTGAATCTGATTAACTGCTGATTTATCTTTGGACTGGTTGAAATCCATGTATTAATAGTAAAGAAACAAAAATATGTTTGTAGCACAACAAACTAGAACGTTATTTGTGACCAAATAGAATGTTTCAATCCCATTAGGATCAAAATAATCTGATTTTGATAAGTCTTATTCAATCTCATTTTATGTTTTATAGTCCAAAAAAATAAAAGAAAACAAGATCTGGTACAGACATATACATGAACTGAACATTACAGAGTTACCAAGTAATAGTCATTAGTGTGACAGAAGAAAAACTATCAGACAAAGAAAGGAAAAATAAACCCTTCTTTTATTCCTCTCACAAGCAGAAACTACTGAGAACCTTGTGAATATTACCTGCTTCTTTGTATCCAGGAGAGGAAAAAAAACCTAATATTTGAGAGAAATAAAGGTTACAAATGTTGACACTAATTACTTCTATAAAATTGTAAAAGCATAAAAATTTCCTCTGTTTATCTTTCCACATGTTACTTTTTAAGATTCTTCTGTGAGTGATGGTGTGGATGTGTGTACATGTATGCTCACTTCTCAGACACGGACTTTTCAGAGGTTCTATTCCACAGTTATCATCACTGTGCTCTCAGTGCCATTTTGTTTTGCCTTTCCCTAAACATGTTTCTACCTGTCAGCTTGGATAGCAGACCCAAGCAAATTAGGGGCATTTTACAGCAACATTCTAACTACATCTCCTTTATAAAGAAAAGTGAGAGCAGATTCACATCAGGCCCAGTCAGCATGGGCTTAGGAAAGGCAGGTCCTGCCTGACAAACCTGATCTCCTTTTATAGTCTGATGACCTGAGTATTGGATGAGGGAAAAGCTGTGGGTATTGTCTATCTGGACCTCAGGTTCCCCAAGCCTGTAACGTTGCATGGGGTTGTTGTGGCCCAAGTGCAGGACCCAGCACTTGGCCTTGTTGAAGCCCATACCATTAACATTAGCCCAACCATTAATCTATCCAAGTCTCTCTGTAGAGCCTCCCTACACTCATGCAGATCCTCTATGTCCTTATCAAGATCATCAACAAAGATGTTAAACAGAAACAGTCCCAACACCAAGCCCTGAGGAACACCACTTGTGACCGGCCCCCGGCTGGATTTGTCTCCACTGACCACCTCTTTTTGGGCCCGACTGTCCAGCCAGTGCTTGATCTAATAGATCATATGCTCATCCAGGCCATGAACAGCCAGTTTTGTAATGAGAGTTCTATGGGCACATTTAGCATTAGCTTTGATACCACTTTTGCAGACTGTTGGCCCGAAGTAGCTGCTCTTGAGCAGCAGCAGGCTTTCTTTTAACTTCTGATTTAATTATTCTTTTAGGTGCTTTCTAGTTTGGGTTTAAGCTTCTTACTATTATGAGTAAGGTGCAGATAAGTCGGCAATTAAACCAATTACAGCAATGCTCTAGATCCTCCAACCCCCCTGGTAGGGAAAGGAGAGAGATAATAAAGGAGAGAGACTTTCTGGATTTAAAACTAAACTAGACAGCTTTAATTAAATGCTAACTATAAGAAAATATGTACAATTAAATACAAGTATGTGTAGAAATGTGCAAAACCCCTATTGCTCCACCCTCCCCCGAGCAACTCCCATGGCATCTCCTGAGCTGTGAGCAGTTCTGAAATGTCCCGGAGATACCAGAGAGAGCGGCAGAGCAGACAGGAGTTAAGGGCAGACTTAGGAGGGTCAGGAATGCAGGAGCCTGGGGATCAACAGTAATGGATAGACAGTGGCCAGCCATGAACAGAAGAGAAGGAAAATGAAGGGGCTTGACTTCTGTGATCCCTAACCTTACCTTAAAGTAGATATATGGAATGGAATACTTTGGTCAATTTCGCTGTCCATCTAGTCCACTCCTCCCTATGAAAGCATTGCAGATATGACTCTTCTGCTCGCCTAGCATCTGAGGCTGCAGAGCAAAGTGCCCTTGATGTCTTGGCAGTAACATAAACATTCTAACATTATTAGTCCACTAGCTGGAAAACTTGCTGCTAGTTAAAAGAGAGGTCTCTAAAGGAAAAAAAGTCAATAAAAGGAAAACTGGCTTCATCCTGGCTTAAACCAGGACACGATGGTTTCTTTCTGCTCATACTCCTTCAGTCCAAAAAGTTCTACAATTCCTAACATATCTAAAAACTTACTGTTTATTCAATCCTGTTGAGTCCTCCACATATCAGAACTCTATACTTCTACCTCTATATAGAATTAAAAAGAATTTCAGAGTTCAGAAGTGCTCTCCACCTAAAAAATGAGTGTGGAAAAAGAATGAAAACAGTTGAGATTAAAAGTGGACAAGGAAAAGATTGTCATCTTAAGTGGAGGTTTCTTGAAGCATTAAACTCATAGTGACCTACAGTGCAGCAAGCGTGAGTCAGAGAAATACCCATGAAAAGCTGAAGTTATAGCTACCATGGCAGACCTAACTAGATTATTATAAACCCAGGAATTTTAAGAATATCCCAAACAAGGACAATGATTATATATCTTCGCTATAGACAGTTCTTTTTTTTTTTTTTTAATACATATATAGTTTGTTATTCCAGAAAGCATTAATTTGAAGCCCATATTTACAGCAGTGCCCTCAATTCCCAAACCTTTCCTTTGAAAATGTAAAAAAATATTCTTCCAAATTCCTGTCTTTTACATTGATCAGTAAATTTTTTTCCAGCCCTTGAGGTACATAGTTTTATGTAACAAGTTCAAACCATTCACTATTTCAAAATTCATTTTTAAAAGCAATATTAAGTAACAGGTTAAAAATACAACAGATAAAGGCCATAAAGAGTTCTTGTTTGTTCTGTGGAAAGATAAAAAAACAGCTGACTTCTCATTATTGCATGTGTGAAAGTAGGAAAGGGAGAAAAAAAAAGTATTTTTAAACTTGGGAATGATTTTACTTGACTGACATGTAAAATACAGTCTCAGTTCCAAAAAAACCCTAATAGGCTACAAGTACAAGTAAGAATTGCATTAATGTCTGTGTTTTGTCACATCTCTACCAAAAATAATATGTTCCTTCTTATATAAGCAAGAAGCTGAAGAAAGCACTTGTTAAGAAAATTGTAAAAACTTGGTCCAGCTGTTTTATCATTGTTGTCATAATTATTTGTAAATAGAAAAAGAATTCATCATCATACTCTCCTGATATTAAATTATATATAGAAGTTGCTCTTGAGAGAGTCAATATAAATATTACAAGTGTTTACCAGCTCCCTCAAAACTAGGTTGACACTGTTCCATTTTTGAGTTTTCATCACTTGCAAATTTTCATTTTTTCTATTTCAAGACAAAAACCCATTTATTTTACTGTATTATCAATTTTATCTTTTATAGAACCACATATTTTGCTAAATAATTTGTCTATCTAGATTAACCTTTGGTCCTTTTGGTAATTTTGGGTCGCCTTTGTTCAGCTTACCACAGGGGAAATATTAGGTTCTTAAGAATTAAAAGCTTTTAAATTTGTTAATAAGAAGAAGATGGTACTTTATTTGTATTACAAAGATTTCTTCTGACTTGAGGAAATTATTTCACACCATGAGCCAAGAGGAACTAGAAATCTTAAGTGCAGATTGAACTGTTCAGAAAAGGTTTATTTTGATTTCAAGACAGCTTCACAGCAAAATGTATAGCAGATTAACAGCTAATACAGTCCTATCTAAAGAAGAGATATTTAAACGCTCTGGTTTTCTGGCTGGGTTGAGAATGCTGAACAGAGTAAGTTTAACAGGCTCTATGGTATATACTTCTATGCTGGTACTATTTGTGATCGCCCAGACAAGATCTTCAGTCATTGTTGTAATAAGTTTTGAATTGTCTGTCCTTATGGTGAAAACTGACACATTACCTATATTCTCTCACTTTTAGACATTTTTAACTTGATTTTGTTTGACCAACCAAATCAGTGTGGGTGCACCAAAAGTTAGCATGGTTTCTTTTAACATTCTAAGTACAGACTTAGCTTGGGGTGATGCTCATTACACTGTGATGTTGCCATCCTAGACTGTGAAGGTTTCACAATAGTGCTGACATTAGCACTCTGACATGGTTTGACTCAGGATCGGCAGGTGGTGTGTCCAAATACTTATTTGTTTATTGAGATGTAGTTCCTTTGGAAACAGCAGTTCACATGCTTCACACAATTTAATGTCTGTTCTACCAGTTGAGGAAAAGAAAATGCAAACAAACATTATTTAATCATTCATTCATATATATATATATATATAATTACTTGAGTAGTTTTTTTCTTCTGGCCCACACCATGCATGCTGAGGAACCATTTAGAAGAAAAATACTAAAGCAGAGGAAGAGGCCATCTAGGATTTTTGCAGAAAACCATCCATGAAATCAATGTTGCAAGATTAAGATTTACTGATGAGATCCTCAAGATGATTTAACATTGAGTGAATCTGGGAGTACAGGGAATATGAGATGAAGAGAAATTTCAGAGCTGTTTTCCATTATTTTGCTCCTAGAAGAGGATTTTTGTCCTAGATTAATGTTTGAATGTTTCTGTCTAATTTAACCATTAAACAACAGATTGTCCTAGATGTTGGTTTATGTTAAAAATTAGGTACAAGAATGAAGAGCACAAAACAACCCTGTACGTTTTATCTTTTGTTGTCAACTAAACATCAACTATGCTGTCAGATTTTTATTTTTTTTCTGCAGAAGAAAGTTTTAAATTTACATCAACATTAAAAATAAAAAAAGTTCTATTAATTCATTTTTCCATGCTTCTATTGTGGTGAGAATGTTCAACGGTTTCTCATCAGCCTGCTACAGGTTCATTTAAATAAATGTATAGGTTTGGTTTTTTAATTGAAGGAGTAAGGTCTTACACTGTAATCTGGCTGGTGGTATACAAGAAATGATAGATTTGGCAGTAGGGAGAAAAAAGACAAGTAACAATTATGAAGGAAAACACTGAGAATAAATTGAACCCCTGACAGTGGGAAGATGAATGGGAGATATCTGGAGTCCTTGCAATGGGAAGAAGACAGTAGAAAGAGGACAGTAGAAAGAGGAAGAAAAATATGGGCCCAGCCATCCTGTCAGTTTTTTACCCACCACAGTGTACACCGTTCTAGGCCATTTATAGCTAGTTTATCCAGGAGAATGCTTTGGGAAACAGTTTTAAAGGCTTTAGTAAGGTCTAGGTATATGACATCCACAGCCTTTCCCTCATCCTGTAAATGGGTTACCTTGTCATAGAAGATTAGGTTCTTCAAGCAGGACCCACCTTTCAGGAACACATGCTTACTGTGCCTGATCACCTACCTGTCCTGCACCTGCTGCATAATGGCACTCAGGACAATTTGCTCCATGACCTTCCCAGGCACTGATGTCAGTCTGACAGGCCTATGGTTCCCTGGGTTCTTCTTTCAGCCCTTCTTGTAGATGTGAGTCACATTTGCCAATATCGATGTGTCTAGACTAAGTAAATGGTGGATTTGTTTTGTAGGTATAAAGGGTGCTTGCTCAATATATATGATATCAAGCTTTTTCCTAATATTTATGGAGCCTTTCCCTCATCTGTCTTACTCTACTTATCTTGAATAATTCCTATAGATTTTGTAGTAGAACTAAATGACCTCCCCACCAAAAGTAGCCTGGTAAAAAACGACTAGTGTCAATCAAAACATCCCCTGCCAGATACTAAAGTTGAAACAGAGAAAAACAGCACAAATCCATTCAAAGTGCTTACATAAATCTATTTCTTAATCTTGTTTTCAGAATTAAGGCTGTATTTTACCTTTACTCTAACAGTAGAAATTGATAATCCAGAATTAAACCAGACTCTCAAGATCCAGAAATTTTAGAAATTTGGTGACAGCTAAAAAACAAAGTTGAAATAAAGATAAATGTAACTCACCCTGGTAATACTAGAATATCAAGCTTTTTATCACATATAACCATATCACAAATAACATATCACTGTTCTACTTTCAGTCCAGGCTAGTAATGATGCCAGACTTACTTTCTGACAGCTATTTATTGATACATATAAAATTAGTTGCTAAGCTCACTGCATTTTCCAGTTCCCAAGTATATGAAAATATACTTTGATATAATCTGGCACCACTTTGACAAGTCTTACTGGAGAAGCCAAGAAATGAATATGGCATATGTTGAGCTAAGAATGTGTCTTCCAGATTAGGGCTAAGGTACATAGGTGGGGAAGCTTGAATAAGGGGCCCCTGCATTGATCTTGTTCAGGGATGACTTTACTCTCTAGTACGCTTCATATAAAATTTCTTACCAACTGTAATTTAATTTAAAACTATTTTCAAGTAATGGATGTTTTTCTTGGTAAGTTATTTCATTCTATTGTATGGAAGGAAGGCTGTGGTGGGAGATATTGCTAGCAATCTTTTAAAAAAGAAACTTTTGTCCAGGTGAGCATTTAGACACCCAGGTAATACTTATTTTGTCAGAGTGAAAATTAATTAGTAACCAGAACTAAAAAGCTGAATGTTTCTGCACCTTCAGCTCTCAAAAGTGAAAATCCATTCTTAAGTACGGATTTTACTTAAAATAGTCTACAGAGCAATGCAATTCTTAATAATTGATTAAGCCCTTAATTATATAATTATACATGTGTTAACGATGCCAATCGAAGATGATTGCAGACATAGTCAGAATCAAAGCTCTATGGCTGGAGCATAACTACTTTTTGTTCTAAATGTCATAGCAATCTAAGTGGCAGTTTTCCAAGCAATATATAACACAGGTGAAGTTTTGCCCATTTGCTGGCAGTGAAGAACCTGCAGTATTTTTTCCTTGTTTGGAAATGCACGTGCATAATGTTTGATGCAAAAATCCCTGTTAGTACAAATAAATCTAGCTTCTGTGAAGAAACAGCTCGTCCATTACAAACCTGGAAAGGCTGCACTTCTTATCAAACAGATGTGTGCTGCTGGATTGCATTGTTTAACTATACATGGAAAAAAGAGACGGTTCAACCACACAAAACTATCTTATTTGCTTTCTGAATGTATAAATTGCATGCAGGCCAGCTTCTGAAATATCCTGAACACCTGCAACTCACACAGAAATAAACAATAGTTTAGTTGTACAAGGTTCACATTACTTAAAAGAAAATAAATATACGACACCAAAAAAAAAAACAAAAGGGGGGGGGGAGGATTTGATGCTATAAATCTCTATATTTTTTAAATCATGGAGAAGTCTACATGTAGAATATTGGAGACTGCAGCCAAGAATCATGAAGATGACTGGGGAACTGAACCAGCTCCTATGTGAGGCAAGGCTGAAAGAGGAGAGATTGTTCAGCTTTTGAAAAACTGATGTTTCCGCTGTTTTGTTGTGTTGTTTTGTTTTTTTTCCCCTGCAAGGGTGGTCTAATAGTGAAACAAGTCACCCAGAGAGGTTATGGAATTTCTGTCCCTGGAGGTATTCAAAATTCTGTATCTGACCCTCCTTTGAGTGTGTGTGTGTGTTGGTTGACTAGACAATCTCCAGAGATCCCTTCCAGCCTCTGTCATTTTGTGATGGGAATTTTTGTGTAGTAGCTCTAGTCACTGGGCTGATATAACGAAGCAATAAGAGAAAGAAAAGGCAAGTATTGCCTCTTTTTCCAGCAGTGATAGATGCAATTATTCTGTAGAAAGTGATGTTCAGTGAACTAGGTAGGCTTGCTCATGAGGTAAAAACACCTAATTTAACTATAATGAGGGCTGAGCTTGGGAAGTAGCTTAGTTCTGTTCCAAAGGAGGTAGTAGTTCATAAAAACAGAAATAGTGCTTTAGGCATCTGGATAATTTCTGGCAAAAAAGAAACATCCATAGTTTTAGTGTTAGTATTTGTGAGACCATGTTCTGAATACTGTTAAATCCTGCTCTTATGCTGCTAAAACACAGGTCCTCAAAATCTGTCTAGGTAGTACTTTCTCAGTTCTTTTAGTAATCTGATTTTAAGCTACTTGAACCCAGGTTATTTTCAATGCTTTTACCATTGGATGTCCCTCATCCACCTATGCATTGCTGTCATGGTAGACTAACAAAAGGGCTTTGCCTAAGTTTTTGTGGTCCTACTAAATGAGTACTCTATTGTGCCCAACTAAAAGGGCAAGCCCAAGTCCCATTATCCTGCTCAAGTCCATAATCTTGCACCAACTCTAATACACACGTGTGACATCAAAACTGTGCCTGAATGTGTGCATGTAGGCATGTGTACATTGTTAATTTAAAATAGCTATAGTAGTTATAAGACCAAAAAAAACCTTGTGGAGGTGAGCACATGCAAATGTCATTTCTCAGCCACATTTGACAGCAGGTTTGTATGCTCAGAAAAAAAAATTAAAAGGGGAAGAATCCCCAAGGCCCTTATTTACCAAATTTTCTGAAATGCTAGGCTCTTTTAATAATTACTGTATGCCAGACTGAGACAAATGTCAGCTAGCCAGCATGCATGGAAAACAAGATTATACTAGTTCCTTATAGCCCTGCCAAGATTTGAGGAATGCTTTTAGATTTTATGAACACTGGCTCTGCGATTGTTAGATGTGACAACCCTCTAGGTGCGTGGTCTGACTTAAATGCAAACATTCTAATTTTTTCCTTTCCATCTCCTGCCCGTTTTCAGCTCAGCTCTCACAACAGTCTGAGCATGCATATGAAGAGTAACTTGTCCAGTATTTTGGTTTGGGTTTTCGATTTGTTTGACTGTTTATAAAATAGGAAAATAATGCAAAATATTTTTTTGTAGAAACATTGCTTAGAAGGAAAAAGATTGAATGAATAAAAGGAAAGGGGAAGAAATCTCCTGATGCTGCTACTTGTGGCCTAATGGCAATTGTGTTTAGGTTGTAGCATTTTTGTTTGAAAGTGCCAGCTGGAATTTTCTGAACAGAAATAAAAGCTGTGGCAAGCTGGCCAGACACATAGGAAAATGATACATTTGCCATTTGGAAACAAAACAAACAAAGAAACAAACAGGAGGGAGATGTCTTCAGTATTTTGCCCTTCAAAAGATAAAAATGTGAAAAAAAAAGAAAAAGAGGACATGAACACTTCAATATAACTATATGGCTGTCACAAATGTAATATTATCAACCTATTTCAGTAACAGGATCATGAAAAGTACTGGAGCAGGAGAAGGAGGGGAGAGAATAATAGAAATAAGCAATGCCTTTACTACAAAATATTTTGATCTGTGATCAGTAGCATTATGTTCTCAAAGGCTTTTTTTTTCTTCTTCTTTTTTCTTGTTCTTTTTTTCATTCCTGCTGCCTTGGAATATTCAGAAACTTGCATGACACCCAGATGGCAAGCACCATCTGCCGAGGGAGGTGGAAAAAAGACCAGTGCTAAGCTTACAGGAATGGTACAGTTTTAGTTTGGTTTCAGATTCTGTCAATCCATCTGTTAAAAAGATAAAGGAAATAATAATAGAATGCCAGGTTGGAAGGGAACTCAAGAATCACCTGATCCAACCTTTCTAAATAGGAACACAGTTTAGATGGGATGGCCCAGCACCTTATCAAGCTGAGTCTTCAAAGAGTCCAGTGTTGCAGAATCCACCATATTCCTGGGGAGACTGTTCCTATGTCTAGCTGTTCTCATAGTGAAAAATTTTCTTCTGATGTCCAGTCAGGATCTTCCCAAGAGTAACTTGCACCCATAATAAATGCACCTGATTAGACTGTCTAAACAACACAAAGAAAGGCATTTGTGAATAGCATGGTAGTATCCAGACTTATGCAAGTGAAGAGCTGGTGACACTAACCAGACCTTCCAGGTCTGCTTATTGTCCTTTATACCTCATTTCTTATTTTGCTCTTCCTGTTCATACTTGTTTGCTTTGGCAAACTCATAAAACCACTTTGAACCCAAGCTTTGTAATTTGTAAGCTAATTTTCACCCTATTTAGGAGTTTGAAGTTATGTTGTTCAAACATGCAGATTATACTAATGAGTATATTTTGCCAGTCTGTGTATCCAGCAGAAGCACTGAACATTGCTACTGATAGTCATTAATTTATTTTTATGTAATTTGAAGTGTCTGTCTCTGGCTCTAGGCATTTTTAGAGTAATTAAAATGTGCAATCATGAACACAGAAATGCACACAAAAAATAGGGACAGCCAAAGCTGTCCAGTTAAAATGAAACTGACAATTTCTGCATAATGATACTTTCCATCTGAATATTTCAGATACCCACTACCACACTACATCCTTGATTCTTCTGGGAAATTAAGAAAAGTACCCAACTGATTTCACAAGCCTCTTAAGTCCAGATAGAGACCTGTGACGAGTGGTGTTCCCAAAGGGCTGGTAATTGGACGGGTGCAGTTTAAAATCTTTGTCAGTGACATGGACAGTGGAATTGAGTACACACTCAGTAAGTTTGCTGATGACCTGATGTGGTCAGGCCAACACAATGGGGGGAAGGGATGCTATCCAGAGGGACTATGACAGGTAAACTGCATGAAGTTCAACAAGGCCAAGTGGAAGGTCCCGCATCTAGGTTGGGGCAATTCCAAGTATAAATACAGGCTGGGTGGAGAATGGATTGAAAACAGCCCAGAGGAAAAGGACTTAGGGATGATGGTGGACAAGAAGCTCAACATGAGCTGGCAGTGTGTGCTTGCAGCCCAGAAAGCCAGCTCTGTGCTGGACTGCATCAAAAGAAGCCTGGCCAGCAAGCAGGTCAAGGGAGGTGATTCTCCCCCTTTACTCAGCTCTCGTGAGACCCCACCTGGAGTACTGTGTCCAATTCTGGAGCCTGCAACATAAAGACTGGGAGCTCATGAAGAAAGTCCAGAGAAGGGCCACAAAGATGATCTGAGAGCTGGAGCACCTCTCCTGTGAGGACAGGATAAGAAAAGGCTCCGGGGGGACCTCACAGCAGCCTTCCAGTGCCTGAAGTGGCCTACAGGAAAGCTGGGGAGGGACTTTTTACAAGGGCATGTAATGAGAGGACAAGATCAAAGCTGGAAGAGGGGGGATTTAGGTTAGATATTAGGAGGAGATCCTTTAGTGTGAGGGTTGTGAGACACTGAAACAAGTTGCCCAGGGAAGCTGTGGAAACCCAGTCGCTGGAAGTGTTCATGGCCAGGTGGGATGGGGCTTTGAGCAACCTGATCCAGTGGGAGGTGTCCCTGCCAATGCAGAGGGGTTGGAACAAGAGGATCTTTAGGGTCCTTTCCAATTCATATAATTCTATGATTCTATTCATGTGATTCCACACAAGTAAAAGTGACTTTTTTAATGTGTCTTGCAATATAATACAAACATTCTAGGATTAATCAAACCAAGAGGAAAACTGAAATCAGTAATTACAATATGCACAATCAAAGCCCCTTAATTTTAAACTAGGTGTTTTTTATTTGAAATATTTCCAGTTATGATAGGTACAATTATGTTACTCAGAGGTGGTTTTTTACACCAATGAGTCCCAAGATTTTAGAACTTTTTATATTAAATCTTGTTGTGCAGAAACTGAACAACTACAGTTGTGTGATGCACCTTCCCAAACTAAAATCAACTATACATTTTTCAGAAGCTGCAGTGTTGCAGGAACCCGTGTGTTGTGGGAGTGTTGACTAGATTTCTTTCTAAGCACAAAGGTCTTAATTGCCATATATTATAAGCAGCATCTCAGATGCCTCTGGATCTGTAAGACATTTATGTGGACTGACTAATATGAGGGAAACCTGTTGCTGACCCAAGGCTTTCTCTGGTGACAGCCAGGGTTTGGCCATGATAATCCTCATGTTACCTTCACTGGAGCTAGGCAATTGGATGTCCAGGAAATTGAATCAAGCCCAATATAAATGGACAGCTAGACAGAAACTTCAGTGTGACTTGGACTTTTCTCTGACATGAGATTGAAAGTAACTGCATTGAGGTAATAGCCATTTAATTATGCACTCTTCTTATTCAGAAAAGGGTGGAAGCATGCAATCCAGACTATGTTTAGAACAGAGGCAGCTGCCTTGGGCCAGAACTTTGACAGGGAACAGCCTAATAATTCCTTGGTGCAATCGGTTAAACTTCTTCCAAAATTTGAGTTTATGTCTGGCCTCTTATCAGTTGACTTACTGAGATGCTGCCCATGTGTTCAGGCCACTGCCAGGGCACTGTGAATATCAGCAGCTCCCTGTGGGCCTCCGCAGGGATCGTCCCCAGGGAGGCAGGGCAGGGCCTGGCAGCCCAGGCCAATCCCACTGCTCTAGCCAAGTGAAGGACAGCTGGGAGCACTGGGGACAGCCTGAGCCCAAGCATCAGGCACCTCCGAGGGGACAGGGATGGGCTGAGGTCATGACAGGATATGAACGCACAGGTGGGCCTGGCTTGGCCAGGCACATGGCTGGGCAGGGCAGGACCTTGGGGATCTGGAGACAGTCCCTGCTGCAATGTTTCTGGGGCAGGGACTAATGGCTGTCAGGGAGCTGGCACCCTGTAGGCAGGGTAGGGAAGACCCAGAAGAGGTCAGGCCCAGGCAATTAGGCCTGAAAGGGCCTGAACAGCAGCCTCTTCAGTACCATTATCTTTATGGACCCTACTTTGGCCTCATATAGAGACTACTGACTTCACAGTAACTGTACCAGCTCTCAGCACTGGGAGATTGAGAAGCAGCTCCTAATAAGAGAAATAATAAGCTTACTTAGGGCAAATGGGAGTACATAAATTCAAGTATTTAATGTAAGTAGGTCCGTTAGAGGGCCTCTACAAAGGTGTTACAGAAGTAGTGAGACAGTGGAGAAGAAGAAAGCTGAGAATTTAGCTAATCTGACTTAATGTCAGAGGTCTAAGCTCAGGACAATATAGTCCTGGAGGTGAGGACTGATGGGGATAAGCAGAGCCCTTTTAATGTCCCCAGGTTTGCATACAACCCTGTCTTTATACAGTCAGCACTATTTTGCCTGTCATTGTCAGAGCCAAAAATATTTTAAAAATTAATATTAAAATGAACATTCCACCACACTAGACAACCATTTTGTTTCAGGGTTAATGCTGATGAATTTCCTGTGAAACATGCATAGAGTAACGCACAGTACAGCATGTTGCCTGGTTTCCAAAGGCCTGGTTAATGGGGAAGCATGCCCTGCGTTGCTTTTTGCTTCCAACATCCAGATGCACAGAAGCAGAAATTTAAAATTAAAAATAACCTTTCAGCTGATTCCTGGCATAATTGCTATCTTGTTTTGTTAATACTGTGGCTGAATTATAACTTACTGAAACCCTGGAGGTTTGCATGCTGGTTTATCAGCCTGAGTTTGCATTGACATGCTTTTCAGTCAAGTGAGTAACTAAATCCTGTGGCCTTGAGTGAGCCTGGCAGTATTTGCATAGGAAATCAGAGGGAGATTAGGGAAGATGACTATATGCTGTCTCCATAAATAGAATCAATTATGAAAATTTTGTGCATCTCAAAATACTACTGAATTTCATTTTCTGACTGTGGCTGCAATACCAGCAATGCTTTGAAAAAGTAATACAATAAAAATAGGTGCAAAACAGCCAAACCTCAGCTGCAATGCCAGGCAGCCTTCCACAGCAGTTACTTGAAATAGCCATGTCCCACTTGACTGGCATTCACACATGTATATGAATAAACTAAAGCAGCCATTTCACATACTCATCATTTCCCATTCATACCCAGTGAAATTAGAACTTTATTGTGGAGCAGATCTGCACACAGAATAAACTTTGCAGTTTCCCCAAGCTGCGAGTTTTTTTAAGTACTTTTTTTTTTTTTTTTTTTTTTTTAATTCCTTACAAAGGAACAGTTTATTTTGCAAAGGTTTCATCCTGGTTATCGCAAAAGATGACAATGCCAAAATATTCTGTTAGGTTTTCCTCGCGTTTATTAGCAAAGATTTGGAAAAAACCTTTCAAGTTAAGCATGTATCAATTTAATTGTTACTAATCTTTTAAATGAGGCTTGTCATCACCAGACAGAAAGGGACATGTCCCATATGGTTTCAGCCAGTATTAAATGCTTTAAATGAATCTGCAAGAAAGAAGCCTCATAAAGAACTACTGTCTTAATTCCCTTTAAGAGAAGTATCCAGTGAAGTTTTAGGGATTTTTTTTTTTTTCCTCATACACCAATCTATCAGGTTTTATTGAATCTCTAATTTTGCTGAGTGTAACTGAGGATATTTTGAAGTCTGGGCATCAGCTGAGTAAGTAGTATCCATAAATCTGGAACTCCACAATGAATAGGAGCATTGTCCTAGGATTTCTTGACTGCTTTTGCAAGAATATTTCTGCTTGAGTGTAAGTTCTGATTAAACCAACTCTTCATGTTCTTTGGGCTTCTGAGAGTTGCTCGCACTTGACAGTGTAGAGTAGGAGCAGATGGGTTTCATTTAGTGCCCCTACCCTTTATCTTTTAATCACCTGCCTCACCCAATCTGAGAGGGGGGAAAGGGCAGACATATGAGAAATCTCCTCCTTTTTCCTTCTCTCTCTCTTCAGTTCTCTGTAAGGCATCTGCTGAGACCTCATTCATCACTGTGAAAGCTGTGAATGGATAGCTGTGTAATACCCCAAGGTCTTGTCTGCTGTGGTGGTGTAGTGCCTAACCTCTCCCCTGTAAAAGGAAAGGCTACATGTACTTTTGTCAACCTGTCAGCAAGCACTTCTCTCTCAATACTGTTTGTTCAACCCTCACAGCCATTCTGACTGTGTCAGCTTTCTAAAAATGTTTCATTTTGAAGAAAGCCCTAAATGTAGTTCTCATGAGCGTGTACTTTTTATTTTGTTCCTCAGTGCACAGTCATACATGAAATATATATTTCTGTGCATGTGTTTGTGTGTGTGTGTGCGCGTATCTTGTGTATACCAAAAATGTGAAAATATAGTGGATCTTGTGTGTCTTTTGAGTATAAAAAATATGTGTTGTTCACTAAATTTATATTTTTTATAACTTCCCTTCTCTATTGTTGCTTCAATGAAAAGTAATTCATAGAATCCTCCAGAAACAAGAAATAATATTCTCCTTGGACTGCTAAAGAGTGGCAAGCTAATTATTTCCAGAATAGTCTTCCCATATTCTACTACTTTTTCCTGCTGAATGCTAATTTAGGATTCTCATACTACCTCACATTTAACACTAATCAGAGTTTTCCAGGTAAAAACACTAAGACTGATAGCTGATTAAAGTAGATGTCTTTGATTTTAGGCCAAATATAAAACAGCTCCCTTTTTACAACATTTTTATCCAGACAAGATTCAGTTTGAATTAAACTTTTTTTTTTTTTTTCTGTCCAAGCCAGCAGTATTCTCACCAGAATTTAGATCAACTGTGAAAAAATAGAATCCTACAAAATGTCAGTAATTCCATAAATAATTCCATAAACAAGTAAAAATTTTATATATTTACAATATGATCTATTTTATAGGATCAAACAGTAGCTCGAATATAAAAAGCATTTAAGAGACAGCCTGAACAGTGCTTAAGCATTGCTCATGTCTAATCAAGATTGTATTCCACTTCCGTTGTAGGAATTATATAAAGTTATTTCTTTTAAGAGATTTTGAATAAAAATGGTAAAGACCTATTCAAAATGAAATCCCAAATAAATTATTTAATGGAAATGTATGTACTGAACTGTGAATCACCTTTCAGTCTGCATTGTAATGACTTATTCCAGACTTCATCAAAGTGTTGCTAAACTTGGGGAGAAGATTTTAATTCATGATGTGAGCTAAATCCATTTTTTTCCCTGCAATATGAAGCACATCTTTAAAGGGAACAAAATAGTGTGAAAATATGACCAAATTATGTTTAATAGCAAAGAGATACACACAATAACTGGTTCATACCATGAAAAAGGATGCTTGCCTTCAAGATACAGTTCATTCCTCAAGCTATCAGTGAGTCATTTTTTTGTGATATGGTTGCCAGAGCAGCTCAGCTTCACCCTATCTTAATAGACACCACTTCTGGTGGTATATATTAATACACAGGAGAGATACAAAGTTTTTAATGAAAAGCTTTGCTAAACTTGGCTGAGAGTTCACAGTTCACAGTGGCTGTGTTTACTTTGACCGCTGGCTAAGAGGCAAAGTACCAAAGTGGAACAGGAAGAGATGTAAAGAGGATAGGTAATTCAGTACTTCTATAAAATTAATTTGACCAGATTTTTTAAAAAATATAGTCATTGGATTTCTTACATAGCCACTGAAAAGCATTAAGTAATTTGATATTAGCTAGGTACTAAGACTAAGTGTATCTGATAGGCATTTAATTTCTATTTAATAAGAAAGTTATTGCATGCTAAATAAATACTGGTAGATTATTTAAAAAAACAGACATAATGGTTACATATGGGTCATCTAACATTCCTAATGTCTAATCTAAATCTCACCTCTTCCAGTTTCAAACTGTCACCTCTCATCCTATCAGTACCTGCTCTTGTAAAAAGTCCCTCCCCAGGTTTCCTGTAGGCCCCTTCAGGTACTGTGTGGCTGCTATAAGGTATCCTCTGGATCTTCTTTACTACACACTTAACAACTCCAACTTTCTCAGCCTCTGTTCATAGGAGAGGTGCTCCAGCCCTCTGATCATCTTCATGGCACTCCTCCAGACTTGCTCCGAGAACTTCATGTCCTTCTGATGCTGGGAGCTCCAGAAATGGACATGCAGGTTCTCATAAGAGTAGAGTAGCAGGGGAGAATTACTTCCCTTGACTTGCTGGCCACACTTCTTTTGATGCCGCCTAGGATATGATTGGCTTTCTGGGATGCAAGTGTACACTGTCAGCTCATGTTTAGCTTCTCATTAACCATGACCCCAAAGTCCTTCTCCTCAAGGCTGCTCTCAATCTATTCTCAGCTGGTATTCGTGCTTAGGATTTCCCCAATGCATGTGCAGGACTTTGCACTTGGCCTTACTGAACTTCATACAGTATGCACAGGCCCACCTCTCAAGCCTGTCCAGGTCCCTCTGGATGGTCTTCCTTCCCTCAGCATTTCTGCTACGCCTCACATGTTGTCATTGACAAATTTACTGAGGGTGTGCTCAGTCTCCCCATCCATGTCACCAGCAAGGATCTTAAACTGAATGTAAATCCTTTATAGTTCAGCATGTTTCCTGTCCTTTTTTGCTAATTAGTTCATTTAAAAAAGCATTATTCATTGATCATAGGGACCAAGAATATCTGGTAAACAATTAAGAAGGCAGAGTTGTGGATGCAACTGTGTAAATGTTGTCAGAACACAGAATTAATCCTAATCTGTTATGAACCTCTCAGGTACTTGCATATTGTACTCCAGATACTTACCCATGGAGAAAATGCAAGGGCAAACTCTCCCATGTGAAGCAGTGAACTAGCAAAATATTCTCAGGCAAAGCCGAGTCACTACATATACTTCCTTTGTAACCTCCCTTAGAGGGTATCGAACATTGACATTGATTTAGAACTCTTCTATGCTTCTTTTCAAAACAACCCCCATGGGCTCTCAGTTCTGTCATCAGAACACTTGTTTCTCTGTAATGATTTTACATGTGTAATAGTTGTATTTTCAATACTTTGGTATAAGCCATGTGCTGTCTGTTCAAGCAGCTGTCACTGGTCTGCACTGTTGATGAAACAATGGTAAAATTGCTAGGAAAAAATTAAAACTGCAAGGTTGAACTGGTGACCAAAATATGAAGCAGTCAAACTTTGTTCATTTTGGAGTTTCAAGCAGTTTAACAGTATTTTGAATGTTGAAGGGGGGAAAATTATCTTTCTTAGTGGACTGAGAAAGGGATTCTAAAAGACTTGCAATTTCCTAGTGCTTCTGCTTGGTTTCTAGGCAGATAGGGGCAAATTATTTTAATAATTTTGCCTCAGTTTCTCATACTAAAGCAGACTTACTGATTCTAGTAATTCTGCAACAATTCTTAATTAGCTAAAAATGGCAAATATTTTTTAATGTGTTTTCAGGTTTGTGCTTATTATAACTCCAAGAAAAAAAAAAAAAAAAAAAAAAGGGAGAAAAATAATATATTGTGCTAAAATGTAGCTTTATAAAATAACCTTCACTGGTTCTTCATAGAATGCTTAGGAAATGTGATCTAAATTTACATGAAGATGAAATACTGGAGAGGCTGTATAGTAAAATAATAGTGCCAGCAATTTCAGCTTCTAATGGGTAGTACCAATAAATAGACAAGAAGATGAGATATATTGTCATAATTTAGGGGAAAGTAAGCATATGTCAGGTACTCTTCTTGGGGTTTTTTGCATGTTGTTTTGTTTGTTTGTTTGTTCTTACTGAAAAGCTAAAGATAGTGGTTGCCAGTGAGATAATAACACTGCATTGGACCTGCACCTTTCTAAACAACTTAGGCAGACAAGTGGCTCTATGTTTATCTTTCACAGGAGACATCAGACCTGCACCTACTCAAAATTGTCTTCCTGACAATGTATGGAATGACTGGGGTGTACCCAAACTCTGGACTACTTTCTGGAAGGCCAGAGTTTCCCACCCCAAATCCTACCTGCAAGCTTCTTACTTAGCTTTCATTCAGCAGGATGGCTCACAAAGAACACTGCACTCCGGATTTGATCTGTAGTGACAGAATCCAGCTTCTGCTCATGTGTATCTTCAGGGTTGTATGCAAACAGGCCTTTCGCTGTTTCCATACAGATCTTACCTCTGACAAATACGTTTGTACTATGCAGCTAACCTGACTTCCGTGTTTCTCCAGAACACTAAGAAATACAGTGTTGTAACTGCAAATGAAAACTGCCTGTTTCACATCCTCTTCAATTCAAGACCAAGAGTGTTGAAAATGACAGTACATATGCTATCACTCTTTTACTTTTCAACAGTCTGTGCTTAATTCTACATAATCAGTACCTGCTTAAAACTGAAGCTTGCAAGTATTGTTTATGAAATACAGAAACAGATAAAGAGCTAGTGTAAGAAGCAGAAAGTAGATAATGCTAGTAAGAAAAGCCATGTCCACTCTGGAGGAAACATTAAGTATGTCCCACATGGATTAAGTCTGTTTTCTACTGACTTTTATCCATATAACTGATCTGGACACAAGGATAAAGTTTAAGTGGTTACATTTGTTGATGCTGTTTGGAGACCAGCAAACACAAATAGCTTTAGCTTTAGCTCTGGGCTACAGACTGACATGCTGTATTTACTTGTTTTAAACAGCCTGATTCTGAACTTGCTCTGGTTTACTTTGATACAATGCACTGACTCAACAGAATTACTCCTAAATTGACCTTGTCTTGTTCAAATACTGAAAAGAAGGGCTTGTAAGTTTAGCTTGAATTTACATTTTTGTGGAAGTGAGAAAGACAAACTAACTTTCAAATAAAAAAATAAGCAATCTAGTTTACAGCTTGGTGAAGATAAAGAGTACCTTAACTGAGATTAGGTATCTGGGACTCAAAGAAACTGTAATACTCAAAACTGGATGTGCTGCCATGCTTTCCCCATCTCCCTCATATCTATCTAGTCACAGGATCAGTAAGTCTAAGGAGCGTAATAGCTTAAGATAGTGTAATTTGCCCCTTGATGAGTAGTAACAGCTACTATGAACTCTGCTTATCTATAGCATCTTATATTTAGATAAGGAGATCAAGACAAAATAGAAAAAGTAGTAGAGCTGGCTGCTTGGCTGCCCTTGACACTGAATTCCTTCACTCTAGAACAGAGATTTCCAAATCTGTTATTCCGCTGGAGCTCCATAAACAAAATTAATTGTATCCAGGTCTTCTATTGCATGTAAAAAAACCAATCCCTAGCTTAATTCCTTAGCGGGGGGGGTGAAGGGGGGTGGGGTGTGGGGGTGTGTGAATCCAGCTAAATCATAGGATGGTAGTTACACCAACATTAAATTCAGCCCAAAGTAGGTGTGGCACCTACTAGAGTTGGTGTTACAATAGTGGAAGTTTCAGAATGAGAGTTAAATTGAAATTTTCTGGGTGCCAAAGGACAGAAATTTTTTAAGAGGTCTTTAAAAGAGATAATATTTAGGGTTTAAAAAAATACTTCACAGTAGTAGAAGATAAGTGACTTTTGTAATGTTCCACAAAAACAAAAAATAAATTACCAGAATACCAGTAATTCCTGACAAAAAAATAAAATTAAATTAGTATATTTATATAGAAACATAGTAACAATAACAATAATAATCTGAAGGAGAAGAAGGAGGAAGAGAAGATGAAGTAGCCAATCTAAATTAGCAATTTGGTATTTCTATTATTTGTGAAAATTGGCTGTCCACAAAGTACGTCTGTAACCATACTTCAATTGCAGAAGATTTTAATATCTCCTGTTATGCTCCATTGGATGAAGGAATCGCAGAATGCCAGATTGGAAGGGAACTCAGTGATCATGTGGTCCAACCTTTCTAGGTAGGAACACAGCTCAAAAGAGACAGCCCAGCACCTTATCAAGCTGAGTCTTAGAAATATCCAGTGTTGGAGAATCCATCACTTCCCTGGGGACATTATTCCAAAGACAGACTGTTCTCATAGTGAAAAATATTCTTGGGTGTCCAACAGGAATGTCCTCAGGAATAACTTGCACCCATTATCCCTCATCTTTCCCATGTAACTCCTTGTAAAAAGGAAAAAGGATGAATTATGAAAGCAATTACTGCATTAGAACACGTATTTAGTCCAAAGAAGAGTGAGGTGATATTCAGTATTACCCAAAATATGACTTGACTTGTTCTTCCTCCTTGGTTGGTTTATTCCTTAATTTATAATTTCTCAGAATACCTGAGACTTAAAGCTAAACAAGCTAATTCTAGATAGGAAGCTGTATTGCACAACGACATTTTCCTACACCATTCTTACCTGTTCTGTAAATTTACTATCTTAAGCCAGTCTTCATTTTTCACTGAAGTTATTATTTTGAATGGCATAAGTGTAGCCTGTTTTCTGATGGATTTTTGTTGTTGTTGTTAATTTTTTTACATTTCTTTTACAATTTTTAAGGTTCCTTACATTTTAAAGAAAAGATGAGAATATATGTCTCAGACCTGGATACTATATCTCTCAGGTGTGAGAAAATAGAAAATTACTTCATATTCTTGCTTGGATCCACTGGTACTGAGATTTGAGTTCTTGCCCTTCTCTGTATATTTTTTTTAATTGTCAGAGTTGGAAGAGACCTCTAGAGATCATCTAGTCCAACTCCCCCACTAAAGCAGGATTGCCTGCAGCACATTACTCAGGACTGCATCCAGGCAGGTCTTGAATATCTCCAGAGGAGACTCCACAATCTCCCTGGGCAGCCTGTTCCAGTGCTTTGTCACCCTCACAGTGAAGATGATTTTCCTCATATTTAAATGGAACTTCCTATGTTCCAGCTTGTGCCCATTGCCCCTCATCCTGTCACTGGGAACTACTGAAAATAGTCTGGCTCCATCATCCTTGCACCCACACTTTAGATATTTATAGGCATTAATAAGATCTCCCCTCAGCCTCCTCTTTTCCAGTCTAAAGCTCTCTCCCATCTCCCAGTCATCTCTGCTGGACTTTCTCGTAGTTCCCTGTCTCTCTTAAACTGGGCAGCCCAGAACTGGACATAGTAATCCAGATGTGGCCTCACCAGGGCAGAGTAGAGGGGAAGAATGACCTCTCTGGACCTACTGGCCATGCTCTTCTTTATGAAACCCAGGATTCCATTGGCCCTCTTGGCAGCAAGGACACATTGCTGGCTCATGGATAATTTACTATCTACCAGGATTCCCAGATCCTTCTCCTTGAAGCTTCTTTCCAGCAGGTTCACCCCTAACCTTTACTGATGTACGGTGTTTTTAATCCCCAGGTGCAAGACCCTACACTTTCTCTTGTTGAACCTCATTAGGTTCTTCTCTGCCCAGCTCTTCAGCCTGTCCAAGTCATGCTGGATGGCAGCACAGCTCTCTGGAGTATCAGCCACCCCTCCCAGTTTGGTATCATCAGCAAACTTGCTGATAAAACACTCTGTCCCCACATCCAGGTCATTGATGAACATGTTGAACAAGACCGGACCCAGTATTGACACCTGGGGGACACTGCTGGCTACAGGGCTCCAGCTTGACATTGCTACATCAATCACAACCCTCTGAGATCTGTCACACAGCCAGATCTCAATCCACCTCACTGTCCACTCATTCAGACCACACTTCCTGAGGTTCCTAATGAGGATGTTATGGGAGACAGTGTCAAAAGCCCTGCTGAAGTCATGGTAGATAACATCCACTGCTCTTCCCTCATCTAGCTAGCCAGTAACGACATCATGGAAGGCAATTAGATTGTTCAGTTGTGATTTCCCTTTGGTGAATCCATGCTGACTTCTCCCAGTGATATTCTTCGCTTTCACATGTTTTGGAATGATGTCCAGAATGATTTTTTCCAACACACACAGGTGTGCACATCGCCAGGAAGCTGTTACTTATGCTAGTGGGCAATGCACAGCATTGCTTTCTTAAAATGCAATTTCTTGGTTCAAGAAATTTGAGGGAAATTTGCAATGCTGATTGCTCTAGTAACAAGCTGGCTACATTCCACTGATGTGTTCAAAACTGGAAATACATACAATTGTCAGCTTGATTCCAGAGTTTTTGTAGGAAATGTCCTTCTCATAAGTAGGCATGGACAACTTACATGTAATAATGCCATCACTGCAGCCTTCTCAGACCTCTTACATTACAGTGATAATTTTGACTTAAAAAAATATATGTTTGCATACCTACTTAATCTCCGTTTTGATTTTCAGGTTTTTAAAATAAATACATTTGGAATTTTAAATAAATAAATAAACCCCAGATTTTTGTATGGCCTCAGTAGGTAGAAACACAGTGAACTTATATATACACAGTTGATAAATTTGGAAGTGAAAGTTTTCATTTGTTTATCTCAACTCCTCAGATCATCTTAAAAAGAAAACTGTTCTGCTGACATTTTCAGCCTGTACTTACAGTAAGATTTTTCAGGTGAAACAATGAACAGCCAAACATCAGGAACCTTCTCTGAACTCCACCATGATTGTTCATCACTAGATCTAGTTTAGAGACAGTTAGGTCCAGGAGAATCCTGAGGGCAGGTTAGTGATATAGCTTCTTATTTAGGTTTCACAAAACAAATGCCAACTGCACACATTAGTAGAGTGACAAGTTTAGATTTTAGCCTGTGAAAAGATTACATAGTGAGGGTAGTCTGCACTGCCCATACTACAGGATCAGAAATTGAAGGATCATAGAATATCTCTAGTGACTCATAAAGATCATCAAGTGCAAGTCCCTGCTCCTTTACTTTTACCTAAAGATGAATCATATGACTAAGAGCATCATCCAGCTTCTTCTTGAACTGTGACAGGCTTGGTGCCATGACCACTTCCCTGAGGAGCCTGTTTCAGTGACCCACTGCCCACTCAGTGAAGAACCTTCTCCTAATTGAACTTTTTCTGATGCAGCTCCATTCCATTTGCTCATGTCCTATTGGTGATCACCAGAGAGAGGAGATCAGCACTTTCACTTGAGGAAGTTATAGACTGCTATGAGGTCACCCCTCAGCCTTCTGTTCTCAAAGCTGAACAAACATCAGATGCTCCTTGTTAGTCTTACCCTTGAGGCCCTGATGTCCCTATTTTGACGTACCTGAAACTGCACACAGTGCTCACGGTAGGGTTGCACCAGTGCAGTGCAAGATGGGATATCATCTCCCTTGATTGGCCAGCTATGCTGTGCTGGGTGCACCCCAAAACATGGTTGGCCCTTTTGGCTGCCAGGGCATGCTGGTGACTCATATTCAACTTGCCATCAACACAACCACCTTGTGAAGTATTTTACTTTATCACAGTTATACTGGATGGAACATCAAATAAGAAAGACTGATCACTTAGATGAAAAAAGTATCTTTCTTCAAACCTTGAAAACATAGTGATGTGACTAGCCTAGTGGAAGCATAGGGATTTATCTTATGTCCCTGTTTTTCTGCACAGAGGCAAAAGCAATGTGACAATATTGCAAAAGAGTTTATGCTCCTATTTCCATTTTCCATGGGGGTGTGAGCTGTATAAGAAATCTTTGAACTCAATACAGGAAAAACTGAATAGCCTTTGTTTTACAGAAGGTCAAATCAGATTATTCATGTTTAATTTCTGATGTGATATCAATACATACACATTGATATGCATTTGTTTGTCATTCATGAAAATCAAGGGGAAAAAATATTACAAAGTCTACTGAACTGGAACCAAATTAATCAGCCTTAAATAAAACTAACTTTCCTAAATGCTTCCAGCAGCTGGGCTCTGCTACTTACTTCTGAAAATGTACAGCTACAGAATTTGACCATTCAGCTTTGCATCTAACTGATAGTGAGGGAGGTGCATGGAAGAATGGTCAGTTGACATTCAGACTAAAAAAATTACAGACCTTGTTCCACTCATTGTTAAAAAAAACAACAACAAAACATTTATTTATATAATTATAAAAATTATTATCTCAGTTAATTCACAATCTATGAATTATTAAAGTTACATGCATGAGTCACATAAAGACACAGGAGAGGAAGGAATGGGAGGCAAGAAAGTCTGCTTTATTGAGAACAAGTTTTGCTTTCCTCCATCTTGAGCCCACCAGTGAAAAATTACCCAAAACTAACTTTCAAGATAGCTCTACAAGTAGCTTACTACTTTTATTTTTGTTATTATTTTTGTTTATATTGTCTCATTTTGTACTCTTAGGAAATTTTTTTCCTCAATACAAGTTCAAGTACATTTTCTGAATTCCTCTAGAGAAAGAAAACAGAAAAAAAAAAAAAAAAATGCCCAAGTGTTGACAGTACAAAAAATAAAGTTTGAATTCACTTGAAAAAAATACATTTTGCCTTTTAATTTTTCTAAATATATTTTTTCCCCTGAGGTTTTGTTGGATTTTTCATTATTTTTTCTTCCACAAATACGTTAGGTATCTTAGGTCTTAATTCCATATTCAAAATGTTAACAATTCCCAGGTGACTGAATTCCATTTTCTTAACTGCTTAGTTTTGAATATGAACCACAGAACTTAACGTGATTAAAAGGTCAAGTTTAATGTATTATGCTGTAAATACAGAGTATTCCCATGTTATAGCATCTATTCCTTTGTAGGGTCTGAAACTGCCAGCCCTTAAAGAGGTACTGGTTTTATCATTGAAAGGTCCTTATGGGAAGAATCTGCTTGTTTGGTTTTTTTTCTTTAACCACAATCTGCTGTAATTTTAGGAGTAATGGTATCCACAGAAAAGGGGAATTTTGGTACAGAATCTGTAAATGTATCAGCCTGCGGTCACTCAAAACATTAGTGTAGTAAAGTGTGCCTCACATAAGCATTCGCTGAATAGAAAGGCAAGAAAAGGATATTAATGCACAAATAGGCAATATTTGATTTGCCTGATATTTGCTACAAATCAAGTTGTGCTAGGACCCCAGAGGAGTGAGTATAGGTGTATATTGCTTGGCCAGCAATGTGCCCTTGTGGCCAAGAAGGCCAATGGCATCCTGGGGTGCATTAGAAAGGGTGTGGTTAGTCGGTCAAGAGAGGTTCTCCTCCCCCTCTATTCTGCATTGGTGAGGCCGCATCTGGAGTATTGTGTCCAGTTCTGGGCCCCTCAGTTCAAGGACAGGCAACTGCTGGAAAGAGTCCAGCGCAGAGCTACTAAGATGATTAAGGGAGTGGAACATCTCCCTTATGAGGAAAGGTTGAGGGAGCTGGGTCTCTTTAGCTTGGAGAAGAGGAGGCTGAGGGGTGACCTCATCAATGTTTACAAATATGTAAGGGGTGAGTGTCAGGGAGATGGAGTTAGGCTCTTCTCAGTGATGACCAGTGATAGGACAAGGGGTAATGGGTGTAAATTGGAGCATAGGAGGTTCAAGGTGAATATCCGAAAAAAAATTTTTACTGTAAGAGTGACAGAGCACTGGAACAGGCTGCCCAGAGAGGTTGTGGAGTCTCCTTCACTGGAGACATTCAAAACCCACCTGGATGCGTTCCTATGTGATGTACTCTAGGTGACCCTGCTCTGGCAGGGGGCGTTGGACTAGATGATCTTTCGAGGTCCCTTCCAACCCCTAGGATTCTATGATTCTATGATTTTTCACATATGTGTTTGCAGACTGCCCTGTAACATAAGCCTTGCCTAACTTTGATATTATATATTATAAACATGCAAGTAGACAAAAAAAGGTTATTCCTCTTTAAACAAAGGTGGAAGACAAAACCAAGAAGGGTCCCTAAGAAAAAGGGAAAACTGATGAGTGAAATAGTATGAATTGTGTGAGCTCAAATGCAATTAATTAATGAAAACCCACTATTGCCATTTAAGACATGACATATTGAGGTTCCAAAAGGAGTCTGAGAAGCCAGAATTAGCCTGAGAATAACAGCCAAATCTCTATGATGGGTGCTGTGAAGGGGGTCTGCACAGAGATCTGTGTTCTGAAATCCTGAGACTGAAAAGCTCTGTCTGAATTCTAACCAAATCAAATGGCTGAAGTGCCTGGGGATATGGTGGCTGAAACATCTGACAGCACTCTGGTGAAAGGCCAAGGGGGGCATTAGGCCAGATGCCATCACAGCTAAGTTCACCAACTAAGGAGACAGAAATCTTTCCCTGCCTGTCATCAGAGAACTGCATCTGTTTCTCTAAATGATATACAAGGCCTTATGTGTGTAGCAGGAACCTCTGCCACAGAAGCTGGACGTAGCATGAGGGAGTTGGGGAAAACAAGCTGTCCCCAAGGAGCAAGCTCAGTCATACCAGCACAGAGACAGTACATGTGATTGACAGGATCAGTTTCATTTGGACAGAGGATTCAGCTGAGAGTACTTTTCAGTTGCTGTTTTAATGTTCTGTATTCTTAGATCTTTTTATGATTGTCTTCAGTCATGTCAGAACAAAGGATTTTCTTTTGATCTGATTTATGTCCTAGTCAGGGTATGTCTAACTCTAAGGAGAGTCAAGAAAGTCGGTCAACAAGCACAGGTGACTTCTTTTCTGTCTTATTTAGAAGACGTATGCTGACTTTCAAACATAAGGTTGAATTCAAAAAGCCTCTTGAGATTAAGTTTGTTTTGGTTTTGTTTGGTTTTGTTGTGCTTTGTTTTTGGTTTGGTTTGGTTTGGGTTTTTTTGTTTGGCTGCTTTTTGTTTGTTTGTTTAAAAAAACAACAAACCACAATAACAGCAGTCTCTTTCTAGGGTAGGAAATGAAATTAAGGTAGATTATGTACCCCTTACCCTTCACTCCTGTGATGATCACATTTATACTTCTCAAACCACTGATGCAAGGCTAGCTTGCTTATTTATAGGGATTATGAGTATGAGTAGTTCTCCCTGCCCAGAATGATTATGAAGCTATTCATATGCAGCTATCTATGAAGCTGTTCCCAGATTTCTTGAGAATATCTACAGGCAAGATGCTCATCAACATTCCATGATGATGATTCACTTCCCCATCACTCCTGAACCCTTCCCTCCCCACTTTGCATCCACTCTTGCGAACCGAGTGATTCTATTTTTATTAGATCAAATATAAATGGATTTGTCTCAGAGTGGGAAGACTGATTTTCAAATCAAGGTCTTGACTGATGTATTCAAAAGGGCCAGAAAAAGGGGAGCACATGCCCAGAAGCTAGTTGAACTATAGCTACACCCTGTATTTTATATTAATTTCATACTGTTCTGTGGTATTAGCTGGACACCCAAACTCTGGTGTGACTCAGTGATAATTTTATAACACAAAAAATAGCAAAGAAAAAATTCTCACTATTTTAGTGAGTTTTCTATTGCTATAGATACATTTCATATTCAAGGAACTGACTGGTCTTAAAAATATCTGGAAGTAATTCAATGTCTGTTACTCAAAACTAGTGTAACCTCTCCATAGTACGGGTGGTAAGGGCTGCTTATACATGTGCCATTGATCCCCAACATGTAAGAAAGCATATTGATCTACAAAGTTATGTAGTATATCAATTAAATAATGACATTTTAATTTGGGATCTTTATTTATTTTTTTCCCTTTCCACATCTGTTAAAATATCTTACAGATGCTTATCTGGTTTGCAGAAACTCAATTTTTCCATGCATAAGCATTTTACACTTAAAAAAAAAAATCCTGTAAACTTTATGTTTTTACATTATTCTACTATTTAATGAAGTTACATTTTTTTTCACTTTGAGTCTAAATACTATCTTAGCTTTTTAGATTTTTTTAATACATGTTTTCATGTAATATTACTTTCATTATTTCCATCTACTGGAAACAAATTAAGACCAGGATCCTTATTTAGGTAACTTAGATTCTGTCTCTAACCATGGTGATTCTCTGGTGCCACCCCTAGCTCCAAAAGGTACACTGTTATATTCAAACCTTTATTTTGAAAGCCCCAAGTGGAAAGAGATGGATATATGAGTGTCTTTAGCATGGTATTGTAATAAAAAAAAATATATAATTAAAATTCTTTAAAAGATAAGCACTAGTAACTCTCAATCCTTGAGCACAAGATTTTATCTGGTTTCTTTTTTTCCCTTCTTAACCCCATAAAGAGAGTCCATGAATTCCATTTTCCCTCCTAATTGCCCTAACTAGTTCATACCTGGAATGAATCAAGAAATCTGGTCTTGGGACCAGAAAAAATGCAGTGTACATGCGTCACAGATGAACCTTTGTGTGGGAAAACATTTTGTTTTTCCAAGGTACTGGGTATATGTTCATACTGTCATTGCCTCTTTTTATTGCAGCTAAAAGTTACCAAACAACCCTGACAACATTTACTAGGTCATATCCTAGTGCAAGAGGTCAGACTCTCCCAGGCAGACCCCAAGTTTTTGTAATATGCTAGAAACATGTGTAATATAAGAAAGAAATAAAAACATCAGTTCAAGCCTCAATTTTGACAGCACACTACCAGCACAACAAAGTCCTGACACTCAACCAGTGTTTTACTGGATATGAATCTGGTAAACATCATGCAACTCTGTCTACGGAGACCAGAAATGCTTTGATCCTCAGCAGTGACTTTAAAAGCTTTTAGATTATCTGTGTGCAATGCACAATTTAGTGGACAAAGCTGCTTACTTCTACACTGAAGGTTTCCAGATCCTGCACTATTTAACTGTGTGCCATATCAGAGCAACCAAATAATTCTGTCAATGTGTAGGGATCCTCAAGTTTGATAATACCATTATTTATCATAACAAGGACGTATCAGATTGCAATGATGATGCAATCTTCGCACTTAATGTGTAAGCAAGACAGTAAGCAAATTCTACCACCCTAACTGGGATGAGTGGGTTGCTTGAATGGGTACTAAAATATAATATGAAAGAAAAAATTGTCACTGCTGAAGCTAAGTGGGTTTCAATGAGAGAGGCTGGTAGCACAGAGCCTTGCAAGAGACACAAGGATTAATTTTTTATTTTATTTTACTTCATGAAAAAAAAAAAAAAAATCTGAAATTTAACCACCCATAAATAAAATTAGATAGGAGTAAGGCTGATAATGTCTAAAAAAATGTTATATCCCCAAAAATTGTATACTTTATGTTCATGAACATAAAGTCATTGAAGTTCAAGAACTTCAAATTTAACTATAGTTTTAGTACAGATTATTCAATATTCAAGATGCTTCAGGAAAATTTATTTGGAAGCAATGAGTTTTTGAAGGTTGTAGTAAAAATATTCTCTAAGTTTATAAATCTCCTTAATTTAGGCTGATATTGTTGAGTTATAAAGCATACAGATTACAACAATGATACCAGTGTACTGGACTGGAAATCAAGTACGATTTACAACCATTTCCTGTGAATAAAGAGCTTTCCTCTAGTTAATTAAAATTCTAGAAATTTCAATATTCAAAGTTTTGAAAGGTAACTGGGTACTCTGTCCATCTTATTTGAACTACTGACAGCTGCATTTATGAACATTATTTTCTCTTGATAATGTCATTTCAACTTGATGTATTAAAGGATTGTACATAGGTAAATAATTAGCCTGCAAGCAGGCCACAATTTGTCATTGCCAGTGAACAGCCCTGTGAATTTGACAGAAGTTGTGCTTTTGCTAATGTTGATCTGTTTTCTGTCACTTAAAATAAGATATGGATGTGCAAATACACACACGCCTTCTTTCTGAATCTGATATTTTTCAGTCATTTATTTTTTATTTATTATCTGTATGCTGAATCTAGAGAAATAAATAAAAATTAATGAATTATATAACAGTACTTTAGTGAAGACTTCAGGAACATAAAAGGATGCTATAAAGAAGTAATTAATTATGCTTCGTAGTCAAGGAAGACAGAACAAGAAATAATTGCCTCAAGCTTCAGTATGAAAAATGTAGGCTAAATATTAGAATAAAAGATTTACTGCTGAAAGAATAGTTAAACAATAGAATAAGCTGTCAGGAAAAGTTTTTTAACTGCCATATTTGAGATTATTGATGATTATAACAGATGTCAACTAGCAAAGATAGGTTACTGATAACAACATCCAGTTCTGCCAAAATATAGATGGATCTTAGTGTCTAACAGACAGATTGTACAACTGACACATTTGGCCTCACTGGGTAAAGCAGATCCTGAATGTGTGAAATTTCACCCAGACAAGCCCAGTACCTAAATAAATGAAAGAATCATCTATTTAAAGGCATGGTAGTCCAAACTCCTGAAAATGTTTTCTAAATATCAACGGTTTCTTGATTGACAAACATTTATCTCTATTGCAATAGAGCTAGTATAATGCTTGTGAAAACTTACAAGAGTTAACTAACTAATTCTGTAGTCATTAAGCATAACAAAAAATGTCTGTAAAAAGTATATGGACTCAGTCCAAATAATTTTATTTCAGTTGGATGTATTTAAAATATTTCTAGTCTTTTTATTTATAGTAGAAGAGATGCCGATAGCATTTTTTGTTAGTGTTTTCCTTTTGTTGATTTTTTTTTACAAAATGTTTGGAAACAGAAACTAAGTCAAGAATTTGGTGGTTAAAACCTCATAAATTCATATTTTCCAAGCTAGTTAGCATTTTATATTCTATATATCCTGCAGAATAATTTGAAGGAATAAATTAAAGGTACTGAGCTTATTAGAAAATTGTTTTCAGGCACAAAACACCAATTGTAATATCAAATCACCAATTTCATGTTCAAACCATTGTCAATAATAGCACTTAATTGCATACTGGGATATTAAATTCAATACAAATGGTAAAATGTTAATTTTAAAATTGATTAGTTTATTGCATACATGCATTAGCTGCTTACTTAAAATTGATTAGCAAGGTTTCAGTTTAGTGCGGGAAATTGTTAACCCCAGCATTCCTCTCTTTAGTCTCCAGTTGCATAAGATAGACTACATACATTGCAACTGGGAAAAAATGCATTCTTCTTCAGAAGTTCTACCCATAAATCAGAAGAGGCCAAAGACAGGATGTGTCATGGAGAAAAATCTGGCTCTTTGGCTTACATAAGCATGCTGGAAATTCATAATAAAGCTCCTAATTTGTAGCCCAGGTCTTCACCAGGAGTGACATCCAAATAAGTAAAATTGTGAATGTTAGGTGCCCATCTTGAAAAATATCATATTGATGAAAAGCCCTTTTACTCTTGGAAAGCAGTTGAATGCCATAGGCTTTGTATTTTAAATTCCCAACGTGTTCATTGCTGTGAATTTCAGCATGCATGGAAGTGCCTCTGATTTGACAAGCTGAGCAAACTGTAAGTATCTAATGGCTTAGCCTTATCAGGGTAGAGAAACCAGACACAGCTTCATTTGAGATTCTGTAATCTGGTGTGTTTTAACATACACTTTTAGCATCAGGCTCTCCATAAAGCAACAATTGTATTTGATATTTTCCCTTAAAACATGACTAAACAGACTACTGGTGCTCATGCACACATTTTAATGAACTAATTTGAGATGCTTGAAGAAATTGTTCAAAGGTCAAAAGTCCGTAATCTCCTCTGCAAACTGATCAAATTTCAGCTCAAAGACAGACAAAAAGGGAAACTGGAGATGCTCTGCAAACTAGCATTCATTTACCATGATAAAGTCATGCCATTTTCATGCCTATTACTAGATCTTTTTGTTATTGTTCCTGCTGTATATTCAGCAATCAATACAAGAACTATGTGCTGCTGCCAATTCATTATCTTTCTGGAATAGTATTTTAAGAAACAAGAAGGAACTTTGCTTCACTATTTTAAAACAGAAATAGATCTTTGCCTTAAGGAGAGAATTCTGGATCTCAAATAGGATGCCCATGCCAACACAAGCTTCTCACCATTTCAAGTGTACCTTTGTCTTCACTCGAATATTTTTATTTTTAAATAGCTTCTAGCTCATCATCAAGTTTTAGGTTCCCTTTTGAAGCGCCAAACACTCCCACATAATTTCTAGTGAATGTGGTGTTCTCTCTTCCTCTCTAGATGTCAAATACATTATCACAATTAATATTTGAACATAGAAAACTATTTTTAAGTGTTTAACTAATTAACCTAACTAAGGTTTTTTTACCTGATTGTAAATCCCAGCACAACTCCTTTGGCAACTTTACGTATGTGCACTGATATAGCAAATAGCTGAACTTAACTGGTTTTAGTGGGTATCTAAAGTTCCTTTCAGAAACTGTCCACGGACTCCAGGCATTCACTGATCGATCACATTACAAATGTGTTGAGATTAGTCACTCAAAACAAAATTATGACATCCCCACTTCCTATTTATTTCTTGGTGTATGTTTAGTCCTTTCACTAGATGTATGAATGTTTATAACGTACCACACATATGTAAGCATAGCAGCCACTTTCTTTGATGCTCAGCTGCTCATGGTACATTACATTAGAAGTCTCTTAAATACATTTTTGCATATCCAAAGGAAGGTATTAGATTAGTTGCCAACTGAGCTGTTTCAGGTTTTTTAAAATTTAGGAAGTCAGATAAAAGACCTAGTAAAATGCTGGTTCTTTGTTTTGGAAGAAAAATATTTTGAAAAATATAACTCAGAAATAATTCTTTAAACAATTAATCTAATTTCCTTTTCTATCTTTCTCCAGAAAATAAGTCTGTTGCCTGGAATATTCTGGGAAATACATCTTTGGAATAAATGCTGCAGAGTAACAAAAAAAAAAAAAAATTGGATTAATTTGGTTTGTTGTGAACACAAGTATTTATCATCCACCTGGTTCCAGTAGTCCTATTCATTCAACAAAGATCAAGAGATAAAACCTTATGTTTTACTCTATTATTATAGTAGTTTTAATATTTAATGTGTGTAGCTAATATTTCATCATTTAGCAAACTGCAAAGAATGAGTCATTCATACAATCCAGGAAATATATTTTTTTTCAATGGTAACAAAGAAGTAAAGCAAATCACAGCCAAACGTAAGCCAAATCAACAAAAAATGAGACTAAATTAGTTGAATAAATTAGTATGTACAAATCATTTAACATCAGCAGGTCAGATAGCGTTTATTAATCTCTGGAGAATCACAGGAAAGAAACTATAGCAAACAAGATAATGTGGAATTTTTGAATACTTTTAGTGGAAAGAGACTTGAGAGCACTTGGTATTATATGCAGCAATAATTTGCATATACGTAAGTCATTATTCATTCAGGATGAATCTTTATAAGCTTATTATTTGTGTATATAATTCACTTGTACTTTGGAATTCAATTAGTTGAATAATCTGGATGTTGCCTGAATACTTTTGAGTGGTAAATAATGTAACCTAACGATCACAGTTAGCACTAGCTTGATACTACCATACAGAAATATGTGTATGCATAAATACAGATATAAATGCATATCCATGTTTTATATGCTATTCCTGTTGGACTGGATCTTTCCAAATCTCTCAAAATTAACTGAAATTAAAGCCAAGTTCTGCTTGGATAGAAGTTATGACAACCTGCTGATTCAAGATCAGTGCATAAACCAATATAGACTTGCCCCATTTTTCCCTGTAAACCTATAAAAAAATAATACTTATTGTAGGGATTTGAACACATGCTCTCAAATACAGATTAACTCAATAAATATTGAGTTACTAAGATTGATAATAGTTTTATTATGTCCAAGTGGCATGTGACAAAATCAATCATGGGGATCTTCTGGGTTTTATGTGATTTAAAAACTAATTTCAAGATTACCTTCACTCTGCTGATCGCATACAGAATCACAGAAAGGCTGATGTTGGTAGAGGCCTCTTGAGACTGTCTAATTCAACTTCCCCACTCAAAGCAGAGTCACCTACAGCAAGTTGCTCCTAGCTGTGTTAAGTCAAATTTTAAATCTCACAGGTAGACACTCCAAAAACTTCCCAGGCAACTGGTTCCACAGTTTGACTACTGTTACAGTAATAAAAAAAAAAATAAAAAAATTAAAAAATCTGTGTTCCTATGCCTTTTGTCCTTTTGTCATATCACTGGATGAAAATGCAAAGAGTCTGGCTCTGTAGACTTAGTTTACCCCTCAGTGGTTATTCATACATATTGACCTTATCTACAGTCTCTGGCATCCAATCTATGCATTTCTTTATTAACTGTTGTCAGTTCTCCCTGCCTTCTGTTACTGTGTGTTTGTGTCTGTCTGTATCTATGTTATGACTACATATTGAATGTCTAGTGCTCTGCTCTAACCTGGCTGGGATTTTATTATAATTTATTTTCTTCCCTTCTCTATTTCAAAAAATAGAACAAACAAATTCCCCACTCTTCTAAGTGTAACAAGGCAGTTTGTGTCTTAATTTGTGGTTTTGTCCACAGTGTGACTGTGGCTTCTTGAGCACCTAAGTGGAACATGTTTGTGCTCCACTTATCTTTCCCTTGTTATATTTAACACATTCCTCCAAATTATTTGTTTTGGTTTTCCTATTGCTTTCAGCTTCTGAATTTAGCTCTTCTAAAACATGTAACTACAAATATTTCTACCTTAATCCTGGTGTCCAAAGACATGGTATATTTTGCTGTTCATCAATCAGTTGGGGTTGGACTAGATGATCTTTTGAGGTCCCTTCCAACCCCTAGGATTCTATGATTCTATGATCAATATCATTTGACTAGATTTTGCATCTCATTAACACACCTTTTCAGCCTTAAGAAAATTTGCCCTGACCTTGGACTTGTTAGGAATTTTAAACTTTTTTTTGAAACGTAATGATTGAATTGTTCTGAAAGAATCAATTAGGAGATGAAAATGCTCCCTAAATACTTTTGGTGAGGTAAATCTTTAAACATTCCTAAATCACCCTAACCTGCCTTTTTCTTTTTTTTTCCCAAAGTAGAGAGTCAGTGTATTGCTTTTACTTTTGATTTGCATCAATAAATGTGATTCAAAATTTTAACCAAATCTGATTTGAATGGCTTTGATCATTAGATATTTATATACTTATGGAGATTTCAGTGATCACTCTGATATTTTTCTTGGTGAGAGAACACATAAGCTTGTTTTGAGTAGATGCTTTGACATATACTAATGGATGTCTCATGTTATGCCTTCACTTTAAGATTGTGACCATGAAGAAGGAAAAGATTAAGAAATTCTACCAGTGCTGACTCATGTGATTGTTACAAATGTTGGTATTTGTAAATTTAGATTGCTTAAGATATGATATGTCATATGAATGGTGTCTAGGTGAGAACCTGCTACTGAGGTTCTTGGAATTTGAATTAGAATACAGGGCAATTGAAAGACCATGAGATGTATCCTCTTTGAGTTGTAGAAGCAGCAGAGCAGCAGTACTCCTTAAGTATCTAGGACATGAAGAAAGAGATGCAAGGAAAAGAAGAAGAGAAGACAGAAAAAGAAAGTGGAATGTTTACTAAGTCATATACACATCTGAGACAAAATGTGTGAAATTTCAGAATTAATAAGAGGCTGAATGTTATAAGCTGGGTCTTATAATCTAAGGTTTTGCAAGTTTGATTGATGCTCTGAATCCAATATAGATAAATTTTAGCCTTTGAAAATCAGTATCACAAATAGTATTACACTTCATTTTTTGTATAGCTGATAATGCTATCCAGGTAAGGCCAATGACAATAATAACCATAGAACTTGAACTTGTTCATTACTACCTAGATCTTGTTTGAAGCACATTGTCAATACTTCCAAATATTGGTGAAAAAATTCCCTTTACTCTGATTTTGCTTTACCTGTTTTACTGTTTAAACTGCTCAATTTGCAGCTTAGGGCCTTTCATAATCACCATACTCAATTTGAAAAGAAGAGGAGTTCAAGGAGATAAATAAAAGGATGACTATAAGCTTATAACAGGATGCAAAAATTGAAAGCCAAACCACAGCAGCCTTAAACCAGAGAAAAAAGAAAGTTAGGATAAAGAACCCTATAAGGTATATCAATTTTACTGCCTTAGTTTAGGTAAATATATGAGAGACTTCTTTCTAAATTGTAGAAGATGTGGATATTTAAAATAAACACGTGAATTTAATGTTGTTAAAGAGAAGGAGAGGCAATTTGCCAAGAAAATGAAAAGCTGAACTACTCACTGTACAAAAGCACTGTGGGTTTTAATTCCTTCACTTATGAATTCAGACATATGTTGTCCCTTGTAACTCACATTATACCTGTTGAAGACATCCTTTATCTGGCTGTTTATTTAAATTTTGTGTGGTGTTTGACAACCTCTAATTGTACCTTTACAGCACAAGAAAGTATTATAGATGGCCAAAGGAAACTAAAACCCAAGAGTTTATTTTATTCTATGACCAAATCCATTTGCTGTTTCTCAGGCTGAATAGTCCCTTATGCTGAAATTAATCTCACTAAAACACCAGGATGAAATCTTGTCTGCTTTGAAATCAGTGATAAAGCTTTGCTAGATTTTCATGAAAGCTGAATTCCATGAGCATAAACTATTTGGAACCAAAAGAGAGAAAGCTTAAAAACAAAATTAATAATATTTATTTCAGATAAGTTTAGTAAGGTTCTGATAGCAAGTTTCCAGGTCTGCCCCATCATTTTACCATTTAAAATGTTATTTCTTAAATTAATAATAATATTTTAAGAGTTCGCAGCTGTGTTGTCAAAATGCTGTTGGTAAAGGCAAAATCAGATGCCCATTCTCACTAATCTTTCTATAATCTATTGTAACCTGTGTTGACTTCAACTGAGAACATTTATCAAGAGACATCTCCAATGTGACCCTAAAATCTTTTTGTTCTATTTTCTGCACAAAGCACAAAGGAACGAATAAGATAAATTCTAAAATTCTGGCGAAGCAATTACACTTTCTCTAAAGGAAGCATGGATCTCTAGACACTTCTGCAGGAGACAACATTATCTTCCAAAGACAGTGCTTACAAACTCGGTCAAGAAGTGAAGGAGAAAGATTATTTTTATTTTCTTTTTAACATTAGAAAATGCAAATTCCAAAAAATGGGCCTTAGATTGTGAATTGCATCCAGATTGCATCAGCTTCTTGCCAAGACGGAAATTTTTTTAGGGAAAACAATGTCAATTGAAATCTGGTATTATGTGGCTGTTCACACATGGTAAAATAACATGGCTCACCCTGTCTCCATTGTGAAATTGAACATGGTTTACAGCAACAGTCAGTTTTAGCAGGGATGAGACCGATGAACTTTTACCTGTATTCTTAGCAAATACTGAGGTATCATCAGAAAAAAGTAGATCTGGAATGTTGTTTATACATGGAGGTTTCACCAAATTTGTGCTGCTCTTGAAGGAAAACAGGCTGTGCCAACACAGACTCTTCAAAACCATTAAGTTAACTGTTATTTCAGAAGCCCTAAACAGTAAGACATAGGAGCATGGTAGAGACAGAATTGGGGTTTTTTTGAGAACTTAAATGTTGCAAAATGAGCAGTTTGTCAGGTTAGCTGTGCTCATGTATTTGGATGAGGCATTGTTCAGAACTCAAAAATATAAGCAAGATTGCAGATAATTAACATAAAGGTTTAATATTCTCTAAATACAAAGGCAATTAGAGAGAAAAAATAAACAAAGAACAGTGTGGAAGGTGGGTAATTATATATTTACTTTTACAGTTAACACTGGTTAAAAACTAGAATAATGTCCTGTTCTCATATAAGAAATTAAGCCACTTAGTTTACAATTCTGTAAGCATCCAGCCAACTATTTTCTTTTAAAACATTTAACTTGAACGGGAGTTGTATAGGATAGGTTACATCCCAGAACTCATTTAGCTCTAGTCCTCTTTGCTGAATCAGCAGATAATTCTGCTATCAGAAGCAGTAAGTTTCTGTCTCCAGAGCAATAAAAGTAGAGCAGGAGATTTAATAGGAGACAAATGCAGTTACATCAACATCTGAGATTCCGACAGCAAGCAAGAGCTTGAGACACAGAATGTAGAAAGGTGTCAGTGCTATTAGTGTGTCCCATAATTTTTTTTTTTCTTTTTCTCTGATTCTGTTTCCATTAAGGCAGTAAGAAGACCCTTATTACTTTATGTAAATCATGAAGCAACAATACAATCTGTCTTCAGAAAATAAATAGAATCCATGCAGCTGGAAAACAAAATCCTAAAATGCCAGTGGAGTTAGTAGATTAGGATGACTCTTGAAATAAACTGGCTGTCTAATAACCCGAAATCAACAGAAATTAGTTTCTATGCAATGAATATGGCTGTGATTAAGTATTTATCACATTTTTTAAAAAAAACTGGGTCTAAAGGGCTTAAAATGCAATGTTTGAAATACCATGTCTGAGAATCTAGTGTCACATATTCTAAGCTCCAGTACCTTTCTTCTTGAATCTCCTCCTGTGTATGGGAATTTAAATCATGGTGCAATTGTGTACCATATAAAATGCAGAGTCAAGAATAACAAAACCTGATAATGTGTGTGTAGACACATATCATAGCATCCCAAGTTAAATCATGAAAAGCTTGGCTTCTAATACTACACGTTATGCAATGTGCTTTACCACATGAGATAAACCTGTTCATATCTTCTAATATGAGCTCACAGTTCAATGTAGAGAGAATAAATATAAATAGATAAATAAATATAAAGTAATAATAGATAAATAAATATAAAGTGAGCCTTTGAGAAACACATGAAAATATAAGAAAATAAGAAACTCAAGCAGAAACATTTCTCTGACTATTAAAAAAAAAATGAACATAGTTATCACATTGATAGTGTTATGAGAAAGGGCATCTAGATCATAAAGAGGACAGATGGGCATGAAAGATGGAATAAGAAACAGATTTAGTTAAAGATTTGCACATGTAAGTGAAGGAGACCTTTCTTTCTTTAATGTTTAGTCAGAACAAGGGTCTCCATTAACAAATCTTTTATGGGGTGAGAGGACTGGGAGATTTAAAAAAAAGGAAAAAAGAAAGAAAAAAAAAAAGACAGTGAGAAAGAGAATGCCCAGCTTTGAACTGATTGTGTCTTAAAAGTTAATGTATGTTTGTTTCCTGTAATTGGTGAACTTAGAGATGGGAACTGACAGTCTTAGATATCAAAACCTTTTATTCAGACTCTGAAGAAAAGGTGGGCAAAGTCAGTATCCACTGACTTTTGCTGTGAGTTTTTACCAACCCTGACAGGAATCGAAGTCCTGAAAAAATGAGTGGGGACTTTGGTTTTCACAGGAGAGACACTCTGCTGTGAAATTGTCATACAGCTCCCATTAGACAGGTGATCTTTAAGATCCAAGTACCTCTTTATATCTGTTTTCTAGTATTGGCACTGAGCTATCTGACATCCAAACTATTATCACAGTTGCCCTTGGTAGGGCTATAGACTGAAATACACTTAAGTCAGTGGATCTCTTTACAGCAGATATCTCAAGACAGCAGCTCGTTTCCTAACTCAAGCAAGTCCTTCCACAGGCATTTCACTGAACCTTTCTCCAGATTTCATAGAGCTTTTTTGCTTTTTGATTACTAGACCACAGTGAATGTTGTTACTATTTTTGACAGGTAAATCAGAATGGGTTTTAACGGCTGCTTTTTTTAATAACAATAATAATAAATAAGTATAATCAATTACTAATAATTAACAATTATTTATTTAGACTAGTAATTAATACAATAATTATGTATTGTTGTTGATATAAATATTAATATGCTTATTAATATATTTCACTGATATATACCACTATATACATTACTACATATTAAATTATATCATGTATATTAATATAATATTAATATGTAATAATATATTAGAACTTATATATTGTTAATGCAATAATTAAAATGCTAATAATTGTAATAATCATTTATAATAGTAATTGTTGTTATTATTTTTATTTCCCCTACCTCCCCATAGTTTCTTTTGGTTTAATCACATGATGAGGACAGAATGTGCTGTAGATTTCCAGGGTGCTCTCTTCTACACACAGATGTGGAGCCTGACAGATGACCCTAGCTGAACACAGGAACATGTTCTACAAACCATACTAAAACCATACTAAAAGAATCCTGTATTTTAAGGTTCTGAGATCTCCAGATGGTTGCTTGCTTCCAAACAGGCTTCTGCAAACATGAACTGCTTTGGAAACAATTAATATATTGTATTTCTACTTTCCATATGACTTTCTATAAAAAACAAAAATTATGATGTATACTTGTGGTAGCAAGAATAAATGTGCTGTTCTAGCTAACAAAATCTGATAGATTGATCTGCTATTTACAGACCCTTCTGAATGAGTCAACATACCTATTATTTGGGTTATCAAAGGGGATTTTCCAAGTCAATTTTGTTGATTCATTGGATCAGAACATTACCAAAGTTTTTGCTTGGTTTACATTATAGAGTTTAGCTTTAATACCCAGGGCCTCCAAATGCTATTCCAAAAAAAATAAGGTTTTATGCTCTATTTTTGTATACATTTTAAAAGCTTTTTTGCCTTGCCACCTAATTTCAGTAAATTCAGCAATTTTCCTTAACATGAAAAAGGCCAGAGTAGTGATAATGAACACAGCTTAACCCACAAAAACTGCAGGTAAGAATATCTCTCATGAAATAGACTTGATCTTTCTGAATAGCTGACTTTTCTGCTCCAGATCTACCTGGTGTGTGAAAAACATTTCAATCCTAGAACATAAAGGTCTAAGAAAGGTACTTTGTCATTATGTACCAACTCTTTAAGGATCAGAAGGAAAAACAGAAACTGAATCATATGTATGTACTGTTCAAGAGGAATAGGAAAAGATTTTACCTAAAAGATGAATGCATTATTTAATCTTCAACCCACCTCTTTGTTACAATGTTTTGGACAGAAACTTCCTGGGTTTAAAGCAAATCTTTGCATAGGAGACTGTAGGCCTGCTAATCTTGAGGGCACAAATATGTAAATCAGAGAACAATAAGTGCTTGTGTTAAAAAATTAGATAGAAGATAGTCTTGATTTTTTTTCTGAACGGATCCTGTAACACTAAATGCCTCTAAATGCTGAGAAGTTAAAATAACCAAGAGATAAGATAAAAGAAAGGATCGATGAATAGGGACACAGACACACACACCCCCCAAATAAAATGTGGATGAAGTGTTTATCTTCCCAAGGACATTAGTCAACAGAAGGAAAAAAGCTTATTTTCTAAAAACAGACAGTTTAAAAGAGTAAATGTGTTAGAATGTACCATTTTATTTTTCCTCCTTTTTATCTACTTAGGAGTTTTTACAGACCCCAAGGAAAACAAAATCTTCAGCTCCCATGTGTTACTGTGAAATCATTCCAGTATACTAGTAAACTGCAGAGGGTTTTATTAGTTTTATTCTGACTTAAAGATGCCTCTTTAAGCATATCTCTGTATAACAACAGACTATTTGTATTCATTATTCTTTTTTTTTCTTTATATAGGTAAGTTAGTAATGATAACATGCAAATAACAAGCAAAATCATATTCTTACTCCAGGAGCTAAAGTTTCAAGATCAAAGGAATAATCTTCAGCTAAGGTAAATTGCCACTATATCAGTTAATTTTCTTACCAAGGCAGCAAAACAACTGGATGTTTCTTTTAAAAAAAAAAATTCCACGATTTTGTCTTGGGGAGTGACAAACTTTTAAAAACATGTTCATACCATTTTGAATGAAAACGTTTCCTGCAAAATAAACAAAAGAAGAACCCTCAACAATCAGAATCTGGACTGCCTTCTGTCAGAAAAAGACCGATCATTTTCTAATACATAATGATGCAATTCCAGTTCTCATCCTGGTTTTTGCAGTTTCAAAGAAAAAAAGAAGTGACAGCATGATAATTTAAAGGTATGTTTATAGCTGGGTCAAGGGAAAAAGAATGGATGCTGTCTCTAATAATATGCACCTCCATTCTCTGATAAAAGATGAAATATATCAAGGGCAAGCAATGACAAACGGAATGCTCTTGGGAGAAAATGATACATTTTTTTATTTAAATATTTGAAATACAAATTAATAAATGAAATAGGTAATACATACAGTTTTTAGTTATGAGGATTGCTTTATTTTTCAGCTCCAGGAAGGGTGGCTAAAATGATCACCACACCTCAAAACAATAATAGTAACTTAGTACCATGTAGTAATTAAATTCCTTTTAACCTAATTTCACAACAAGAAAATTAAGATTTATTTTCAGATCACCTTCAGATAACAAATGTAATAAGTTACATTTTAGTTGGTTCTTTGAGGGTAAGCTTAGGAATACTGGGATAATTGCCAGTGAATTTATTTGCTTGAGGTTCAGCTTTAAAAAGTTGAAGAAACAGTGACTTAAAATTAGGGTCTTCTAGGCCCGAAGTCAACTGTTTTTAAAAGCTTGTACTTAGGAGAATGTTACATATTAGTTTTATAATATTAAGGTCATTCTAAGCATAGGCATTTGCAAAGTGTTTAAGAGACAAGCTGTTCTCAGCATTTGGAGGCATCAATGACGGTATTTAATAATTTCCATCAAAAGTTGAGAGGTTGAGAATCCTTCAGGAAGCTTTATTAGCAGTGTACATGAAGGTATTGTCATCAACACCTGTGCAAAGACAAGAGCAGTCAAGTAAGGCACTGAGAGATCCAACAGTAGATGATGTTAGAAATTTATCATTTACAGTTACTATATTTATTCTGTTTCCAGGTTTTAGAGAGGACTCTGCTAATTGCAGAGAACATTACTGAAGCTTCAATATTTTTTTATATACATATTTGAAAAAAGAGCAAATATAATGGAGGGAACCACCTGTTATTCTGAAACTATCTCAGAAGGTTTTATTGTGGGAAAAAGCCAGGAAAGCGGGATTAGGGTGAGGCTATGTTGTTTTTTTTCCTTTCCCAAGCATTTGTTATTCTGTCAGATACAGATTCAGCCTTTAAGGAATTACTTCATAAACTAAATTAAACACATTAATCCTTTAAAGGACAAATGAATGTTCTAAGCAATTGGTACAGCCAAGAGAGCTGAACTATAAATTCTGCTAACCAGGTGTCTTCCATCTATTTTTTTTTTTCTGTTTTTTTTTTCTACTTTTTTAATTATCTTGCTTTGACTCATGTTTTCTGTATCATTTAAAATACAGGAAATGTTGATAAATTGGCCAACCTATCTCTGATTATAGTTTCTGGGATTTAAAAAAAACTCAAACAACAAAACTACAATTTATTTCTGGTGACAACTGAAATTATTTGATGTATTTGAAATATTAGTTGCCTCAATTAGTCATCATATTTTTATTTTAGGATGAGAAGGAAGGAAGGAAGGAAGGAAGGAAGGAAGGAAGGAAGGAAGGAAGGAAGGAAGGAAGGAAGGAAGGAAGGAAGGAAGGAAGGAAAATAAAATTGGGAAAGCAATGGTGTACAATTCTATGGCAAGAACAGAAACTGGGATTTCCAACATGGCTGAGTGGTTACATTAACAGATATTTTTTAGGTTCTAAGCATCCTTTACAGTGATACCTACCTTATTCAGCTAGCTAAACACTAATAATACTATATAAAAATCCACATACTGAAAAGATTTTGAAGTATTCCCTTTATTTTGTGGACAAGTAAATCCAAAATTGCTGTTGACTGCAACAGCATGCTTCATTCTCTGTTTAGGCTGATAAGCTATCTGGAATTACTGAAATTCCATCATTCTCTGTGACATTCAGCTTTTCGTGTGTCTGTTTTCTGCTTGGATTTAAACCTAATTTTCCTGCTAATAAAGAGAGGGTAATGTGAGTATCTTTATCAACTTCAGATTTTTAGAAATTATTTATAGCAGCACATTCTCTCATCCTAAACCAAATCAGCACAATTTTTGAGAATCTATTTATTTATTTTTTTCGTGAGGGTGGAACAGATCATCATCCAAATAATCTGTGTAATAATAGGCCATATAAAAAGATGACATTTTAGTGTCAGGTTTGTAAAAATTTTGTAACTTCAGATTAAATTTTGAAATTTAATAATTTAATGTTTTAGAAAATTTTGGAAATATAAGGAGAAGGAGAGGGACTAAAAGAACTGTTTTTGGTTTTAGTTCATATCAAAATTCAAACAGTAAAAAAAAGCCAAAGGAAGCAGGCCTTGAAACTGATATTAAACAACAGCAAATAGATAAAAAAAATTATCCTCAGGTAGATTCTTCAGGATCTTTCTCAAACTTTTCTCTGAAACTGCAAATAATAGAAACTAGCATTTAAAAGCAAAATAAAGGAGTCTAACAGTTGGTTTCTCAGATTCTTATGTCTACCTGGAACATACCCCACTTCTTATTTAACAAATACTCTTAGAAAGATTATGTCATTCATTTTTTTATGTCCTGGACTAGCGATCAGAGTACTGATTCAAGAAGCTGATTCAGATTCTGGAAAGTCTGTGATCATAATCAGATCTCCTTGGAACAGCCTAAAGGAAAGGTTATGTGGAATTTCCCACTCCTTTTGAAGGGATCACAGCAGTTAAGATTCATAAAAAACAAAGTAGGAATAAGAGGAAATATAATTCTGTAACTATCCAGTGAATATGCTCCATTAAAGATATGAAATAACATTTTGTCTTATTATGCATTTTTAATGCCTATTTAGGACAATTTACATACAGAAAAAATACAAGTTCATGTAAGGTTCTAAAAGCTTCTACAGCTTTTAGATGGGAGAGAGGCCAATAAGCAAATTAACAGAAAATCTGTCCTTGAAAATGTTATATTGCTTATAAGATACTTCCATTTTCTGTGAAGGTAAAGATTTAAGGAAGTTTGCATTTGTCCCTCAGCCTCCATCAATAAACATAGTAGTACAAATGCTTTAACATCTTAATAATTGCCAGGCTAAATTAACAGGCTGATAGTGTTTTGATTTATGATTTGGAGGCCTTTTCTCTACACTGGCCTTCAGGAAGATTGAGCTGTCTCCCATGTTGCCTGAGACTAAGTCGATGACTGTTTATTCATTCCCCTGATTAGAAGGTTGCCCTGAAGCCAAATACAAGAGGCTGCCATAATAAATGCAAGACTCATATGCTTTGTTTTGCTTTCTAGATTTAGTGCTAAACATTAAAAGGAACTGAAGATTGATTTTTGTGCAGTGAGCAGTGCCAGATAAAATAACAAGTAAGTGAACTGCCTTCTTCATAGAAACAAGCTCTGTTAGTATGAGATGCCAGAGACATAATTGAGGTTTAACACTGCGGCTATTGAGCTGCTTGGTTGTGTTTTTTTTTTTTTCATGTCTCATCAGCTGTTGAGTTGATACCTGAGATCTCTTTTTATTTTAGCTTGCAGAGTAGTAATTTTGGTAGAAAATAATGAGTGGTTAATATTTATCTGCAACTAAAAATCACATTTAATTTTTCAAACACTGAGGGAAGGCTCCAGTGGCATCATCACTAATAGGACACATGCACACAGAGGTAGGTGGAAATACAAAAGAGAATGAAATTGTTAATACATTAATTATTTAATTTTCCTTTCTTCCTTTTCCGTCCTTGTCTCATAACCTGATAAGTTAGAGATACAAGTCACTGCTTACCTTCTCCCTTTGCTCCTGTTGTGGGATTCCCTTTTTTTGTCTGGCAGAACAAGCAAGTGGTTTCGGTAGCAACCGACAAATTAGCCAATAATGCGTGTAATAAATGCAGTCAGTACTCGTTTCTCTATGCTGCAATTTACAAGTCAAGCTTGAAAAGACTCTTCTGTGTTCAGGGACTTAGAAGCACATCAAATAACGTTTGCTAATGGAGTCTCTGCTGAAACAAAGCCAAATGTTATAGATTAATAAGCCAAACTAGTCTCTTCTGGATATTAGTTTTAAGAAGATGTTTACAGTTTTTGAGCCTGGACAAATGAATTGTTCTTCATAATAACGGACAGGACCCTCACCCAAAATTCTCTAGCATGGTACATTCAAGAGCTTATTCTGTCAAAGTAACTAGGATATCTGGAGGCTTGGTGATAGAGTGACTTTGAGAATTACAAGCCTCAGAAATTGCTTGCAAAATAAGGACAGATTTTAACTAGCTCAAAAGAAGATTTTTGGAAAATTGTGGAAAAAAAAAACACAACAGCTAATGAATGGCAATTGTTCTGGTTGGGTTTGTTGGGTTTTTTGGTAGTGGGGGTAGGGTGCCAGAAGTGGCTCCAGTAAGAAGCTGAGAGCCTCCCCCTGCTCCAAACCAAGCTAAGGAGCCATTAGAGAGATAATAGACATGCCTCAGCGATTAACGTACAAACCAATAGCTATAACACCCAAGACTAGAAGGACTCGAGGGAGAAGAGCTGTGCTGGAGAGGCAGAGCGGTGCTGGTGGTTGGTGAGAAAGAAGGGGAAAAGGTGCCCAAGCAGCAGTTTCCCTGCAACCCACGGCAAGATGGCAGCTGTCCCCCTGCACTCATGGATGAATGTGGTGGAACATTGCCTGAAGGCACCAGGAGGGGTGGACTTGGCTAGTGGACTTGGATTTTGTGGCCAGAGAATTAGCTGCCAGTGGACTCTGATTGTGCAGCTTTGGAAGACCCTGGTGCCAGGGGAGGTGGCTGTTCCCGAAGCAGCCCGTGACTCTGCAGGAAGCCCACCCTGGAGCAGCTTGTTCTGGACCTCGTGGGAAGGACTCATGAAGGAGAGGTTGATGGAGGACCCTCTCCCATGGGAGGGACCCCATAGGGAAGCAGGGAAGGACTGTAAGGAATCATTCTTCCTGAGGAGGAAGGAGCAGCAGGAACCACCAGCCTGTGAATTGACTCTAAACCCCATCCCCTGTCCCCCTGTGCCACTGGGGGGAAGGAGGGAGAGAAACTGGGAACAAAGCGATTTGGGCCCAGGAAGAAGGGAGGGGTGGGGTAACATATGCAAGCCCTGCTCTTTGTGTTGTCTGTGTCGTGTGTGTGTTTGATTAGTGTGAAATTCATTTTGCCTGGGACCTTAATCAGTGAAGAACCCTTCTTGTCCTTTGTCTCAACCCATGAGCTTTGTCTTCCTCATCCAACAATATGTGTGTGGGTGGGGTTGGGGTGTGGGGGGAGTTGACTGAGCAGCCATGGGGCTGTTCCTTTGTTGTTGTGTTGGGCCCAAACCACTACATTATTGGCGAGCCAGCCAGGAAAGAGAGACAAAGAACGACGACAGCAATTTATGGAATGGCAGTGTTTGAGGAAGAGAAAAGCGAGACTTACTTGCACTGAGCTTTCAAAAGAAAGCACGTGGCATTTGTAAATTGTCAGTATCAGGTACAAATCAGTAGTATGTTGCCCATATAGCTACGTATGTGTAGAGATCCTAATTGGACCTTAGAGTTTACATGGTAAATAGTAAAAATCTGAATATAACTTGTTCAGATAGCATCTGTACCTCTGGCAAGACAAAATGCATTCTAAAATCAGTTTCCCCCAACCATACTTATTTTACTTATTGATATGGCACTGTTTTAAAGAGCTGTGAACCTCTTTGAACGCTTCCCATTCAAGAAGGCGGCTTTCTCTGACTCTTTCTGACTTTCTCAGATTTTGCAGCTCAAATGAGCTTTTTAATTGTATAAATGCACCGACTGTTGTCATGGATGGAAAGATGGTATTTTATATAAAAATCTTAGGAAATTATTTCAAATGTACTAAATCTTGCTCTCATACATTTTTCTTCCTACTTGACCTGTGAGCACAGAATTTCTTACAAAATAAATATGTATATAAAAGGAACTCGTCACAACCATTATATAAGGTATACAAACAAATTTTAGAAATTAGGACTTTGAATTAATATTTTGCAGAAATTTGGGGAATATATTTTCATATCTGACTATTAAAGTACTTCCCCTCTCACAAAAAATAATATAAAATATAATCAACCATTGCAAATTATTGTTGTCTCCAATGAAGGCTATTGGATTTTTATCTGAAGTTAAGTCCACTCTCCAGTTAGACAGAGAGATCTGTAAGTTTTAATCATACTTTCTTTAAGTCACGGCAATGATTCTGGCCTAGTGTCAGTGCTAGTTAAAATGTTCCAGGATCAATTAGGAACAGAACTCTTGACTAACAGGTTTTCAAGAAAGAGTTCAAATACAGCATGGAAAGGGATCAATGCATGTATTAATTTTAAAGTTTTGGTATTTGGATCCATCATTGGATACCTGCAGTATGTGGACATCTTCTTTGCAAAGTAGACAGGAAAAATTGTATTGCAAATGTATATCATAGTAATGCTCAATATATTTCCTACCAGTTTCTAGAAAGAAATGAACACACACTTTCTTTGAAGCATCCCTCTAGTCTTCCAGTTTATTTTAATTTCTCAGGTGAGAGCTACTTCAGGGAAACTAGGACACAAGCCAAAGAGAGATTAAAGAGCTGATGCTGGACACCAGTTGTGGGTGTACATGTGGCACACAGAAAGTAAGAATTATGCAAGGAAATGGGATAGATAGTAAGAACAGGGACACAGAAAAGAGTATGATTTTAGGAGAATTTTAGCAGGTGAGGAGCCACCTTGTGCAGGGACTTAGTTCTCCTTCTATTAGTGACAACTTGTAACAAATCTGGAAATTCCACTTTAAACCACTGCTTTGAATAACTTAGAAACAAAGGCACATCAACATTTTTTAGTATACATGATATTTTGTTTGATTCATTATTAGAAAATCCTAGATTTAGTTCTACTCTCCAATGATTTAATTCATGTGCCTTGCAGCATAAGATTTTGTAAATCAGGTATTTCTTCTCATGAACTTGGGGCAGTTTGTCTGGATCTGGTCTCTAGCTAAGCAGGGCCAAGCCTGACTTTTGGGAGGGTTTTTTTTCATTTGTTGTTTTTTTTTTCCTCCTTGGAAAAATAGATTTCTTTAAAATCTCATTATTTCTCTTCGGTCTTTTCATATTACAGAGAAACTACGAACCATGTTGCAGGCAATGAGATTATCACTAATACATTCACGAAAAGCATCTTTCAAGTTCATGAGATATCCTGATAAGCCTGTTCATTGGTTCATTGAGCTCTTGGCCTCTTAAGTTAAAAACAGAACAGTACTAACAATTAGAAACAACTTATGATTTAGTTTCAGCACTAATAATAGTTTTTTTCCCTGCTCTATTTCAGCAAAGGAAAATAATTTCAATAATTTTCTACTTACACAAAAATAAGTCTGAAAAATCATCAAACCACAAAAAAAACATATTTACTGGTGTTATCTGAAAGAGTTCAGATTCATAGTCTCTTCCTGACCCTGTAAGAAACTGAAAATCAAACTAAGTCACACAAACTGAGCTGTATTAAATAATACTTTTTTGCTTCTGTTCATTACTAAATGGAAGGGACCCTTAATGCTTATTAAATACAAAAACTCTATATGCAGTAACTCATAATTATCTTCATCACTATTAAATGAAAGCTGATAAAAAACTGCACAAGGTGATTTTGCTAACTTTTCAAACCCATCTTCAAGAAAACACCATCTCACAATACTTCTTACTGCTTCTTTCAAAGGAAATAAACATGTGTCTTAGTTTCTTTGTTTAAACAGCTGCTGATAACAGGATAAAAGTCTGTTAAGTTGCTAAGGAGAGGGAAAAAGGAAATATGAGTCAAAGCCTTTGACCCTTAGGGTACTGTTTCAAAATCAGCCTCAGATAGTACTGACTGAAAGTCATTATATCCTAATGACCCTTCAGCTCATGTAAACTTTGTTGTGTGCATCTCAGTTTGAGTCCCTGGTAAGTAAACACCCACAGCAGAATTAAGCCCCAATACATTTTCTACAAAGGTCAAATGCATAACAAATCATGGAGATAAAAGTACACTGTCAAGCAGAAAAACACGTTTTTTTTAGGCAATTATTTGGAACATTGCTGAGGAAAATAGGGTAAAACTGCAGAGGAAGAATAAAACATGGGCTGTAGTAAAATAGGCCGTAGTAAAAAGAAATTCAGTGCCTTGATTGTCAGTGCAGTATCATACATTAACATCATTCAGGGTTTTTTTATATTTGAAAGAGCTGATGAGTTATTTAACTCTGCTTTTCTCTGATATTTACATGAGACAAATCGCTCACAATATATCTTTATATATCAAAAAACATTGACTGGCTTTCCAAATGCATTACTAAATATTGTTCAAACTAATCTAGATTTCTGATAGAGAAATTTGAAACCTATTTCTTTCCCATTTCACAAAAAAAACCCTCAGCTTTTCTCATAAAGTTAGTGTGAGTCATTATTCCCACTAAAAAAAAAAAAATAATAAAGCCATTCATTGAAGATGAGGGGGACTACTTCCACAGCAGTATTTTTGTTGTGTTTTGGTTTGTTTTTTTGTGCTTTCAGATATCACTTGTACATCTGGACTCAAGAAACAGAAATAATTATTTGGCTGAGTGAGGAATTCTGAAGGTAACAGTTACAGAGCCAAAAGCCTGATGTTCTGTTTTCTTCTGCAATGACATCTTTATTGTCCCATTTGCATCTAAAAGATATGCTAAACAGTGGGGAAGAAATCAATAAACTCATTCATGCTAAATCTCACAATTCTTCAGGAAACCCAAAAAATGCAAATCCTAGCCTTGCACTTCAAAACTGTACAAAGTAAGTACCTTTCATATATTTTATGATCACCAGTGAAAGCTACTGCATTATTTCCTGAGTGTTCTTTTGTTTCTTTTCTTTTGTTCCTTAATGATTATTCACGACTCTTGTCAAGCTGTACCTTAATGTAGATACTATGTTATTTTCCGGGAAGAGGAAGAGGGGAGAAATGCCCTCTATTTTTTTTATTTTCCTATTATGTTTTTTTTTACTACTATATTTTTTTCCCTTGGGCTTCTTGAATATTTAGTGTTATATAGAGAATAATATCCTGAAAAATAGCTCTCAGGCATCGAAATATGAGATGAGCATTATATGGCTATTGGCATTGCAGCTTAGCTTGTTAAAAGCAAAATGATGTTCATAATTAAAAAACCCAAAAAAACCCTTACACTCTTGTAACATCTTTTTTCTGAAACTTCACTCATTCAACACATCCTCTAGCAGGGCCTATTAAGTCCATCACACAAAGTTAAACAGTAAGAAACAATGGATTTATTTTTTTTCAGATTGATTGATGAATCAACACAGGCTCAAGAACGGCTCTAAAATCCTGACTGAGCCCCTTGTTCAGATTATTGGACTGCACAATTTCCCACCTGCAGTCTAAGATCAAGATGTTGAAAAGTGCTAACTTTGTGCCTCATACAGTTAATTCGATTGAACATGATGATGTTCACTACCCCCAGGACTTAGCTCATCTATTGCACTGAGAACATTTCAACTGTTTCATCAATATTCCATTATGTTTCTTGCTCCTCTAAACTCTTGCATATTGCTTGCTCTTGTTTCTTCCCTGCCTTTCTTCTAGATCATTTGGATATGACAGATTATTTTTTTTTTTTTTCCTGTAGGTTATCATACTATCTCCTTAAGCAGCTGAGTTATGGATGACATAAAGACAAAAACTGATTATTGCCTATTCTAGTTTCAGAGGTATCTCAGGGGTCCTAACAATGCCAACCCTAGATTTCCACTTGCTATTGCTACACATTTCTTGTGATTTCATGAATGCAGGAGTTGAGGATCTCTGCTGAATGGCAGCAAGGGATCTACAGAAGACAGCAGAGAAAGGTACTGGCTAAGCACTTAGTACTTCAGAAATAAACAAAGATGATTTACAATTTGGAATCAGTAGGTCAAAGCCAAAGGGTGTTTGACAACAGAATTCATTTCAGGGATTACTACAATGGATATCACGGACAAATATCAGGGATGCTTGTGTGACCTTGTACTATTTTTTTTTTCCCCCACAAAGCATCTATTTTACAAAACAGACAAGTGTTCAGAGTTTTTGAAAAAAGTTCATGGAACAAAAAGCTGTTTGATGGTGTTCAATAGGAAAATTACATCTGACACATTGAAGAAAGGAGGCAAAACCAGGATTTGGAACTTTTAGAAGTTCATTCTCTTGCAGAATTCCAAGTTCCTAGTTTTTATCATATTTTTAAATTGTAATTTTTGTATTACTATAGATAGACACCTCATAACCTTCCCATTTTGAAAGCTGAAGGAAAAGTTGCTAGCTGCAGTCAGGGTACCCTCCTCTCCCAAGTTCAACAATGCCTCATAAAAATATCAGACCACAAATTAAAACAGAATGACTTGAAAGTTCTAAAGTAACAAATCTTTCCTCAGCATGCCTACTATGAAAATTAGCTTTTGCCCTGCTTAATAGAAGACCACAGAGAACTGTGATACTCTGGCAAACTTGTAAATGTGTAGTCTTCACTGTGTTTCACCCTTTCGTCCCTCTTCTAATGATTCTGAGATTAAACTCCTTGCATTTTAATCTCATACAATTTCTTCTTCTAATGATTCGCATTTGTCACATAGTGAGAAAAAAAATAAAATTCAGATAATAAACAAATTCTAGTTCTCTCTTAGCTTGAGGAACTGCTTAATGTGTTTCTTTCAAAGCATTGCAGGAGGGATGAAAAATTTAATATGATTAATTTTTGAAGGTTCATAATATGTACAGTGACAAGGACACATTAAGTAGGAGACAGTACTTACAAATGTGTCACTCCAAAGCGATGACTCAGAGACTTAAAGCTAGGCTGCTCTTTAACTGCCTTGCTGAACTGCAGTCTAAAATCACAGCATGCATACTTACAACCTTTTCACATTTACATACTGACAGGATCCTGACAGCTTCATTTTTGAAGACTAGCAGTTTTCCACCCCCTAGTAAAAAGAAAAAAGAAAAAAGAAAAAAAGTGTAATTGGAAAGAGGCAAAGAGGATACAGAATTATAAGGAACTTCATTTGGGCAACACTATGGGCTACATCAAATTTTCACAATAGAGAAGTACATAGAGAAGGAATACGTCTTTCTAGTGCTTGACCTATGTACCTCCATCCAAAAGTAAATGTATTTTGCCAAACAGGGCTGCCTTCAGTAGAGCCTGGCTTTATTTTCAGCTTAAAAAAAGGAAAAAAAAAAAAAATCATTTTACTTGCAGTTCATCTTAGCACAAGCATATTAGAACCTCTGAAATAAGCAGGCATAACTGAGATGGGCTCCACAGCTCCATGGAATGCTCCATAAAATCACAGAATCACAGAATATCTCATGTTGGAAGGCACCCATAAGGATCCTTGAATCCAACTCCCTGGTCCTTTGTTTTACCTAAGATTAAATCATATGTCTAAGAGCATCATTCAGACACTCCTTGAACTGACAGGCTTGGTGCCATGACCACTTCCCTGAGGAGCCTGTTCCAGTGATTGATCACCCTCTCAGTGAAGAATCTTTCTTATGTCTAATCAGAGCTTCCCCTGATGCAGCTCTATTTGATTTCCTCATGTCCTGTTTCTGGTCACCAGAGAGAGAAGAACACCACCTCCCACTACCTGCTGCCCCTCTAGGAAGTTGTAGACTGCCATGACATCATGCCTCAGCCTTCTCTTCTCCAAGCTGAACAAACCAAGTAACATCAGCTGCTCTTTGATTCTTGCCCTTGTAAGACTTTCACCATCTTGGCCACCCTCCTCTAGTAGTCTGATGTTCTTGTATTAAGGTGCTCAAAACTGCACACAGTGCTTAAGGTGGGGCTGCACCAGTGCAGTGCAGGGTGGGACAATCATCTTCCCTGATCAGCCAGCTATGCTGTGCTGGGTGTATTGCAGGGTATGGTTGGCCTTTTTGGTTGCCACAGTCCACCGTTTTTTCATATTCAACTTATCATCAACCCAAATCCCAAGATTTCTTTCCACAGGGCTGTTCTCCAGCCTCTTGTCCCTCAGTTTGTATGTATAAGCAGTATTACCCCATCCCAAGTTGAGAATCTGGCACTTGCTCTTATTAAATTTCATACGGTGGGTGATTGCCCAGCTCTAGTCTATTCTTATCTCTCTTGTAAGGCCCTCTTTTCTCAAGTAAACCCATAGATACTCTGCATTTAGTATAATCAATCTGTACAGTTTACTTCTAAATCTCCTCCACTAGTGCCCTCCCAGCTCCTTGTTATTAGCAAGATATTATTGTTGCAACTGTAGTTCACCTGCTCATACAATGTTAAAAAAAAAAAGTCTGAAGTTCTCTAAAGGCTCATTTCACAACATGTTCCTCCATGTCTTGGTATTCTGATGAGCTGGACAATTAATGAAGAATTAGTAAAACTGTATTTCCATTGCTAACACTAACCTTCTCTACCTTTTCTGGTGGAATAGAAGGATTTTGTATTCTGTTAACGTGATTAATCTTTCACTGCCTTACAATTTGATTTCAGCAAGAGAACTCACCACAAATACAGTGGTTGCTCCTCTCTATTTATAAGCATGAATAAACATGGTTGGCAAAGCAGCATGAGGTAGGAACACAACCCTTAGATCACAGACTACATTATCTTCTACCTTAGCTTGGTCACCGCTTTCCTTTTGGTACAGTTGCAGCTGCAGCAGTTAAGCTTCCTACATGTGATTCTCTATCTTTGGCCTGTAAATCATGATGCATCTCCACAAAGAACTCTACAACCTCTGCACAGCACAGGTTCTTATGTTTCACAGAGCAGTGTACATGACATGGCCCTCAAATTTCTGTGCTTCCATTTCCCTTACGGTAAAATACACCCAAAGTAGATGGTTTCTGTGAAAGTTAATTTGTTAAATATTTCTAGCATGCTTTAAATCTAGGAAATCTTTATACTGTCATTTATTTATTATCCTTGCCAGCCACAAGTGTGGTATTTTTCCAATAGCCTTGCCTGTATGCTCGATGTAGACACAAACAGTGGAGAAAGAAACCTGATGTGCCTCACCAACTTCTAAACAGCTTGCTGGAGAAATCAGTAATAAGACCACTGTAATGAACCTTCTTCATCCACCCTCCCTTTCCCTGCTGGTGAGAATTTAAGGTTTACTTGGGAGAGGAATGATTTGTCCTTCATGTATACGAGAACTTGCTTACTTACCTTTTGTAAATCAAATAACTCCCCTTTTTACCTTGAACATTCCCTGGTCCTGACCCAGATAGTCTTGCAAAATAGGCCAATCATGTTCTCCTTCTCATTGCATAGGGTGATAGTGAGAGAACAGAAAAACCTTCTGTCACAAAATACTTTTCACCCACAGGCAAAAACTCTTCACTCAATTAAATAACACCAGGTGCACACCTGAATGCATTTGAGGTACGTGGTATACTTACTGGCTCTGTTCCTAGCTTGGCAGACAGACATGAAACCTACCTCTGATTAGCCTATTTTGTTGGAGCTGCAGTGAAGGGTGTCTCCCCTCTCAAGAAAAAAACTCTTGGGTGTTTCTGTATAAATTCTGAGTGCCTTGATCATGCAGTACTCAGAGTACACTGTGCACTAAAAGGATTACCTTTTTTATGAATCAATTTGTCAAGATGGAGAAGTGGCAGCAGTTTACTGCAAAACAAAAAGTACTAGCAGTGCCTGATCAGCATTTTCTACAAATTCTGTATATGTAGAGAGTATCACAGTCCATCTCCATGCTGGAGTTCCTACCTTTATGGACATAGGTATACTTAAGACCTTCTGGTTCCCTCCACGTTTGCCTTCTTCTACATATAGTTTTGTCCTGCCACCTTTATAGCAGAAAACATATTTTAAAACGTCTGTGGCCAAAATGAATCCAGATGCATACACATTTCAACTCTGAAAACAACTGATGTGGCTTTTAGGGAGCCTGAACCTCCATTAGTTCCATTTTTTACTTTGAGGAGCTCGAAGCACCAAGCATCCCTGAAAATCAGGTGGTATAATTTGCAAACTTAGCTTGAGTCCAATGAAACAGACATCCAGGATTAGCAAATGACTTTTCCTTGAATGTTCTTGTTCTTTATTAATATTCCAGAAAATAGATTAAAGCTTACAAAATTTGTGAGGTCCTAGCCCGATCCGTGATGACCAAACTCTTTGATGTAAAGCTATTTTTTGTTTGCTTGTTTCTTTCTTTCTTGTAGGAAAGCATCTTAACTGATAACTCATGCAAAAAGCCATATTCAAGACTTTACAGTTACTGCATACGACTAAACAAGTCAAAAAGCTAAAACCTTGTAATTCAGGATTTCTACCTAATACTGGTAACATGCACTTCCTTATTCTTTTAAGGCACTCACAGAGCATAGAAGATCAGTACATAGACTAGATGATGAATTATAGCTAATGAATGCATCCAACAGAATCAGGTTTTAAGAGATAAATTTGTAACAGCTGCGAAGTTGCACTGTTGTCCCATTACATGGTTTCAAAATAATTAAGTTAATATTCAGCTATTCTTGGAATGATTTCTGATGCCACTTTATGGTATCTCGGAACATCTAGACCAAAATACAAGGTAAAACTCTTATTCTTGGATTTGGCCACTTGAGAGAGATATGACCATACAGTGGAGTTGAAATGAGATGATCTAAAAGATCTTCTAAGTCTCACCTTGATAGGGTGCTGGGCCATCTCATCTAAACCATGTTCCTACTTAGAAACATTCAACCAGATGATCCTTGAGGTTCCTTCCAACCTGGTATTCTAGGGTTCTGTGATGATCGTCTTAATCTCAACAGCCTACAGTTGTCTAGACTTTCACACAGTTTGAGAGCCATTAACACAGCTAAGGGCAATGCAGAGAATGAAAGTTCTGCTTTAGTTTATGTTCCATGGCAGTATGAATTATATCCCTAAGTAATTATTTAATAATTTTATACTAGGATTTGAAAGCTGGAAACCTCAGCACTATTTTTTTTTATTTTATTTTATTTTTTTTCAGTGACCCACCCTGTAGTGATTTTTGGTGATGGAGGAAGTGATCAAACAGCTCAGACAAACACCAAGTGAAAAGCAGTAATTAAATTTTGGGCCACGTACCTGCTGGTACACTTAGTCTTATTTCAGTAGACTCAGGCTAGTTTATACTAAAAACCATTAGCAATTCAAATGGATAATAAACTCTTCAAACTCCCCTTACAATAATATCCATATGGCTTTCTACATATTGTTGCAAATTCAAATAACTGAGGAATTCTGTGTAGTGCTTTTATCCTCTCACCTAACAAATCATCTATAAAGCTAAGTACCCTTCAGATGATATTTGTATTAAGGGGTCATGTACTGTTTCCACAGACAGCTATTGGTTATTGGCATGTTTAGATTCTGCATATAAATAGCATAGATTTATAATCAAATATTTTTTTTGTGAAGTCAAAACATTTAGAAGAACTGGATGAAAAAGTGACTGGAGGCAAGTCTTTGCCATCTACTTTCCCACTTCTCCACAGCTTCTTTTCAATGGTAGCAGGCTATCTATAGATTTCTAGTAATTATGTGTACATCCACCCTGCCCACAGGGCAGATAAATCAGAGTTTATGCAGTGTTGTTTGAAGATTTTTTTATATGCCTTTTGGTAGAGGTAGAGGAAGCAGAGTTGGATGGAAGGGATAAAAGCTTGTTGATTCTGCAGGTTCCATCCTGTAAATTTAGGTAGTTTGCTTGCCCCCTCACTCCAGCACTGTATGTCAAAGGTGACATATTTGCAATAGTTAAGTGTACCTTTTTTCTGTGCCTTTTAAAAAATGTTTGTACAGATGAATGAGTGAACCAGTCAGGGAAAGGAGAATTTTTTATTTGTATCTTAAAATGGACAATAGGAGATGTTTTTATAAGACTGTAAAAACAGGACAAGCATCTCCCTATACTTCCCACAGTGCTACACCACATGCCAGAGATCTGTGATTTGAGGAGACTGAGAGTAAGACAAAGTTTTGTTTCTAATTCAGTTGCTCTTTGAATTCCATCACTTCAACCAATGGTGTTTAGAACACCTATAAACTATTTCCCCATAACGTCCTAAGGTATTATGCTCCACTTTTAACCACTTTGTATTAAGGTATATCTCTTTGGGCTTTTTTCTAAGCAGGATCCAGGAAAGCTATGTGAGCAGAGCAAAAAGCAGATTTATCACATAAAGCACAAATCTCTTGAGTATTCAAATGCTTCTTCAGAATGCCAAAGGAAGTAAATTCCAAAAGGGCACTGAAAGACTGGGCTACCATTGTATGCTATTCATTTTCAGATCGATGGCAGTGCTAACAATTATTTCGATGAAACCCTAGTTATCTTTTAATTTCACCTTATTAACTTTAAAAGATCTTTTTTCTTTTCCACAATGTAAGCTCTGCATCAAAGCAAAGATACTAAACTTGTTCATCAGCTTTCTTTGATTTTATTTCCTTGGATAAGAGGCTGACTTAAGCATCATCATTAAGGGTGACAGAAAATTAAGAGAGCTAAAAAGGCATCACACACAGATTTGGAGCCGTTCCATGTAACAACAATCTGCTTGCAAGGCTGAGCTTTTCTTCCTTAGCTTATGCAACATGCCACTTATTTTGTGAAGACATTTAAGATGGCACAACAGAAGTGGGTTTTTGTGTGTCACTTCTAATAAAAATAAAACTCTGTACTATAGCTTTACATAAGTCAACAACTATAAGCAGTAAGTAGGCAGGAAGGTCCAGGGCCAAGAGGTAAGTCAGTGTTTCCTGCTAGACTCCAGGAAGTAAGAAATCTCTCTTATTCTCACACAGCACAATCATTTCAAAAAAAAAATCAGAAATTTTTGCTTAGTTTAAAATAAACCTTCACCTAGTTTATAATCAAGCTTTACCTAATGTCTCAGACATATAGAAATGCACCAATATTCTTGTAAGAATAAAAAGAAATAAAAGTAAAAAGGCTATTTGTTTTGTTTTGCTTGGTGGTGTTTCCTCCCCACTTCTCTGCCTCTAAAAGGGTTAGCTTGATATTTGGACTACTATTGAGAGATGTAGACTCCACATTTCACCCTAACAACATTAAAAATTCTTTGCCATTTGCCCAGCAGATGTGTTATCTCATAAACACAAGAATTTCCACTAAGGGATGTCAGCCTCAGCAAAACTGTAACAAACAAACAATTTAAAGACAAAGTCTGATTGGCTGCATAAAAGAAGGATCGGCACAATTTACCCATCTACCCTAACAAACTTTCAGCTTGTGTAAGCCTCAGGCAATTGCTTACACCCAGTGATTGCCTACTGTTTAACAACAGAAAGTATTATGATCGGCAGGTTTTTTTTAATGTAAAGTCCTGCACTTAAGACATTTTAAATAATTGGAAAAAATTACAGTATAAAGCTCATCAGGATATATTGCTGATTCACACACTGTCATCATTGACTGACCCAGGTGCATCAGTCTAGCAGCTGTTATTTGTTCTTGTTCTGTTTTGCACTTCTCCCTCCTCCTCCCTCTCCTCCATGTGTTAAGTTTTATGTTATTTGAATAATTAATTTAAAAATGGCAGCATGTCAAAACAGTTCTAAATAAACATGGTTTCAATTTAGAGTAAATGTTTAAACTGAGAGACTACAGAGACAGCCTGGTTTAGCAGCCAAGACATAGGTATGGTAGTTACAAGAGACTGATTCTGTGTTCATCCTTCTCATTTGTCTTTTCAAAGTTCTATACTACGCTCCTTTGTAATGCCTGTTTTCATTGGAAGACCAACAAAAGTCTAGATTTTATTAGTGTATAGTGGCTTGTATGATGGCATTCTTAAATCGGAGCCTTGATGGGCTAACAAAATGAAAATAATAAAGGTAATATGTTTATGCTGCTGAAAAGCAGCTTGTGGATTACCTACTCTGAATACTTAAATTTTGAAAAAGGAATGAAAAAAAATGTTTATTATATCTTTTGTCTTTTTATGAAGAGAATCAAACTCTCCACTGTGCAAGCTTTCATCAGCTTTAGAACTCTGATGTCACAGAACAGTTTTCTCAACTCAGTATCACATCACATATCCAGCTATCTTCCTAACTGCTTTCATTCAACACATAACACATTCAGAAACACTGGAAACAACTCCACGTATTTGCAGATCTCTGATAACTCCCAAACCAGCTGAGCCATAAAGGAAGAAATATTAATGATCACCATAAAGAGAAAGACAAATCCACCCAAAAGTGCACTGGTGGGAATTTTAAAAGCTTTCAAGCAGTATTACAATTCCCAGTACTACAAGCAAGATTTTTTTAAATCTTATTCTAGTGCAACTAGCCTATATTAAGTATAACATCAATGAGAGCAGCCTAAACATTTAAATGTTACTGTGTTATATTTTTTTAAAAAATTTCCATAGTTCAATAAAAATTATACTGCATTTTCCCTCTTCTTCCGTAGGGGTTACATTTGGTGATATCTGATGAAAAAAGCAGACTTGCAAAGTCTTTTCTAAGTAGGAAAAAAATTATACATATAAAAATTACTAAACTAAACCCTAATGTGTAGGAATCCTTGTCACAGTATGCAATCTAAATCACTCTTGATAACCCACAAATCTCAGAAGCAGCATATGATTAATAAATAACAAATCAATCTTTCAGTTAGGCACCGTGTTTCCCTATTTGTTTCTTGTTCAAGAACATGGCCCAGGTCCTGTAAAGTTATCTATTTTTTCTTAATATACAGAAATACTTTGAAATTAAAATAATTTTCAAATAATTCTCATCCAATGTTTTACTCCTGCACTGTGGTCTGTTTTTCTATCTATAGAGAATGAATGGACAGCTAAGTCATATGGAACTGTTTTCATTTTGGCTGGTTGGCTAAAATAAATTAAAAAATATGGTTAAAAAAAGATAAATAAATTTTTCTCCTCCTATCACAAGGTTAGCCACCTCCCAGTACCTATGTCCAGAAAGAGCCACTGAAGAAAGGTAAGCAGAGCTGAAAACACCAAACCTCTTAGAATTTAAATGAAGGCTGCTTTCACCGCATTCCATCGGCCAGATATTAATTTATGAAGCATTCCTACATTTCCTGATCATTGCTAATTACTAATCTGTCAGATTAACACTGATTTTTGTTGACTTCCAAAGGGGCTGTGCAGTATCCATAGGAAGCATTTACCAAATAGGAAGCCTAATAAAAACTTTTTATATCTGTGAAAAATACTAAGGTGGGATGAAACCAACCATCCGTCCTAAAAATATGTTACATTACATCTATCAAAATAATTTATCTCTGCAAAACCAAGGGCCTTCATGTTTGCAGCCATTTATAAGATGTTACATGAAAACTTGAACCATGTTTGGAAACAATATCCATGGAATTCATTGTATAGAGGAGAAATGCATGGAAACAGAGACACTCCTCTGATGTCTTGGAACAGAAATATAACCTAAGTAACTTTTCCATTCAGGTGATATTTAGGTCATAGAATCATAGAATCATAGGGGTTGGAAGGGACCTCAAAAGATCATCTAGTCCAACCCCCCTGCCAGAGCAGGGTCATCTAGAGCACATCACACAGGAAGGCATCCAGGCGGGTTTTGAATGTCTCCAGAGAAGGAGACTCCACAACCTCTCTGGGCAGCCTGTTCCAGTGCTCTGTCACTCTCACAGTAAAAAAAAATTTCCTGATATTCACATTGAACCTCCTATGCTCCAATTTGATCCCATTACCCCTTGTCCTATCACTGGTCAACACTGAGAAAAGCCTAACTCCATCTCCCTGACACTCACCCCTTACATATTTGTAAACAGTCTCCTTTTCTCCAAGCTAAAGAGACCCAGCTCCCTCAGCCTTTCCTCATAAGGGAGATGATCCACTCCCTTAATCATCTTAGTAGCTCTGCGCTGGACTCTTTCCAGCAGTTCCCTGTCCTTTCTGAACTGAGGGGCCCAGAACTGGACACAATACTCCAGATGCGGCCTCACCAATGCAGAATAGAGGGGGAGGAGAACCTCTCTTGACCTACTAACCACACCCTTTCTAATGCACCCCAAGATGCCATTGGCCTTCTTAGCCACAGGGGCACATTGCTGGCTCATGGTCATCCTCCTGTCTACCAGGACCCCCAGGTCCCTTTCTCCTACACTGCTCTCCAGCAGGTCAGCCCCCAACCTGTACTGGTACATGGGGTTTCTCTTCCCCAAATGCAAAACTCTACACTTGCCCTTGTTGAACTTCATCAGGTTTTTCCCCGCCCAAGTCTCCAGCCTGTCCAAGTCTCTCTGAATGGCAGCACAGCCTTCTGGTGTGTCAGCCACTCCTCCCAGCTTGGTGTCATCAGCAAACTTGCTGAGGGTACATTCTGTACCCTCATCCAGGTCGTTGATGAAGATGTTGAACAACACCGGTCCCAGTACCGACCCCTGAGGGACTCCAGTAGTCACAGACCTCCAATCAGATTCCGCCCCGTTGACTACAACTCTCTGCCTCCTTCCTTTCAACCAGTTCTTGATCCATCTCACTACCTGATCACCAAACCCATACTTGATCAACTTATCTACAAGGATGCTGTGGGAGACGGTGTTAAATGCTTTACTGAAATCAAGGTAGACCACATCTACCACTCTACCATCATCCATCCACCTAGTAATTTCCTCATAGAAGGCTATGAGGTTAGTCAAAAATTATTTACCCTTGATAAAACCATGCTGACTGCTCCTGATGACCCCCATGTCCTTGATATGCCTAGAGATAGCGACAAGAACAAGTTGTTCCATCACCTTTCCAGGGATGGAGGTGAGGCTGACCGGTCTATAGTTACCCGGGTCCTCCTTCTTGCCCTTCTTGTAGACTACTGTGACATTTGCTATCCTCCAGTCCTCAGGCACCTCTCCTGTTACCCATGACTTACTGAAGATGATGGAGAGTGGCCTAGCAATGACCTCCGCCAGCTCCCTCAGCACCCTTGGATGCATTCCATCTGGACCCATCGATTTATGGATGTCCAGATTACTCAACTGATCCCTAACCCAATCCTCATCTACCATGTCAAACTCCTCCTCTATCATGACTTTTTCTGGGACTATATGAATCTGGGACTCATGGGGAAATCCTGCAGGAGTAAAGACAGAGGCAAAGAAGGCATTCAGCACCTCTGCCTTCTTTATATCCTCTGTCACCAGGGCTCCCACCTCATTCCTCAGTGGGCCAATATTGCCTCTAGTGTTAGTTTTGTTAGCTATGTATTTGAAAAAGCTCTTTCTATTATCCTTAACCTGGCTTGCAAGGTTAAGTTCCAAGGAGGCCTTAGCTTTCCTAGTTGCCTCCCTACATTCTCTGACAACAGCCCTATATTCCTCCCAAGTGACCAGCCCCTCCTTCCATGATCTGTAGACTTTCTTTTTCCACTTAAGTTTGCCCAGCAGTTCCTTTTTTTACCATGCAGGTCTCCTAGCTCCCTTACTAGATTTCCTAACCATTGGGACGCTCTGATTCTGTGCTTGCAAGAAGTGGTCCCTGAATGTTGACCAGCTATCTTGAGCCCCTTTACCTTCTAGCACCTTGTCCCATGGGATTTCCCTTAACAGTTGATTGAGGAGGCCAAAGTTTGCCCTTCGGAAGTCCAGGGTTCTGGTCCTGCTGGGTATTCTGTTCCTTCCACACAGGATCCTGAACTCCACCATCTCGTGATCACTGCAGCCAAGGCTGCCATTGATCACCACCGCTTCAACAAGGCCCTCCTTGTTGGTAAGTACAAGGTCCAGCAGCGCTCCTCTTCTAGTCAGCCTGTCCACCATTTGCATTAAGAAGTTATCATCAATGCACTGGAGGAACCTCCTAGACTGTGAAAGGCTGGCTGTGTTAAGTCTTCCAGCAGATATCAGGGTAGTTAAAATCTCCCATAAGGACTAGGGACTGTAGTTGTGAGGCTGCTTTCAGCTGCCTGTAGAAAGCCTCATCAACTTCCTCATCTTGATCAGGAGGTCTGTAGTAGACCCCCACAACTGTATCACCCACACCAGCCTGCCCCTTAATTCTTACCCACAGACTTTCAACTTGTCCCTCATCAGCCCCTGCACAAAACTCAATACATTCTAGCTGTTCTCTCACATAAAGAGCAACTCCACCACCTCGCTTCCCCACCCTATCTTTCCTAAAAAGCACATAGCCATCCATGGCCACATTCCAGTCATGTGACCTGTCCCACTACGTCTCTGTTATTGCTACCAGATCATAACCCTTAGCCCACACACAGACCTCTAACTCTTCCTGCTTATTCCCCATGCTGCATGCATTAGCGTACAGGCATTTCAGGAAGCAAACAGAGCACACTGGTGGGACCAAAACCTCCTTAGACCACCTGCTTTCGGGCCCTGGTGTGTTCCTCTTGGGCTTGTCCCTAACAGACCCAGTTTTCTCCCCTTCCCCCTTCACATCTAGTTTAAAGCTCTTTCAATGAGCCCTGCTAAGTCCTGCCCCAAAAGCCTTTTCCCCCTCTGGGACAGGTGCATCTCACCTGCCACCATCAAGCCAGGTGTCTCATACAGCAGCCCATGATTAAAAAAACCAAAACCCTGTCTTTGGCACCAGTCTCTTAGCCATTTGTTGACCTGTAAACTCTTCCTGTTTACCTCCCCACCCATTCTTACAGGAGGTATGGAGGCAAACACTACTTGCGCTCCAGACCCCCTAACTAGCCGTCCCAGGGCCCTGAAGTCTCTCTTCATTGCCCTTACATTTCTTGTAATAATTTCATCACTGCCAACCTGAAAAATCAGCAGCGGGTAGTAATCAGAGGAATCTACTAGATTAGGGAGCTTCCTTTTAACATCTCTAATCCGAGCCCCAGGGAGGCAACAAACCTCCCTGTGGGATGAGTCTGGTCGACAGATGGGCCCTTCTGCTCCCCTCAGAAGGGAGTCACCCACCACAATTACCTTTCTTTTCTTCCTGATTGAAGAAGTCCTAAGGACTCGGGGTGACTGACGAGTCCTAGGTGCTTCGCTAGGTAAGTCTACCCCTCCAACTTCATTTTCCTGTCCCTGAGTTTCCAAGGCCTCATATCTATTCTTCAAGGGCAATTGGGAGGGTGGAGGGGGTTGGGAAGGTTTTTTCTTGCCTCTCCGAGGTTGGACCTCCCTCCATTCCTTCATGTCTCTTAAGTCCTCTTCTTCTGTCTGGTGACAGGAGGGGAGGGGATCCATCACTTTCTCAACCTCTTCCATCTGCCCCTGCCTCAGGGTACGACTCCACCAATCTATTTCACTCTCACATTCTCTAACGGTTCTTGATCTTTCAACCTCCTCTGTAAGTTCAACCACCTGCCTGAGGAGATCATTTACTTGCTCACACCACACACATGTGGTGTCACTGACTCCCTCTGGTACCAGTGCCAGTGCCAGGCTCAGGCATTCACTGCAGCCAGAGACCTGCACGGCTGCGTTCCTGCTTGGAAGCTCCATCTGAGTTCCCACATTCTTTTTCACTATGGTTTTTGGGCGCGTAGTGACCATGATCTATCTATCTATCTAGTTTACCTGTCCTGCTATGAGAAAGCAACCACTGCTCTCTGCTCACTGCTCTCTGCCTGCCCTCGCGCCGCTTCCTGTGAAGGCCACTGCCGCTCTCCGCTCTGCGCTGCCGCGTGCTCGGAGGAGGCTGCCAAATGGCCGCTTTTAAACCTTGCTGCCGTTCTCAGCCACACCCCCTGCCATGTCAGCCTTCCTGTTCCTCACAGGCTTCGCGCTCAGACTCGGGTCTCCTGGCTTTGCTCCGGCTTCACGGTCTCTGGGAAGCCCAGCTCCTTCTCTAATCCTCAGCAATTTAAAGGAGCAGCTCCCACCGCTGCCGCTGCCACTGCCGCTCTCTGCTCTGCACTGCCGCGTGCTCCAGCTATGGCCACTTTGAATTCTTTTAATTTGTTGATTTATAAACTTTTTATTCAACACTGACAGCAGAAGGATGTTACATAATTTCAGAATAATACCTCACCCTCCCCAGATAAAAAACATTAAGAAGATCCTGAAGGAACTGAAATTCTTTTCAGGATATGGTTATGCTCTCTTACTTTTTATTTAGTTTATTCAATTTATTAAGGTCTAATTCCAAGTTAGCAAAAGTGAATAGTCTCTTTCAATTAACTTTTTTCTATACTGGTTCAGAGCCTAAATCTTTTCCCTGTAAATTGTGTCACCCAGCTCTAACTTATTAAATCGTTTTGGGAATTCCAAAAGGAATTTTCTGCAATAAGATTTTCCACTTCTCTAGCAGAATTTCTGACTGATAAAATTAATATAAAGGCCCTTTCTATTTTCCATAAATTTCAGCACCTTTTAAAGGTATGGAAGCTCATTTCTAATTCAGCTAAATAAGTCTGCCTAACACTTTTCATAATCTAGGAAGAAGACTTTCAAAAACACAAGCAGGAGCCAGACACCTACATTCCACTGGTAGCTAATAGGGACTGGGCACCTGTGCCTTTGAAAATCTCCTCCCAGTCAATCATGTTTGACAATTTTTCATCAACTTTTCCTACTGTTGTTGAAAAAAATGTGAGCTGTCACTTTCAAGACTGTTCCTGTACACAAGAGAAGCCAAATTCATATCAATCAAAGTGACATGTTTGTAGTGCAAAATAAACTGAAACATCTATATAATTTATGGCTTGTTATGTTTGGTGATAAACAGATGCTTTAATTAAGTTTTGAGTTTCAGAGCCTTTTAAACCTACTGCCTGAATTTTATCACCTATAAATAAAGAGGCCTTTGGAAAGAGGAATAGATAAACACAAGTATTGATTTTGGGTACAGATGTGAACATAAGTCCCAGCAGTTACAGCAAGTAACATGCTGTTTATCCCTTTAAACTGTTACTTTCAGAAAACAGTCTGCTATGCACAGTTCAAGAGAACAGAAGCACTGTTTGGGCAGGGGAGGAAGTTAAATAATGTCTAAGATACAGGGTTTCCAGCATCTGGATACAGCAGTAACCTTTAACCTTGTCATCGTCTATAAATGTTCCAGGACCTGCTTATTAGATGTTTTGGCAATTATTTTCTAAGGTACATACACAGAAAGTGCAGGTGCCATCATGAGGTAGATTCTGAAATAGATGAGCACCTCAGTTCCTCCTTCACAAAGAAAGGTTGAAGGCTTTGTGATTCGTAATCAACATTTATACTGGAACTTCCAATATTTAGCCAGTGAATACTAAGCTCGCTTGTGTTTAATTTTGCCTCCTTTTGGATGGATGAATATAGAGATACTATATGCTTATGGATAGAAATAGTGTTGCTGAGACACCTAAGTTCTGGGTGGCTAATCAAGGCAAGTCCATTCTGTACTCAAGGAAAGAAATCAGGCAACTACAATGAGGATTTCATACTATATATTAATACTTATATAACAAAAAAACTTCATGAATTGCCCCTAGGATGTATCCATGTATCTCTACTGACTACAAAGAAATGCTGTAGGTTCACTTGGACTACAAGCTTAATTCCTAAAATTTATTACCTACAATTGTCAAGGCAGACTGTAACCTGAAAAACTTTTTAAACACTTGTAGTGAATTCTTGGCAAAGTTGGACAGAGAATTTTTAAGTCCCAACTAGATTTTTTGTAACTTTGGTTTACTTTACTCTCTCTGGCCCATCCCTTAAGAAATTCTCATTATAGCATTACTCTAAACAGCTTTGTAGGTTTCAGAGAATGAGAAATGTGGAGCATCTTTTTGCTGTAATTTGACCAAATCTTAATTTTAATATAATAGTTAATCTGAGAGAAGACTGTAAGGATAGAGGATTTGTGATGAAATATTTCAGGGACTTTATTTGTCAGCATCATAAAAAGTCAGATTTTTATTCTTATTCAGGCCTGGAACTTAACATCAAACAGGAAACACTAAACTGCCTACAAGCTGAAAAAAGTTTGCCAAATATCAAAATCAAAAAACCAAGGTTGAAGTCTCTCTATATCTGACTCTTCATTCCCTCTGCTTAATACTCATTAGTCTTGTTTACTGTAATAGATTTTACATTGTATTCCTTCTGTTTAAGAGGTGTAGTTTATTCCATAATCCAAGCTAACCAGCTCTGAGACAAGATAAAATTGTTGCTAGATACCACTGAGAAGAGAGTACAAACATTAAGAGAAACAATCCAGTAAAGAAGGAAGAGCTAACGGATCTGTTTGAAATCCATTTATTCGCTTTCTACTTGCAAGCTTTGCCGTTAAGATGGAAAAATACCTCCAGCTCTGAAATAGATTTTGCCTTTACTAACTAAAAACTATCCAAACACAGTGTTTTGAAAAAAATAATTCACCCCTGTTCTTTTAGAGGATGGAAAAGAAATAATCCTTCACAGAGTTTCTTCAAATCTAACCCCATTATAAAATTTTTGAACTTTCTGTGTTCACTTCTGAAATGTCAATATTTGGAAATCTTAGTGTACCTAAATCTCAGTTTTGATATAGCATCTATTCTGAAACTATAGTGGTGAGCAACTACTTTAAGACTATCAACCTGCCTGAACATGTTTATCAGATTTGATAGCAAAAATATTTTTTTTCTTTATTAGTTCTGTCCTGTCACATAAAACACTCAGACATTCATCATACTTGTAGGTAATTTTATTATTACTTTCCACGTATTGATTAAAAAGGTGAACATTTCTCACCATTGTGACAATTGAAAGAAAACAAAATCAGCTTCAGCATGAATGTTCAATAAAAATTCTGCTCAGCACACAACACTGGGTTGTAGAGAACAACCAATAGTAAGGAACATTAGGGATTAGGGGAAGATAGGGAAAACCCTGATTGTTGGTGTATTTTAATTCAGTTACATAAACATATGGCAGGTCCTTACATCTAATTGGCAGTAATAATTTATGTCATATGTTAAAAAAGAGAAGTGGGTAGTTTTTTAAGGACACATTAGAAAAATCATGTGAAACCAAACTTCAGTGATCCACAGAAATTATAAATTTTGTTTATTCAAAAGAGGAATTAATTGTGAGAAAGAAAATAATCTGTGAAAAACCTAAAAATTATAATTGCTTAAAAAGATAAATTGAACATTTAATTTATTTAAAATGAAAGTGAAAGGAAACATACTAAACAAACACAAAACCAAAACCAAACAAAAATAAACAAACCCAAACAAACAATAACAACAACAAAATCAAACCCAAAACAGAAGTGGTTTTCAAACATTGAATGGATAATGTGTGAAATGTATTTACACATGATACTACACTGACCATGGAATTGATAACATTAAAATACATCAGAATCCATAAACCTCCAGTTTACAAGGAAGAATTTCCTATATGTCACATTTAAGGCATCTTGGCAATTAAATAATTAATTCTTAATTAGCATAAAATTCACTTCCTAAAATTCAGAGAAGCCAAACAAAATATTATAATTTTCCTGAATTGAAGATATGACATCTGGAAAATCCAAGCTATTATTTATATTAAGAATATGGCCACTAATATTTTTGTGTCAAAGTGGTTAATATAAAGCTCAGTTGATATCAGCTCTTCAGCAGCAGAATGCTGTAGGTCAGTGGGTCAGTTATGACATTTGAACAATTCAAGCACTCCCACTGCAAAGGAAATGAAAACTGAAGTTTTTTTGTTTTTTTTTTTAATTTGAACTGTTTATATTTTATTCCTAAATTGACATATATCACCTCTGAAACAGTGGGCAGTACATACGAAACCTAAGCCAAAGGCTCTACTATGACACAAGTCACTATGTGGTCCAAGGGAGTATTAAAAGTTGAATTTTCATCCTCAATTTTTTTTTTTTTTTATACAATAGGCAGAGGCTGAAAAAAATGCATATACATAACATTTTCAACAAGGATGGCATCTTAATTAGGCTGAAGAGCTACAGTAGTTATCTCAAAGGATTTTAGACCTCCTCTATGCAACAGCCAGTGTGCTTATTTACACAGATATGTGTTCCTCTTTCAGCACTGAACTCCTCAATGTGATTGGGAGAAAGTGAAGAATCTTCACGTTGCCTGAATTCATTTAGCTTAACTATGGATACAAAGCGCTAGATGTTCATTCTTTGAAAATGCTATTCTGTCTGGAGAAAATTGCTAAAATAGGTATATGGACCACATCATCCAGCTTGGTTTCATCGGCAAACTTGTTGTGGGTGCTCTCAGTGCCACTGTCAATATAATTAATGAAGATATTAAACAACACTGGTCCCAGTACAGACCCCTGAGGGACACCACTTGTCACCATTTTCCATCTGGACATTGAGTCATTGACTACTACACTCTGGATGCGACCATCCAGCCAATTACTCGTCCACTGAACAGTCCACCCATCAAACCCATATCTCTTCAACTTAGAAAGAAGGGTGTTGTGGGGGACCATGTCAAAGGCCTTGCAGAAATCCAGATAGATTACATCCATAGATCTTCCCTTATTCACTGATGCAGTCACTTCATTCTAGAAAGCCACTAGGTTGGTCAGGCAGGATTTTCCCCTAGTAAAGCCATGCTGGCTGTCCTGAACCATCTCCCTGTCCTACATGTGCCTTATAATGTCTTCTAGGAGGATCTGTTCCATTATCTTCCCAGGCACAGAGGTGAGGCTGATAGGTCAGTAGTTCCCAGCCCTCTCCTTTCTACTCTTTTTGAAGACGGGCATAATGTTTCCTTCTTTTCAGTCGCCAGCAACTTGACCTGATGGCCATGAATTTTCAAATGTCATAGAGAGTGGCTTGGCAACTAAATCAGCCACTTCCTTTGGGACTTTGGGATGCATTCATTAGGTCCCATGGAGAGCTATGAGGAGAGGGGCTGCCAGTGAAGACTGAGGCAAAAAAGTTGTTGAGAATCTGAACCTCCTCCTCGTCCTTTGTTACTAGTTCACCACTGTTGCTCATCAGGAGGGTTACACTTTCTTTAATTTTCCTGTTCTGGCTTACATACTGTAGAAACCCTTCTTGATTTTCTTTACATCCCTTGCCAAGTTCAGCTCCAGCTGTACTTTGGCCTTCCTGACCTCATTCCTACACAACCAGACGATGTCCCTATACTCTTCCCAGCATACCTGTTCCGACTTTTACTGCCTTTGTAGTTCCATCTTGCCTTTTAGTTTGAACAACAGGTTTTGACTTTGCCACACTGGTCTCTTGCCTTCCTTGTCCAATTTCCTACACCTGGGTTTGAGACCTGTTGCACTCTACGGAAAGCATCTTTAAAGATCTGTCAGCTCTGTTCTAATCCCTTGTCCCTGAGGGCTGTTTCCCATGGGGTCCTATTTACTAATTCCTTGAAGAGCTGGAAGTTTGCTTTCCTAAAATTTAGAGTCCTGACTATGCTCCTCATCTACCTAAGGGGTATGCCCTTAGGACAGTGAACGTCACTAGTGTATGATCATTGCAGCCCGGGCTGCCTTCAAATTTGACATCCCTGATGAGTTCACTTGCATTTGTGACCATCAGGTCCAATAACACATGCCCTCAGGTAGGGCTGTCTATTTCTTGTCTTAAGAAGTTGTCATTGAGATACTCCAGTAGTCTCCTAGATTGCCTACAGCTTGCCATGCAACTTTTGCAACAGATGTCGGGATGGTTGAAATCCCCCAGCAGGATGAGAGCCTGTGAGCGTGATGTCTCCTTGAGCTGGAGTAAGAAGGCTTCATCCTATACTTAGATCAACAACAATTTATGTTTTTCTCAGTGGGAAGTGGGAAAGGGGAAACTGGAGTGGAAATCTAGAGAGAGATGAGTACTAGATTTGATTCCTTGGTCTGGCAGCTAGAAGCAGCCACACATTAATATATTATTGTTCATAGTGCCTTCCCGCATATATGCCAGCTTGATCTTCTAGTGTGCCATAATTTGATACATTATTGTAAAGACAATAAATAGCCTTGAGCACATGAACTATGCTGTAAACTGGAAGAATAAAGAAGTTCTTCAAAGGAAATTACTTTTTTTTTTTTTTTCCTCAAATGGTGTGAGTTGTTCATCTGCATAATATGATAGATTACAGAAGAAACTCAAGTAAACTAAACATGAATAAGCCTGGAATAACCAAAAGGCATAAAAAGGTTAAGTTTCTAGTCTTCCTGGTTTTGGATGCCAGGGATATAAATGAAAGAGAGATAATAACATAGCTATACACGAGTAAAAAGTGTCATGAAAATTGTAAGGTGGTGCTAAAATGAAGGCAGCATTATCTTTATATTAGAACAAAACATTATATTAATAAAAAGTCATTCTAAAATAGTATTTTTGAGGAAATAGTGAACGTAGGTATCTGAAATGAGCAAGTTTGTATCAAATTTAATTATTTAATTATTTCATAAACATTTCATAAACAATTCTATATTCAGTGATATATCAGTTTTAAATTCTCTCTTGTGGATTGTGGAACAGCTGGCTCATTTCACAGGTAAAAATAGCTCTTAACATTATCTTCTTGCATCTTTTATTCAGTCTAACTTAGGAAATCACATCTCTGTGGACATTAGTAGATCACAGCAAAGCTCAAAGGAAAAATTCAAGCTGTGACTTCCTTAATTATAAATTAAATCTGATGATCAGATAAAGGGTCTAGATCTCAGAAATTAGCTCCCCAGCTTGATTAAGCAAGCCCAGGGAAGTGGTCACAACACCAAGCCTCTGTGAGTTCAAGAAGCATTTGGATGATGCTCTCAGGCATATGGTGTGATTCTTGGGGTGCCTGCCCTACACAGGGACAGGAGTTGGACTCGGTCTTGATGGGTCCCTTCCAACTCAACATATTCTATGATTCAATGATTCTGTGAAAAGATGTACTATGCAGAGCATCATGTTGTATTTAAATTCTTCAATGTTTGAATAAACAGTCAATTAGATAATATTTAGGTGAAAATATAATGAGCAAAATATAGGAAAAAAATATTTTTTTGCTTGTTATGCATTGTATATGTTGAGAAATTTGGATGACTACACACATAGAATGGAAAAATAAAGGGTAGGAAAAGTATGTTATCTAAGTTACAAAAATTTGCAAATTAAGAATATAAAAGCAGCCACAGTTGATTAGAGATCTATATCCCAGAACTTTGTTTCTGACAACCATCAAAAGTGATGCCTATAAAACAGAAACTAGGAGAAGGAATTAAAATTCAATATTTCACATGAGTTTTCTACCAGTTTACAGTTTATAGCCTTTTATCATCTACAATGTCCTTGATTGACTTCCACAAATTAACTACCCTTTGCATGAAAGGTCCCGTTCCTTTGACTTTCTTTTAACCTGCTATCTGCTAGCTTAATTTGACTACTCACATGTCCTGGTTTGAGCCAGCCTTAGGATTTCAGGTTTTCATTTGAACACTGCAGTAGAGCATGAAAAGATATGTGGTCACTGCAACTATTACGAAGATAAGTAAATGAAAATTACTGGCAAAAGAGATCTAACTATAACTAAAGATTTTTTGATATTGTAAAACTTTCTTTGGCCATTCACCTTTTACATGTTTCCTTTCTGTAACTATAACACAATCTTTTAAATAAATCTTTTACTGTCAGCCTTTCAACATTTGCACTATTTTTGTTCTCTAAATACTTTGGAATTTTTCATGTTGATATATATTATTTAAAAGTCTGTAACAGTATACTAATTTAGAAAACTTGATTTTATTATTTTTTATAAATTTCTAATACAATTTAGTTTGAAACTACTTTGAGAGCTAATTTGGCTATTATCACTTTCAGTCATGGTAATAAAGGACTTAAGAGTATAATGAATGCACTCAATTTACCAATGGATGATTATTCTATATCCAATATGCCTTTCCTATCCAGGCACGCAGTCAATATTTATTCCAAGATACATAAGGAGTCCTGAATCCAAGAATGTTTTGATCATGCTACCAGCAATTGCTATGGTGAAAAAAACCCAAACCAACCAACCAAGCAATCAAAACCCTCTAAAAAACACCAAACCAAATCAAAACACAAAAAACTCTTGACAGCAGGAACACTCAAAAGCAAAAAAGCACTCTTCTTACCAAGTCAGGCATGCTCACTGTGGTATTACTCTAGCCTGATTAATCCTTATTTCTTCAGGAAGGAAGAAGAACTAGGCTAGAATAAGCAATGGTTTAATAAGTTCCCATCTGCCTCCTATGAGTCTTTAAAAATCTGGATGAGGAATTCTGAGTTTTCCTACCATGAGGTGCCCCAGAAATCAGGCTGAGGTACTACTCCTTACACATATTAATAAATATTTCAGAAATATCATTAGTCTTTCTCATTACTTTGGGAGAGTTTTCCAGGCTGTGGCTCCCAAGTGGAGTGAGGAGATCTCTGAAGCCTGGCATCCTGTGTCTCAGAACATTTCAGATTCTTGCTGAATACATAGACAATTTCACTCTGCTTTGAATCTCATTCCATTGTAACTTGTACAGGCAGCTAAAGTGCCTACTATGCTGTCAGAATTTCCAAACGGCAATGGAATAGCCAGATTCAGTACTCATGTTAGCTATTGAATCTAGCCATGATTTCTTCCTATTTCCACCAAATTTAAGTAACTAGGAAGTGAATGAGAAATAAACAGTGCGGCGTAGGAAGGTAGAAAACATTTATAAAAGTCAGCAGCAAGTGTCAATGACCTGATCCAAGAGGAAAACAGGGACAAGTAACAACAGAGAGGAGTCCCAGTGTATATTTACCCAAACTGTGTCAGCTTGTACAGCTCCTTCTCAGGTTTGAGTCTCTTAAGCAATGCCACAATGCATATGTATGTTAGTGTACAAATAGCTACATCTCCTGTATGTACATATCAAATATCATGTACAAACAAAATCAGAGGAAGAAGCATTTCTGGAGGTCTAATCCAAATCTCCAGATGCTGATCACCTTCTGCATAGAGGTGTAAATTTATACTTGGACTTCACAGGTCTCTCTGACTTTAGTAAAACTCAGAATTCTACATTGTTCTACATATTGCAGAACTTCTTTGCTATTTTTACAACCATAAAATCCTTTCTTATCCTTAGTATCTATTTTAACAAGATACAAAATAGTTGGCCCCTGCTAGCACAAAATTACCTGGCCAAACTCTTAATCACAGTAGATTTGGTTTGGTCAAATACACGCTTTGAATACAACTTAACTGTTATAGTCACAAGAGGAAAGGAAAAAAAATTAAAAAAAATCGGGGAAAACAAAACAAAACAAAACAAAAAAAACACCAATGTCTATGTCATGGGTCAAACTGTCCAAGCGTAGGTTGCTGCAAGAAAAAATATTTTTAAAGCATTATTTTCAAACAATTATCTTCCGTTTTTTCTATATTTAAGACAATGGGCTTGGTTCTGCTGCCTTGACTACCAGCCTTACTGTCAGAGGAGACTCCACTGAAGCCAGGTTGGATGGGGCTCTGAGGAACCTGACCTAGTGGAAAGTGCCCATGCCAATGCAGAGGGAGTGGATCTAGATGATCTTTAAGATCCCTTCCAACCCAAACCATTCTGTGGTTCTATGAATTGCTACTATTAAAATCCATGGCAGGATGAGGCCCAGCATCTTTATCTTAACATTGATTTAAAGAGTGCCTTATAGAGTGATGAATAAATTATATTAACTACAACTGGACCTGTCAAAGGAGTAACTTGCTTTAAGTTGGGTATGAAACATTTTGCAGTTATCCAAATAATTTGGTCTCTCAGGTGAAATAGTGTGTTGAGCCTTCACTGTCCAGCAAGAAATCACACAAAAGGAATCTTAGCTTTTTTCTCTTGGATAGCTGTTTTCTCATGTCTGTAGTAGGTTTTGATATGTTTCTTCTGCAAGTCATTTACTGTATCTCCCAAAAGGTTTGCATTGTTCCTCTCCAGTGGAATGTGCTGAAGGAAGCAATGTGAGCAGTGCACTCTCAGCCCTCTCGGTTTCCTGCTGCCCACGGCTGCTCTGCACATTGTCAGGATATGTAAATAATGCCAGAAAAACCAGGCATTACAAACCTACTTCTTCCCCACTGCATGATGGATACATTTTCCATATGGTAATGTTTGCATAGCTGAACACTCTGTCGCTTGTGTCCTCGTCTTAAACCTCAAGTCGTACAGATGAAGCAACGAATAAGAAGAGGGTGATAGATCATACCAGGATGTTGCAAATGCTCTGAACGCACTGCTAGGTTATATTTGTGCATGATGAAGCAAAAGGGGCTCACTTCTTTAGAGTGCAGGAAAAGGAAGAAGTGGATTGTTTCTAATTCCCCTTAACCCCGCCCCAGTCATATTGATAATTCTCCAAGACGCAATTACTTTGAAGCTGTAAACGGGTTCTCGCTTTTCTCCAGTCTATTCACATAATCCTAATCCATCTGTCATAACCACCACTAGGAGAAGAATAAAGTATTCTGATAATATTAACTATTTTAGTGAGTCGTCTGTGCTTTTTTGAAAACAATTATGGGACACCAGATGTATATTTGAAAAAGTCAGCCTAGATAGTATGAATTTATAATGATCCAATCAAGATCACGGTCTAACCTATATTTTCATGAACCCCTGATTCTCATATAGCTAAAATAAAGATTTAGCACAGGAAAGTCTAAACTGAATTCTATGCACTATGAGGCTATGCATTATGAGGCTTACCATTCCCTTTTCAATCCATAACGAAGCTGTGACAGAATGCTACTCTATGAATTGGCTGTCAATCCTAAAATGTTACCCCACTTTATGAAAGAGCCAACAAAAAGCCAAGGAAAGTGTTTGCAAAAAGGAGAAATGTTTGTAATAGACCTCAGTGAAACTCCAGTCCAATCAAATGGCAAAGCAGTGTACAGAATACGGCCAAGTTGTCAGTCATTCTTCTAAACTTTTGTTATCTTTTAGTTTAACTTCACACTGGTAAGTGAAGTTATAACATTTGCTTTGTTTGAGTTTGCTTTTTGATGTTTTTCACTTTGTATGCTAGAAGATGGCAAAGAATCATTCTCTTCGCACCTCTCCTTTATCTTCACGCTATATAAACTAAATTTGAAGCATGATAGCACACACTATGTAACACAGAGTCTTAAAAATTCCATTATAAAATATTGTTCATGGTCACATTGATGCAATCCAAATGAACAGACTGATTTAACTTCATTCTACTGTGCATTTTAACACAGTTTAGCCTCTCTTTCAGAAAACTTCATAGCAACTTTGTATATTTTTCTCTACTGCCAAGGACCAAATTTTCTCATCCATCTTGGCACAGAGAAACTTGGTGGAATAAAAGAGCATGAATAGTGAGCTATTAACAGTTTTCAGGAAATTTAGGAAGATTTGAACACTTTCTGTTGTGTCAAACTTCATCATTAACATAGCAAAAATAAATCCAACCTGCAAGGAAGGATGTGTGTTAGGAGTGAATGCTTACACATGGAAGTAACTTGATAACCATTGGATCTCTCACACACACATATACAAACACCAGATTAACTACTTAAATCACTCAGAATTACTTGACATTGTTTAATTCTTCTTTGGCAGGTTTGGTAGTGAATGTAATTGTCTCTGTAATGATGGCATTCTTGGGAGAATTACAAATTTTTAATAAATTAGGGGCATTAGCTACTAAACCTAAGAACGCCATAACAGAGACAGTGAAAAACACAGAAGGGGATTCAAATATAAAATAACACCAAAATGTTTATCTAAGAAACTAATAATAACAACATTAAAAACAATGTGAAAATCTGATATGTATGTTCATTTTGGAAGTACAGATTCCATTTCAAGGGAAAGCAAATTAAAGTAAAATACAAGAGCCTCTTTAAGCAAACACTAGACTAGAAATAGACCTCAGGCTTTATAAATCTTCATAAAATACATGCTATATAAAGCCTATTTAAATCTTTCATATTTAACATCTCTTAGTAATGAATTAATTTTTCTAAAAGTTATAACTAGAAAGCCAATGCTATGTTAACAATTTGATGGAGACAATGAGGTTTAGCTTGAAGAAGAGCAGACCTATGTAAAAAGGTTTTGTGTGGTTTGAAATAATTGAAGTTTACGTTTTCTTTTTCTATCTTTTCTCATAATGATTATAGAATTACTTCCAGCTCTCAGCCTCATTGCCTGTAAAATCTTGTGAAATAATCTTTTAATGCTGATCCTTATCATTCTCACCTTTTTCAGAAAAGATGAATCAGAATATTGAGATTTAATTTAAAAGCACTCTTAGAGTCTCAACTCAACAAAATATAACTTGTTCCCTTATCAATTGCTACTTTTGCCTACTGGATGTCTTTTGAGAAGATGCATCTATTTTCAAAGAAAATATATTAATGTTTAATTCAATATAAAAAGTCAAACTGCCCCTATTGGTTGACAGAAAACTCTTTTGGAACCAGCAGGTAACAAGATCAAAGTGCACAATAAATGCATCGGGAAGGCTGCATCAAGTTAGTTAATGGTCATCTCTCACATCTATGGGACTTTGGTAGATTGCTCAAGAATTCTAACAGTTTCTAGAATGCAACATGATGTGAGAGGTGGTTAAATCACAAACAGTAATTTTCTGTAAGGGACTGTATTACAACAGTGCAACACTCTAAATGATCATGATGTTACTTTGCAAATTTAATGCCTAAGGCTAAACTTCAACTTTAATTCCAATGGTATAAGATTTGTTGTGTGTGCCAATCTCAACTCTAAAGATATTTCTGTTTCAAGTCTGACAACCTTTTATGAAGGTTATGACATCTCTCAGCCTAATTAGGCAAATCACCTGCCAGTATTTCTGCAATCAATATGCAGATTGCCTAAAATGGCCTGTGTAGTTAAGAAGTGAGTAGAGCTCGAAGCATATCAGTGCTCAGCTGCTCCCATGACCACTCTCAGGAACGGCATAACAACAGCTACTAGATCTGTTGTATCAGACATGATAAAATTAATTATTCATTTGGCAGGTGTTATTGGGAAAATCTGCATTTAAGATTGTCTGTAATTATTATTTTATTTTTTTTTTAAGAATGTCTCATGGTTTGCTAGAAAAATCCAGCAAGATCTATTCATGGAGCTCTGGGAAGAGTTATTTTTAGCGTATCAACATCAATGTACCAATGTCTGATGAAGATTCGTAAAGCTGTTGTGACTACTTCATGCCTCAAATCATATTCTATACAGTGCCACGACTCAACTTTCAAACAAGTTTGTTTTGATTTGGGGATAGGAAAGGGAATAAGAGATTAGCTGAAAAGCTAAGGCATGTGATCATTTTTTCACTGAGTGTAAAGCCTAGGTGGATGTGTTCATTTTCTTTTGTCCTAGACAATCTCATTAGATCTGGTGAGGTGAGTTCTGGAAAGTTGGAAAGATTTCACTGAAGAGGTTAAGGGCAATTGGATATTACAGGATTTACACATCTTTGGAAAAGTTTATTGGAAACCTATTAAATCTGTGTAAGGTTGCCTATCCAGGCTAAACTGGGAACTTCTTTTATCATTGTCCTTAACCTTTCAAAGGCTAGCTGAATGCATAGGATTTAAAGAGACACAGGACTAGTTTGAACTCTTAATTTCTTTCTCACTAGATGATGAAAAACATAAATGGACCACAGTGTCAATTATAATAATATTTTATTCTAATGCTTTATTATCTGAAATTTTTAAAGAATTGAAATTTTATGTGAGTATTTTTGTGGGGGATTTTTTTCCTAAGTTCTCTTTTGTTACTTTCCCTTTTAGGAACGTGGTGGTTGCTGAGGGATCTACTAGTCCAAATTCACCTCTCTTTTATACAGAAATACACTTTCACTCTCAGAGACTGATGTCAGAGGCACAGCTCCTGTGAATTTTTCAGGCCTAGCAACTGCCATTAAGAAATGTTTTAGGTGAAGCAGAAGAATCAGTCATCAAAAGTTGAGGCACAAGGCAAGCCTTCAACAGCAGTTGAACAACCAGGCTGGAGGCAGTTTCCCTAGTGGCTAATAGAACAAGTGCAGAACCTCAGCACTGGCTGAGGGTGCTGTATGTCTGCAGGCAAAGGAGAAAAAAATGCACCAGGAAATGAAGAAAACAAGAACAGCTTAAAAACAGAGGGAGAAGTCTGAGCAAGAGGACTAGAGAAAGGAAAAAAAAAAGCACTAGAGTGTGAAGCTCAGATTAAAGCACCACTATCTAAAAGTACTTACTATTATTTTTGTGGGGTTTTTGTTTTGTTTTGTTTTTCCTTTTTATTGGAGTGGTTTATCCTGTTAAATTGACAAGGGTTGAAAAGAAAACCTTTGACAGCTCCTATTTCTTACTCCAACATAAACAGTTTTTATCACTGTTATCATAGCTGTTAGTGGCATTTTTTCATATTTTACACAAAAGTATTACTTCTGGAATTCCTGTGGGCTTCTTGAAACTGGTATTTTTGCAAGGAAATTTCCATAATATTTGATTGTCACATATACAAGCCAACAAACAGATTCTACTGTAATTCTACCATGCTTTTGAAATGTCTTTGTATTTTTAAAATAAATTTTAATATAAACTATTGACTTTATTTTATTGAAGTGTCAGGTTCATGGTTCCAAGTCCTTCAGAACTACATTAAAGTTACCTGTCTAAATAAAAGAGACCTTGTAGGGTAGAAGTTTGAACTGCAGAGTCATTTCAGATGACAGACCCTTTGCTTGTAAGGTTCCCTGTACACATCACTATAGTCTCAGCTTCCATCATAAGATTTATTTGTTTGTTTGTTTGTTTATTTTAATCGGTTGTTTCCTCTGCTGTTTCACATCTGCTCAGTGAAGAATAGTAGAAGTCTGAAATATTACATTTATCATCTGTCAGAATACACCAAAGGCTGTCTTTATGAAAGTAAAGTATTACAGGCCTTTCTGCTTATGTATGTTACATAGTATGGTATAGGCACAGTATTATGCTAAAATAGCTATACTGTTCAAGCAGTGTACTGATCTTTCCACATAGCATTATTGGTGCTATCCCTGCCTCTTCAGAGCTACCTCAAGGATATCCATCCAGTGATACAGTCACCCTAACTACAAGTAAATTGTTAACAGTTAAATATGTTACAATGTAATATTATATTTCATTTATGTAGGCAGGTATCATCAAATCTACACTAGAAGTCATTGTATTCATCTTTGCTTTCTAACCCTAGAAACTGACCACACCTGCCACGGCAGCTCACCGCAGTGTTAATCTGACTCCAGCTCATGCTACTAAACTCCTGAAAACCTTCTACAGTACCAACAGGGGAAAATTAAAATAAAGGTTAAAGTAATTTTTTATGGTTGACTAGCTCTTTAAAAAGAGCAAAAGGAAGGTAGCCTTTGAAGGCTGAATATTTATAAGTCTGAGGATCATCAGAGAGTACCAAATACACTTGTCAAAGATGAGCTTATTAGCTTATGAGGAGGAATGACAAGTACTTGTTACAGGTGAGCAATGAAATCAGCAATACTGCTCTCAAGTTAGCATTGATGAAACAAAGAGACAGCAGAACACTATACACAGGAGTGAGTAAAACATAAAATTGAACTGTAATATCATTTCCAAGATCAGGAATATAATTTACAGGACTTTATTTTTCTCTAAGAATGCATTTCAGAAGAAGGAAAACACACACTTAGCATATGCTGTGTTTGTGTGCACATGTTAGTGTAGGGGAGAAAAATGTTATGTATTATATATATGCCACCAAGCTTCTTTATAGATCACGATGAATTAATTTACCTCAGTTAAAATTCTGGATTGATAGCTAAATGAATTCAGCAATACCATATTGGTAGAGAAGGAAAATATCATTTATGCAATTATGAAATTATGCCAGTAATCATAATTTTTCATGTGGAAGGATTATTTTGTTTGCTGGTCATTAATTCCTTTTGCACCTTGTGCTTGATCCGTGGCCTTTTCAAAACTATTCAAATAAAGTGACAATCAGATCACAATTTTCACTGTCTGCATTGTTTGGTTTAATAGATAAATAAATAAATAGATAGATAGGAGGGTGCACTCTAGTTTTATTAGATAACTGAACTGACTATTTAGTTGAGCCAGTAACTACACTCTGATGTCAGGTTACCACTTCTGTATGTCTCAAGCATCTTCTGGCCTAAATAGCCTATGGTATCAAAAAAGTAGTGATCAGGAGATGAAAAGAGTTACTAACAGGAAAATGAGAAAAGATTATTAAAATATCTCACCAAAATTTAATGAGCTAGAGCAACACAGCAAATCTAAGTCTCCTGTGTAGGTCCAAACCAAATTTTCACAAAAATAAATTGAGACTTTGACCACTGCTGTGTGATGACACTGAACAGACTAGAGCCAGCAGTCACTAAGCATGAAGGGTGCCCTACTGTATTATCAATGTGTTTCAAACTGCATTAAAAACAAAAAAGTCAAAATAATTAGCATTTTCCTAGTTTGAGAATACCAAGGTAAAAACTGCCTACTGCTATATTGACCAAAGACAACCTTCCCTCCTCACCCCCATCTGCTGCCAGCCTGTGAATGTGGCAGTTGGAAAGGAGGAGGAGTGGCTGTTCCTATGAGGAGAAGAGGGTGGCTCAGATACCCCAAATGGACCAATCACAGTGTTCCTTCCCATAGTGCTCAGTATAAAATGGTTCCTAAGAGAGCCCTTTACTGGTTTCTATGGTTGGTGTACTGATAGGGTTGGGGTTTGTTTGTTATCTCTCCTTATGCTGCTGGTGTTCCTGCATCTTGCTTCCTGCTGGAGACATTGTGCACTGAGGCAGGTTGCTTTCCCCCTTATCCCTGAGTAGGGCTGGCATTTCTGGACTATCACCAGGACCCTGGATACAGGCTCCCCCATCTGCTGCTGAGTCCAGTTTGTGACTTTTGCGGTTGGGAAGCAATTACAAACTAAGGAATACAAGTACTGTATTTACATATTTGAGTACATTTGTCTGTAATTTGCCATCTCTGTTAATATTTATTATTTCATTAAACCTATTCTAGGTTGATTTTTTTATATATATATTTTTTTTTTCCCCAACCTTAGAGTCTTTTTCCTTTATTCCACTTTTTATTTTCCCCTGTGAGGGTAGTGGTGAGATAACAGAGTGTCTGTCACCCTGGTTGCTGGCTAAAACTGTGACAGCATAAATTCTGCCAATATTAGATTGCTGAACCTGTTAAAAAAATAGAGGGGTCTCATGCAATAACTTTACTGAGTTGTATGTGTGTGTATACATATTTTATTGGTTATTACATAAAGTTTTTCAATCTGCTTGTGCTTTGGATATTTGCTTCTGCGGTAAACTTGTGTGTTATGAATTGACCTGATGTATACAAGGAATATTGGTTGGTGTATGGATCAATACTTGGATAAATATATTTTATGTGGGTGTGTGCACCATGCTATTTTGACATTTAATAAGCTGGATTACAGCATATGTGTATTTGAGCAACAATTTCATTTTTAAACTGCATTTTTAAACACAGGTGTAATTTATTAAGTGTGTGTTGCTTATGATCTGTAAAATTCTTTGATGTATATGGTGTGAATTCTATTTACCATAAAAATTCTATTTACCATAAAAATAACTACATAGTAACTATGTAGGTGTGTTCACTGTTTATCTGACAGATTACATCTGCAGTAGCCTGTATCTGGTTTTCTTTACATCCTTCCACTCAGATATGGAGTAGGTAAGTAATGTCATATCTGTACAGTAAGTACCCCTTAAATAGATTTCTTAATTGCTTACAACATCTGATACTCAATTTACATACTTGTTAAGACCTTGAATACACCATCAGGCCCTAACTGCCCTGACCAGCCACATCTGGAGACTCTATGCATAATTTGTCCACTGGCCCAAGATCTGTGTTTAAGTTCAGGCTCTTTCCCTTGAGTGAGCTGTGTCATAAGCAAGTTGTGCTTTGACTGGCTGCCCCTGTCCTACTGTCTTGTAAATGTGGGTGTGCCTAGTGCTTGCTGATTACTTAACTGAACCTGACTGCTGTCATTGGGCCTGTTCTGCTCATTTTACTCAGGAATGGTGGGACTGTACCCCTTGCATTCATCCCTCTGCTGCCTTGTTTTTAGGTCTTGGGCTGCTGTCTCAAGCTGAGCAGTCCACTCTTGCCAATTTTGATACTCCTCTGTGTCAGAATTAAACCAGGATCTTTCTAGGGTAGCAATGTTGTAAAAATGTCATATCTTTTAACTCCTCTTCAAATGGACCTTTTTACACCATGAGTATTAAACTGAAGTAACCTGCAAGTGTTGTTTGGTATACTTTAATATTATTAGGTGAGAGCTTTTCTGGTTTGAATTACATTTAAAGAAATATCAGTGTGTTTTCTGTTTTAGAATACCTACTTACCTTTTAAGGGGAAAAAGGAAGACTTTAAGGAAATCTATAACTAACTCCAGCATACAAATAGTACTATTGAGGAAACAGGGAGTATATTGCACCATTGTACTGTAGGGAAAGAAAGCAAACCTGCTTGTGGCTCCTTTAATTATTATGAAATTACACTTTCCAAATAAATATCAGAGTCTAACTGATTTGCTCTGAGGTGTGTTTACTGACTGAAACATGAACCATGAAGCTGATCAGCAGCTGAGTGCCTCAGATGAGAAACAGGCTAAGCCTTTTTTTTGGAAAGCAAAGGCAGTACCTATCAATCTGTCAATGCACTGGGTGTGCCTGATGTTTGTTTTTTTCTTGAATGATGATTACTGGTGCATTGACAGTAGTGCAGTATCCCAGACCATAGTTACCTTGCCAATGGGTCAGTGGCAGAAAGATGAGGCGTCAAATTGGTTTTAAAATAAAAATGCTGGAGTTTAAAAGCAAGGTAGAGATAACAGTTTCATAGTTAACACTTCAGAGTTATAGGGGTCAGTTAGTCATCTATGGGAACTAGCAAGATATGGTTAAAACTTGTTTGTACATCTTTCTTCCTTTTGCTAAACTTGTGACTATGTCTGCCTGGTTTTAGTTTGTAAATCAACTAGGTCAAGAACCTAAGGCAAATAAGGGTAATTTCGCCACATAACTTACAAGCTATTTCAGTGTCCATCAGGCTGTAAACACAAGACACGAAAAATACTTATAATGTTTAAATTCCAATTCTTACCTAATTTTCTATGTGGATGCTAACTATTTGATTTAAATTGTGCAGTTTAGTGAGGCTCAGTTCTCAAATTGTATGGCTAGCCCAAAAATTATATTTTACAAAAACCAACTCTTAATAAAGCTAGCTCTTGCACAGATATAAAAGACAGAAAAAAGCAGTAACAGCATCAATGATGTCACCCTGCCCCATTTTTGCAGGCTCTCACTGAGTGATGGGATTCAGTACATTCACGTTATCTGCCCCATTCCTGCTATTAAGGAGTTTGCTCCTGTATGAGAGACGTTAGCAATCCTGTAACTTTTTTTCCCCTCAAATGGTCTGTTGTTTCCTCAAAAAAGGCCAATCTGCGGCAGTGAAGGAAAAGTCAAACACTTGCCTAGCATAAAATTAGTATAGGACAGTTGAACAGTTCAAGTATTAGGGGCAGACACAGGACTGATTTGAAAGGAAAGAGCTGAGTGAACAGAATGTAGAGGCTGTGAAGCTCCATGACTGCATGAAAATTATTTGTAAAGCCATATGCAAGCATTAAGATGGATATGCATGTCATGTAGTGCTATGAGCAGAAAGGATCTGAATTTTGTTTGTCTTCTATGACAAATGTAATGCCCCATACAACCATTTTTACTCCTTTATTCCTACACGTACCAATTTAGCTTGGTGACTAAATAATCCTGGTTGGGTGCTCCTACGTCAGTTCCTCTCATCCTATGCATAGACTTCAGTAAGACTGCACTTCCTTCCATGTGGTAGCTTTGCCTGAGTTTCAGTTATACTAACTGAAGGGCAACATTTGTTATCCATAAATGTGTGCATGTTAGGGCAAATTCAAGTGTTTAGCAAATAATTCTCACTCTACTGTAAAAATGTTACTGCAGTTAATGGAAGAAATATCAGCGTAGGAGCAGTGCGTATTGAGAGAAGAAAAGCAAGCTGAATGAAACAAACAGTGAGAAGGGAAGAGCAGAGCCAACATTCTTTGGCCGATTGCCTGCTTTGTACTCTTTCCAGGTACAGTAAAACATTTTTTGGCTTGGTTCATCTAACTGCAAATTAGAAAAACTTTGTGTAGTGATCCATAGTGTGTGTCTATACATGATCTTCATGAAAGTATCAACATCCAGAAACAATTTCTAATGCATTATCTATGATGAGAAGATACTGTGGAATTGACCGTAGCTTTACTATGGAGTGGAAGTTACTTCATCATCTGTAATCACTCTTATGGATAAAGTGTCTGAGAGTAGAAACTTTTCTTTATGTTCTATGAACAACTGCACTTGATTTTTTTTTCACTGGTTACTTGGAACATTATGTAATTTGTTCTCCCAGAGTTTTCCTGCTACAAAGTGTTGGTAAGAATGGAGGCCTTGCCTTGGCCCACTGCACTGGCATGAATTTTTCCAGTAATATCTGATAGCTACTTACATCTTGGTTCCTTCAGACTTCACTAAATTCCTGCTAAGGAAGAGTTAAACATTGCATAAAAAGCAGGAAACCAGCTGTTGAAATGTGTCTTTTAGATTGTTTCAGAGCTGGTTCAGGATCTAACTGCTGTTTCCGCTGCACGTGCTCCACAATAACAATATCAGGTGGACAGAAACAGACGGCCAGCACTGTACCTGTCCAAGGCCAGAGGAAGCACTTATTTTCACCAGCAATTTGATGGGGCAAGCTGAGAAACCATGAATTTATTAAGTTATAACTTGTGTCCAAGCACATTACAAGATAAGTCAGGCCTGTCTTCTAAAAACTGCAACGCTATAGTACTGCAGAATTTGCATGAAAATAAGTCATGCAAATCTATTTAAATGTTAAAGGTGTTCAATATTTATTTTTTTCTCAAGACAAGTAGCTCAATTGATGATGTTTTTAATAAGTTTGAATGATTGATGAAATACCTAATGAAATAGTACAAGACTTTTGAGAATTTTTGAGAAGTTCTAAAATAGTTTTGATGCTAATATTATAACTGAAGTCAAAATAGTAATAATAAAACATACAAGGATAAGCCAGTCATGAAACATAGTTTGGTAGATTTTAAAACTAAAGATGGATCCATTTCGCTGTTTTTTCTACCTGGGTAATTCTGTTCTTATACCTAAAGAAAATGCCTTGGAAAACAGTTTGAGATAGTGGAAGGTGGTGTCTTTACTCTTTGGCACAAACCTGTTTAAACAACTTCAGTTTTGAAACTATCTTTTACAAAATTTCAACTTCTTCTATTTAAGACCATAATATTTAAAACTATGATTTAAGACATTTCCACATGGAAGAAAATCTTGTTCAGTGCCTACCGCTAAGTAATTCTGGTCTGAATACTATGGGTATAAAATAAAACACATCAATGATGTTCAGAAATTATCTGTGTAACAGCAGTAGCTAGCCAGAACTTTCAGGCATTAATTTTCATTTGCATTCATTAAGTGAATGTAGAAATGTCATTAGTGACAGTACACTGAAAATAAAATTAAACAGGAGCAAAGTGTTTCAACACCACCACAGGGTGGGCAACTGCAATTGAAAAATATCACTGAACAAAAATATCTGTCACTATTGTCCTACAAGACTGTAAAAGGCAACAACCACTCTTCACATTACTGGCATAGATTATGCTTATGCAGCAAGTTCATGTTGTTCACTGTAATTATTGTAAAACATTTGACTGGGTCATGAAACCAGACAATGTCAATTAGTGCTCTGCAGGCAATTCAAGTTGATTAAGCCCCAAGGTGGAATGTTGAAGAGATGTAAGGGATGCATTATTTCATTACAGAACTGCAAAGTATATAAACCAAATAGCAATATCAGTGTACGAGGTGTCTCACCTGACTAAGTTACCTCAAGGTCATACAGTAAAATGCACACAAATTTAAATGCAGTAAAAATAGCAAACACATGCAAACAGCAAAAATGCAAAGTATATCCTTATAGGTGTCTGTATGCATAATTATGTGCTTATAAATCATACAATTTCAGAAGCAGAAAATAAAAATTTCTCTTTCAATTGAGATAATGGATAATATTTTTGCTTATTCTGACAGGGGTTAATGAACAGAGTACACAAGCACTGACAAACTAAAATAGTACTGAGGTGTTAAACAAGAGCATCCAAGCATCCATGTAAGCAGATGCTATCACCTTTTATCCTAGTTAAAGCTGTTTGCTTAGGTCAGAATACTTGACTGTTACTTATACTCGAGACTTCCTAAAAAAAAAAAAAAAAATACCAAAAAGTCTAGCTTCATCTCCCTTCAGGAAATTCATTATGTCTGATGAGTACTTCCTAGTAAAATCTGGAGCTTTTGCTTGCTCTTTCTCTCCAGTTTCTCAAATGGAGAGAAATTGGATATGGCTGCTTTTTAAGCAATGCTAAAGGAATGTACTGGTTATGAATGCAGCCTCTGCCATGCTACAAAGTTGTTGTATAGTAGGTCAAGAAACAACTTATGGAAATATTTTAGCATATGCATCACTGCCACTATAAATGTCTAGAGCACTTTCTACTCTAATATTAGGCCTCACAAGCCCATTGTGGAATATGCATATTCTGCCAGATCCTTTGCTGATAGATGCACTGAAGAGGATTTTTTTTAAAAATCAAGCTTCCCAGTGAGGAATTGACAAAGTCAACAGTAGAAGCAAGCAATACTGACTCTGAGATGTGTATTACAGTTCCTGGATACTTTCTATAGCAGTTAGTCACAAGTTACATTCTCGGTCTGTCTAATTGAAGTTGGGTAGAAAATGATGATTGCTGCTACATGCAATTTAATAAAGAAGGGGTGGAGTAAGTTACATATAAATCAGTCATGATATTTAATTGCTGTAGCACAGCAGGGATGATGTACAGGCTTTGGGATTTATTTTAAAGAAAGAAAAATTTGGACACTATAATATTGTAAACAAGAAATACGGATATTTTTTTTTTACAAGGAAAGAAGCATGAATGAACATGTCTTAAGTATCTGCACTTACACTGCCCCAATTGCATCAGTTTTGCTAGAGAAAGTCACTGCAACCACCTTACAGCTGTATTGAAATACAAGTAAATGTGCTCACATGAAAAGATAAAATTTATGAAGTGTGAATATTTTTCAGAATGTTTTGGGTTCCCTTCACTCCCACTTACCTATGTGCTTCATACCATTCTGTGATTCATCACTATGATTCATCAATACTGTCTCACCCTAATGCTTAAGTTTTAGATAAGAAAAAAAAAATCTATAAATTATTAAAAAATCTTGATAAACCAACTGAATAATAATTCATAGCTGTAAATATGTTTTTATAACATAAGTTGTATTTCATTTAAAGACCTTGTATGTACTGCGGCAGATGCAGAAACCTAGAACAGAAAGCAACAACCAATGTAGAGCCTCAGTAGGAGGGCACAACCATATTTTTCCCTAACTAATTTAAGATACTGCTTAACAGAACAGCTGTTGCTTAGATTAATCTGGGGGGTGTGGGGGAAAAAAAAAAAAAAAAAAAAAGTAGTGTGTTTCAGAAAACAAGAAGCATGTCTGTTTAGTGTAGCAGATGTATTTATAAATAGTTTCTGTGCTGGTTTTTTTATTAGTTTCAGTGCAAATAAGCAGATAATCACAGAATCATTTTGGTTGGAAAAGATCTTTGAGATCACTGACTCCAGCTGTTAACCTAGCCCTGCCAATTCCACCTAAACACTACATCTACACCTCTTTGAAATAACTCCAGGGACGGTAACATAATCACTTCCTGGGCAGCCAATTCAAGTGCCTCATAACCTTAAAAGTGAGGATATTTTCCTAATGTTCAATCTAAGCTTCCTATGGAGCAACTTGGTGCCACTTTCTCTTGTCTTAATTCATGTTACAAGGAAGGGGAGGGGATGACTAGGGTGGGAAAAAGGGACTAAGGCACTGCAACAACATTGATCCATCCTCACCTTTCTCATCTGAGCCATCATGGTGCTGGGGACCTCAGCCACATGCCACCATTAGGTTTAAAGTTAGGGTTCAGAGAACCACAAAGCCTAGAGCTCCAGGGACACTTTGGCTGTAAATGGCATACCAAGGGGTCTACAGCACTGCAGCAATATTGCTCCCTTCACACATTTCTCATTTGGGCCAACCATGCCACTGGGGATGTTTAACTCTCTCTAAGGCCACAATACATTCTAGGGTTAAGGTTTTGAGAACCACAAAGCCTAGAGCTCCAGGAACACTGGAGTGGAAATGGCCTTCCAGGGGGACTGCGGCACTGCAGCAACGCTGCTCCCTCCATACCTTTCCAATCTGTCCCAACCATGGTGGTGGGGACTTCAGCCTCAGCCACAGGCCACCATGGGGGACATTAGACTCCACCATTATAGTTAGGGACTGGGACTACTACCCCCAGGTCTTTTTTGGCTGGGAAGATTTCCAGCCTCTCTAGCCCAAGCCTTTAGCACTGTATGAGATTTTTGTGATGGAAGAGCAGGACCTGCCACTGAGATTTTTTAATGGCCCTTTCCCATTATCTAGCTTGTCCGGGTCCCTCTGTAGAGTCTTGCTACCATCAAGAAGATTAACACTCTGACCAAAAGTGCTGCCATCTGTACCAGTTTTGTTGAGAACTAGCTCTGTTTGCATACAAAAAGTTTATAAATATGAAAACCACAATACAATGGAAAGCATGTGAAGCTCTGACTTATTTATGCTGTATTAAATTAGTTGATGCCTTTTTTTTACTCTGTTGGTATAATCATACAACTTTTTAAGTTTAAAAATTAAGTCTTTATGTATCTTTGTCAAGTTTCAGTAAGAGATTTCATTACCTAAAAAAATAATTACTTCTTAGCTTCATTTTAGACATCTCTTCTGCAGATGCTTTCATGTAAATTCCCATTATTTTTATCACATAATTATTTTTTCTATTTGAAATTGCAGATGCTCCTGCATAATTGCCCTTTCCTCAGGAAAATATCTTTCTTAGCAAGTCTTCTCAGACCTAAAATAAAAGAATGCTCCCATTCTACCTATGATTTTTGCCCACAATTATCTATCTTCTATCTATGCACTAAGGGCAGACCAAGTAGGTTCAAAATAGGCCAAAGTTAGGCTTTTAAGCTCCTTAAATGATGGAACTCACCTTATGACCATGGAAGAGTTTGCAGTATTGCAGCTTCTGCTGTCTGTTTCTGATAGCTGTTTTCCCCTTTCATTACACTACTATTCTGTATTTTGAAATTCATGGAGAACTGAGATTTTTAGCATATAAAACAACGAGTCTCATAAAATCATTCAAGCAAGTCTGAAGTTTTTTGGAACTTTTATATCCTGTGCACTTTTCAAACTGGCTCACTAAATTCTCATGTAAAGTACAGTTACAGTAATCTAAGAAACAGATCATAGTCACATATTTTACTGTATTGAATCATTATTAATGCTGAATTCATAAAAAACTTAACCAAGAACAACACTTCTTTTTATAGCTTCTCCCTTTATCCTTTTTCTCAATATATCTAAATCTATTTCTGGCAACTCTAATGAGTCCTCAGATTCTTTATGAATTCAAGCCAAGGGGTTAGAATTTAATGCATGCTGGACTTAGAGAATTTTTTTTTTGTGAGAAATTGGGTAATAGGAGTTTGAATTTACAAGGGTGAAGAGAATTTGAAAGACTCCCAGGACAGAAGTGCCTCTTCTAAATTGTTCCAAAACAACTTATTTTAATCTGTGTACAAATTTCTAAACTACCACACTTCAGAAAAGCTGAAAAAAAGTGAGGTTTGCTTTATTTTTTCTCTGTAAGATGCTTTTTATTTTTTTGTGGCTTGAGGCCATGCAACTCAGTTGGAGTACCTAAACAGAATAAAAATTTCATGCTATTATTAATGGATATTTGTATCTTGGGTTTAGATTTCATCACTGTTTTGGGTTGAGATTTTTTTAAAGTACTTTTCTGGCAAGCACAATTCCATTACTCTCTAATAATATCTGAACTTCTATATTATTTTATAGATAGAGTAATCAAATTTATTTAAGGTAGAAGTAGGTTGCCAGTAAAAACCTAAGGGGGTGAGGGGAAATTAATTATTTGGGCTCATCATTCATGTGACTTAAAAATTCACTATTTAAATTCTATTGCATTAAGAGCTTTCTTAATTTTCCAAGTAATCCTCTATTTTGGGTAGGTTTATGCAGATTTTTCACATGCACTTATGCATGCTGAAATGACTATAGGTGCAAATACTTAACGCAATTAGATTAGTTTAAAAAAGTTCTATGATAAAACTTCCTTTTTATTACAAGAAGATATCCCACATATATGATAAGTAAACTTCAAAGTTCCGTATTAGCTAGCATTCAAACCTGTAGGTTTTAGACATGTTTGAAATTAAAGTACTATCTAGTCTAATGCAATATGAACTAATCTCCATAGCTTTGCATGACTTTTTTCCTTTCTGGTCTTGGTTCTGGATTTCAAACACTCTTAATTTTTAATTTGCTGCCACTAGTTAGAAAGGAAATGTCTTTTTGTTTTAGTAAGACAAATGAATCGAAAGAAAAGTTTTTGAAGTTCATGTGACATGGTAAACTCCAGCTTCAGGTTTCAGGTTCATACTCTGTCCAGATTCTGAGTACATATTAAATTGAGTACATCTTGTGCACATGTATTGCTCCTGAAGAAAATCCTCTGTGTATTCTTAAGGGAGATGTAGGCCACTCCTGTGGTGTGAATATCTGAGGAATTAGATTTGCAAGGGCACCTCTGGGTTCATGTGTATCCATAGTATAGATTTACCTGCTTTCTAATAGTATGTATATTAATCTTTATTGGTTTATAATTCTGCTTATGTTCGTAAACTGGAGAGGAAACAGAAGTATTTACAGGTACAATTTTAGAATGCACCCAATGAATATAGATGCTAAAATCCATCTGTAAGAATTATTTAGGCACCTAATGCTAAATGCTGGGAAGAAGCTAGAAGCCATCAAAGACTGAAATGTTTATACTGTATGTGATAGGGTATATCCTGTAGATCTCAGCAGAAAGCAAACCTAAACAGGATTTAGTTTGTAAACCTTTGGAAGGGGAGGGAGAAAAGGGTTGAATCTCTCATTCTGATCCGTGATCCCAGAACTGATTATATATTTTACATGGAAGCTGATAGATACAACTGGATCCAGTATTTAGACCACCATAGTGAAGTACCAAACCTTGTGTAAAATGCATAAAACACCAGGGTAAGGAATTGCAGCTCTTCTGTGGTCTCTTCTAAATCATGCATTCCTGTCTGCACAACAGCCAAGAATCTTGGAAAAGGTGACGTTGAAAAATCCACTGCAAGTTCCAAGTATTTTCCCTACTGAAAATAAAGTCATAATTGGAGTCACTGGGGTTACAGAAGGGGTAATTTCAGCATGTTCTCATATAGATAAGCATTTTTGCACCTTGTATGACCTTGATTGTCTGACAGCTGAACAGATATTGCCGTAAGTTTCTGTTCATTTGAAACAATTATATACAGATGTTTTCAGAGGATAAGAAAGCTGATCAGAAGGCATTTGAAATCCAGGGAAAGATAAATATAATATATGAAATAAGTGCAACTGACACTGCTTGGACCTTTAAATGATGTATTGTGCTGACAGCAATGTGAAACACTTACATGCTTTGCTCAAGATCGTGGAAACTTTAACCCCTGGAAAATTTAGTCATGGGAATTACTGCATAGGTTTTCTCATAGCATTTTGTGTTTCAAAACAATATAAAAAAAGACTAGAGTAATTAAAATTAATAGTGTCCAGCCAAAAGCTTTGCCTAGATTTTTATCTGAATCTTTCTTTAGGTTCAGGAAAGCCAAGATAGTGTTTATAAAAACTTTTGTCATTTCTGGTCTGGTCTCTGTAGGAAATAAGATCATGGTTTGTGTCCTCCTCCTCTATATCTGTCTGTCAACTCCCACATCTATATGACAGTATTTAAAAATATTGGTCAAATGGACTACTTTGAACTAGAGGAGCTTCAAATATTTATTTTACAGAAATTATTTTTAAAATTAAAAAATGTGGTAGACTGCCTTGATTTGCTTCATAATTAGCTCAATTTTAACAATATAATACAGAACTTAAACTGAGAAACATCATGTGGAATGTTCTAAGCATGGAATAAACTTCAAGTGGAGCTTGTGCTCTCTATCAGGTACCAATACAATCTAAATACAACATATCAGACTTCAACAATTCTACTGTTTATGGTACTAATTATTATATTTCTGGTTACTACAGATGTAGGAAATTCCTCTGTATGATTTTCTATTTTTTTCTTTTAATTTTCTTGTCCACAATTGGGAAAGTGAGACAAAATACTCTTATACTGCTGTACAGTCTTACTTCTTTATAAAGTTCTTTCTTCTGTACTAAGTGTGTATCCTAGTCCTCCAAGTTTACTTCACAGCTTTCTTAAACCATCCCTTGCCCTTTCATTCTCCAAGTTGATTAAATATGCTATCCATGAAAAAATTCTAGACACCCACTGCTGTTTTAAATATCTCCTTCACTTCTCTGTGGTGTCAACAACTGGAACCATAACTTTTGAAACAGTTAGTCCTTTCTTGAGCTTTCATTTTTCTTCAATATTTATTTAAGACTGAAAACTTTCGAGGACTTGCCCCATACTCTTTTTATACATTCTCAAGCCCACAAGGCTCTCAGCAAATATTACATATTAATAAAATGTTAATATTAAACACAAGAAGGGCGGTAAATTTAGCGTGTGAGAGATTTGTTAAGTTCTAATGACATAAAATAGATTATTTACAAGGCTATTTGTCTTGAAGCTGTAATATATGCAACCATACACATTATGGCTTCAAGAAAAATAATATTGTGTGCATATATATAATATGTATTAAGATATGCATTCTCTAGGATATAATAATTTAAGTGTACAGAAATCCCATGTGTCAAATTGCAAAATTAATAGTACAAATAAATATCTGCATGTTTGCTAAAGAGAAGGGAAAAAAATAATTCTATTTTGATCCGAGGGTCAAGTTCTCTGTGAATAAAATTACATTTTTTCTTCTGTAATTTGGTTTGAGTTCTTAATTTTAGCTCTGGACTGGTCTATTTCTTGAATAACCATGGATTTTAGAGCTGGTGGCCACAAGGAATGAGGGAGAAAGATTAGATAAGGGATGGCTCATGCCTTTTTTCAATTTTTGCAAGGTCTAACATTAGGAAAACTAACTACTGTAATGAAGGCAGTTTTTCTTCTCGTGTGTGGGGGCAGAGCAAATTCAGGGGACAATGTGTTTGTACATGTTTATTTCTGCCATTTCCTCCTCCATCAGATCTCCAAAACCTCCCAACAGAGACCAGTCACATAGCCAGCAGCAACCCTCTCAGAGTTAGACTGAGCAAAATATTACATAAACAAACAAAACACCAGCTAATCTGCTAAAAAAATAGTTCTTCTCTGAACCCAGTTGTGCAGAGAATGCAGATGTCCAAGAGATGCACCACTTTATATTTCTACATAATCATTCAACAAAATCAATTCAGGGTACTTCTCAAACAATAAAATTCAGCTCTTTCTATGTCACAAAAGCCTTTCTTAGGGAAACTGAGGCAAGGGAGCTTAACCAAAGTTTCTCAATATTCAGCCTTTAATTTCAGGTAAGGGAAATGGATTTTCTTTCTGTTTCTTCATTTTACTCCAAGGTTGTTTTGCTGTCTGTTCTTAGTTATAATTTACTGTTTACATCTTGTGTGATCCAAACCTCAATTTTTACCAGTTCTTCATATATCTTACAATTTCACAAATGCAGCTCCACTGAATTGCTCTTGCCATTCCAGTCAGCAGAATATTTTTGTTGGCTTATGTAAGGTTAGGAGATCTTATATGCATTTATAAAGTTTTTCTCCTTCTCTTTCTGTTACTGTGTGCAATTCAAAAGTTTAAATAAAAAAAGTATATTATACAATTAAAAGGTACAAATTATATAAAAACACATTTAAAGCAAATTGTTACTCCTAAATTGTGAAATACACATCACAAAAATACTTTGAAATATTTCCATAACTTTCTCCTAGATCTGTTTTTCCCACTTCTGTTAAGAATAGAAGTACCTAAAAGATTATTGAAGCTTAAGACACATGGGCTGCGATTCTGGCCCCCTTGATCATCCCCACTGAAGTAAATGGGAGCTTTCTTAAATTTTTATGAGGACGCTATTCAACTTCAATATTCCAAGCTGAAGTGGAGGAGGAAACAAACATATGTCTGCAAGAACAACAACAAAAAGAGGCTTTTTCTTGAAAATTTCTAATTAGTGATGGAAATTGGTTTTGTGGGTCATACAGGAACGTATGGATATCTTTCTGCATATAATTACAGTGTGGTCAAATTTTTGACATTAAAATGTATTAGCGTACTAACTAACAGAAAGGTACTTTATTACATCTATTGTTTTAGGCTAGTTAGCTTTAAGAAAGAAGCTATAAAAATTATTAGAGTTTCCTGGTCATGGGGCTTATTTCCTAATCCATTGTCTATAAGCAGCCAGGAAATCACTTGGCATTAGTCACTGAAAAGGCCATAGGTAATCGTGCCAGCTTTATCACTTCCTGAGCTAGTTCTTGTAGGAAACGGACATGAAAACAATGAAATTTTCAGTTAGGGTTCAGTTACCATTTAGTAATAGAAAAAGGAGAAGATTTTAACACTTGACTGCTACCTCAATCTAATTAGAAAAAAAATAAATCAATTATAAAAGGGGTCATTTGGCAACCAGAGATATTGATCTGTACTATTCTGTTAAGGGCATTGAATAAAACTAACCACCCCTGAGGACCAACTTTGACAACTTCTCTTTTATTCCCAGTTAGTAAAATGTTCATCACTAAACTTTGTGACAAAGGAAATATGTCTGTTAGATTACAGCTTTAAATAAAATCTAAATGTAATAAAGTATCTAGACTCATAAATACTGACTTCTCATTGTATGAAAAAAATAAATTAAAACCTACTCTGATATTTTCCAGACTCCCAGACTATAGCTGAATTATAGGTTCAGATTATGATGATGATGATGATGATGATGATTAAATGAACATAAGTGATGAAGAATGAATGAATGAATGAATGAATGAATGAATGAATGAATGAATGACTGACTGACTGTCTGTCACAACTGGAATGCTGCAATGAATGGATATAAGCTCTTCAGAAAGGATAAGCAAGGAAGGAGAGGTGGTGATGTGGCTCTATACGTTAGGGAGTGGTTTGATTGTACAGAACTCAAATATAGTGATGATAAAGTCAAGTCAAGTCTTTATGGGTAAGGATGAAGGGGAAGGCAAATAAGGCAGATCTGCTATAGATCACCCAACCAGGACGAGGAGGCAGAGGAAGTTTTCTATCAGCAGCTGGTGGAGGTCTCACAATTGCCAGCCCTTGTTCTGGTTGGAAGACTTCAACCTACCAGATGTCTACTGGAAACAAAACACAGCAGAGAAGAAACAATCTAGGAGATTCCCTGCATGTATGGAAGATAGCTTCCTGACACAACATGTAAGTGAGCCTACCAAGGGAAGGCTGGACACTCTTTAAGAAGGAAATCTGAAAGGCCCAGGAGCAGGTTGTCCACGTGTGTCTTAAGATTAAAGAGCAGGAGAGATGGCTGCCCTTGCTGAATAGGCAACTTTTGCTGGGACTTAGGAAAAAATGAGGGTTTATCATCTTTGGAAGAAGGGACAGGCAACTCAAGAAGAGTACAGAGATCTCATTGGGTCATACAGAGAGAAAATTAGGAAGGCAAAAACCTACATAGAGCTCAACTTGGCCATTGACATAAGGAACAATCAAAACATTTTTACAAATATATCAGCAGTAGCAAAAGAGCCAGAGAGAATCTCCATTCTTTATTGGATGGGGGGGAACCAACCAAGCATGAATAAAAGTCTGGGATACTTAATGCCTTTTTCGCCTCCATCTTTAGTAATAAGACCAGCTGCCCCCAGGGTATTCAGGCTCCTGAGCTGGCAGATAAAGATGGAGAGCAGAACAACCCCCACATAATCCAGAAGGAAGTAGTTAAAGATCTCCACTAATCTTTTAGAAGTAAAGTAGTTACTTCTTTTGCCTTTTCCAGACAACAATTCTGGGTGTCTTTCTAAAAATGGATTATAGCAAACAATAAACTCCAAAACAGACAAATAGGCAATACAGAATCACTCACTGAAAATTGTTCTTTGTTTTATCCATGTTTTGTTTTACACTCAAAATGCACATATCTGTATATTTACACTTTGAGCAATTTATGCTACTGACAGGACTTTAGAAAGTTTCTGAAGCAGCTTCTTGACAGATTAAAAAGAAACAATACTGTATGTATCAGGAAGTACATACTGAAGCAGAGTTTATGTGCAGGGCAAAGAGTATTGCTTTTGATTTTTTTTATATAGGTCTAGATAAATACAGAGCAAAGTAACAACTGCTTAGTTTTGAATTAACATTAGAAGTGAGAAGTTAAGCATTTGAAATTAATTAGAAAACATAAGATTTAGGCTGTTTCGATGATAAGTCCTCTTTTTTTGTGGTCTAATTTAACTTCAATGAAAAACTTCCAACCATACAAAATTAGCTTTTTTTTTTTTTTTAATTTACCATTGTCAGCATTTGGTTTTTTTTACTTAATCAGTTCTGTTTCTGCAGACCTGTGTTTCTCTTTTGTACACTCTTTTGCACACTCTTTTGCAAGATGGTCTTTTATTCCACAGACATGCACATGCCTCTGGTATTTGAGTTCAGGATGTACCAGTTCTAGACAGTAAAAACAGGAATTTACAACACACTTTTGAACAATGAATACAAGACACATTAGTAAGTATGTAATAATTATCATTCTAAGAAATGCACAGGAGCATTAAAATGCTTGTGCTTAGCATTTCAAGTGGCACTGAATGTTCCATGTAAGTTACATTATCATGCAAGTGTCCAGTATACCTCATTGATTAAAGAATTATAAATCTACAAAATTCTGTTATTTTCTAATTGAGAAAAACTGCCATGGATAGATCCTGTCTGTGCCTTACAGAATTAGTATAGGCTTCCTGCCAACTTTAAGGACCTGCAAATACTATAGATAAACTCACACTCAACTTTCAGAAAAAACGATACTATATTTGGTCCTGAATAAGTTTTCACTTCCTTCTTGTTCACAAAGATACATAGTATCTTCCTTTGCAAATTAACATTTTTAACACTGATTAGCATAGAATGGGAAGAAGAAACATAATATTATTGGTTCTGTTGCCGAGGTTTTAATTTTAATTCCTTTGAAAAGATTTTTCAGTTTCTGTAATTGCATTCTAGACAAACTGTGTAATAATGAAAACTGAAGTTTATAAATCAGTCCTAAGCTAAGCAATTATGGTGAACCTAGGAGTATTTTCATTTAAATGCTGAAAAAGTCATCCTTGGAGTTAAGACAGACTGTTCATCAGACATACTGTGGTTGTTGTTATGCAATTTTGCAAATTTTTGGAAGATTTTTGTTTTGAGGGACTCTCTCTGTTCACACTTGTGACTCAAAAGATTGGGGAATGTTCAGCACATCTACACAAAAAGATTAGAACTGTTGCCAGCTTGTGTGAATGATACAGCTGAGGGGTTTTTATAGCTCTAAGAATTACATTTTAAGATAGAGCATACGCACAAGTGATCTATATAGTGTCTAAAATTATTTGTGCTCTTCTGTTTTATATTTGTGATAACTATATCAACTAACTGGTGAAAAAGACCTTGGTATTGCTATGACTTGCTTCTGTTGATAGTGCAGTCTTTGGCTCCAGATAGAGTGACTTAAGAATACAAATAGTAAAGAGTAAAAAAAATGGGAAATAAACAGAGATGTTTTCAATATGGTCTAAGTCAAATAGAGTAAGTCATTATGCTGCAAGCTTCTTTAAATCCAGACCAAAGCAAATTATTTTTTATTGGAGATCAAAGTCTCTTTAATGTCTAACTTAAAATGCAAACATATAATAGTGTACTTTATACTCAACATACTTTGAGAGAAATAAATCTGATCCCTTGCTTTCAGTGAACAACTTAGCCCATGGTAATTCCACAAAATATTGTGCAGGGCTTTCTCTCTGTAAAGGAAAGTGTTTTATAGAGTGAGTAAAAGAGGAAGAGTATGTGGTTTGTGATAACTATCATTCTCAGGATGTTTTTAAATGCATACTTAAACACTTATACAGAATCATAAGTTTTGAAAATATAGCAATATAAAAGTCTTCCAGATGCATTGAAAAAAAATATAAAGGAAAACAACTGTTCCTTGGTAAGCTGTCAGAAATAATTTCTGTTTAATGCTGAACAACAAAAGCTGGAATAAAATGTTGCAGCTATAGGGGTTCTGCCAAAGGAAAGCTGCCATATACATTAAAAGTAAGCTTCAATATAAAGGAAAGAAATTTTTTATACCTGTGTGAAGATATGGCTTAGTCTATTATTGCAAGGCATTTCTGAGTTTAAAGTGCAGAGAAAAATCTTCAAGGTTAATGTGGCAGGCTGCTTGCTGACCAAGTTTGTTTAATGTGATGCACTCAAACTGAAAGACAGAATATGGCTGAACATTATAGTGATACAATAGAAAGAAAAGACTTAATATAATTTTTTTTATTTCTTTTTTCTCCAACACTTAAAATTATCAATATGCTTTGAAAAGGGGGGAGGGGAATTATTTTTGCAATATAAATTTTTGCAAAATAAATTATTTGCAATATAAATTAAAGCTTATGGAAAATACATTTAAGTGAATACACTAGTTAGCAATTTTACTGAGCATGACCAGATGAAAGCATCAAGCATCTCAATCATCTTACTTTGTGCCAGGTAAGACATGTAAGCTCTCTTTTTTTTTTTTTTCTTTTTTTTTTTTTTTTTTTTTTTTTTCTGTTATCTTCCTGTAAATACAATTCTTATTTTTGTGGCTGTCCAGCCATCACTAGCCATATGTGTGAACTACTGAAACTGGTGTCTGTGTTTTCTGATTTGTGTAGAAGTTAATAATCATATTTATATATGGACTTTTTAATAAAATCCAAGAAATTAAAATAAATAATTAAGCTATCTGACAAATCTGCATTTTTCGTTTTCTTTAATAGCTATCTTGGGGATACGTACAATAAACAATAGGATAAACTTCCATAAACTAGTTTGAAAAAAGTGTTTATAAAAATCAGTCACCAAGGCTGCAGTCTTTGAAGAGGAACTCAAATATATTTGTTGTTCCATTAAAATTCATTGTACTTAGATAAAATAAAAGCAGGAACACCTTGGTCTCAAACATTTGACACATTCCAACTAATCATGTGCTTCTTCATTTCTCTCATGGGTTTATCAAGAACAAAATCCTTCCCTTCTACTTCTCACCTCACTTCTGTTTTATCAGAAGATAATCGGCATAAACACAACAGGAAAAAGCATGAATTTCCAGTGATCTTTCTTCCTTTCTCTTTATGAGGGGCTTCAGCTTTCTATCAGATCAATTAGTTAATTAGACATCACTCCCCTAACACATCTCACCTTAAATAAAGAGTCCTACTCCTTCATTTTAGGTTGAAGGCTGGAAGCTCATTATGACTGAGCTGGGCTGCTGTATCTTTAAGCGCTTTCTTATCTGGGAATCAAGCTGTGTGTAATGCAATCTTCTTCCACATGAACAAGAATGTTGTAAAAAAAAACACAACTCTTGTCCAGTCCCTCTCCTTCCCTGTTTTCCCTGCCATAATGCTAACTGAAATAGCAAAAAACCCCAAACCAAACAAAAAAAAACCCAAAAACAAAAATACAAATCTAAAAAAAAATGGAATGGGCAAAAAGGGGAAAGGCTCTCAATTAGGCTGAGGTTGTGCAAGATTGAAAGGGAGTTTTATATTTATATTGTATTTTAACTTCCATGTTGTTATGAAATTCTGCATCCAATTACATGACAGCAGTACTGTTAGTGATCCCCTATATAAATATACAATATCATACTAGCAGTGAAGTATAAGGTTGTTATCAAGACGTCATTCTGTTTAAAGAAACAGGTACAATGTAGCTGAGAGCCTCTTAGAATTATTCACTAATCTACTTTTACATGCTTTTTTCAGATACGTTTTGACTTAACCCTCTCCTTTGGTATCCTATTTCTTTATCAAAAATCCCAGTGGAAAAGTAATCTATGTAATAGATGTAATATAATGGCTGAAAAACAAAATATCCCTTGGCTTTCGGTTGGAGTATTAGTGCAGCTGTGATATATGTATTTTATTCATGTAGAGAGAGACAATATGCATTTCCATATACACAGTTCTATGTGTTTTCTTTTTCTGTGTGCATGCTCTTTGGTCTGTTATGCAGGACTACTCCCTAAGTTGTGAAAATGTTATTTTCCTGGATGTGAACAAGGCAAATACATGACATTACTGGGAGGCATTGTACAGGAGAGTGCCATTCCTTTTTATGACTGTGTGATTGCTATCAGATATCTCCAAGGTCTGGACTTGACCTTTGAGACTGAAAGATAATAGACACCTTAAGAACATCTGTTCTGAGGGGAAAAGAAAAACACCAGCTTCTTAAAACTATTACAAACTTTACAATTTAATTGTTTATTTTAGTGGTCTGCTTTAAAATTGCTATCAATCAGGCTAAGAGGCCTAAGAAACATAAAAGAGGAGTTTCCAATGCTTAGGCATTAATTCCCAAGCTCTTTGTTAATATTAATGATTGAAAATATACATCCAGGAATCTTTTAACTCATCACTGAAACAGAGTTGTGTCCAAAATCAAATGTGGCAGCTGATTAGCAGTACATGACAAAACTAAACAAATGCTTAGACAAGGGTAATTAAAAATATTATATGAAAATTTACACTTCAGTACCATTTATTTACAAAAAGCAATGCAGCAAAAATTGTTTCTAAATGTCTAACATATTTTCCAGACATAAGCTTTGGCTCCTGAAATACACCAACATTCCAGTGATTATTAATATGAGAGATTTTAATGTTTTGGTATATTATTGTCAATAAAAATACATCTTTCACTTATCAGTAACATACAGAGAAATTTTTCTGAAGCAAATATATCCTGTGTGTAAAGATTGTTTCCATAGGTTTTAGACCAGTGCTACATTTTTCCACTCTGTTCAATATATCAGGTTTGTCATTGTGGTCAACTACTGTTTTGCCATTAATTTGATAAAAGTGTAAACAAAATTTTTATTTACAGTCTGCAGCTATATCAGCATTTATATTTGTGGGTATCATAGGCTGTACCTTTGGAATGTAAAAAAGCATGGATTTAAAAAGAAATTGGAACACAATGTTCTTCATTATTGTATTTGTGGTTGTAGCTCCCAAAGAATGAACAAAGAAAAGCAGAGAGGAAAAAAAAATGAACTGAGTATTATGCCTTTGCATGCAACAAGTTCTGTACTAGGGATTAGGAAGGCACATTGCTAATAATTTTGAACTGACAAGGTATTTTAGAAGAAGTTTTTTGTAGGGGAAGGATATCCATTGTGGGTTGATGATACCTTTAATTGAATATAGCCAGGTGAAAGTTTCTTCAATAATTCAAGATGTTTACTTAATTGCCAATAAAGTATATAGAGTGGTAAGATATCAATACTGTACTGTAAGAGATACTGCAGAAGAATGAAAATGCCTTTAAGTAAGTAAAGCTGAAATGAGTGCAGGACAAGCATTTTAATATGATCAAGTAGTGAAGAGTGGAAACCCTAGGGAAGGAATTTATATGAGTAAACTTCAGCATAGCACTGCACTCTTCACGTTTAGCCATGTATGGCTTTCATTTACATTTGACAAAGTGAGAAGGTAAAAACAAAGTCGAGACAGAGGCATCAACATTCATTTTGATATAAGCAAACACAAGCAAATAGTAACTAAATATGTATGCTGTGGATTCAGACAACAACAAGACATTTTAATTAAGATTTTCAGTATTCTAACTGTGTGATGATATATTCAAACAGCCAGAGAAAAGTATTAGGAGGCAGTGAGATAGAAAGCAAAAAGATGGTTCTAGTTGCCTGTATGACAAGTAATAGGCAGTCTTGACTAATCTTTTCCCTAAAATTTAAAGGACATATACTTGGTGTGGATAAGTGACTTTATTTTATTGATATCACTGATCATGGCTTGTTAAAAATGAAAGAAAAAAATTCTACATCACTCTTCAAAAGAGATTAAGGTTCAAATTCTAAAAGCATTAGTTCTGCTGATAAGCACTTAACAGCTGTAAGATCTATTGTAGTGTTGGCCTTAAATAGGATTTCTTATGTTGGTTATGCCTATGCTATTATACTATGCCCTAACTGAAGCTTTTCTAACTAACAAAGAATTATCTCTTACATCCACTAATAGCTTTTTCCTACAGAAGAAAAACGGCAGAATTGCAGATTGCCTTGAAATCCAGAAAACTATGGAAGGTTTCCTCAGTGATCATACTAGTCTTTTTTTCACTAAGGCACTTTAGAGGAAGTCTACCTGGTTTCAAATGAGATCTTTTTTTTAGTGTTATGCTGAGCTGAATGTTAGTGTTGTGGATTTTGAATCTGAGCTGCTTCATAACATTTGGATATTTTGGATGTCTCAGTTTGGCTGAAGTCAAAATCTGCCCTACAACGACTTTTATTTTACTATATCAAATATGAGAACTGTTTATTTTTTTTTTACTTTTGCCTAGTTTGGGGCAGCAACCAAGGACTATGTGGACAGGCAAGAGGCATAGATCAAGGAGGGACTGGCCACCCTACCTTCACAGTTTTCTGGCAAACTGAGCACAGGTGGTACCATCTGAAGACTACAGCAAAGGCAAAGCATGGCTTCCAGGAGGATGCAAAAATGTCAAGGAGAGAATTCTCACAGAGGTGGAAACAATTTCAAGAACAATTTTAAACATAGATTTAAAAACTATCTGTGACCTCAGCAGCCATTCAGCTGAATCAAATTGCCTCAAAATCTAAGAAATGTCTTGCAAACAGTAACAACTAAGTTACATTCTCAGTGGGTGCCCATTTTAAATACTTGTTGTGGTTCCTTGTCTCTCTCTCCTGGCTGGCTCGCCAATAATGTCGTGGTTTGGGCCCAACACAACAACAAAGGAACAGCCCCATGGCTGCTCATTCAACTCCCACCATCCTCCCTTCCCTGCCCCCCCCCAGATACTCTTGGATGAGGAGGACAAAGCTCATGGGTTGAGACAAAGGACAAGGAGGGTTCTTCACTGATTAAGGTCCCAGGCAAAAGATACTCAACTTGGGGAAATAAAAATAATTTAATTACACACTAATCAAACACACACACAACACAGACAACACAAAGAGCAGTGCTTCTATATGTTACCCCACCCCTCCCTTCTTCCTGGGCCCAAATCACTTTGTTCCAAATTTCTCTCCCTCCTTCCCCCCAGCAGCACAGGGGGACAGGGGATGGGGTTTAGAGTCAGTTCACAGGCTGGTGGTTCTTGCTGTGACATCCTCCTCAGGAAGAAGGATTCCTGACAGTCCTTCCCTGCTTCCCCATGGAGTCCCACCCATGGAAAAGAGTCCTCCACCTCCTTCATGAGTCCTTCCCACGAGTTCCAGAGCAAGCTGCTCCAGGGTGGGCTTCTCACAGAGTCACTGGCTGCTTCGGGAACAGCCACCTCCCCTGGCACCAGGGTCTTCCACAGCTGCATAATCAGAGTCCACTGGCAGCAAATCCAATGGCCACAAAATCCAAGTCTACTGGCCAAGTCTACCCCTCCTGGCACCTTCAGGGAATGTTCCACCATGTTCCTCCATGAGTGTAGGGGGACAACTGCCATCTTGCCGTGGGTTGCAGGGAAACTTCTGCTAGAGCACCTTATTCCCCTTCTTTCTCACCAACCACCAGCACTGCTCTCCTTCCCCAGCACAGCTCTTCTCCCTCAAGGCCTTCTAGTCTTGGGTGTTATAGCTGTTGGTTCGTATGTTAATTTCTGAGGCGCGTCTATTACCTCTCTAATAGCTCCTTGGCTGGGTTTTGAAGTAGAGGAAGCTTCTCAGCTTCTTACCAGAGCCACACTTGGGGCCCTTCCCTCGCTACCAAAAAACCCACCAAACCAAACCAGAACAATACTCACTTTCAGAAACTAAAATATTATTTTGTGGAGTATATACACTGTATATAAATTTTGGGATCTCCTTGCATTTATAAATGAAGACACTTCTGGAGTCATAATTCCTTGTAGGACAAAAAGTGTTATAGTGGGTTAGTAATTTGTTACCCAACAGATAAGAAAATCTGACTACCTCAGGAAAATGCTTTGAGTATGAGAAATGTGTACAAAACCAACTATGCCTTAGTATGTCTTATGCCTCATTGATCTGTCTTTCGCTATCCACTAGGGTTGATTTTGAGGCTCATTTGTTTAGTATAAAGGAAAAATATTGTTTTTTTCTTGCTTCTAGCTCTTAGCTTTGGGAATAACTTTTTCTGAAAGTCTGAGCAATTATGTCAAGAAAATGAATAAATGTATTTAAATATCTGAGTGCTTGATCTTGTTTCAAATGGTATTTTCTGGTTTTCATCAGTGAACAACACAAAAATTAGCACTCAAACATTTTTCATGACTAACAAAAGAGCAATCCTCTTTTATTTTAATTTGAATCCGAAATAAATTGACGATGCTTTACCTGTAAGTTTAGTCTAACTTGGCTCTCAGTTCTGTGCCTTAACTACAAGATTATTTTTGCCCCAACAGAACAGTAAAATCCAGTACTGAACATAGAGACAATGCTGTGAGAGAACAGGAATTGCATAAATCACCAAGATAAATGCATATAATTATACAATTAAGAGAAACATAAGGTTCACTGTGTCATTTTTATTTCCCAAAAGGATTGCTAGAGAAAAGGAACAGAAGTCTTTACTGGGCTTGTTGTGTTTGTGCTAATGGTTGGGTGCTCTTGGATAATTCTTGTTTCTAGAAGGTTTGACATTCCGAGAAAGCTATCTATAAGCTTATTGTTTTTGTGTTAAATCTGGCTAAATCTACTGATTACAATTTCCTAAATGTATCCAAGAGGAGTGGAAAATAGATTTTTTCAGTCCATAATGCAAATATATTGATATTATATACTTTGCACATATATACATACATAAACTCATTTTTTGCTATGAAAAACAATGTAATCAATGTTTTGGGAGGACACTATAATAAAATTGCAAAACTCATGAAGTGATGGTGTTATTTACATCTTAAAACGGTCACTGACTTGTAGCTCCTGACATGGATCCTTATTGCTTTGCTGATCATCCTGTCACATATCAACACTGTTTCCAAGTGGCTGAGCCTCCTCCTGGAATTTTTGCTATTTTGTTTGGGCCTTTTATGGAAGAGAAAAAGGCTGATATATTCTCAGTAAAGCATAATACGAAGATTTAAGCTGATGGTAAGTTGATTTCATTTACATTTTTTTTCTCCAGTAGAAAAGCAAAACTGTCACATCTTCTGTACCATTTTCTATAGTATTGGTGCAGTGTAGTGATATATGAAAATTATAAAAGCATAGCTCTTTACTGGATCCAATTCTATCTCAAGAGACTATACTCAGCTGCTATTTAACCAGTATCTTAAGTTAGAGAGTGAGCAAGTGAAGAGAAGTACAGAAAGAAGAACTGCACTGATCAACCAGACACAGAGAACATCTTCAAGGGTATAAAAACATAAACAGCTTTCCATCAGTGTTTGCATAATTTATGAACATTATCCTGTCAGACTAGGCACTGTTTCTGACTGTTTTTCTGTCAAATTCTCCTGAAATCTGTCTCATATTCTATTTGATTGTGAAAATAGTAATGCTGAATAAAGCCTACCACAGTAGCAGGAGTGTGTCTCCAGTCTCACACAGATACAAAGAGTTATGACTAGACAGGTCTAACAATCAGTTGCACCTGTGCCATATTAGTTTATCTATCTTTTTTTTTAAAACCTCTTTTTCACATTTTTTTTAAATTGTTTTAGTCCTTGTAAATGTTTTAGCAAATGAATGCATTTCAGAAAATGATTTTCACAAGCTTAAAGTCTTCTAATGCACTCTTAAACCTTCTTTGTAACGTGACAGTTCAGTAAACTGAGTTTCTAACAGCCTGATTTCCAAACTTTTTATTTGCAAGTCAGTCACAAATACAGACCTGAACACCTTTGTTATAAGGATTGCTATAAATCAAGGCAGTTCTATCCAGCTAGATTATCTCAGCAAATATGACTTTCAAAAACCAGTAAAATAGGCCACATTGCAAAAATGGAGGATAGTCTGCCGTCTGCATTTCCAGAAGGTAGCTTCAGCAGTAACAGAGATAACATATCCTCTATACTGAGGCATTAATGAGTTCAGTTCACACCAGCCATCTCTAGGATGAAAATTTGATACTGGATCCAACTCTGTTCAGTTCCTAGTATTTCAGAGTAGTAAGTCATGTGATATAGATTAGTCCTGTGAGAACTGGGAGAGTGAAAGAGAACTGTCTTGTCAGCTACTGCAGAAGCATCAGAAGATGTGCTCACAGCATAGGGAGTGGGATATGGGTATACTACATTTTAGTTAGATCATCCCCTTGAAAATCACAGTGGGGCAATATGCAGGTTAGAATTTTCATGGCCTAGAATATAAAGGTCTATATTTCTTGCTTTTTACCTTTTTGCTGGAACTATCGGTTTTTATCCTCTGACATTGAGTCATAAATTATGAGATGGATCTGCTTTCATCTTTTCCTTAACTGAGCATGCTGAAATGATCAAAATAACTTGATATCTAAACTAGGTTTTAGTGGCATACAAAGAAGATGAACAATTTTTTAAGTGGATATGCAGTGATATATGTGCTGCAGATATTTTAAAAAGAACAAAAACACCAACAAAAAACCCAATAAAAACAGCATTAAAAAAATTCCCTGTGTCCTTTTCTACTGGTCACTACTAAAGTACACATCACTGGGTTTCTTTATTGCAATATGATCTACTGTTGTGGGCTGACTCCAGTCACTCTTTCACTCACTCCCCTCTCCTGTGGGACAAGGAGAAAATAGAAGGGAGATGGGAAGACTTGTGGATTGAGATGAAGACAGTTTAATAGATGAAGCAAAAACTGTGCCTGCAAGCATAGAAAAGAAGGAATTTATTTACTACTTCCCATCAGCAGGCAGATGTTTAGCTACTTCCTGGAAAGTGGGGTCTCAGCATGTGTAACAGCTTGGAAAGATAAATACCATGATCACAAAGGCAATTGCTGTTAAGGCAATGCCAAAAAAGACAAACCAGAAATCCCACCTGCCGGGGTCACTCTGACAATCTGGTTTCCAACATAAACACCTGATGCAAAACGTAGTTAATTTTAGCAAAAATCAAGGACTATGGCTGTTTGTAATTTTTGTCTGGTCTGATACAATAAATGTTCACCTAAACAGAGAAAGGAGTGTTGCATAGTTTACTGCATTTGGCTTCAAGCAGAGGAAGTATCTGTCACAAAAAGGTGCATTGCTAGAGGAGATTCCAAGGTACAGGAGAGACATTTCCTAAAAAAAAAAAAAAAAAAAAAGGCATTTTGCTTAATTGTGCCTTTGTTACTAGTTGAATCATTGTACTCCATTGAATGAGGACTTTACACAGTTTAAAAGTATTTAATATGGAATTTTATTTATAATTTGTGATTAATTCTACCTACACTAGACAGCTGCATGAGCTTTTACCAAAAGTTATGTTTTAAGTAACCATATAATATGTAACTATGATGTAATTTGACAAGTGTCAATACTGAGACTGTAAAAAGGATAGGAAGAGGAAATGTAGGCTAAGAGCTTGCTGCTATTAGGAGGGTGGGTGAAGAAACTGCGTAAGAACAATTTCCCTTCTGGGCAATGATCCTCAGTCAGCAGTAAATACTTGTAAATCCAGTTGTTTGTAAATATTGATCTTGGCAAGAGTAAATTATCTTCAAACTATTGCTGAAACCCTTATAGAGTTTACACTGCTAAAGACCTCAAAAGATCTTTGTAGAATAATTTTGGAAAATTATAATGAAAGCATGTAAACTACTCTAAAATAAAAACATTCTATGTGGACTTTTTTTCCTCTCACTACAAATTACAAATATATTCCATGCTACTGCAACATTTTAATAATAATGTTTTCATTCTACCTGGAAAAGAAAAAAAAAAATGCAAATGGTAGCTGTTATGTATGAAATAAGCATATGCCAACAGTATTTAATCTTTGGCTTCACTGAGATACATGTGAGGGAAGTAGTGGGTTTAGTGTGAACTTACAGTGACGTACTAGTCATCAGAATTTTGACCACATTTTTCAAAGATATGTTCAACATATGCATTCATTTTCCTAGTCTTTTTAAGAACATTCTGCCCATGGCAAGTTATGGCTAAGAATAATTCACTAGGCATAATATACTCACAAGGTCTGATAAATTATTGATTCTACTGTGTATTTAAGGATTGTGTTTTCTCTCTGGGCCAATACACGAACAATCTTCAGAACAGCTGTAACTTGACTTGAGTGCCTACACAGAGATAAAGCTGTAACTGAATCACCTTGTCATCACACTAAGATATGCAAGTTGGATCTTCTCCATCAGTATAATTCTTCCAACCATTGCCAGCTCCAAATGACAAGATAAGTATGGAAAAAATTGCAGGACAGATAAATTAGTAGTAGCATCTGTTTTACTTTTTCTTTTCAGTTTTCATTTTTCTAGAAACCTGACCATATAGATATTATTACATGGCCAAAATACACGTGACAACTCTTAACGTATGAGGAGTCTATTCTAGTCATTTAATAGAAGGCATGCTTGTTAGATCAGATTTCCATATATCCGTATGACTGGAGTTGTAATAAAGAGGGACCAATATGGCTGTAGACAAGTTCTGTGTGTTAGAGATGGTAGGATTTTTTCTGATCTCAAAGTTGGGCAATACTGCTTTTAGTTCAGGCATAAGGAGAAACTGAAACATACATTTGCCAGTAGCCTACAAACACAGAGATGCACTTCTTAGGCTTGTTAATATAATAGTTGTAGCTACCAGTTATTTCAGGGGAACAGTGGCAGGATATTACTGTTTTACTATCAAAAGGATCATTGACTGCTGTAAGTCATGTAAGAGCAGAATATACAAGTGTTTTTAACATAACAGTTTCCAAAGGTTGCTGCCCCATAGGCCTTATAGGAAAAGCAGGTAATCCAGCTTCAAAGTGTATGTATTAATACTGAAGATTAACCTTAAATTCACTCTTTAACTAACAAGTTATATTTCATTAATTTACTTTTTAGCTTACAGAAATTTTTTTATAATCTTTCACAACTTGACAATGAATACGTCTGTTTCTCCCATTATCTCCTCATTGTATTCTTTAGCCATCATTAAAATGGCTACAGTGTTAACATTTTTCTATCCATTTTTTAAAAGTAAAATACAAGCCACTGAATTTTTGTAAAAGGTAAATAAACTGCTTCTTGAGAAGCTAGAATAGATTTAATTTTCTGGAGAACAAAATCCCAAGGCAGATAATGAAAATAATAATAATAAAAAAAATTCTCATGTTGCTCAGTGCTCATTAGTCTTCAATGTCTTTTAAACTTCAAATATTTTCATATAGAGTGTTTAAGAGAATGACAAATAATTATTGACTATCTAAACTGCTTTTAGGTGGGAAGGGGCAATTTTGTGTAGTTTTCTTCATGGGAAGGCCTTATCTATTCCTTGCATGTGTCTTGAATACGTAAATTATGTTTTCCTAATTATTTTAGGTGAAAACATTGCTGTCTTAAAGGCACTTATCTTCAGTTCAAATTTATAGAACTAAAGTTGCACTTATGTGCAACCAAAGCAGAGATACTAAGAGATTTTCCACGCTCACACAGACTTTGGGGCAGAATTGCTGAAGTCCGAGACTGATGCTATATTCAGCAGAAGTAATCTGAGCTTTGTCCAAGCATTTAACCCAGGGGAGCTCTGCAGCTATGAGCTGGACCATAGCTGAAAGTAAGATGAAATGCATGTCCAGGCTAGACAATGTGAGGCTGATAAATTCTATATGACCAAAATTTGTAACATTGAAGCTGATATTTTTATATTAGTCTTGAACTACATGCACAAGCCTATGGGGCCTGATGGGATTGACCCTAGAGCACTGAGGGAACTGGCAGGGGAGCTTGCCAAGCCTCTCCCCATAATTTAGAAAACATCCTGGTCAACAGAGGAGGACCCAGATGACTGGAGGCTGGCTAATGTGATGCCCATCTACCAGAAGGGCTGAAAGGAGGATCCAGGCCAGAACTACACACCTGAGAGTCTAACCTCAGTACTGGGAAGGATCATGGAGAGACTCACCTTGAGTGAGCTCACATGGCAAGTGCAGGGCAGTCAGGGAATCAGGGCCAGCCAGCATGGGTTTATGAAAGGGAGGTCTTGCTTTACCAACTTGATCTCTTTCTATGACCATGTGACCCACCTATTGAATGAGGGGAAGGCTGTGGACATTTTCTACCTAGACTTTGGTAGTGCTTTTGACACCATGTCCCACAACATTCTCCTGGAGAAGCTGGTGAATCATGGCATAGACAAGTGTACTCTTTACTGGGTCAAAAACTGACTGGATGGCTGGGCCCAGAGAGCTGTGGTAAAGGGGTCAAAATCTAGTTGGCAGTGGTGTCCTCAGGGCTCAGCTTTGGGGCCAGTCTTCTTCAATGTTTTTACCAATGATCTGGGTAAGGGGATTGAGTGCACGCTCAGTCAGTTTGAAGACAACACCAACCTGTGCGGGAGTGTTGATCTGCTTGAGGTTAGAAAGATTCTGCAGAGGGACCTAGACAGTCTGGATCATGGGCTGAGGCCAATTGTATGAGATTCAATAAGGCCAAGTGCCAGGTCCTGCATTTCGATCACAACAACCCCCAGCAACACTACAGGCTTGGGGAAGAGCGACTGGAGAGCTGCCCAGCTGAAAAGGATCTGGTGGAGAGGGCTGACAGCCAGCTTAATATGAGCCAGCAGTGTGCCCAGGTGGCCAAGAAGGCAAACAGCATCCTGACCTGCATCAGGAATAGCGTGACCAGCAGGAATAGGGAAGTGATTGTGCCCCTGTACTCAGCACCAGTGAGGCTGCACCTGGAGTACTGTGCTCAGTTCTGGGCCCCTTGTTATAAGGACACTGAAGTGCTCTAGTTTGTCCAGAGGAGAGCAACAACACTGCTGAAGGGTCTAGAGAACAAGTCATACAAGGAGCAGCTGAAGGAACTGGGGTTGTTTAGTTTGGAGAAGAGCCTGAGGGAAGACTTCATCTTCCTCTACAACTACCTGAAAGGAGACTGTAGAGAGGTGGGTGTTGGCCTCTTCTCCCAAGGAATTGGCCTGAAGTTGCAGCAGGGGAGGTTTAGATTGGATATTAGGAAGAATTTCTATACTGAAAGAGTGGTCAGGCACTGGAACAGCCTGCCCAGGGAGGTGGCTGAGTCACCATCCTTGGAGGTATTCAAGAAACATGTAGATGTGGCACTTCAGCACATGCTCTAGTGCCCGAGGTTGCGGAGGTTTTTTTGTGTTTGTTTGTTGGGTTTTTTTTGTGGGGTGTGTGTGGTTGTTTGTGGTTTGTGTGGGGTTTTTTTATTATTTTAGAGTGGGTTTTTTTGTTTGTTGGTTTGGTTTGGTTTTTTTGCGTGTTGTTGTTTTCTTTGTCAATGGTTGGACTCAGTGATCTCGGAGGTCCTTTCCAACAATGACAACTCTGTGATTCTGTTAGTCTGAAACCAATAGAATGAGGAATGTATGTTGTGGTTCCTGTTGAACCAAGCTACGTATTTAAGCCTCATTAAACTTCAGTTGCTGAATTCTGTGTGAAAACCTAGGCTGTAGTAATCTGACATTGAAAGTATAGAGGAAAAGATAAAGAAGATGAAAGGCTGTAACCTATTGGTCAGTGGCATTACAGGGCTGTAACAAAGGCACCCACAAACACTCATGGGTTTACTAGGAATATTTTTTCCAATCAACATTCCCTAGCACTCCAATTAAAAATATCACAGATTCAGATGTCAGTTAGGAATACACTACAGCACAACTACTTAAGAATTCCTAAGCTTTTTCTTTTACTTTTTTTTTTACATGGATAATAATAATCCCACATAGGCACATTCACTCAGGCAAAGGGAAAGAGTCCCCTTCAGGTACCTGGAATCGCCTGCCCAATAGAGACAAGGCTCACACAAAGATATATCTAGAAGAAAGATCACTCACTAAAGATGATGCCACTCAATCTTGGGAAGTCTCCTTAGGTGGTGTCCCAACCTAAGGGGTAGGCTTCCTCACAGACCTGCGGCTCCAAGGGAAAACCTACCATGTAACTTCTCAGGGGTAACTCCATTTTTATGGACTAAGTCAGATCTGACCTGTGGTCATTCATTCATTCATTCATTCAATCTATATGGGCCAAGACACCTCATTGTCTGGGGACCCTGCCAGAGGGTTCCACCCTGGCAACTCCCAAACTGCCACGAAACCCAGGTGACTCTTGTGTCTGCTGACAGTTCCACAGCACAGCAGGAGGTAAGACCTATTTCAAGAATTATGAAAATATAAATGAATGAGGTTATTTTAGGGTATAGTTCAATATTATTTTTTTTAAAGAAAATATATAAAAGAAGGAAAAAGCTCAGTTTAGCTAAATAAAGATGCAAAAGCTACAATAATGTAAGAAAGGGCCTTAAAGAAAACACAAGCATGGCAAATACTACTACTTTCATACTGCTTACCTGCCAGAGCTCTGACAAGGCTAAAAACAACATCAGTTTTAAAGCTTCAGAGACACTGAACTTAAATATGCTTATGATACTATGTATATCCAAGGACCAAGCTACTAATCAGCATAGCAGATAGTTCTTATTTCCATGACTTCCCTTTGAATTGTAGAAAGGCATTTTATTTTGGGTAAGGAAAAATCTCAGCTGGAACTGAGAAGGATCAAATCACAGTTTTATACTTGGAGTTAGAGCATGACAAGATCACAGGAGATCCCAAGGATAAACTGGGTTCTACTATAGTTCTTTCATCATCAACAAAACAGTAATTCACATTCTAACTGCAAGCACTTTATTTATTACCAATCAGAACACTAACAATTTTTGAAACTTCAATTACATTTCAAGGCTCACAATGTGAAGGGGATTGGGAGGTGGGTGTGTGGAATCCCCTTGATTTGTCCCTAAAAACCATGAGCAAATTTGATAGCAAAAAGACAGAAAAAAACCCCATGGAGCCATTTTATGAAGCATTTTCCCTGATTATTTTGTCCTGACAGTCTTTGGATTAGACAGAGAAATAATATTACTGACCTCTACCAGAAATACATAGTCTAAGTAGGCATGACTTTTTATCATGCATTTCTCATTATTTGCAACAAACATCACATGCAGACTAAAATATATGCATCTATAAACGTTTTGATTTCTTTGAAGGGAGAAATGTCTCACCTATTTTCTCTCTGGGATTTCCATTGACTGATGTGATACCTTTAGCAGAGGCAAAACGGGTCAACTTGAAAGATCCCTGCTGAACTCAGTCAACAGGCTGAACATGACCTTGGCAGCTGTTTCTGCTTTCAAGGTCACTACAAACCTTATAAACTGTTTTCCTTTCCATCTCTCATAGGATTAAACAGCAATATGGTAAAAAATAACTAACTTAAATATGAGTCTCAAGAGCAAGTCAAAAAACAATAAATACATCCAAGAGGGAGATACAAGGTGCAGAAAAAGGTCTATTCAGGGTCATATCCATGGACTATGTGTCCTGTTCTTCTGCAGTTAGCTACACATCTTGCTGAACACAGGCTGTTACATTGCACATTTAGAGTCTCTACACCACTAACCCCTGCTTTTCTTTTTGGCAGAGCATGCTTCTTATAGGTTTAAATTAATCAGATAGGAAGAAGACATCATGTCCTTAATGTTCTGAACTAGACATGTTTAGCCTGCAACCTGGATACCATGAATTAAGACTGTGAGAAAGAAAAGATTTATTCTTTTCTTCCATTACAAATTAAAAAAACCCAACAATCTGTGCGTGTCAGGAACATGAATAACTATAAAGAATTGTGGGTTTTCTGTCAGTCACTCAGGGCACACTAGAGGCTGAGATCAAAAAGCAGATGTCCCTACCAGTATACATCCCTACCTAGGGTTGAGCAAATAGCGAATTATTTTATGTAGCAGTGACTGGCAAGTAATCTCTGGGACTAGGCAAAGCAAAATGTACCTACTTTCACTTTGCCCACAGCCATTTAGTTTTCCACACTCAGGGAAGAGCAGGCTGAAATTCAGGACTACCAACACAACAGGGAAACCTTAGTAGTAATTTCTGATAGGTTTCTGCTTACTTTCACCACGTGCACAATTCAAGTGAAGTCAAGCTGCTGAGTGAACCTTTTCCAAGGAACCTACTTTTACCTTGGATTTAAAAACAGCATATGTGTTTATGGAAGTAAACATGGACACACTGTCTGTTCAGTGTATAACATGGTTTAAATATACCCAAGCATTTATCTGCAAACTCTTTCCTCACACTTTTAGCCAATAGGATATGGAGCATGTTCCAAGATGCATGGGCATTTGGATATTGTCTGGGTATTTTCTCTTCTCTTCTGACCCATTCTCCTTCTGGAGAAATTAACAGAAATATCAAAAACCTTACAAAAGACCTGTTCTCTTCAAATTGCCAGATTAGTTTTAAAGGCTCAAATTTTCCTTCTTCCTAACAGGATGGAAATTATGATTTTAGAATGTCTTTGAACTGCCAAAATTGCTCTAAGCAGTCATTGAAAGGCTGAAAATCTGGACCAGAAAGCTTGGAAGGGCTTCAGAAAATCATCACAAATTTCCTATGCTGTACCAGCTCATGTTGCCAAAGGAAAAACATCCGCTGCTTTGGTGCTGTGCAGTGCAGCTGTGTGAGTATTCAGAAGTACATTTGAAAACTGCAAAATCAGCAGGCTTCATTTGCATGCAGTTCTGGATTCTCAAATAGGTCTAATTTAGCAAATGTCCTACAGGAATAGGAAACACTACGAACATACTGAGATAATTGAGAAAATTTAGGGGGAAAATGCGTGAGTTATTATGTACACTAATCATTATTTCCCTCACTTATTCCAATTTGTTTCGCCTGCTTTTGTTTAACTGCTCCTTTTATCTTCTTCTCTTTTTTCCCCTATTCCGTTAACCTGTGAAACAATGGCTTGTGTGATACAATTAAAAAATAATTAGTCAAATTTATTTTAATGCAAGAATTATGTATTACAATTGTATTTTACAATTTGCAATTACAAATTAAGATAAAGCCTCTAAGGATTATGAATCTTCCTATTTTAAAATCATTGTCATTTGCTATTGGGAAGAACTTTTTCCAACTATGCAGGATACTATATTGCATGTTTGGGTGTATAAAAAGGATTTTATGCCTCTATCTGAAACAGTGCATTAGGTATCCATTTATTCATTTGTTCATCAATTTATTCTATTTCAGTAATACTTCAGGAGCTCAATTAGGGGAAATATTGCGCTAGGCACTGGACAAATGAAATAGAAAAAAGTCCTTGATCAAAAATATTTACTATGAATGATGCAACTGTAGAATTAAATATTCTCTTTCTATTCAGTGTCTAAACAGACAATTAACCTTTTCCCAGCATGGTAATTCTTGAGATTGCCCTCAAGTCTGTGTAGTAACAGTAAAGGAAAAGTACAACAATAAGATCAGTTTGTAAATTGATGGAATTCTTTTCACAGTTGCTTCTAAACTTTTCACAGTAACAATGAAATAAATCTGGTCCCTACATAACCACCCAATACTTGATTGTATGTTCTACTCAGCATTTCATGTTAAGCAATATAGAGAGATCAAAACTTGTGAAGAATACTGTCCAGTAAGTGGTCATGCAACACTACCAGTCACACATAATGAAGCAATACCTTGTGTGGAAGGGTTATTCTACACAATTTTATTTAAAATACTCTTTAGATTCTCTTCACATCCTGGTTATATTCAGAACTGATCAGTCCGTGGGTGCACCTTATTTCCCCTTTCTAGTAGTTGGCATTGGAGGCCAAACCAGCCCTGGGTCTTCCATGAAGAGCCTAAGGATTCATATCACAAGGAATTTTGCATAACTAACTTCTTCTGAACACTATTTGATATCATGGATGGAGAGGTGGATGTGGAGACAGAAAGAAACACTACTGTATGTGAAAGAAATTTCCTGAATTTCCCTGGGAATTCAGCCCCTAGGAAACCCTGGAATAATTATAGTAGTCCCATTATTGTGGGCATTTGCATTTAGTACCATAAAACCACAAAAAAAAAAAAAAAGAAAAAAAAAAGAAAAAATAAGACCTTAATTAAAAAACCTACTGTTCTACATTTTAACAGATAACTCTAAATCATGCAAAAAAGTGCAGCAGATTAGCAACATGGAGATAATCAGTTAAGGGTTGGAGAGGGAGAAGAGATAAGAAAAAAAAAAGGTGCTTTTCCTGATCAGCAGAAGGTTTTTAATGGCCTTTCTTTTAAAGCCTTACTCTGCAATACTTGTATACAATACAAAAAGCAGAAAAAAAGCAGATAAAAGATACTCATGAATAAAATGCAAACAAGGAAAAAAATAATTGCTGAATACATGAGAGTGTTTTTTTTGTTTGTTTGCTTTGTTTTTTGTGTTTTTTTGTTGTTGTTTTGGTTTGGTTGATTTTTTGTTGTTGTTGCTATTGTTGTTGGTTGGGTTTTGTTTTGTGTGTTTTTTCTCCTGGCTGAAAGCTCTTGCCTGGATCTATTTCTAAAGAACTAAACATACAATTATATCACATGTAATTACTCAGCTTTCCAATTATCTACACCAGGGTCAGAAGTTCCCTGCATTTGCATGAAAGGACTAATGAAATGGGTCTCAACACCTGGTCCTTGCTTGAGGAAAATAAATTTATTGAGTGAAATCCAAAGGCAGGGGAAAAAAAATAAGAAAAGTGTTTTGTTCTCTCGTTTTTTGCCAAAAATATAGTTTTCTTAATAAACATGAGTATAATGCAATAGACTTAATCTGGAGGTCTCAGAGGTCCTAAGTCCCTTGATCTTTCTAAGGACAGGCAAGTTATGTAAGGCAGCAAAGACTTAGAATTGCTTTATTAATTCTCCCAAGTCACCAATACAGCTGCAGCCTGGCATACCACATTATGGAAGCCCATTAGAGTGGACATTCAAAACAGGAAAATAGATGGCCTGTTCCCCAAAGACTATTTATACTCGAAACAAGTGTATTTGGCCTATTAGTGTCTACACTTTTTTCCACCGAATACTAGGTAGGAGTCCCTCAGGAGTTCTGAAACAAAACCCAGATCCTTTAGACTTTGTTATCCAAAGGTCCCATTGTAAATGTCAAGTCCGCTGGCATGAGTAGAATTCTTAAGTAGTCTCAGTATGGTAATGTTTTCACCCAAGATCTTTCCAAACTGTACTAAAATAGGTTCCATGAATTTTTATTAGGTTAAAAAAATAAATTATCCATTAATTGCTTAGAAAACACTGTGACATTTTCCTATGGACCATCTACTACTTCTATTCATGTGGAATGCCATCCACAGCTTTTTGATTCATTGCTAACTTGCATCAGAAAAACATTCAAGGTAGAAAGGAAACTCAGAACACTAAGGAAGGAAATATCTAAGCCAGTAAAAAAAAAAAAAAAAATTGCAGACATAAGTGTAGCTGGTATCTACGTTTTTTAATTTGGTTGCTTGCCTGCACCCTTGAGTGGGGTGATTCCATGTGAGACTAAAGTTTTCAATAAGATGTAGATTTTAAGGCTTTCTCTTTTGTGCTTTACTTTTTTTAAAAAAAAGAATTATGAAGGCAGCATTTTTGCAAACTGCCCTGCTACAGTTAGATGAATTCTACCAAATGGGTAGTTTATATGCCTAATTTTTTTGTTCAATCTGGTCTTTGTCATGACCAGCTCAGAAAAAAAATTTCATAATACAAACAAATCTGGGAAATACAGTTATTTTCATGGGAGAAAAATTCAATGAAGCAAGCTTCAAATATGTCATGTATAGACAAATAATAGCTACAGTAAGAGACTACTGAGATGGCTAATTGAACTACACTGATTTGTACCAGCTGAGATCTAGTTTAGTACTGTCAGTCTAGTGATACCATGAGTCACTGCCCATGAGGCTTATTCCTTTGACCCTTAGCACTTTTGAGGTGTTTGAACTCTTATTATTAGAAACATCTGTTCCTGAAAATGTGTCCCTTTGCCTTCAATCCCTCATCCAGGTAACTGAGCCCCACAGGTCACTGAGCAATTTAATTTCAGGGCCCTTGTTTTATTAAAGATTCTTTTCAATAGTCCTTTGATGTCTTCATCAGCCTCCTCTACTATAGGTTTCTTCTTAATGAGATTTTCTCTGCCTTTTCAGAATTATTTCAGTTCCAGTCTTCCTTCCTTGTAGTTATCAAGTCTATGTTATTTACTCTTAGTGATTACTATGTAGTCCTTTCTCCCCCACCCCCACATTACTCTCCACAACATTAGAGCTTAAAAAAAATATCTGAATATGTGTTGGGATTATTTTCTTCAGTTGTTTAACTGATGAAGGGCAGTAACACAGGTAGCTTCTCTCCCCAGTATGTTGCTTTGAGCCACTTCCTCCTCTCAATCACATAAGCAGATCTTATTTTTATTGTGTTTCGTATACCAAGATTAAAAATATGTTACATGTAGCAATATTCCAGGCTGATATCTGTTTCTTTCTTCTGTGATCAGCATTACATTAGGATCGTTATACCAATTTAGAATAGCCTAACTTTTTTTGTACAGCTAAGTTTGATATTCAGGCCATTTCAAAGTTAACAGGATTCAAAATCAATTTTATTTTTTCTATTTTGATCCCTTTTAAACAAACTTTTCTTTGTAGTAAGCAGAATGCTAGAGCTACTTAGGAACTCCTCATCCATCTAATTCACTCCTCCCACAGTACACTCTTCTGTACTTTCCCTTATGCATTTTCCATCTAACAAAACTGTTTATCACACCACTCTAAACTCTAAGCAGGTTGCCTCAGCTTTCGAAAATAAACTCACAAGTGTTTTCTAATTGCCACATATGTGGCTTTTTATTCAAACAGTGATCCAATACCTTTTTGTAAGACACATCAAGTAATCACTGGCACTTTGATAATGCCTTGAAAAGGTAACAAAAACAAGCTTAAGAATTGAAAATAATTATTTTTCAGTCCTTTCTATATAAAATAGAATTTAATATACAAACTAGAGGATAACTTGTAAACTGGGTTAGATTTTTAAAACAGGTGAAAATTAAAAAATGTCACCTAAACCAAAGGAGGTAATATGGAATTCTTTAACACATACAGAAACTTCTTCAAACCAATGTTTTCCTAATAATAGTCATGTAAAGTCCTGATGCTTTCACACCTCAGAAAAAGAAAATAAATAACCTTAGATCTAATAAGATTTTGGAAAGTTATAAGCTGTTCATGTGTTGGATGTTATCGTAGTTAGTACTGGGCATGTCTGAAAACAACGGTTTATCTCAGTCTCTTTTGAAAAATCTTATAAACTAGTTTCACTGATCTCTCAGAGCTGGTATACACCTAAGTAGGTCTATCAGAAAGAGAACAGGTTTTACAAACTCTTCAGGAGGTTTGTGGGACTTTTAAGTAATTTATTCAAAAATTATCTTCAAAAGGTAATCACACTATTATTTTCTAGCTCATGTCCCCATTAAAAGCTTTGAGGAAAGACATATTAAAAAGAAAAATTTTTTGAATTTTTTAATATTTTTTTTTAATTTTCCTAACTACACTTATGTAACAGCACAAAGTTCAATATATTTTATATAGCAAAGACTTATGAAATTGTGAAACAATTATTTTGACTGAAAATAAAAATTTAAAAGAAGAAAGACAAATCTGCCAAAGAACACATAATGGACCAAATGTCTTCTAACATACTTAGAAATGTTCACATCTCAATCCATGATATATCTTGCAAAGATTTCTTTGTTAAGTGTGTGATTTTATGTAAAGATAGAAAAATACTATAGATGCCAGATATCACTTTAAATTTTATCATGCTCTGAAATACAGAGAACAACCTGAAGAGAAGTAACCGTAAGTTTATAAGTACTCAGGTTTCTGTGGAACATAGCACTAGAAAAGTCTTATAATTTTTAACCAAAATATCTCATTTCTTCAATGAAAAGAATCAGCTTCATGACACATCAGTGGAGTTGCACTTATTCATCTTGAAAATAGTGGCTCAGGTCCCTGTAGATCAAATTAGAAAGAAAATATACATCTGCACTTTTAAAAAGAACATTCATATCTTTGATAGTTTAATAGAGACTCATCCTTCTCTCTCCTCTTCAGCAAACAATGGCATGATAATTACCTATTAGCTGCCTTCAGTCACAGTGTTGTAATTACAGAAATAACTCAATAATGCCCAGTAAGTTGCTAATTTTTATCATTAGTATAAGTTATCTTTCCAGATGGCTATAGACTAGCTCTACTTTCTAGTCTTTAAGTATCAAAACTGGAAGGAAACTAACATAAAGAAGAAAGTATGATTGCCTTTAACTTCTTGGTAATAAAGAAACATTCAGAAGAGTTTTCCATCTCTATTTTGCTTGAAAAAGGTGGCTATTTTATCACCAATTGATACACTTCAAGGATGAGATAGAGTAAGAGGGAGAAAAATAAATTTCCATTTGATAGATACTTAAATAGTTTTCTCATGGCCTGTCCAGAGCTGCCATTTTATAACATATCTGAAGTTACTTATAATTTCATTTTCTTGTCATCCAATCTACTTCCAAACTTAGTATGATACTGATCGTAATTCTAGCAGGACTCCATTACCAAAGACACTGGCTAGCATTTAGAAATTCCTAGTCAGTGAGAATATCTGGACTTGTATTATCCAGATGCTTCAACCAGACACTCAGTTCTAGTCACTGCTTTCAGAAAGATTCCATTATAGTTTCAGCCTTTTAGCACTGGCTGTTTAAATTATACCATAAACCAGCTTGGTTAGGAGCTGTGTTTAAGAAGTCTGTTCAGATGCTGCTCTCCTGCAGGCAGAGGTCAAAGTTTATACTTGGCATCAAACATTCCAGCAAGTGTTGTTTAAGAAAAAGAGAAATGGAATATTCACAGTCCCTCTCCTTCTTGTAAAATAATTCTGAAGTTGTTACACATTTAGTGGGAACATCTGGATCCATGGATAAAAGAACACAGCTGTCGAATATGATTTACGATTCCATTTTCCTGTCTTTACCCAGGGCCAATTTCAGACTTTTTTTTACTTTCACCCCCCACCTTTAACTCATATAACTTTGTCATTTTAAAAGTATTTTAAGATGGTTCTCACTTTCTGGCTGTCCCAATAAATCTACCTTGAATTCCCCATGCTTGTTACTGCAGTATTTATTCAACTAACTGATATATTGGTCTCTGAACAGACACATTCCAAGCAAAGCTACTTTTAAATAAAAATAACAAAATAATGATGCTTGAAATAGTATGCAAATTTTACTTTTTAATTTTATGATATTGCACTTTATTTCATGTTTCCATCAATTCAGCTGAGCAAAGTCAGAAAGAAAAATCAATGCTATTTTTATCCTATCAAAACCTGTATCATCTAATGATTCATAATATTTAAGTAAATAATATGAAAAGTTACTTCTGTTACCACTTTTTCCTTTTTTTTTTTTTTTTTTTCCTTTTTAAAAACATAAAACAATTGCATTCAGATTGGGTTTTATTTCTTTCAGCATGTTACTAGCAAATGTGGGGAAAAAAAAAAATTAAAAACCAGAGTGTAATTTTCTGACATTTTTGGTCTGAATTCAAGAACATTAAAGTTTGTGCTATTTTAATCCTATTTTAATTCTCTCTATGCAGTTTTAACAATACACTGTCCCTGGTGTGGTAAAATACAGTCTGGAATACAGCTTCTTTATATAAGGACATTACAAAAGACTTTATAATCAATAGAATGTTGTTTACATTAGAAGCTGCATCAGTATAACTATAGTTACCTGTATATAATAGTACCTGTTTATAAAACTGGTACCAAAAGAAGACGTTTGATCTTAAGATTAGACATTGATAACAGGGTAAAGGTGGCTTAAATGGGGCTGTTCTTGAAAGGTGCTATGAGGTATAACAGCCTCCTCTGAACTATTCAACATCAGAGACCTACACAGAATCACTCCCTATGAGGACAACAGTGTTTTTAAATTCAGCAAGACATTTTCATTATTTGGAATGTGCATAAGCAGACATGTAATGCCCAGAATTAATTTGTGTTCATGCTATTTTGTAGGAAAAGAAATAAAAGATTGAAGTAAATTAGACAATTCTTGATTTGTAATTGGGGAAAAACTGAATCCAGAAGTGTTTGTTCCAAAATATGGAAGAGCTTGGTTAACTTTTAAAAGTATGTAGTTATCTGTAGGCATTTCTTGCTTTTTGCTATGAGCATTTATTTGTAAATCATGCCAGTACATCAAAGTACCACAGATCCTACAGGTTAGTGCTTTAAAGAAAAAAATAATCCAAAACAAAAATGCAAACAATTATATAATTGGTCCAATAAACGTTGTTTTGATTATGCAAAATCTTGTGCTACACTTTTTGAAAAACTAGTTCAAATATAATTAAATTTAATACTGACCAGTTAACACTGAAGTGACCGAATCATGGTAGTTAAAATTCTGCACTATGGTTAATTTAAACCAACACCCTTGGTTTTAAACTTTGAAAGTTCAGGCCTGGCAAACAGGGCAGCTGGATTTAAACTTCTCATCTTACAGGACTGGACAAACATCTACATCTGCACCTGGGTCAGCACAACCCCAGGCTGGGAGGAAAATGGCTAGAGAGCAGTCCTGAGGAGAAGGACTTGGGGGTGGTAGTTGATGAGAACCTCGACATGAGCTGCCAGTGTTTGCTGGAGCCCAGAGAGCCAACTGCATCCTGGGCTGCATCAAAAGAAGTGTGGCCAGCAGGGCCAGGGAGGTGATTCTGCCCATCTAATCTGCTCTGGTGAGACCCCACCTGGAGTACTGTGTACAGTTCTGGAGCCCTCAGCACAAGAAATATATAGACCTGTTGGAGAGGGTCCAGAGAAGGATCACCAAGATGATCAAAGGTCTGGAGCACCTGTTCTATGAAGACAAGCTAAGAAAATTGGGCTCTTCAGCCTAGAGAAGAGAAGGCTCTGTGGAGACCTTACAGCAGCCTTTCAGTACTTGAAAGGGGCCTACAGGAAAGCTGGGGAGGGGCTTTTCATCAGAGAAGATAGTGATAGGACAAGGGGTAATGGTTTTAAACTGAGAGAGGGGAGATTTAGGTTAGATATTAGGAAGAAATTCTTCACTATAAGGGTGGTGAAGAACTGGAATGGGTTGCCCAGGGAGGTTGTTGATGCCCCATGCCTGGAGGTTTTTAAGCCCAGGTTGGATGAGGTTTTGTGCAACCTGATCCAGTGGTAGGGTTCACTGTTCATGGCAGGGAGGTTGGAACTTGATGATCTTTAAGGTCCCTTTCAACCTTAATGATTCTATGATTCTATGATCTACCTTATAAAAAGAACTAAGCTTAAGAAATTGTTTAAATCTTCCTCCTCACTTTTTTTGAGTGAAAATCCAAAATGTTTTTTAATTAGTATTCCTAAGAAAGGTCCCTGTCTTTACATCTTTGAGGATGTAAACACGCTATTATTTCCTTGGGTATTTTGTACAAGAAAGTGGTAAGCTTTATTGCAAACCATGGATCACTTTTTTCTGCACCCACAAGTTAGTTTTAAGTGACATTCATTTCACTGCACAACTTATTGCTTTGATCCAGAAAACATCAGAAATGGTATACATGTATCTATATATGCACAGATATCTATTATAAAACTATCACTAACACTGACTTTCACTAATTTTTTACCTTTTGGTAAAAATCTGAACCTTAATCTGACTAACTGTGCTTGAATGTAATTTTAACAAAATTAATGGATGTAAATTGAAGGAAACTGTCTCCAGTAAGTCAGCAACACTGAAGTACTTTGTATAAAACACAAATATGATCTCTGCTTATGGTTCTTATTTTTTTGTCTTTTTAAAGGGATATATACTACATTAGAATATTTTCAAGTTATGGCTTTATGGTTCAAAACACAGTGTACAGGCTTCCAAGCAAATAGGGGTGAGAAAAGAACTAGTACTAATGAAACTTGATATGCTTTTAAAAGGTGATACTTGCCTTCAGTGATCTTCTGCACAAATCAGGGAGAAGAGCACTTTAAGGAACTGACTGCAGTGCAGAACATTACCCAGAATAAATGGTACAAATACTCCAAAGTAGTTACTTGAAAAGCTGAAATAGCATGTCACTCCTTTCAAATCATATAAAACATTTAGCTTGTAATGGTATTGCAGTATTTTTAGGCCAACATGTTTCCAAACTATTTCACATTCCCCCTCTCCCTTTTAAAAAATGTCGAAGGGCATTGCTTTTAAGGAGGGCTTCACACGTGTTTCAGTCAGATACTTTACTGATATAAAGAGCAACACCACAGAATTAGAGGTTTTGTTCAAATAAATTGCCTATGGTTCTTTAAAAAGAATTATTAGTACATAAAGAAAATGTGAGAGATCTACACTAGCTGACTTTCAAAAATATTTATTATAGTGTCACATAGAGTATCATGAATACAACTGAAAAAGATCTGCAAGGCAGATAAGACTGAACATTGCCTGAGCTAGCACAAGGGACATAGAATTCTAGAAAATCTCTTCACAATTAAATGGTGTGTAGAAATCCAACCTTAGTCCTGCTGAGTTGACTAGTAGAGATATTGCAGAAGAGTTAATGAGAAAATGGTTGCCTCTTTTAGCAGCTTCATTTAAATAGATTAGCAAACAACCAGTAGATGTCATTAATTTATTTATTTAAATTTACACAGTAAACTGCATTAAAATCCATTTTGGCTGAACAGTTCCAGTTTATCAGACAATGGCTTCAGATGGTTCCATATAACTGCCATAGTGTCTATAATTATTCACTGGTTCCTCAATCTTTCTTTAATTTTATCAGCTGTTATTTTAACTCCCAGGTCATTGGTAAAAAACTGAACACTGTCAACCCTACTATTACTTCTTCTATTACAGCTCTGTTAAAACAGCCCAACTTAATTCTGATTCTTCTATGACATTCATATTTTAAGATTCCTCAGCTGGACAACACAAAGTCTATGGAATATGTGCTTTATCCTTGCAGATAAAGCAGTTCACATGATATGATGTGAAATACATGTCTAAGCTTGTCTATTTTTTCCATTAAAATATAAACAAAGTTCATACTTTTATAATATATAATAATGCACTGTTATTTAGCAAGATATATTTTTAAATTGTACACTGATTAATTTTCAATATTTATCTCATTCCCTAATTATTTACTGGTAGAGACCTGTGTAAACTTGATGTTTGTCTAATCAGCCTATAGTTACTTAGGTCATCTTGATTGCCCATTTGAAAAATGATGGTAACAAGTATTTGTCTAGATCCTAGAATGTCTCTGGTATTTTGAAAGATTTTGATAATTAACATCAATGGACTAGACATTTAGTCAGCTAAAAAAAGTAGTTCGTCACTCTTATATAAGCATATAATTTTTATTCATTCAAAATAAAAATGAGATTTATTAATAGCAGACATTTCAATTTTTAATTAGAATGTTTTATCTTTTCCATCTTCTACTGGCCAATACTGTTACTAGTTTTTTTCACTTAATATATTTTTAAATGTTCTTTTTCTTGGGTCTTGAGCAATGTATTTTTTCCTAATAGCCTTGTTTACTGCTAGAAGTTATAGTATGTGCAGTGTCATTGATTATCTATTTTATCTATTTTTAGAGTATAGTTTTTTTAATAGCTGTTTTTGTTTTGCCTTTGAAACTTCATGCAGTTTTAGTGAAAACTGTCCAACTCCATGAAGAGCCTACCAAGCAGAAAGATATCAGATCACAAAGCGCAGATCAGAAAACTCTCACTCTACACGAAAACTTTTGTAAATACTGTGTTTATGATGAAAGAAAAAGAGAGAATAAGTTTCTAACCTTCTAATCTTGTAAAACTGAACTGTAAAGACATGACCAAACATTGAAGAAGAGGTAAAAATATTCTTATATTCTGTCGATGTTGTTGTCTTAAATGATAATGAAATTTGCAAAAATCATTATTATTTCGTTATTAGTGCTACTACAGGGCAATTACTTTTTCTTACTAGAGGTGAAATCCTATTTCAAGTAAGTCAGTGATGAAACTTCTACGGTTCTACCCACACCATGAGTTTAATTTCTCAAGGGAATTTCCTACTTCATAAGAACTGGAAAAAAACCTTTTATTTTTATGGTAGATGAGATGAAACCGTATCTATCTACTTTCATGTTCAAGGAAGAAAGTTTAGTTTTGCTTTCATTGTTATCTCTATATGGAACAACATTTCCTTTTTGAACTTTTCAAAATGGTAGGAAGTCAGTGCAAGACAACATGGTTAATTTTTAATGCTCTGCTTACATCCTTTGTCTAACTGCTATGATCTTCCATCTCCCCACCAAAAAAAAACCTATTCTTTTGAAATGCTGAAGTTAATTTAATGGTATTAAAAGTTAAGAAACAGTAAACTATTTTTTCTAAACAAAGTGATGGGATTGACTTTATTTACAAAGTGTACCTTGCAATGAGAACCTGCAAAGAGCTCTTTCAAAGTTCTTAGGAGCCTACATATTTTTCACTTCTTTGATGAGAGGACCAAAATATACTTAGCAAACATTTTCATCTGTGTAATGGAATGAGATTATAAAATTGCTACCAGCTTTTACTTATTTGCAAATAATTCTCACCAAAAAAGAAGCATCCAATCAGGACATGCTTAAAGCGTAATACCACCTATTTTTTCCTTTATCCTTACTTCTTGCATTGTCAAATGGAATTATATCTCTGCTTTTTAATTTTAAATGGGAGGCTTGGAATCAACATGAAAGTAACAAAAAAAATATATTTTGTCCTGGTTTGAGCCAGGATGAAGCCAATTTTCCTTTTACTGATTTTTTTTTTTTTTTTTTTTCCTTCAGTAAGCTTTCTTTTAGCTACCACCAGAGCCTTCCAGCTAAGGCTGATAACGGTGGAATGTTTTTCTAACTGCTGGATCTTCAAGGTCACACGTTTACTCTGCTGGCTCAGACACTACAGGGAGATCTATGATGCCCCTGTAGGAGGCTGAATTAGACAGACAGCAAAATTGGCCAGAGCTATTCCATTCCATGTATCTATGTAAGCTCAGAGGAAGGCCAGAGATCACAGAAGACAACTTCCTTCCTGCTTCTTCTTCCCTTCTCTTCCGTCCATGGCCGGCGTCCAGGGAGGACTCTGCCCATCCAGCACCATCGACCCCCAGGCTCAAGCTCTCCTGACCCTCATCGCTCTGTGCTTTCTCTAGCAGCTCTAGAACTTTTGCGGACTGTTCGCAGCTAAGGAGAGTGCTGTGGGAGTTGCTAGGAGTGGGGGGATGCAACAGGAGTTCTGTACATTTCCTGAACAAATTGGTATATAAATGTATAAATTTTCTTTTATCATTAGTAGTTTAGTTTTCAATCCAGCCAAGTCTCTCTCTTTTTCTCTCCCTCCTTCCCTACCTGGGTGGAAGGGGGAGGGGATCAAGAGTGTTGTTGTCAAACATGAGTCAAATTAAAGATCCTGTTTTTTTAAAAAAAGAGGACTTTAAAATTGAAAAAAAAAAAAAAAAAAAAAAAAAAAAAAAGAAAGAAAAAAAAATCCAGCCAGCTTGTCAATTTATCAGCTTACACTTTGGGTATATGCAGTCTAAGAGTGCAACAGACAACAAGGGTTTAGGTTCCTGAACAGGTTAAAATTACTAAGGGCCTGCTATTTTTTATAATGTCAATACATTTCTTTTTTTTTTTCTTTAACTGATTGGCAGGAAGATCTAACTGTTAGAAATACTGTTGAATTTGATGTCTTTACCATTGCTTAAGGGGGAGAAGTCAAAGGACAGAAGGAAAAATCGACTGCTGTAATGGTGTTTCTGTCATAATTAAGTTTTATGTAGGCAAGACCATTTATCCATAATAAGCAACAGTCTGCTTAGACATTTAGCATAGCCAAATATGCTCTGTAATATGTGATTTAAAAAAGAATTTATGTCACTCACAACACTTGTGGAATCTAGATTTAAATTTATGCTCAATTTATCAGAAAGAAGAGAACATACGGTTTTCTTCCCCACAAAAGCAAGTAAGTTGTAGACTACCTAAAAGGAGGTATGTTAAAGAAAGTGGCATATATGGGAAGCAATATGGGAATAAAAGAATTTCCTCTTCTTGTAAAGGTACAGACAAATAATATGCAAAATGATTCCAGTAAGTCTAAAATTCACTTTCCTTTTTATACTACCAAGTGCTTCACTATTCATTACTCAAAAAGCTTCATTAAAAGGTAAATCAACATTTTATGAGTTTACAATATACTTACGAAATAATTAATTTAATTATTTTAAATGCTTTCTTCTTCATAATTCTCTGCTTTGCTGTGATGGAAATGGGAAGTAATAAAATGCAAGCAGAAATATTACAAATATTGTGGAGGCTCTGTTAGAGAGGGCCAATAATCCCAGCAACAAGTACAGATCAGCAGGATACTTGCCACATTCTAAAAGGATCTGTTTATACACAAAAGTTGTACTGTTATGACTATATCAAAAGGCTTATGTAGTGCAATCCCTTAAGCGTGGCTATGATTGCTGGCATAATGGTATGAAAGTCTTTTCACTACTACAGTTTAGTCACTCTTCTCCAGGAACTAGAACTGATACAACTAAGCACATAATTGCACGTATCTCAGCTTAAAGGGAAAAAAAGCCCAACTCCTAGCCAATTGCATTTTACCAGTTAAAAAACTATGTTTAGATCAGACTTCAGATTCCAACTGCAACAATTTTCATATGTAATTTTCTTCAAGAAAACCGTATTATTTCTGCTCTTACCAGGAACTCTACTACATGGTAGAGTGTGTGATTTTATATATATATATATATATATTTGAAACTGCTCAGATTGCTCTATGCATAACTTAGCTGTGCATGAGAGAGAACACTGCTAATATTCCCAAGCTACCAAAACATGATACAATTCTTATTTTCTGTCCTACTGTTTCTAAAATAAGGAAGCCCTTTAACAGGGAGCTCCTAGAAAGAACAGAGTCCTCAAAAACATTGTAGAAGAGTTATGAAGTTGACCCACCCCTCTTGTTTCCACCACAGAAGACAAATATTATTTAGATGGATAAATAAGAAAGTGAAGTCTTCACAGAGAACTTACTTGAATATTATTTCATAAAGACATGATCTGGATATAGGTTAGTAATGAGGAAAGGGCTCCCTTTAAAGTCATTCAATTACTCAAATAACACACCTTGGCAAGTATCTTTTATATGATTGTGACTTGTGTTGTTGATCAAAATAAGTACTTAGGAAACACTGGAGCATATTTGGTACTCTTTACAGTAGGATGTGACTGACTTCCATATTGTTATTGTACCTGTGCCTTTCATATTTTAGGTGATTCCTATTACTAATCAGAAGAGGTGCAAATAATGTATCTGTCAGGAAAAAGGAAGTGAGCTGATGGATTCCTCTACACATACTATTATATGTGTGTTAAATTTGTGTGTATACCAAAGTGTAATTTACAGTCTTGTGCTCACAAATATATTTATGTTTCTGTGAATAGTTTAACGTGTTTATACAGAAACAGATACATGTGCTACATCTGTTGTGGGGAAAAGGTATAAGGGTGTGTAATGAAGTGTTTATAGAAATACCTAGTAGGAACATTGAAATAATATATTTTGATTAAATATTCATTCTCAAAACTAAGATATTTAACTAGAAGTGTTTTACTTTCAGTGTTCTCTTACATAGGTAATCTTCCAGGTACATATTTCTCTGATTGCTTTTGATGACACAGAGACAGACAGAAAGAGACAAGTTAAAAACATTGTCCTTCTTCCCCTCTTAAAACATCTGTTTTGACAATTTTTGTCCTTTTTTTTTTTTTTTTTTTTTTAAGTTTCAGGATTGTTTTGGTTTCATTCTCATGCATAATAAAAACAAATGTCATACACTGAGAGTTTTCATGCACTGAATCATTACTCTCCAGACAGCTACAGCTATGGTGTGTATGTGTGTATCATGTGTGTAAATAAAGCACAAATGTATTGTAAAAAATAAGAAACTGGATGAGGACACCCACGTTTGACAAAAAAAGGAGAAAGATATAAACCGTCCTTAGCCTCCAGGTACAAGGAATCAAACCAATGTTTTCTTGAATTCCATCCACATATTTACTGCATATAAAGTATAAAAGACATGTTTCTCTAACTCTTTGTGGCTGATTATTACTAATTCTTCGGGTATTCATTGCAATGTGATAACAATCATGATGAGCTAACTTGCTTTTTACATGCAGGATTATTTACTATTCTGGAAAGGCCTGGATACTAGATTCAGGACTATGTGGTAGCATGAAAAGTATTACATTCTGTGCTAAATTGATTTTGTGTTAACTTAATCACAGAACTGTGCCCTCGCTGTTGCTTTGCATTGTAGAAGAGCCTTCAGTGGGATAAAAATGGGGTTTGGGTTTCAGGATTTTATTTCAGTCTTCGAGACTAACTGAGGCAACAAGTCAGGAACTATGGCCACTGAGGTTTCTGTAGCCTGAGAGAAAGACAGCCCTGGTACTATTTGTGCAAAGAACATAGAACATTTGTGCATCGAACAGAGATTGGGCAGTTTGTGTCAAGTGTCCTTTGAATTGCTCAGAAGTGTCCTTTGGACTTCAAATTTCATTATCTGCTTGACCTTGACTACCACTTCAGAAGCATGTGGGCCTTTCCTGGGTCTTGAGTCCAATACACCAGCTCACAGGGACAATGTCAAGTGTTCCAGTACCTTTGAAAAGCCAGGGAATACCTGTGCTCATGTAAACTAAACAGAGCTTCCAGTGCTCATGCCATTCAGTGATAATTTTAAGGCTGAAGATTCTGGTCATTAACCATTCAGAAAGTAGTATTCTGTTATATTAAGAGAATCAGTAGCTACAAATATTTGCAAACTATGAAGGAGAAGAGTTTCTTTACAATAGTAAATTATAAAATATTTTAAAAGTCAGCTGAAAGTCACGGCTCCTTTGATTTCCTAATGCTGCTTTCAAAGTAGCTTTAGAAGTTGGAGCAAAGAAGCATTGGGAGTTAGGTTTGGTGATCCTTATGGGTCCCTTCCAAATTGAGATATTCTGTGTTTCTATGAAGTAACATTATGTGATAGGTTCAACATAGCAAGATGCTCACTTGTGAAGGAGGGGCAAAAATATATTTTTTTAATCTGAGGTTTGGATATGTATGATCACACAAACATGGAAGTATAGAAGCTTAGATCAAAGGACTTGGTGCAAATATTCATTAATTTTGGTGAGGCAAGTTTCTGCCTGAAGCTTTTTGGTAGTAAAAGACAACAAATTACTTCTGTGCCCTCACTGCTTTTTGCCTTTTTACCCTTCAAGGCCCTAAAAGGACAGAATATGACAAAATGATGATAAGCTCTGCTATGAAGCAGCACAATGTTGGCGTGGTCACATAACCCTGAATATTTGCTCTGGTTTAGACACTGCATAGACTACTACAACATGCACTTTCTCAAAACGTGAACCAAGAGTTGAAAGAATACACAAAGAAAGAAAGTTTTAGGTGGAGAAGAAGAATGTATCTTATCTATTTCTCACTTCACTGCTGTGTCAAGAGTAAATGAATTTTAACAGAGGCATAGTTACAACATATATATTCTTCTGGGACCTTGGGGTATTGTCTCTGAAGGAGCAATTCAGATAGTCAAAAAACCTGAGGTATGATCCTAACCAAGAGCCTAAAAGCTGGCATTTCAAATGCTTCAAGTCATCAGCAGGTTCAGTGCCCAATTTATACTAGAGTTTCTTAGTGAAGACTCTCTGTTTTACTATTGTGAAAGGGATCATATTTTCTTTTCTCCATACCATATAATGTTTTAGCATACACAATCAAACTAAGAAACTAACATCTAGTTAGTGCTAAAGAAGCCCAGCAGAGATAAAAGAAGCAAAAATTCCATAGTTGCAATCCAATTTACTTTATAGAATAATTATACAAGTAATAGCTTGTTTTACAGTGTTCCCAGGAGAATTGTATCACACAATGATTTACATGACTGAAATGAAAAAAACTTTGGAAGAGTTATAATCTTTTAACCATTGAAACTCTATGGCCTTTCTGCTTCAAAAAAGATATGGCAAAATCTATTGAATTTATTAAACACTTCAATAAACTCTTAATATGTGTAAAGATTTTAGAGGACAACTAATGCTAATTATTGATTATAACTGGTACATTGTTAAAAAAGGAAACATTTTCAACACAAACTGGCAGAAGCACTTTTTGCTTTAGCACTGTAACGAATGCAGTTCAGAAACCCTCGCAGATTTGTTTTGTTTTGTTTTCCTGTCTGCAAGCATGGTGGCAGTAGTTCATAAATTCAAGCAAAAAATAAAGCTTGCTTGACAACACACCTGTGTTGTGTATCAATAGACTTAGCTCCATGGGCATCAGCTAAGTCAGATTGATTCACCCCAACTACAAATTTGCTCTATGGTTCATATATCAGACACTGTTTTGCTTATCAAATCTGAAAATCAACATTTGACCTTTTAAGAAAAAGGGACATGGAACAACCAATGAGCTTCATGGGTGTGATAAAAAGAGTGTTTAGATGATCAGCAAAGGAGCAATAACTTTCAAACAGTAATTTGAAATTGCAGCCTATTTTCTGGAATGATGCTTAATTCTTGCCCCTTATCTTAGTATTGGCTGCATAATCCTCACTACATGATGCTTTTAAATACTGTATTCCTTCACTCTTTTTGAGACATCTGTAGATGCCTTTGCATGGCTGAAAATAATCACAAAGAAAACATCATATACTTGTAATTCACACAGAAAAGCCCACAGTATTTTACTCTGTATGTCAATCTCTCTTTTCATTCTAATGAGATGTTCGATGCAAGAATCTGTTCTCTTTATTTCCCAGTATGAAACACAAACCAACCACATAATCACTACCTATCAAATATAACCAGCAAGTACAAGTTTCTTTACACTAAACTTTGAGTACTTTCACAAAAATAGCCATAAATTTGGAATAATGCCAGCAAAATACCACTGGGTGTCTTAAACCTCTTAAGTGAAAATATGTTACCCATTAAAATGTCTTATGATTATCCATACCACGTCTTTAAAAAATACTCTGTTATGTTCCTAAGAATGAATGCAATTAACACATTACCCAAGGTTCAAGCAACCAAGAGGATACTAAGCAGATATTTGATCAAGGACGCTGAATACTGTACTTTTGTGCTTTTCTAAGCTCGTATCATAAATGGTCCCTGGTAAAAAAATTAGAATGAGGCAGGTATTGTTTGCTTACCCTCTGTAGTCTGAGAAAGTACTTAGGATGAAGTCAAAGGCTAAGGGATTTAAAATCATTATCTCCCAGTGAATTTCAGGGCTTCATAAAACCTTTGTCAATTTGTGAATAACACACTCTGCAAAAAGAGGAAGGAAAAAATGTCATGAAAGTCAACCCTAAAACACCCATAGAACTTCAAGTATACTTATTTTATGCATGTTTTACGTAATGTAATCAACTGTAACTCAAAGCTACATAGTGCTTTTGCGTGCTTATTTTATATTATTTATATTGAGTATCAAAATATTTTTTTTTAATTTAAAAATATTTCCTTATCAACTGGAAATATTTTTAAGAAATAATTAAACACTGCTCAGCATTATATTTTTCATTATCCAATAAACCAAGCTTGTATAAATTAACTGCATTTGCTCACCTTGGATTAGAATCTTGACTAAAATACCTACCAAAACTAAGGAAATTATCCCAGCAGATGATGTCCTTATAACTAAACTGCTCCTACTTTCAAGTCACTATTCAAATTCAAATGAAGCAACTAATGAAGCCACTAGACAATGCACAGTTTTTGGGTCATTGGTAGCCAAATTTTATTTAATAGCTAACTGGGGGACAGATGATAGCTGACACATAACTTCTGTGGACTATTATAAAAGTTATTTGTTTAACAGGATTTAAAAAATCTCTTACTTTTGGAAAACATAACATTTGCATATTGTCCAACAGAACCAGTGCAGAAGTTAGCAGTATCTTCCTCTTTTCTCCTAGGCATTGCTTTACTCTTCACTAATCCAAATATAAGCTGTGTGGCAAAAAACATAAATGTAATCTCTCATGTGTGACCTTAAAAAAGTAACCCAATTAAATAAATTTGATATTTTATTCTGCCTTGATGCACTTGTAGCATCATTTGTTATGAGTGCCTTTCAGACTTCTCAGCCAACTTAATCCTTTTCATTCTAATATTTTATCCTGTGTTTATTTCCATACATGTTCATTACCAGCACTCCAGTTCAAGCTGCTGCTGAAGGGTTAAGCAGAACATATTTATTAAATGTAAACTCAAACAAATGTTAGCACAGAGCAGCTACTGGAAGTACAGAGATAAAAGGCCATTTGCTGGCTTAATTAAAATTAATTGGAAATAATGGAAAGTCTTGAGGAGGAATAATATGAACACATAACACTAACCTCACAAGCCCAAATGATACAATAATTTGAGACTCCAAGTCTCATTCATTTAATACAGTATTTAGTGATAGAGTAAGGTTTAGAAGTCATCACAACAAATTCTCTTACATGATAAAAGTCATAACTCTGATTCAGTCCTGCTATAAGGTTTAAAAAAAAAAATCATAGAGTTTCCTTCTGACATTGATAACAGTCAAAAAGGCTTTTGTAATGTGATCCTAATAGGTTACTAATACCAGAACAATATTAGGGGATTTATTCTATACTTCAGAAGTGCATGTAGCTGCTGCTAAGATGAATAGAAAGTATCTATTCATATTTATCACTGAAAGACATGTTCTCTGAGATGCACACCTATCTTCCATACACCATTTGGTAAAAAATATTTGTCTAAGAAAGACTGACAATTCTTAACGGGTCACATCCTTTTGCTAAGCTTTCCCATGACTGGTTTTCATTTTGTGATTGTCCTGGAACCTAATGACCCCTTTCCGTCTATTTTCCATTTCAGCTTTCAAATTCCTGTATGAAAAAAAGGTGACAGTTATGTTTGGATTGTTTTTGTTTGTTTGTTTGTTTTCTTGGTTATTTTAATGAAAAAAAAACCAACAACAAACACACACAAACCAACCAAAGCATGTCTTTGCTAGAATATTACTGTCCTAGTCTATCTTGTCTTTGTTGAAATACTGGATCTTGTGTGCTGAGTACAGTATAGGTGCTTAAAGATATTTTTAGCAAGAAAAGTTTAGTTGCACACATCCTGCAAAATACACTCAGCTCTTAGATTTTTTACATCAGCATACTTCAGGAAATTAATCCAAACTAACTACATCCTTTTTACCTTATTATATGGCTGTGTAAACACCTTGGTTCAGATTAAAGTAATCTTAATTCAGTTTATTTTAGTTTACCTTGGAAGTAGATTATGTTAAATCAGATTTAGGTCTCTAATTTTGAGGGAGAGTATTCGCATAACTGTTTATGTGGCTTAGCTAACACAATTTAAATTCACACTTTTAGACCATTTACATATTTTTTCCTGTGTCCTCATGTAGACAGACCTTTTGTCTTCTTCCCGTGCTGTTCTTTTAAAAGCTCCTGTTGTGTCTTGTATGCCTATAGATTGGACAGAGTTCATTGCACTTCTGCCAGACTATTTTATTAGTTTCTCTTTGCTCCTTCCTATCATGCAACAAATAATTGATATAAATACTGGATCCCTCTCTCTCCTGGATTATTTCTGTTCTTTTGCAAAGACTCACTGTTACTAGAGGAACAGTTACAGCCCTTAGGATGTAATAGGCTGGCAGTCATCAGGCTCTTGTCGTTTAAGATTCTGAGACTATTTAAGATTGTCCAGAAGAAAAGTCACTGCTGATACTGAAATATTGTCCTTGATGTTCTTAATGAAATTCTAACCAAAACATTTGCTGACAGCAGTCATGCTGATTTGGGTGTAGTCTACTTCCTTCATAAACAGAGATTAACTCATTGCTGCACAGCCAAACCATGCTCTCTTTAACACAAAACATTGGCAAGGACCTCCCAGTTCATCAAGTTTACCTGCAGCTTCCCAGGCATTGGATGAGTTGTTTGTCCCCATTATTCCTAACAGGAAGCTGTTACAGAAATTCAGTGCTATGATATACAGTTATCTTCCAATATCCTGCCTATAGATATTGATTAATAAATAATGTCTTTTGATTTGCTCTTTGTGGATTATACGTATTTTTTTTATCCCAAGATAATTCATGGAGAATCATCCCAACTAACTTAATTATACTGCACTCAGCCAGGATCATTAATTGTCCTTAAATGAGATTACAATTGTCATTCTAAGAATACGTTCCAGTTCCAGGTCATTCTTTTTCCATTTATTAAAAAAATGAAAACTTCTGATCATCTACTTCCAAATCAATGTTACTACCTTATCTTTACCAACACACACAATTTTTTCTAGCTCTAGAATCAGGTGTGCCCTTTTTTTAGAATTCTGTAGGCAAAAGCTTCTTCATAAAAGCAGCTGAAACTAATTTTATCTTAAATTCACAGTAGTTCTGTGTCAGTCTGGTGCTTGATCCAGACAAAACCACACAAAAAAATACAATAGGAAACTTCTTAATATTGTTAACGGCGTAGTTATTGACTACAGCCTGACCCGGAATATTTCATAAATTCAGGTCATGTTTGAAACTCTCTCCAAATGTTTTCATTATTCGGAGGTGCAAGATGTAATACAGAAGGTTAGTATAGCAATGGAGCAAACAAAGAGGATTAGTTAGATCCCTTTTTGTCATACATTTTTAGCACTAATATGTGAATGTAAAGCTGTGGAAAAACAATACTGTGATTTATCTAAAGAAGAGTTATGAAAAAAAATGCACATTGGCTACTTTTGAAATAAGTATCCTATTAAAAACTTTATTATATAAAAATCAGCACTAAGTTTACATGACTAACCCATACTGAAAACAGTCACTTATAATGTCTTCTACTTATTATTTTAAGAAACATTGTAAAAGATCGGAAGTCTAACATTACATAAAAGTACTTGCAAAATCCATTTAAATCCATTAAACCTTTTACATAGAGACAGAATTAATATTTACTGAAGAAAATGCTAATGCTTTTTCTTGGGAGAAAAATGAAACAAACAAAACAGATCTATAAAATAAAAGTCACAACCTTACACTGTTGTTCAACCCCACATTAATGAAGAAGCTTAGCTTAAGCTCCACAAGAAACACACTGTATAAAAATTGCACAATGCACTTCCTAAGAATGAAAAAAGTTTCATTAGGGACACAAATTCAGGCTAAGAGAGGAAAATCAAATTATGCCATTGGAAGAGGAAAATATTTTTCCGGTAAACATTCCTACCTTACCAGTTCAGGTCCCTGTAACAACAGAATTCTACAGCAGAACATGGTGTGTTACACAACTGTCAATTTCTTGTGGTTACTTTGGTTTATATTAGAAATGGGCTTCAGATCAGAAAAAAAAAAATTCACATGCTTTGTTCACTTACCTCCATTAAAATTTAGCCAAGTTAGATGTGATGAAAAGGTGCCCATTTTTTTTATTCTCATTTGTAATTAATTAAAGAAATATCAGAAAATCACCTGATTTTACATTATTTCTGTTGATTTGTATCTACATTGAACTGAATAGCCTGTAAAATTTCCTGTCTCTTAGGTTCATGACTAAACCCAGAAGAGTAATTATCTTCAGTTAAAGGACTTTAACTCTTCTGGATAGGACTTGTAACACTGGAGTCCTTGCCTATAGTGAAGGTATCCCATGCTACCACTGTCCTAAAACTAAAAATAGCCTACATTTAACTGAAGTCTACATAACTTACATATCTCAAAGGATTAATTATGCAAATTAATCACCTTTAAGTTCTTGCTAACTGATAAAACACAGAATATGTAAATGAAGGAGAAAATGCATCAGCTTTTCTGGAATGATGTTCTGAACCATTCAGTTACAACATACGTTGAACTTCTTTTCTAAAGAATAGAAAGAAATATATGTCCACTCCTATTTATCCCAGAATACCAGAGTCTAATATCCTTTGCACTGCCTAACAGTGTTATGAAGCTATGAGCAATTACTGTTACTCTGTTTTAGCTTTGAACCATTAAACTGTCCATTAATAAGAAAGCCTTCCCTTCTACTCTGAAAACACAACACACATTTTGTTCTTGTCTACACAATATTTTAGTTCTTAATTATTAGTAAAATCTTTACATTTCCCAAAAGTCTTAAAAAAAAATAACCTATTTATTGTTACTGCTATATGATATGTTCCAAACCTTATATTTTCAGAAAGATATTTTTTCTTCAGAGACCACATAAACTTTGTAACTTACAGCATACACTAAGTAAGATGCCTTATTGTCTCTTCAGGAAAAGTAATTTTCCCTATAAGGATGGCAGTTATATACTGGAACATTCATAATAAATATATTTCAGTGCCTCAGGAATGTAAGCTATGCATTAAAGTTGCAGCTCCTTCCTTACCCAGGCTTTCTTGGAAGATGAGAGTCAGAACTGCTGTATGGAATAATGTAATGTACAGGATAATGAAGAGGTTGAGACTCACATCACCTTTGAGAGCCAGAAACCTACAGCAATACTGCACCTGGAGAAGCTGTCTCAGGAGAGCCATTGCATTGTAATGATGAGAACAAAAATTGTTCAGCAAAGCATTATTGCACCTTTCCACTATTTTGGAGCTGCCTTTGACTTTAGGTAGAAGATTGCTCATGGGAATCTCTATGCATCTTTCAGAAAGAAAATTGCAAAGTGAACAAGCAAGAAAAACAGAGAAGTGTTCTCCAGTAACATGATTTGCAAGTCCAGATAGAACCCATCCAAACTCATGGTATTATTATTTATAACATTGTTGGGAAGAGCAAGGGCTCTGTAAGCACGGTGTATGCACCTTACCTTGAGTCTACAGCAAAATTCCCACTTATGTTAGTTACATTATGATATAGGCTGCTGTGAGAGCATCAAACATATTATGTCTCTGAAGACTGATAACATGCAACTCAAAGTTTTGTTTGTGAAGTACACAGATTAAAGCGCTGAGAATGTCCTGCCTACCCTTACAGCTTTTTCATCCTTATGTTTCCTTTCCAGATATGATGAGTATGATGACATTTCACAATCTGTACAAAATGAAGAGAGAGAGAAGGTGACACCATAATGGCACAAATCAATAGGCTCCTGGAACATATGCCAGACTTTTAAAATGTGAAGATCCTAAGTACTACTGATTCAGCATATGTGTTTTTTTATTGTGACAACAATAATTTTTTCCCTCATGAACAGAGGTTCGTGGTCACACATTTCTGACAGCAGAGAGCTTCTAGTGCTCTTTCAACTGAAATAGTCAGTGCCCTGAAAAGTCTGGCACAGTTTTATAAAAGTTACGTGCTGAAAAATGAGAAGGATATCTCTGGATATTAGCAGGAGGCAAGACTGTTTTTTGTCAGCCTGGTATCTAATCTCAGTCACTACTGGCTACAAGGTGCCTGAGGAATGAAAGTAACAAAATCTGCTACTGAAAGCCTTGATCCAGTAGCTTTTTATCTGAAATTCTTTCATATATTTCAGTTAAGGCAAAGGAATTTTGGACACAGAAAAATGTTATTTTCTTAGGGAGGATGAGAATGGATTTATGCTTTATCTGGGCTTGTATAGCAAGGTCTTTGAGAAGATGGAAAAAGTCAGTTTATGCACCAAAACTGGTTGGAGTTTTCCAGATGCTTATCACTGAGTTCCAGAATCACATCCTGCTGATCCAAATTAGCTGCCTGAGATGTACTTACACTTCTGCCTATAGAAAAATATATCCTAGTTCTCTTCTCCTATGGATATTTGGCTTAGAGATAATGGCTTAGAGAGAGAACACCTGTGTATAACACTTCTCTTGGGGTGATAAATGACAAAAGCTCTTAATGTTCTCAGCAGACTGAGGAGTATATGTAAAAACCAAAATGGGAGCTGAAGATGAAGAGTATTTTTCTGGGTTTGACAAAATGAGGAAAAATAAACTATTCAAAAGACAGCATCTGAAAACTTTCATCAGATTATTCTCAGTTCAGTGAAATGCAATTAAAATAACAATATGACATCTGTTGACAAGTGAAGGAACTTTAAAGGAAGTAAAAATATGTCACCGTTTGACTCAGGTTCAACAACAATGCTCTCGATCTCCTCCCCCTCCCACCCAGGTAGGGAAGGAGGGAGAGAAAAAGAGAGAGACTTGGCTGGATTGAAAACTAAACTACACAGCTTTAATTAAACACTAATGATATAAGAAAACATATACAATTATATACAAATATGTTCAGATATGTGCAAAAGCCTCTTGCCTCCCTCCACCCCCAGCAACTCCCACAGCACTCTCCTTAGATGCGAACAGTCCTGAAAAACTCCGGAGCTCCTGGAGAAAGCACAGAGCGATGAGGGTCAGAAGAGCTCAAGCCTGGGGGTCGACAGTGACGGATGGACGGAGTCCTCCCCAGACACCGGCCATGGACAGAAGAGAAGGGAAGAAGAAGAAGGGAGGAAGTTGTCTTCTGTGATCTCTGACCTTCCTCTGAGCTTACGTAGATATATGGAATGGAATAGCTCTGGCCAGTTTTGCTGTCTAACTCTTCCTCTTACGGGGAGGTCATAGATCTCCCTGTAGTGTCTGAGCTTGCAGAGTGAAGATGTGACCTTGAAGACCCAGCAGCTATAAAAACATTCCACTCTTATCAGCCTTAGCTGGAAGGCTCTGTGACCAGTTAAAACAAAGCTTATTTAAGGAAAAAAAAAAAGCAGCAAAAGGAAAACTGGCTTCATCCTGACTCAAACCAGGACAAAATAAATACACTGTTGTGTACAAAGTCTTGGCAGGTAACTAAAAAATAAACAACTTTGATGAGATACTAACCTAGTGGAATAGCATTCACAAGTATGTGAAGAGAGAGCAATTGACACCTAAAACATCAATTCTGCTACTGATAATATAGACATTTGCTTGGACATTACTATCAAAGACATGGACATTACACTATAAACAAAATGTGCCAGGGCAGATTTCTCTAGGACTTATTGGGTATTAACCAAAGTAGGCTGATGGGATATGAGGAGCTGCAAGTTTCCCCTCCTTCCCCTCATTCTTATTACCTGCTAGTTTGCAATTCAAACCTAGAGACAAAGTCTGAAACAGCTAGAATTGTAATAATTCTCACTCAGTAGTAGAGAAATGGAATAGTGAGATTGTGAAAATTAAGGATTATTTTACTTCAAGACCTCCACTTGAAGGTACATGTGTCATACGCAGTAGGAAAAGTTTCAAAAGCTACCATTCCATTCGGTTCCAGTGGTGTTCTCTCAGTTGAGGTAGCCTTGCACTGAGCCTATGTTTGCACACCCTTTAACTGCAAGATACTTGACTAACAAATAGGGTAGGAACAGAAATTAAGCTGCTTGCAGTGATAGAAGTCCCAGAACTTTCTGGTCCTTTTAGTAGATTCTTTCTGTTGATAAGCCTTAATCTTCTGAGCTTTTTCAGTTTAGATCATCACTGGTAGACAGAAATGTGTTTTATAGTGCTCTTGGAAAAACTTCCATAAATAATTCCTCAAAGTATTGATTATTATCTTAAATGAAGGAGCTTACTAATTTGGAAAGTTATAACATTGGCCATTGCATTAAAAACATTTACTTAAGACTTCAATATAAAAAACAAAGGGATGTACTTTTTTTTTGATCTAGATGTCAGAGAAAAGAATTCTTCACTATGTGCATATTCTTGACACCGTGTTTAAAAATAAAGTTGTTAATTAAAGCTGGTATTCAGAACATCCTGTCGGCAGCTGTTGAGCAGTTATTTCACTTGTGACAATGACAGTTTGAGGGCCTGAACCTGAGAAATGGAAATTAGTTCACATTGTGCTGTATGCAGACATGTAGAGTTGGGTTTGTTAGAAACATATACACATTCTAATTAATAAAAACAAAATCAAAAACCAACAAAAAAACCCTAAATGTCCTGCATTGAGAAGAAAATTACTCATGGTCTTGCAGGATAAGAACTACAAAACCTGATGCAATCCTAGATTAATTCAGTAATTTTTTTTCCATGTGCTTCAGATAGGCACCAAAAATGAAACAGGTGACAGTGCAAAGATCCTTCTACTAATATTTCAGCATAAAACTTATTAATTTAAGAATTTGCCCATTTTTTGTTTTAATTTTTCACAAGTATTTGTGCAGCTAAGTTCTACTAGCATGAATTGTCAAATGCTAAAAAGAAATAACTTTCAAATTACCTTGCTTGAGCATTCAAGATGAAAATCCTTCGATGTAGTATCCTTTACTATTTGCTGCAAAGAAACAATATGAGGTAGCATACATGGCAAAGAGCACACATGATACTACAATTCTGATTTTGTGCTTTCAAACACAAACCTTTATAAAACTGCCATTATCCCCTGCCTGTCTCTTCCTATTATTTCCTCATCCTTCAAAATGCCATGATTTTATAGAAATTTATACATCATTACTATTTCCTATGAATCTGACACCATCTCCTGGTTGTCCACATAAGACAAACTTTCAGCAATTCAGCACTTTACATGTGCATAGGTGTCTTTTTCAACTAAAGGAGGACTAAGCAGTCTGTTATTCTGTGAGATGAGGCCAGCACCTAGAAACCAAGCCCACTCCTTGACCTAAAACAAAGAAATAAATATTAATAATTTAGGTGTGGACAAAAAATGTTATCTTTGACTGTTCCTTTCTGTCCCTCAGGAGGACTGCACAAGCAACACAATCTGTGTATTTATTCTCCCTGAGGAATGTAAGCCCAGCATCAAAATAAACATTTCTTCTTATGTTCCACACATACACATGCCAGGATGTGAATTGCTTTCAGTGTAATGCCGTGAAACTACACATTTCAAAACAGACACCTGGGTTTCAGCAAGAAATTCATACCTGCTTTCGGCAAGCATGTGAGCTCAGTGTTCTTCCTGAAAAGCAACATCTTGCCTATTTGATGTTCCCCACATCTGTGCAAGGTCAGAGCAAGATGGTGGATTGGGCCACTCCACATGGCTCATACACCATAGGGTCTTGGGTATTTGTGCTAAAACATTGCTGTTGCACGTGTAAATGCTGCAGCAGTTAGAATACAGTGGTGGCCCATGCACCCTGACATCTAGGGAATAAAGCTACAATATCACTTAGAACATTTTATAGAAACAGAAACTGAAGCACAAAAGCACCAAGGATTTTCTCAGGTTTGCTGTGTTTTGCATTGGGAACTTCACACAAACTCCAGCACTCTGGAGTTTGGTCTCAACATTGTAGTGTCAGAATTGCACTTTAAAAAAAAAAAAGGAAAAACCCCACTCCTACTAATCTCTTTACACGATTAGTTTCTACTTCAACTGCAAACAGAAGCAGACAAGTCCCTAAATATTTAGATTGTATATAAATATTCAGTTGTTTTTGAAACCTGAAAGCACTATTAACATTTTGAGACATATGTCCGGGACTTTCAAAACTGCTCACCTTCTAGTAAACTCATTCTTCACAGTTAAAACTGTGCTGTGATTTAATACACCACTGCAACTCCGACAAGTAATCTGTCTATAAATCTCATCTGAGCCTAACACATACATGAGCTTTAGGCTTGTATTGCTCATAAAAGCCTACAGAGACTTGTTCATCAGTTTGCTCCTGATTTACAGATGACTACAGCTTTAGTTCCCATTACTTTTTTTATGAAGGTTCACAGTTAACATGATGTGGATTGAATGAAATGTTTCTATTAAAAGTATTTTAAAATATGTATTTAATAGGACCTGCTGCTTGTGTCTTATTGCACCATATCAATCACAAGAGCAAAGGTCTCAGAGAATATTTCCTGTGTATTTTTAAAGTACTGTGTAAGGTGCTACTTTGTTTTGTTGCCATTGTACATCTCCACTTATTGAAGGATCTCTGTCTGCCTTCAATTATGTCTTTGTGTTCTGAGATAAGACTTTGAAAGAATAAAACCACGTAACTGGAAAGCAAGATACAGGGAATAGATTTCTTTCTCTGATCAAGGCAAAATTCTCTAACTGACAAATACATTAATTAAGAAAATGCCTGGGTTTTTTCCAGTGATGTAGGTTATTAATTTAAATAAGTAAAATTTCAGGAAAAATCACATAGAGAACAAATAGATATGCAGAATAAAAACAGAACTTGCAAAGAACTAAAACAGTGAGAATTAGAGGAAAACATATCCCTAGTAGTCAACAACCAGCACTTGAGAAATAGGCCTGCAAGACAGATGAAAGGGATGAAAGCAAGTGCTTCCACTACTTGCCTTGGTGTGAGAATAGTCATAGCCTTGAGCACTAAGTGGAATACACTGAGTAATCAGACTTACCTTATTAACACACTATTAGCATATTAATATACTATTTATATACTAAAATACTCACCCACAGGCTAGAGGGACCCCTACTAGCAAAAAGCTCCCTATTCTTTTGAGCATGCGTGGTGAAATTTTTAAGCACTGCCACTTTAAATGGAAGCAAAGAACTAGTTAACCAATCATGTATATGAGCAATAGAATATAATTAGATATAAAGTAATTTTATGTGTTTCTGTGTATTTCTGGGCCCATCACTACAAGAAGGATATCAAGTTGCTGAAGCATGTCCAGAGGAGAGCTACCAAGCTGGTGAAAGGTCTGGAGAATAAGCCCTATGAGGAGAGGCTGAGGGAACTGCAATAGTTTAGTTTGAAGAAGAGGAGGCTGAGGGGTGACCTCATTGCTTTCTATAACTACCTGAAAGGAGGTTGTAGGGAAGTGGGAGTTGGCCTCTTCTCTCAAGTGAAAAATGACAGGATCATAGAATCATAGAACCCTTCAGGTTGGAAAAGACCCTTGGCATCACAAGAGGAGATGGTCTGAAGTTGTGCCAGAGGAGGTTTAGACTGGATATTAGAAAGAATTTTTTTACCGAAAGACTAGTTGGACAGTAGAACAGGCTGCCCAGGGAGGTGGTGGAATCACCATCCCTGGAAGTATTTAAAAGAAATGTAGATACAGTGCTTAGCAACATGATTTAAGCACTGAATTGGTAAATTAGGTTATGGTGAGGACATTCAGGTTATGGTTGGACTTGATGATCTTCAAGGTCCCTTCCAACCTGAATGATTCTATAATTCTATGTATAAAAGTAGCATCCATGTTTTGGGAGGGTAAGTTAGCTTTGCAGAATACCACCTTTTATGTAGCTCCTTTTTCTGAGCAGAACTGCAAATTAAAGTATCTTGGCTCTGTGTTTGTATTGGCTTCTTGTACATGGGGTGATGGACCCTGCTTTCCAGACAACACCAGGACACAGACTGTGGTTTTTCTTGTGCATCAGAGCAATGGAGTGAGATTTCATGCCATTTATAGCTGGGAGGTAAGACTTGATTACCAAACTCTGACAAAATGTATTTGTTAGGTAAGTTTTACAATATATGTATACCAAAGTTAGACTAAAGTATTTTTTTTCCTCAGCATTTCAGGCAAAAAGTCAGAGAGAACAGGAAAGACTGGGTAACAGAGGACCTGGTAATATTGAGGAAATTATTAAGTTAGATGGACTTACTTGGCATAAGCAACTTAACTATGACATATTCTGAAGTAGTAGATGAAAATGCACTTGTCAGTATGACTGAGAGAAAGGAGAAGCAGGCACTAGGGAAAAATGAATTATCCCAAATCTGCCAGTCAGCATTATCTTGACCAAAGAGTACTTTCAGAACACCACAGTTACTGTTCTCTTTCCAGCATCCACCCACTTCTGGCCTCTGCTGCTGGACAAAGCATTCAGCCCCCAGAAGACCTGGGTAAGTGACAGTGAGGTATCCTTTCATTTTGATCTGGGGAACACTCCCAGAAAGTCCAAAAGCAATCTTATAACTGAAAACTTATTAATACCAAGCAATGAAAACAGTTAAGAGCTACAAAGTCTCCAAGCAGACTTTGAAAAATAAATGTTGATTGCACTAGCAGTGGGGAAGCTTATGCAGGAGGCAATACTGAAGCAAATAATCTGGTCCAATATTTAAATAATAATAAAATTATTCTAGTTATATAGTTATCCAGATATATGACAGTACAAGTCAAGTACAAGAACAGCTGAGTCACTTTTATTAATTATTTTCACTTAAATAGACATATATTTTTGTATAGAGATATTTATAAATTTAAAATGTAAATTAAAATGTCCTGTTTTCCTCAGAGGTTATTTTTTCATCTACTTCTCAAAAGGAAACCTTTTCTAAGGAGTTTGAAAACTGATACTTAAGAAACAATGGGGAAAGAATAAACACATGCAGGATGGGGATAGGGTGGAGCAACCTTTTATATGTTTAATTGATTTCTCTCTTTTGTTTTTTTGCAATGACATCTGCTAGGCAGAGGGGACTCCTGCTATCTCCATTAACATCAAATTAAGTAACTAAAATAAGACTTCTGAATTGACAAAGTGACATCATATCTGGAAGTATTGCTTTTGTTGACAGTTTTTGGGAGAGGTAGTATTCAGGGTGAGGAGTAGATACTGGTTGGAACTAGACCAAATGGGCAAGCTTTCCACTAGTGCCTGCACTCTTGTTCTGCTTTATGTTTTTTACTCTAATCTCAGCATGCAAGGAGCTCCTTCAAAACCACTAAAGGTCTACCCTCTGTTTTCAGATCATCTCTTCAAGATAATTGCTCTTCCAGTTCTGGGTTCTGTTTCACCTCTCTCAACATAGCTCTACTTCATTATTATCATAGCAGGTGAAACACAGGCAATTTTGATGAGTCATTTCTACCATTAAAACTTCAGAATCTGGGTGCTATTTCAGCAATAGATTTTTAAAGAAGTGGAAGTCAATATTCTACATGAAGTCCTCAGATATTCGACTATTTCTTAATTTATTTTTACCACAACATGTGTAATAAGAAACCCTAAGTAAAACAAAACAAGATCCAATCACAGTCAGTTCAAGTGTCATTAAAACTGCTAATTCCATTTGTTTAAATTCAGAAAGAGAGGGGAATAAACTCCCTCAAAACTTTGTCAGTCTTCTAATTTTATTATAAACTTCCTTGCAATTTCTCTCTGTCTTTTCTTCCCACTGTCCCCTATCCCCCTTCAAAGAATGTAGGGAACAGAGAGCCATGGTTAGATTCCAGCATCAGGAGCTGGTGTCACATGTGTTCAAGAAGACAAAGATTTTTCAAGTCTAGGAAGTGTCTGAAGCATTAAAATGGACTTACACTTTTTAAAAATGATGATGAAAAATCAGAGAGGAACCCACTCTGCACCAATATTTTTTTTTAATTATTTTTTATATATACACACACAACTCCTATATATTTGAGTATGTCTATGTGTGTATTCTATGTAAATGCCATACTTTTAAAAGGTACCATTTGTATACTGTGAAGCCACCTAAAGCTGAAAGCATCCCTTTGAAATGCTTACTGTCAGAGGTCTAGCATCTCATTAGTGGCAATATTACTCTAAGAAAGATTAATTCAGGTACCCATGCTGGCCCCTGCTGTATGGAGCAACACATTCTGGGAATCATGAGTACTCCAAGACTCTGGTTTATCTGGGGAAATGCCAATGCTCTTAATTTTAACAACCCATCTGAGTTGGTTGGGGACCAGTACTTCTCAAATTTTAATATTCTTCTAGACTAGTTAATGGCATTTTTGAGACAGCCTGGTGGCTTTCTTAGTAGATAATGAAAAGGTTTTCAGGTAATGTCAGGCTTTTTTTTCATTTGGCAGAGAAGTTGAATTTTGGTCCATTATTTTGTGCTGCTTTACAGAGTAGAGCTTGGTCATAATTAAATACATAGATTTTTCCACTAGGCTGAGAGTATAGATTACACCAATGACTTGATAGCTCAAGTGATTAGAATGAAATAATCATAAGCAGTCATGAGTAGCAATATGAACTTCTACCACATACACAACAAAAATAAAGAATTGTATTTTTCTAGTAGTAACAAATCACCAGGAGGCTGAAGAGAGTATCTGGACTTCATAGTCTCCATTTGGCTTCCAAAAACAAATAACTAAAAAATTCTGAGTAAAATGAAGCTGATTTCCACTATACAGCCCTTTGTTTTCAGATGGGGGGAAAAACAAACAAACAAACAAAAATTAAATACTTAAGCAGAATTATTCAGCTTCCCTCTCCTTCAATTTTAAAAATTTGTGGATACTGAAAAAAAAAAATAAAGTGAGTTTTCAAAGCCAGTATCATTATAAGCCATTCTAAGAGTGACAGCTACATTGTTCTCGCACCTTTAGGTGAAAAAAATGAAACATGTTAAAGGTTAAAAAAATAATTATTTATACAGTGGGCCTCTTTATGAGTTTTACAGTCTGGTTAAAGAATACTGTAGACCAAACAATCAATACATTTTGCACTGAGCTGGAATGATTGGGGCTTTAAAAAAAAAATTAAGAAAAAAAAATATTTCAGATGTATTACAGAAGCTTCATGTTATTCCAATTAAAAAAAAAAAACAAACAACAAAAACAAACAAACAAACAAAAAACCCAAAACTGTTTCAGGTGGAATGAAACATGTTATTTATTTAAAAATAAATAAATATGTAAAAGCTATGGCAATTCAAAGATCCATAGCATGCACACTGGCTACAGACTCTATCTAGAGACAGAGGAATTTCTTTCCAATAATTTTATTTTAATTTCTACAACCAAAATCCTATTCTGCCTTGCCATAATGTACTCTTGGAAAAGGCAATATGTTCCCCACAATTATAAATTTAAAAAAAATAAATTAATGTGTGCAATGCTTGGCACACTTAACTTCTGTTCTTTACTCCTCCTCTTTGTTGACCTCACAGTAGTACTACTGCTTTTTATTTGGGCTAATTACTGGAATCTTGAACTGCTGATAAATCTTATATACTACAAGAGGGAGACGGAAGACTGTACGTGTATTAAAATTTTACTGTTTTTCAGGATCTCTGAACTGCTTGAAAATATCAATACATTGAATTTTACTTTTTTTTTTTTTTTTTTTTTTCCTGGACAAGTACACCAGGCAATGAGAGTAAATACATTTGTGGTTTTGTTTTGTTTTGTTTTGTTTTTTAATAAGTAAACATGTTATCTGCACATTTTAACTGAGATCCTGTTTACCAAGTTGGATCTAATTTATCGTTTAGACAGCTGCTACTCATCTTAGTAACAGATAGCTGCTACCTGACCTATCTACTAGTTCATATTTCTAACTACATAGACATCTAAACTCATGAAATGTCTCTTTATTTTGCATGAAATTTCCTAAGGCATTTAACCATATCTATCCTTGTGTATTAAAAGGTGTGAAAGATGCAAACATCATAGTGACAAGGATTTAGATGAAGAATTCTTGTCTCTCTCCAGTGAGTATACAAGCCAGCAGGACAGAAACAGATACCTATTTGCTACCTCTATTTCCTGTCTTGCGACTACTACAATTCTAGTGGGAGGGAATCTACTTTAAAAAAATGGTTTGGAAAATATCCTTAGCTAAAACACTGTATGTTTTGGTAATTGGCTTATTTTTAATTGCTCTGAGGATATGAAGGATAATTCTTAAGCTGAGAAAAACTTGTTGCCCTACACTTCCTAGGTGAGTGCTCTAACCACCTGATTGCTGTGTAAGCAATCTGACTAATTTCACCTTGGGATGACTATTAGCCAGAATTTTAGGCTACTCAGGTAAATAAGGGGAGAGATATGCGGAGAGATATGCAGAATACAAGCATCTGGTTTCTCTACCTAGAATTATCAGAATTATCAGCATTATCACTTTAGGTAGAAACAGATACTTGTCTCTATATAGGACGCTTCAAATTGTCGACTTGGCCTGAAAAGATTCAGAAGCAAATATTTCTTTGTCCTTTTGGTTCAGAATGCATTATACAGGATATTTGAAACTTATCTTGCACTCCACTACACTGAAGGAATAACAGTTAATCCTAGCGTTAATAATATTTTCAGGTAGCCACAGTCAGCACCTTTGATCAGTCCAGTGTCACCTCATTTATTACCTATACAAGTGGCTAAATACTCATCATCTGAGCCATTTCAAATTGCATTGGCAGTACAAAATACATGATGAGGTACAATCATACCCTAATGGAGATAAGTTACACAGTTTACTGGGTCTATTCCATCTATAATTTCCATTATGGCTTCTTGAGAGACTTATGCTGCTCTAGTCTGCTATTCCATAGTAGAAATAGATTTAGTGCAAGCCTTTCTCCACAGGTAGCATTTCCCAGTAATGAATTCTGCCATTCAATTATATAATCAGAGCAATTTCTTCATGTTATAAAAAGATCTCTTCTTGAGTGGCACATAAATTACCACTGGATTAAACTACTGCTACTCCCAGGGCTTTGAGATTTCTCCAGCTGACAGACAGCAGAGTACTTGTAGCAATGATGAGAAAACATGTCATCTCAGAGATTTCTCAACTTTTCCACCTCTTCACACTGGCTTCTCTCTGCTTGCTTTATGGTAATGTGCACCTCAGGTATCTTTCAAATTATTACACCCAGAGCCACCAAAGGAAATTTTCAGTTCCATTAACTTCTGAGTACAAATGTTCACCTTTGCTGAGGACTGGCCAGTTGAGTCAAATCGGACAAAAGAATAAAGAAAAAAAAAACAAGCACTACTTTCATTCAGGGACTGTTCCACCATGTTCCTCCATGAGTGCAGGGGAACAGCTGCCATCTCGCCATGGGTAGCAGGGAAACTTCTGCTTGGGCACCTTCTTCCCCCTTCTTCCTCACCAACCACCACTATCTGTTCTCCTTCACCAGCACTGCTCTCATCCTCTTGCACAGCTCTTCTCCCCCTCTCCTAGCTCTTCTCAGGTGTTACAGCAGTTCTTTCATATGTTAATTGCTGAGGCGCATCCATTGTCCCTCTAGAGACTCCTTGGCTGGGTTTTGGGGCAGGGGGAGCTTCTCAGCTTCTTACGGGAGCCACTTTTGTGGCCCTTCTCCTGTTACCAGAAACCCACCAAACCAAACCAGAACATATTTCAAAGAAGCAGCGCATAAAACAACGAGCAGATGTAAGAATATTTTTTTTCTTGTTAAACTGAAGTAGGCGACATTTCAAATCTTCGTGACACTGAATCTAAACCCTTTCTGTAATAACTGGCATTACTCAGCCTTTCAATTTGCTCCATTAATAAAACTACCATTACACTAGGAATGTTTCTTGCTTTATATTTTCATTGTTCTTTTTGTGAGTTTCTGTATAGAAATTACTGACTGAAAGAAAGGGTTTAGATTCTCTTTGTTTTTTGATTTCTGCTCTTTTTGTAGAAACTAAGCATTGAATAGGCAATACATAAATCTCTCCATGTTTATGCACAAACCCAGCTATCTTAACTTCATTGCTTTGAATAAAGGAAACCTCATGAATTTGGCAACACTCAACACAGAAGCAAGAGCTAGGGGGAAGGCAGGGAGATATGCCTAACTCCCAAGTTGAAAGTAAAGTTAAAATTGTCCATACAACAGATCGATAGCCACATTTTGTAAACATAGCCAATTCCTTCACCTTTAGTGGATCTCTGCTAATTCACATACTGGGATCTGCTAAAAGTTGCTTTATGTATATAAACAATGCTAACACATGATAAACTGCAGTCTATTTGAATAAGTATTACACTAGCTATTCTTACTGATAAATGCAAATTATATATTAATTTATATGCTCATGTCACAGTTTAATGCTGTATCAGCAATTAAATGAATGACAGATGCTTTTCAGGAACCTCTCTCCCTTCCCAGAAAGGGAAAGGAAAAAGAAAGACTTACAGTTTGGAGACTAAACTAAACAGCTTTAATGAAACACTAATGACTGAACAAAAATAATGAAATACATACAAATATATACAAACCCACTATCATGCTCCCCCCCAGTAACGTTTATGCTGCCAGTAAGGCTGCAGGGAATGCCCTGGCAAAGTCCTGGATTGGGCACCTGGGGCCAGCAGCAGATGGGAGCTGGATGCAGGAACACACAGATTCAGGAATGTATGGATCAGGCAGACAAAATAATGGGGTCCTCCCAGGACATGCCATAGATGAGGACAGCTTAACCCTCCTGAACCCTCAAATTTATACTGAGTATGATGCCTATGGAATAGAATACTTAGTTTGGTCAGTTTTTGTCACCTGTCTGCTCCTCCTCAAAAGAGAGTCTCAAGTGTGACCCCTTTCCTCCCTTTTGTTTCCAGAGCATTAGATTTTTAGCAGAATCAAGCAGTGGCCTTGATTCTACATATCATTCTCCAACAATAACTATAAACAGAGAACATTATCAGGCCTAAAAGCAGACACTGAATGAAATAATGCTGTTAATTTTAGAAAGTGCATTTTCTTAGAAGAGACTTAACTGGAAAGTAAAATTACTAAAAGAAAACTGTTTCTGTCCTGGCTCAAACCAGGACAACTCTTGACTCCCTTACAGTCGCATTTCTGTATATTATGAATTAAAATCAAATATGTGTTTTGAAAATATTACTGCTTCTATGGAAAACATTAAGAATGAAAGCAATAACTGGAATGAGGAAACCACTTTTTCTTCTTTCTTTTTTTTTTTCTAAGTGGATAAAGATTATAAATGTGAAATTTTGATAATAGTTGTATCGTAACTTCTCTGTTATATGTGGAAACGAAAGCTTTCCTCTCTTCAACCATTAGCAGAATTCTCTGTTACCTCAGTGGCATAGCACCACATCTGCCAAAAAACACAATCCTCCTGCATTATGTGGCTGTTCAGAGAAGATTTCATGGGACCTAAACCATCTTCAGCATTTCTCTGAGAAACAGCTAAGTTAACAAGTCTCCTCCACTATCTAAACAGCAGGAGACCCCTGCAAACTCTCCTGAATAGCCCAGAAGTACATCCACACTGTGGAGCAGAGAGAGCATCTGAAAAAGAAGCTAAGGCATGGATCACTTTAGCACAACTGGTAAGGAGGAATGAAAAATAACAATAAAAGAAAAATAAAAGTTAAGTACTTTTTAAGGACTAGACTTGCATTGTCATTACTCCATAGCCTCACTGACTCACCAGAAGTATAAATAAGTGCAACATTTACAGAGAAGAAATACAGTGCTATAGAAATTGAGATTTCAATTTTATTTTTTTTTTCCCCCAGACAACTTTACTGATTTAGATAGGCAAATAAATGCTCTGCCACACTTTCAATATATTTCAACCTCTGTAAATCTACAGTCACCTGCAGGACTTTGCTTCAGGAATTACTTCAGGTTTGTGTGAGCATGAATAATGAGCACTACAGAAAACTAGCTTAGAAGTAATTAAAATGGAGTGTAACAAGCAAAACACAGCACATCATTGAGCATTATATGAAAATGAAAAAACTTGGCCCTTGCATTTATCACCATAATGAATTACAGTCAGAAGTTGAATCAGTGCCTGCATCAATAGGCATTAAACGTTAATATTAAGCATATAAATAAGCCCTGTAAATACATTCTGAAAATCATCAAAAGTTGGTGTGATTTTCTTTGCCCTGGTGGGTCCAGGCATGCGGGGGACCCTCTTCAACTGTCACCAGACCACTGGTATGTGCAGAGCCAGGTCTAGCTCCAGCCACCCCCAGGCAAGGGCCTGGCAGGCCGTGGGTGTGGAGGGCTTGCCACATCAGCCACTCCATACCACTTCCTCTGTCACCTGTAACACCTGCTCTCCTGGAGACACGTAGCTCACACCTGCTCTCCTTCCTGGGACCAAGCCTGGGTGTCTGCTCCTAATTTTTCTTACAGAGTGAGGCCAGCTGCTGTGCTGGGCCCTAAAAGGCCTACCCAGCTCCCCTGCAAGGTGCCCCCTTCCCACCGAGCACAGTGGCCTGCAGCACAGTGTAACAAATGAACTCATTAAAAAAGGAAGAGCTCTTTAATGAGGATTATAATGAGCGATAATTACTGTGGAAAAGTTCAGATCAAATCATTGTTTACTTAAGTAATGATACCCTAGAAGCTAAATAATCCCTTCCATCTGCATTTATATGGGACCCATCATGGCTTTTAACTAAACATGAGAAAACAGAGGGAAATAAATGTCAACTGATTTCTTTTAATCTAAAAAAAAAATTCAGAGAGAAATTATTTAAAAAAAAAAAACAACCCCACTTAAATTCCACTTGTTTTCCCTAGCTGCTGTAAAAAGGTAAATTTTTCAGAAAATTCATATTTCAAAATATTTTTTAATGTTTCTTCACTTGTATTTATTTTCTTTACCAAAATATGATTAGAAGCATTTCCAGATGACAAACACACTACTACAAAAATGGAGGCTTTCTTAGCTAGATTCATGGTTTACTCCCAAAAAGAGGAAAAAATTTCCATTTCTCAGTATTTTTAATGGTTTTGCTTCAAAAAGATTCAGCAAAGATTTGCAGGAATAGCCTTCACTGTGGATAATTGTATGTGTTTCCAAGTCTTGTGAGTTTATCGGTAACCCTGGAAAGACAAATTAGAAGATTGGTTAAGCACATTTTAGCTATTTGAACAAGCAAGTTTACAGTAGTGTGTCCTCCAGCTCACTGAGTTTCATAGATACACGTTTGATGGATGTGCATCCACTTAAGAGGTCTGCATAGATAAGCACCCCAGGTTTGGACTTATCTCTAACTAAGTAAAACTTTTTTTAGAAATAAGCCTGGACCTTCAAAAAAAAAGAAGGTTTTGCAACATCTCTCATTTTTTATTAGTGAGAAATACATTAATGATCTATTAATTTTTGGTAATTTTAATCTCTGTTCCAGGCAAAGACTCAAGCAAAGAACTGGGAGAAAATTAAAAATAAATCAGACAAAACAGTTATTGAAGTTCCTGAGAACAGCAAGTCTTCCTTGTTGCCTTTCGGAAGGCGTGGCCACCTGGTTCAGGGACGGCACGGCGACCAACCCCAGGCTGCTCGGACCATCAGCTCACAGACACCAACGTGGTGGACGGCAAATGGCGTTTATTGGCGCGTGACACAGCATTATATAGCTTTGGGTTTGCGACGTCACTTCCATCCACTTCCATCATGAACAAAACAATATTGGTTGTCCAGGGAGGGGCTCTGTCTTTCCATACAGCGCGACATCTTCCGGCCGCTGGACCCTAGCCATCCACATTTCCCCCCTCCCTGTGCATAATTAAATTGGCTAAAGTATAACAATCCTAAAAAAATACATGTAACAATCTTAAAATATATATATATATTACAAACTTGAATAGGAAACGTAACACACTCTAAACAAGAGGTAGCTGGGGGGTAATTGGAAGCAACGGGGTGTAACTGGGGATAGCTAACGGAAATTCTGAACAAAACATTCTTAAAGTAGTTGTTGACGTCCGATAATCCAGTCCTGCAAACAAAACCTCAGTTTTCATTAGTTTTATTCTGGAGATCAGGTTTAATGGACTTAAGCGGGCACCATTTGACTTCTCCATCTTTTTTGACAGCGGCATACCCTCGCCCTGTAAGGACTAACCTCCACCCTAGTTCCCATTCTCCCAGCTCATTTCTAATTATGACCAACGGGCCTTCTTCTAACGCTCGAGTGGCCCAATGTTTTTGGGTGGGGCTATTCATCTCTTCCCCCTTGGGGAATTGATTTAGCGCTAAAAGAGCGGTCGCTAGCAGGCGTGCTTGGTCTCCCGGGGGAATGGCGTTGGCAAAACCTTCTGGTTTTGCCAGCACCTCTAATTTAGATTTCAGAGTTTGATTGGCTCGTTTGACTATAGCTTGTCCTGTGCTATTATATGGAATGCCGTGTGTTAGGGTGATGCCCCATTTCAAAACAAATGCCTGAACTGATTTGGATACAAAATTCGGGCCGTTGTCTGTTTTGATCTGATTAGGGACGCCAAGCCATGCCATGACCGTTAACCAATGTTGGATGGTCGCTTTGGAGTCAGTTTTAAGGTGTTGTGTGGCTACGATCACTCCACTATATGTATCTACAGTTACCGCTAGCCATGCTCGAGGTTTCAGCAACTGACAGAGTGTAAAATCTGTCTGTCACACCTCGCAGGCTTTAAGACCTCTGGGGTTGACTCCACTGGACCACAGTGGTGTTTTCTGACAGTGAGGACATGTGGCTACTATGTGTTTTGCATCAGTGACTGAGATCCCGTATTTCTTCGCTAGCGCTTTTGCTCCGATGTGGAGAGACTCATGTAGCTGACGGGCATCTCTCAGCTTCCACAATCCTTTTGCAGCGGCGTCTGCTTTATCATTGCCGGTTTGGAAGAACCCTTTGATTGGGTCGTGGCTGTTGATATGGATGACCGATATGGTGCCCTTTCGAGAAAAGAGTGCCTCTTCCAGCATTAGGGCTATTGTGGACGTTGACACGCCAGGTCCTGACATGGCTAAGCAGAGCTTGGCCACGAACATGGAATCGGTCACTATGTTGAGATGTTCCGTTGGGAACAGTCCACACGCCAGTACTACTGCCATTGCTTCTAGCTGCTGGACTGAAAGTGCACAATCGGTCATTTTAATGCAATGCCATTCTTCTCCTGATTGCCAGACCGCCTCCGCGGTTGAGGTCGTTGAGGATGCGTCTGTAAAGACTGTTGATCCCTGTTGGGGTCAGTCTATGATCTTCTGTGGGAGGTCGATGTTGACAACTGCCAGCATTTGAGTCCAGGGGGGCTTTGCAGCGTACTGGACTTCTCCACCAAATCCAACAAGAGCCATAGCTAGATGCTCTGGCATTGTCACTGATTGCGTTGGGAGCTGTTTGCGGAAGGGTAGGTATATCCTGGCCGGTTCCACGCCCAGGTGTCTTAGGGCGAGTTTTCTGCCTTTCATGATGAGATTACCAAGGCACTCGACTCCTGGAGAGAATGCACGTGATGGTTTTCCCAGGACTATCCATTGTATTGGTTGGGCTTTTTCAGGGGGCCCCTGGGCAAGTGCCCCTACTCCCCCTCCCTGTGTGAAATGCACATACAGATCAAGTGGAGCACCTGGGTTCCACCTGGCGAGCGTGTTTGATGATACCTGTTGCTCAGTAAAGTCAAGAGAGTTCATTGCTTCTGTCGTCAGAGTTTTTTGTTCCCATGGGTTCTTCCCTTTCAGAAGATCGTGCAGGGGAGCCATGATTTCAGGGGGTATCAGGACAATATTGCGAAGCCATTGCAAGGATCCCACTAATTGTTGCATATCATGGAGTGTTTTGATGTCCCGATGTATTTTTATTTGGGGGGGTGTTATGAAAGAGCTTGTGATCCCCACTCCCAAAAAGGTTACACATGGTCCTCTTTTAACTTTTGCGCTCGCAATTTCAAACCCGTTTGTGTGCGCCCGTCAACACCAGCGCTTCCTCCCTGTTCCCACCATGTGCATCTTCGCCCCGCCCTCTTCTTTTCCGCTTGGCGCCATCTTGGGACGTGTAGGGCGGCAGTTCAGCCCAAACCTCCTCAGACTCCGGTCTCTCCGCGGCGCCCCGAGCCTCCTCAGCCAACCCACCCCTGAAGGATACAGCTCGTTTCTGTCCCTCCGTAAGCGGCTCGGGGTTTGGGGATCAAGGGGACGCGTCGCCCTCCCACAGATCCCCAGGCTCAGCAAAACCATCACCGTCTGGGGGGTGCAAAGTCTGCTTGGCTGCCCCGACTCCCAGCTTCGGGGTGGCCGACAAATAGCTCTTCGCCGCCCTCCAGGTCTCCTGTTCTTGTCTGGCCTTCTGCAGGGCTTGTACGACTTTCCCCCATGACTTAAAGTGTTTCCCACAACCCGAGGACACCATCTCCTCAGCTAACGCCTTGGTGCATGCATCCCACACCTCAGGGTAGAGAATATCCACCAGCTGATCAATGATCCCGATTTTCAAAAGCCTCGCAACGGTGAGAGTAAAGTCTTTGAGTTCACGTTCAATACCCCACTGCTTATATAATCGTAATACAACCTCAACAAGGGCTTCCATCCTCCTTGTCGGTCCGGGAGCGTCCTCCCCGCCGGGCTGGTCCTGCCGCTTCGACCGCATGTAGGCTACAGCTGCTCCGCACCCAGGGCGTGGATGTTGCCGATGGGGGACAGTCCTGCGGGGCCAGGCGGCCGTCGCTGCTTCAGCAGCTGCCAATCCGCCAGCAGCAGCAGCAGGAGGGGGAGCAGCAGGAGCAGGCAGCAGACACCGCTCCCCGCTGCGCCCGGCACAGGCCACATCGCCCACTGCTCATGCAATTGCAATACAACCTCGATAAGGGTGTCCATCCTCCTTGTTGGTCCACTTCGGGAGCGTCCTCCCTGCCAGGCTGGTCCCACCGCTCCGGCCGCCGTTCACCCGATTCAAGGCGAATTTCCCGGGTTTCGGCACCACTGGTTGCCTTTCGGAAGGTGTGGCGACCTGGTTCAGGAACGGCACGGCGACTAACCCCAGGCCGCTCGGACCATCAGCTCACAGACACCAACGTGGTGGACGGCAAATGGCGTTTATTGGCGCGTGACGCAGCATTATATAGCTTTGGGTTTGCGACGTCACTTCCGTCCACTTACATCATGAACAAAACACTATTGGTTGTCTGGGGAGGGGCTCTGTCTTTCCATACAGCGTGACATCTTCCGGCTGCCGGACCCTAGCCATCCACACTTCCTCACTTTCAGTACATTTGAAAAACTAATATTTTTTATTTTTTTTTTTTTTTATATTTCTATTAATTTGCACTTCACCAGCTAAAAGGGCAAAGCTGACTGGCTGGTGAAAAGACCATTAGTTCATTGTTTCTTCAGCTATGATAAACTATAAGTAGAGAAATTTCACTAATTGAGAATTTTCTGAACTGAAACTCAACCAACATTTATAATTCCAAAATGACTTGGTATTGATATACTTGGTGTTTTATAATCATTTAGGGTGAAAAATGTTATTTAGCAGAAGAGACAAAAATTATCGTGTAACTAGCAGTAGGCAAAAATTAACGAAAACCTTTGTTTTTGTGTCAAGTTATTTACTGTTTTGTTATTTCTCACTGTTACATCTTTATGACTTTAAATATTTTCATTAATTGCAGATGGCATGGATAGCTAAAAAAGAAACAAACCACAAAAATATACCATTCTTTCATTCATTCATTCACCAGTACTCAGGTGGTATGGATTAAACAAAGATATCAAATAAAGATTGTTTAGTGCTCACGGCACCAGAAAGTTTAAGCTGTTGAGCACAAGTATGAGCCAACTCTTGAGGAAGTTCTTTGGACCGACTGGCTGAGTATGTTGGCTGGTTGAGCTGCAAGTTGCAGAAGAAGACTATAGATAATCAAGATAAAGACAGATGGTTGATAAGTTAGCATTAGTCCAGGTTAATTAGTATAATTTATTATGTCCTTGATTAGCAGGATGCAGCTACCATATTTACCTCTCCATCTGTCTGCAATAAAATCAAGTAAACATCAAGAAAAGTAACATACTAGGGGGCCTTGCTAGTATTTAATTTAAAAGTCAAACACCAGTGCTCTGAGTGCATCCTGGGGTTGGCTGCTTAAGTTCAGGACCAAGTTAAGTAATGGCACAGGTATCCAGTTTTGGAGATACCTGTTTGAGAAAGCTCTGCTAGGAAATTTTAAGAGTTGCTTGAACCAGCAGGTAGAGGAAATCCCCTGACAGAGCATATGCTTGGTTTTATATTTATTCTGTACAAATAGGCAAAATGTGCCTTCGTATCTGTTGCTTGTCAAAAGTCTGTATCATCCTTTGCCTGCTTATCCTGTACCAAGAGTTCAGTTTTGGTGCTGCTGCACAGTGGCATACATTAAATTTTAAGTCCACAAAGGCTTTAATGGACTTCAGTAACACCTTTCATATTTTTGAAATTATACACATGCACAAACATCTTATTAAAAGATGGCATTAAAAAACTAAATTATCACATTCAAAGGTTATGGTAAATTCAAAATCTGTAGGAATAAACCATTCCTAATTACCAAGCCCACCATGTCAGCTCAGCAACCTTTGAGAAAACACAGCAACCTTCATAAACACAGTCTTCTAGCAACCTGAGGTTCTTGTTTTTGCTGGAGGAAGTATGCCAAGAAAAATTGCCTGAAGTCATCCTTTTGAAAACAGAAGGATAAAATGTAATAATAACAAGGACTTCCTGTCCCCTCTTCTATATAATTAGGTTTTAGGGCATTAAACGACAACATCAAAATGTTTGGGCAATGTATGCTTAATTATGCATATATTTGACTAAGAACATATAATGTATGGATAGTATTATAAAGTTCTAAAAATGCTGAAAGTAGCAGTCTGGTGATAGAAAACATACTTTTCCTAGACCAATATGACTGAACTATCACAAAGCATGGATGTAGATAAAACCTAACATTGCAGGCCTAATTCAGGAGTCTGCTGGTCTGAAAGAAATAGGATAGATGCAATCATATAACTTCCAGCTTTGCAAGGGCTTTCTTTCTCCTCGAGGATGTAAGGAATCCTTTTGTTCATATTCTGTAGTAGAAACCTAAAGGACTGAAGCAATCTCACTGTGAGGAAGTAGGCAACTCAGATGAGTTCCATTTAATAAATGGAATTAGTTTATAGCAGGATGGTAGCACATTTTCTAGACGAGCTTTCCAAGGACAAGCAAATTCACATTTGGTTCAATAATATTCACTTACACAGCAGGAAAGAATCATTACTCTATTGCAGCAGTGAGAAGTGCCTTTTAATAGCTTAAGTTACTTTGTTTGTCAGACAAGATGAGCATGGTAGTTCTTTTTGACCTTAAACCCTATGGATCCATGCTTTAAGCTGTAGAGGCCCTTCTAGGTTTGTTGTTGATGTTTTTATTTTTGCTTTTGTTTTTTAATGGACTAAAATTTAAACATTGTTTTGAAAGATTAGAAACATACTTTTTTTCCCTCCCTACTAAAGACAAGGAGGCAGATGCTTCTATGACTCTGAGAGGGTTTCTCTCAGTGACAGGTCATAATTACTGCTGGGCTTAGCTGCAGAGGTCACACCTCCATGTGGTTCCAATGGATGCCCACCTGGGTAACAAAGTCGAACTTTGCCCCACCAGGGGCTTTGCCTACCCTATTGATGGGCCTCACCAACACTTTGATAGTATATTCCATCTTGGTGGTACAAATTCAGGCATGATCTGCCGGTCATGCAATCATCGCCTAAAAAACCCCTCAGCCCACAGGTGTAAAATGATGGGCAAAGCTGGGTAGCCCCGGAGGGCGTAGCTGCTTGTGCAATGACCAGCCTCTTCAGTGGGAGTCTCGTGACAATTACCATTAATCATGGTGCGTCACCCACCAAGGCAATCGCTGGCTGGGCACAGGTGGATGGGCTGCCTTCACTTAACCCAGAATAGGAGCGTGCAGTGAATTCAGATACTTGCTCAATAACTACCCACCCTTTTTAAAATCTCCAATTTCATTTCAGACATAGCATCAAAAATTTCTCTACCCTCTCAGACTAATCTTTATTTTAAAAGGCTTCTACAATCTTTGACTAAAATTTTTTTCAGTAGATTAGAAGTCACATCTAACAGATACAAGTATGTATAATGAATTGGTCTTTGCAGCACATACTGTATGGCAAAAAGTAATGAATATGAGGCACTAAATAGTATTTTATAAGTTCACATCAGATTAGTATGGTGACAAGGAAATGTTGAATTATGCAGTTTGATTGACTACAAAATTGGGGGAAATAAATTATTTTCATTTCTGTGACACTACTTTAAGAGCTAATAATAAGTGATGGAGAGCTGACTGTTGTATTCTTTCACTCCTGTGAAAATAATTAGCACCTCCCAACTTCTGTGAATAGTGAAGGAAAAAGCAGAGACAATGGTTAGATTGTGTTTATTTTTGTGAATTAATTTTCCAGTGCAGACTGTCTGCTGTCTTCCAAAGGAGTGGAATTTGCTAGAAATATTTCTAGAGAATAGAAGTATCAAATACAAAAATAGTGTCACCCAGTGGTCAGGACTTATCTTATTTTTATGCTCAAAACAACAAATTCATTTCCCAGGAAATGCTATACTTATTTTGACTGGAGTTAGGTGTGTCCTGGTTCAATGAAAGGACTCATGTCCACTTAACCAGAATTCTTCACCATAGCCTTTGGTTTTTTTTCATGCTCAGTAGTTTTGCCAGTGATGCAAGTACAATTCAGTTCTGTGAGCAAAGTGGTTTTGAGAAAGCAATAAAAGTTCTAATTGTCTGTAAAGTGAGTACTTCCTTAGAGCACACATGAAGAAAAAGTTGCATAATAGAAAAATCTGAGTTTTCCTCTGTTCAAATTTCACATTTTTTTATCCTTAGGTAAATAAGATTTTTGGAAATTTGGAAAGAGAATTCAAATGATTCGTGGTTTACAATGCTGATGTGACTTCAATTTAGCTCAGTTTCTTACATAGCTGTTGTCCCAAACTTCCTCTACCTTACCAGTGCATATCAATTACACTAATGAAATTCTGACCAAAATCTTGTGATTTCTTTGGTGGCAAGTGTTGACACAGCTTGCAGCATAGTTAGAATCCAGGCAGATTGTTTGCCTTAATTTGCTTATGAGCTCTGGTCAAAGATAAACTAACAGTTCTCCAGTATCTTCCAAACTAATTTCATTATAATCAAATATGTTCTTTCACCATTCAGTGCAAAAGAACATCCTCCAGTAGTAGCGGGTGAAAACACAATGTATGTGAAACACAAGAGTCAAATCTGGTGAGTTTTTCAAAAGGACAGAATCAAACACCAACAACAAAAAAAAAGCTTCTTTTTTATTATTTTTTTTTTTTAATTTGACCTGTGCTACATATGGTAAAAACTATTACCTCCAACATTATGGTAACAACTAATGCTTCCTAACATTATAAGAAATATTGATATTATGTATAAAAGACAATGTTCAAGATATTTTGGGGAATGCCTGAATCAAAAAAAATATAAATGTAATTGGAAGTTTTATACTTCTTTTTAAGAACAACTAGGATTTATTCCAAGCTGTACATTACATTTCTTTAAGTAAAAACACAATGGTAGCTGAAGGTGTTCGCTACAATGAAATGTATTTTTCCTACATCTTACCCTGAGGTCAAAACTCATCTTATTTCATCATCATGACAAATGATCTTATAGGCCAAAACTAATAGTATTAAAAAGGCTTCTACAAAATCTCTTGTGGGTTATGCTGAATCAGAAAAGCACTGAACAAGAACACATCCTCAATTTCATGCGTAGCACAGAATGTTTAATTTGTTGTAAATTGTATAAATAGTGACACAAAAGTGAAGGCTAGAAGCAGTGGAATGGACTTTTTGAGTTAAAGCTGTGATGAATTCCATTTATTGGAAACAAAGAAAAAAGGATACTAACAATAGGAAATAGCTAATTATTTGATTACACTCCAGTGTTAATCAGTTTTGTAACCATTATGCTTACCAGTTCCTACTAGTCAAAATGTGTCAGATATCTCAAACAAAATAAAATAACCACAAAACTCCAAATTAAATTGAAATTACATTGAAAAATATATGGAAGCTGAAGATATTTTATATCCAGTTATATTCAGGTATAATTAAGAGACCTGCTAGCAAAGTAGAAGGGAAGAAAATTATTTAAAATTGTGCTTATATTTGCCTTACAAAGCTGAAAATGTGTTACAACTGCTGTATTTTCAAGTAAATCAGAAGAGCTCAGCACTGTTACAACTGGCTCATGAAGGCCTATTCAGAATTTGAAGAATAGAAAGAAACTGTATACACAGTGCTTTTCTGCTAAAGCCTTCTGTCCCATGAGGGCAACAAAGTAACTTCTTATTCTGTTAAGCATGATAAGCAGCATAATTTTTCAAGAATTATAAATTCCTGCAAATGCCTGTTAAATCCTTGCTCAGTTCTACTTTGGGAGATATGCTGTATGCTTACAGGAGAGCTGTAGGCCTTTGAGACTAATACTCTGCAGCCAGCTCTAAATTAACTCCTTTTCCTCTTTCCTCACAAGTCAGTGAATCAACCAAAGTAACAAGGACATTTTTTCATATATCTTCCTTTGTGGATTTACTTCTTCAGATCATGCTATTTCATTGCCCACTGTCATAATTTATAAGCATAGACTGTTTTTGAACTTTGGATCTTCTTACTACAGAAAGTAGGAAGGAATTTTCTTTTAAAAGTGATCATCAAAAGTGATGACCACTAACCAAGTATTCTAGTCTTTTTGCCTTGTGTAATTCCAGCATAAGGCTGCTACTTATCAGAACAATTTCCCTTCTATTTTTTTCTCATTTCTGCAGAATGGAAAATGAATTTTCTGGAAAATTAGCACTTAAAAAATATTACTTTTAAAATGAAGAAGTTATATTCACTCAAGAAAATAACTTACCTATTATTAGCACTTCCTCATGTCATGAATCTTGGTATTGCTATGACATCTCAGACATGAATTATTGTGGAAAAAAAATGTAAGAGGGTGGAATAGTATTTTGTAATATAGCTTTTCCTGAAACATGTCTTAAAAGAGTTCAGATTCCTTACTAAACAGCAGAACCAGTCACAGTCATTCTTGCTTAGCTAGGTGATAATAAGTGGGTATCACTAGGTAAGTGAAAATAAACTTTGCAAAATTGAAATACAAAGAAATAGAAATTAAATATGAGCAAGATGGAATGCATAAAATATGTACTTCACTATTCTGAGTTCAAGCAAAGTTCAGTGGCTTATTGCTTCAGTGAAGAAAAACATGGGCATGGAATCAAGCTTGCATTAGCAGAAACCTATCAGAGGTATCTTCTGGCTTCTAAACTGATGTGATTTAATATATGTACCATAATAAAAACATGGGCAGTGGATATGCATTCTACATCTTGCTGAGTACATTAAACTCCTCCACAGTAATTTAAGACACCTGAATAGAATTCTTAGAAGAAAGCTTTTCAGGCCAGAGTGTGAGCAAGAATGAAGAGAAAAAGCCTTTTGTACATAGTGTAAGTAGTAGCTTCAGGTTCACATAATTAAAAACAGCTTTGTGTGCTAAGCTCAGCTGCCTGTTTCTGGGCATTAAGTGTGTTTTAGAAAATGCTCATAGCAAACTCAAGAAGTCCAGAGTAGCATATTTGCATGTTTTTTGGGGGGTTGTTAAGGGGTTTTTTATCAATTTGTTTGGTCATTACCATCTTCATCATACAACCAGAGAATAAGTACTATTAAACTATTAAGTACTGTTAAACAAGGAATCAATAAGTTCTGTAAACTGGTTTTACCTCACTTTGGACAATTAACCTTCAAAATTTCAGAAAGACCTGAGAACCACCTTCAAGACTGACAGAGATACAATTGCAAAAGTTTCAATGACAGGCTGCCATTTCTTTGGTACTAAAAATTGTAATTAGTTACTCTCTCCTCTTGTGTCCCAAAACAAAAATCAAAGCAAAACAAAACAAAACAACAAAACATACAATCCCCCCAAAAAAACCCCAACAAAAAATAAATAAATTACACCAAACTTTTGCAGATTTTGCAAGCACCTCAAAGCTTGTTCTAATTTACACTTCTGTAACATTTAAAACAGGCTCTGCTTCATTTCATCACCAGTTATGACTAATGAATCCAAATTCCCTGCTGTAGGTTAGGGGGAGGAATCAAAACCTTGTCTGAATGGGGTAGAATTGCCCTTCACTAAAGCAGGCAATCATCTTCTGTGCTAATTAATGAACATTCCTCTCATCCAGGGCTGCCAGAGGGATTTTGTGTAGAAAAAAAAAAAAAAAAAAAAAAAAAAAGAAACAATTTATTGCAATCACTTCATACTCCCTTCTGGCTGCCAGTTTCTCTTCTCAGACATGCTCAACCATTCCTGATTCTCTTTATTTTCATTGTTCTGTGAATATACTGATGATGACTTTAAGTGAAGCTTTTGAGATGGTTAGTCACAGCTTCTATCCATCTTCAGTGTGATAGAAAGCCCACTCACAAGATGAAAAAGTAGCAGGAAGAAACTGAATGGAATTTGTTGGTAAAAAAAAAAATAATAAAAAAATCAGTAAGTAAAAGGGAAGAGCAGTTGACTGAGGTGAGAAAGAGATCAGGAACTCAAGGAACCTGGAACAAAAAAGAGATTGTGATCTAATATGGTAAAGCAAGTGGGAGGACTCTGCTGAACTTTTATCATTACTCCTGGCAAAACCTCCAATTACAAATAGATTCCAGATAATATAAGAAAGGTTCAGATTTCCACATAATGTAGACTTAGCTATATAGGCAAGAGAAATGATTCAATGCATTTTTCTTAAACCATTTATCTGTCTGTTGTATGGATGCTTATACCACAGAAACATAAGCATGTATTCAACACTTGAGATATATTGTTACCCTTTTAAGTATTTTTTTTTTTTTCTCCAAGATGCCACTTTGCAATTTTTATATGTGCAATATTCTAGTGTTCTAATCATGTAAGGTCACAGAACCATGGAATTGCCAGAGTTGGAAGGAACCTCTAGAGATCATCTAGTCAAATGCCTCCACTAAAGCAGCATTGCCTAGAGCACATTACTCAGGACTGCATTAAAGCGAATCTTGAATATCTCCAGAGAAGGGGGCTCCACAACCTCCCTGGGCAGCCTGTTCAGTGTTCTGTCACCCTCACCACAAAGAAGTTTTTCCTCATATTTAAATGGATCTTCCTATGTCAGATTGGATTCTGTCCAAATTACTAGTATGAGTTAAATTCAGAAAAGAATTTTGACCAAATAAAAAAAGAATAAGATGAGAGAAAAACAGAATGTCGACTTTTTTAAATGAAAGCTTATTTCAGATTTTTGTTTCACAGTTTTGATTTTATTTCAGAATCAATCTAATTCTCAAAAGATTAAAAAAAGTAAAATAGATAAGGAAAAAAAAATCTGTTTTGTTTTTTATTCTTTTTTTAGTTTTGAAAATTAAGAGAAAAATGTGCTATGACCAGAGGAATAAATTAAATCTTATTTTCTAATAATCAGCATATCTTAAAATAAATTCAGCAGTCTAATTGAAATTTTCTTTGCCTTCAAGTATTCTACAGTAATTTCTCTGATTCTTTCAATCACAGCTCTATGGACTCTCCCAGCAACACCCAGTGTTATCTGCTATGTTATCAAATCATCATCTGGGAAAGAGATAGGGCATACTGTTATTGCTTCTGGTCAGCCAGAGTTCCAAGAAGAACTTCTGAACTCAGACTACATTTTTCTCAAATACTGGGGTTCATCTTATCTACCCATCTAAAAATTTTCCTATGTAGTGAAAAGGAACAGAATATCCTTGAGACTGAAACCCTTCCTGTATATTTTGTATTATATACATTTCCAGAAGTTGTTAAGGTGGGACTGATAGGTGGAAAAACAGACTCTGGTATGAACAAAAACCTTTATTTAAGAAATCAACTTCAACTTACCTCTTCCCCAGAAATGGAATATTTTGCTAAAAATAGGAATCTCTATCTTTTTTGTGAAAATCTATTTTCTCCAAGATAACTTTATTCTTGAAAGAAAAAAACGCTGGTGCTTCAAAACTACCTTTGCAACAAAACTTTATTTCAAGAGGAGACAGATGTTTGAACATTGCTTGATGTGAAACTTTTCCATTTAAGAAAAAATGTATAAAATATAAATGAATATCTATTAATACGTCTATGTGAAAAAAAAAAAAAACAACACAACAAAACAATAAAATGCTTGCAAAAGCGCTTATATGGCACTCATTTTTATTCACATTCTCTTTCCTCAGTGGAAAGAATCACTGAGAGTATATGAAAAAAACTAATAATTGTGAGGATGTTCAATTTAAACTGGCTTTCTCTCCATTTTCTGTTGGGCCGGGTAAATATATTTATGCTTGAGAACTCTGTTCTACTGTTTGGGAAAGGTTATTCTTCTTGTGGCAAGGCCATCTGGCCATCCATCATTGTGTCAAATCTTGGCTTTACTCAGCTGGTGACTATTTTCTTCCCTGTTCAGGACAGTGAGTTGACCCATTCTAATATGGTTTAAAGGGAATCCATCAGCTGTTTTCTCTGTTGTCTTATTAATGAGGTCTATACAAGTTTTTATTTTGTTTTGTTTTTCTGAAGAGCTGAGTCTTCACCTGCTAAATAGCTGGACATTTATTGTTTATGCTGGACACAAAAGTGACTTCTGCCTACTTTCCTATCTTTAGCTGTATTTTTATTATGCATTCAAAATCTTCTTTATTGTGACTGAACAAAGTGTTCTCATAATGGAGAATTCTGCTTATAAAGAGGAAGTTTTTTTATTCTTTGAATCTATTTAGGTCAGTGTGAATTTTACTCATTGCTTCAACTAGAGTAGACAATCTCTGTGTGCTAATTCACTATTTTAAATTGTTTACATTGAAAACATCAATATTTACACAAATGATAAAATTGTTACAGTTACAGAATTGCATCATTCTATGGTACTGCATAGGGAAATGTTATCAAAATGCTTTCAGCAAATTTGACCTCTTCAAAATTGCTAATTGAAAAAGAATACTTCTACCTGCACATACCCTAGCCTGATTCAATATTTAGTATATTTATGCTATCACTCTTCTGTATCTTTGTATCTACTCTCAATTCATGTTATAAATGAAAAAAGATTGAGGCCTTGCAATTATAGCTCACCAAAATGTCACCATATTCAGTATGGAGGGATGAAAATTCTTTTTGTTTTGAAACTCAAATGTAGCATGTGAAGTTCCATGCAAATTACCAATTTTTTCCTCTATAAAAATAGAAATATTAAGCTTGCTTTTTTATCTTTGAGGGAGAGGATTTGTATTATTATGGAATAAACTGGTCATGTTAATTTCATTGTTGATGCTGAAATGGAAATTTCTATCTAGCTCTATCTCAAGCAGAGAAATAGATACAGAGTTGCAAATAAACTTAAGACAAAACCTTGTTTCTGAGTTGCACTAATGCTTTACATAACGCCTCAAACCACATGACTAAATTTCAGGACCTCAAACTCAGAAGGAATTTAATTTCAGCACAGCCCAACATTTTGTAATTCTAACCTATTTTAAAATCAGATTGTGCATCAGGTACTAATGAAAGTGGATACTGAAACATACTATGTATTGCATGTATTGGCATTCCTTTTCCAGACACTTCCACACAGTTATACTGGAAGTAAAATTGAAAATTTGCATATGAAGAAGAGAGTAGATTAATTTTCCAACAATGAAAAAAACTGGGATGGATAGAAGAGAAAGCGTTTTGCCAGGGGGAGCAGAGGAAAACATACTGATCTGTGCTATGTTAGTATGTGGCATGTGCATGGTGTCTAGATCCTCACTGCGTACCAGGCTGCTTCTTAAAAAGAAAACATGCCTCTCTACTAGGTGCACATTATCACTGTTATTTCACAGTTGAATCTTTGGTTGTGTGTGTCTACTGATATAATTGATGATTATTCCATCCAAAACTTCTTCAAAGACAATTATCCTTGCTTCTTGTTTTACCTGTGTCACACTTGTTTTCTCTATCTTGACCACTATTTTGCTACCACACCAAACACAGGCTATTTGTCTTTATTCTTCAAAATCTTTAATGATCAATTCTCAGCTTCTGTATCATCTCCCATTATTAGGTTGTTTACTTCTGTGCAATTATATTAGAATTTCAGCATCACTTTGGAGTAAAGATTTTCATGCTATATTTTTGAACTTTTACTCCTGATGATCTTTTATTGAAGACAAGATCTTGTAAAAAAGAACCTCATTATCTGTTGAGTCCCTCTAGATAACTGCCCCAGGAGCTGGCATGCTAAGACAATGATCTGTCAGTATGACTATCATTATTCACGTACTGTCTCATGGTAATGACCTTAGTAGAACACTTTGGCAAGCAAACTTTATGGATCAAGAGATTTATTTTCTTTAATGCTGTGCTTGATACAACAGTTAAGTCAATGGAAGCTCTAAGTCAGTGTAGGGGCTACCATGATCACTTTAGAATAAATGAGTCAGTGATTATCCAGACAATATTAAAGCTGCTAAATCTCTAACCACTAATTGGCAACCTTTAGGATGATCAAGTGGCAGCAGTTTATCTTAGTAAATTTCAGCTTTAAGATCTGACCCTCTGAAGCAAAAGAAATTTAAACCTGTCTCTCTCATGTCTCGAATGGTGAGACACCGGAACAGGTTGCCCAAGGAAGTTCCTGTTGTATTCAAGAGCAGGTTAGATGGGGCTCTGAGCAATCTGCTCTAGTGGGACGTGTCCCTGGCAATACAGGGCGGTTTTGTCTAGATAATCTTTTAGGTACCTTCTAACCCTAGCTATTCTATGATTCTATGACTTTCAGACAAAAAAAGGGCTCATTCCACCAGTTAGTACATTAATCTTACTTTTGCTTGTCCCTGTCTTTCTTTACAAGACATTAAAAATATAATGTCTCAAAAATGCCACAACACTTTGTTGAGTAAATGTCAAAATGAACTGTTTTGACATTTCTGTAATATAAATATTTTGATTCAGCCAGAAGTAATTGCAAATTCAATGCAAATTTATGACTAGTTACTGAAACTGCTGATTTGCCAGAGGTAAGTTGTTCAGTTCTGCTTGTGACTCTCAGGTTTTTAACAGCTTTAGTAAAATTCCTTTTATAAACCTGGATGAAGCCCCTAGTTATATGAAAGCTTGTATTATTGTTGTTAGTATCATCATTAGTTAATGAAATTTTCATTTAATTTCTAGACATCTACACATAAAGCTATCCCTTTGTTAAATGCCTCAAGAATTCGCAGTCTGTGGAGTGTGCAAGTCTTGTGAAGATTTATTCATCACTAAAGAGTTAAAACAGTTTACTTTTTTTTCCACAATCATTTTGTAAATGCAGCTGGATATGTTTTTTTTTTTTGGTTTGGTTTGGTTTGGTTGGGTTTTTTTAAATCTGTGTTTCCAGTTTGAGTGTCTTTCATTTAATCAGATTAGTATGTATCTGTAAGAATAGGTATGTCTTTATGTGTTAGGCATGAGCCTTATGGAACTATACATAATGCATAAGAACAAACACATGGAGTCCCATTCAGCTATTACTGAAGAAAACATGTATATGAACCATAATGTTACAGTTTTGATGAGTGTTTTATGTTGGAATCAAACACCGCTTTGTAGGGGGTTTTTCATGATGGCATCTCAGAGAAGCTTTGGGGCAATTCTGCAGCTCTTCCTCTGGTGATGTGTAAGAGGCTGTAATGGGTGCCAAAAGATTAATCATTGTTGCATATTGTCCAAGAATCTACCATGTCCTCATTGTCATATGCTGTGAATTAAAATCACACTAAGGCAAGGTGCTCAATCCCTCAGAACCTTTGTACCTCAATAAGAGAAAGCAACTTAGGTGATGGTGCTAACCTTTGTTTTCATGGAAAAAGATGAAGGCTCGACAAGGGTAGTTAATATCCTCCTAACTGACTTCAGTATCTTTGAAAAGCAAATAACTCAAAAGTGGAAGCTTTAGTGGGATGAATGATGAACAGTGGCATATGACATAGTTGAATCACTGTTTTATGTTGCCATCATCTTAATTCTCAATAACTTTCATCAGTTTCATTAACTGAGTATGTGAAAGAAGTGGTAGTAAAATGCAGGACAGCTCTGCAATTCACTAATGTAGCCTGTAAAACGTTACAGTTTACTGTTAAAAAGCTAAGAAAGAATTAAAATAGAATGTACTGTATGAGAGCTTTGAGACTGAAAACGATAAACTAGAGATGGACACGTAAATTGCCCAGTCACTTAAGTAGAAAAATCAGTTAGAAATAACCACAGTAACCCAGCAATGTGCACTGAGAAACTGATAATTTTTCATTATTATGCCTCTATCAATGTCACTAGATGTTTATAGTTTTTTATATATATATATATGTGCACAGTTGCTTTACAAAAGGAAACATATATATACACACACACAAATGCTAAATCAAAGTTCACACTTCAGAGATTTGTTGTCTACAGTACAGATCATGCTGTGAACTTGATATCATAACTAATGATTTTGGTGTGGATTTTCCATTAAATGAAAAGGAGATTCAACCAGAAAAAAGTATCAGCCCATGTGGTGTCCCAGCAAAAACAGTCCTGTGGCCCTGACTATTCCCCACCTGAACTGCACTCAGTTTTTTTTACAGTATTTGGTGATTTTGGATAAGTCTTAGATATTTGTATGTATGTTCAAGTGCAACAACAGGATTCAAATGGCATATTGTACTTTTGGGGACACTGTGACATCAATAAAACATCAGACAAAATTTTACCAAACTTGAATCTGATTTCAGTTGCTTTTGTTTATCAACTCTAATAAGTAATAAGTAAGTAAGTAAGTCCCTATAGCAAGTTGCAATACAAATTAAGCATTATCAGGCCAGAACATGTCAATCTGAAGATGAAAATGTAGACAGACTGAAAGTCTTCATACACACAGAAGAGAAATACACAATGATGCTTTTAAAAGACAGAAAGACAGAAAAAAACATACAAGTAACATTTTTCTTGAGTCTTGTTCCTTTTTTGAACAAGGTTTTGATTTTATTTAAACTGAGTTGCATTATTTTTTTTTTGAGATTTATTTTTAAAAATATAATTTTGTAATTTTCACTTCTGTAAACATTTTTGAAATGTATGAATTAATGAAGGCATGATAACAAAACAAGATAAAATAAAATAAATAACCTGCTTTCCAAAAAGTTTGCACAAGACTAAAAAGGCTGCAGTTCTGTGTTTGGCTGATTCCCACAAAATGTTATGAGTCTTTTGAATGGCACAGGAAATTTGGTGGTATTTTTGTCTGTCTGGTCTCTTGATTTTAGTCATTAACATTTAGATTTTAGTGTAGTTTTCATCTAACCTGCCATTTTAAGAGTATCTGTGTACAGCAGAGAAAATTGCAGTTATGTTAACTATGTAGACATAGCTGTAAATTTCTACACAGTTCATATTCGGAGTGTCATACAAACACATCGTATTTTTGAAAACACAGCTCTGTTATGCTTTCCATATCAATGAAAAAAATGGGATTGTGTGATTTTTTCCTCTCTCTGCAGCATGCCAAACAGAATGTCTAACTTTTAATATTAATTTCCTTCCTCATTTTACTACCGTGGTAAATAGACCACAAAATTGAGTTTGCAGAGATATCAGTAGCTGAGGATATCCTCAATTTCTTCATAAAAAAAGTGGGATTACTGTGTCACATGTTCTTCCTTAGCTGTTGAGCTTCTAGATTTCATGCAACTACCTGAGCTACTTAGAGGAGTTTAATTTCCAAGACCTGGGCAGCCTGTCTACCTTTTTACACACTTAATAAAACCAGAGAGAAAGAATTACAGATTTAAATGGAAAAAATGCTTATGGAAAAAGTAACAGAGGGTTTTTATTCTAAAAAGGGTTCACATTTGTTTCTAATATGAACTTTGAATATAGCATGGAAAATTGAAATAGTATTTTTCTTTGAAGGCTGCACCAACACAAAAATAAATGGAAAGTGTGATTCAGGATTGCAGAGAATACCCAGCATACCATAATTAAAATATGAGTAATTTATAAGCAATTACTTCTCTCTACTTGGTTTAATTTTCTTGGGGTAAAATAATTACCTCAGCACTGTTTGCCTCAATTTATTTATTTCTTTATTATTTATAGTTTTTTTTTTTCATCTCGGTATAAAAGATAATGCTACTTTTATTTTACAAACTGCTGGGTTTAAAATGTTATCCAAAGGTTTGGAGTAATCAGTAATGACAAGAGATAAATGGAAAATATGATTTCTTAAGCTCAGGAAAAGAAAGAACTCTGTGAAACAAGTCTTCCAAAGAATTTGGAATTAGTTTATTTGTTTATTTTTATTTGTTTATTTTCACTCAAATTTGAATGAGTAAGCCACAATAACATGAAAATCTAACTATACACAAGATGCAAAGTAGCAACCAAACCCATCCTTTAAATAATCATGATATGACGACTATTATTATTGAGGTGCTTAACATGCAGTGACTTCTGCTTTTTCTTGCCCTCCTCACCCCCTATGGGATACTGCACAATGCTCAATGCTTTATGCTGCATTCCTGCAATTTACAAACAACTCCCTCTTGCCCTCAGGTCTGACATTTGTTTCTCAAGACATCCTTGGAAAGACTTTAATTATTTTAAATTCCCATAATTAATGATAACAGCAATATCTAAGCCTGAAATTATATAACTGAGAAATTAGACATAAAGATAAGAATTTCTTTAGAAAGCAATTTGACTAGACAGCAATCCAGGTGCCTTATGTCCAAGGAAGCCACCTTTAAATATCATGGAACAAAAAGAAACGTAGATTGTTAAAATGCACATCACAAGTTAAAAATCAGCTTTTAAATCCTGTTTTCTTTTGTTCTCAACTTACTACTGTATTCAATTTCTGTATTTTTTATTATAATTTTATGAAATTCAAAAGGGAATTTCAAGGTGACTACTCTTACTTAAATTTGGCTTCACACTGTTTTCTAAGAAAATTAATTTGGAGGTTTTTGCATGTTTTTGATGTTCACAAAAAATATATATTTTTTTTTTTCTGCAGATTTTAACTCTCCTCCCCTTAAGCCATCACAACTGCAATTACAACATAAAGCAAAAAATATAAGCATGTGTCTGTAAGTCCTCCTTAAGAGGTAAAATGTTGTTTAAAATACCTATTTCCATTGGTATTAATAACGGACATTGGAGGTAATTTTATATTTGAGCAAGTCAGAAAAGTATCTCTTCCTGTCATAAAAGAGAACTAGAAATTTTCTTGCGACAGTATTAGTTAATAATCATGACAGCTTAGTAAGCTATTTTTACTAAATATTTTAAATGTTAACTTCTTTTTATCTTTTTGAATTAGCTAATAACACACAATGTCTTTTAAATATATTTGCTATTTAAACTATTTTGAAGATTAGTTTACAAAAATAACATTTTGTCTTTAGCTTGTCTGCAAGTAGTTTATGGAACCACTTTTAAATACATGCCATTTTGTTTAATTATTTTAATTTTTATATCTACTGTCTGGATGGTTATCCATTTCTCATCTTCCTACATATATGTATTTTGGCCATCTTTAATCCTTTATGTATTGCTTTTGCCAGAATGATATTCAGCATTTCTCCCACTCTTCAATCAGATACAAGTTCTTTGTATGTATGTAATTTCTTATGCTGCAGAACTAACTCAAACTTGAAAATTTAATAACCTTGAATTTTTTTTCTTTAGTTATAAAAGAATCAGAGGAAGCATACTCTTGGTGAAAGACAGCACTTTGTATAGAGATAGAAATAGATTATTAGCAAAAGTGTGTCCTTAATCATATGCATATGATCAGGTTGGCATCACTTGAGAGAACTTTGTGGCATACTCTATTATGCAGCATAGGCATAAATATCTAAGTAAGTATTGTCCTGTTACAGGAATGTGGACAGCTTCTTTGGATTCTCTAATGGACAGCAGTATTGAGTTTATAGCTACCTCTCTGATCTTTCTCAGGAGCTTATGTGAAACTTGTTTGACTTTTCTTAGGGATCACTGACCCCTGGTCAATCCATTTTTGTGGTCTAGGTGAAAAAGATGGTAAGCAACAACCTTAGAGGGAAGTGCCTGGACTTGTTCTATGAAAAAAAATACTTATACCACCTGTAGCTGTGTTCTTAATTAAGGTACCTACCTAATATATCTAAGCATAGAAAATTCTAAGAGATAGACTATTCCTCTCTATCTTGCAGCCAAAGATCCTGACTATCAACTTCTGGAATGTGTTATGAAGAAGTGACTCATTTTGTCAGTTAACTATTTAAGAATCAGCCCCCAGTTGGAACCAAAAGTTAAATGCTGAAAGTTAATCAATATCAACAATTCTCTCAGCAACTTTTCAATGAAAACAGTAGAAAAATCTTTTCCATACTAGAATATGACACATTATCCCCTAATCCTTTTTCCTTACCAACAAAAAATTGAGAACTCACCACATTAGGTAGGAAATTAACATCAAGCACAAACCTGGAGAAGAGTTGTTTCTGCTTTTAACTTATTAGCAAGTTGAGATAAGCTTATTAGAATCCTTTATATCAACCAACTAATTAATCTGTGAACTTCTTGTATTATTTTTCATTATCTAATCTTTTGTGAGATAAACTGTGAGATAAGATTGTGAGTAAGAGATCTGTTTTCTGCAAATAATTTGCAATGTGTGCTGAATTAATGCTCTTTCTAGTGAAACCTGTTCACTAGAATATTAATGGGAAATTAATGAAAAAAGGACATAATCACAGTAAAAGTGAATTTATTTTAAACATAAAGTATTGATTTTGATTTGCTTAGGTGGTAGTAACTGGCTTTCCATGCTAGTAAATTTAGCAGAATTTATCTTTAAAACAGTAGTGGTCAATGAGAAATAAACCTTACTTCTGTGTCATTAAAGTAAATGGTAATTCTTGCTTTTATATATAGTGGCCACAGGACTGTGTTCATCATAAGTTGCTTTCAACAATATTTTTTTCATATTCACAACAGTTTACAAGTGTTAGACAGTCTCCCAGCATGCTCTGGTCTGTATAGTACCACTTTTATGTCTGCCCTTTCTAGCAAAAAATGGGCTCAGTAGCAAACTTGGATCATTAATCGAATAGTAGGTGATAATGTGAGATTTCCTAAGAGTAATACATAGAAAGGAATTGGAAATGAAAAACAAAGGTGAATATTTTCCAGGATAAAAGAAGACGTTAGTGGAGTAGTGGTGATGCAGAAAATTCTGGAAACAAAGTACCTGACACTCTGACACCTAGAGCAGTCAATAACACCTTTTCATCTTCCCATTCTGAGGGTCTACTCATTGGCCTTTTAGAGTGGTTACGATAGTTTTATGGCCCCTCTTTATTTCTAGTTATACATATTAGTGTTTACGAAAATGAGGAATGAACAAAATACAGCCAAGAGATCCTAAGGATTTATCTCTTGCAGGGGTTGAGTATAGCTGCAGTAGTTCAACATTTAGAGGTTTAAATTTTTGGACATAATTCTCCAACTTATCTCCTTTCATGAAAAAAAAAATTAAAAATCTGGGCTTTTCTCAGGCTGACTATATTGATACTTCTCACGGCAGATGTTAGAAAAGAGAGTAAACCAGTGTGTATGTTGTAGGGATTCAGCTGCTCTGATTCTCATGTGCTTCATCATGATACACCAGCATCAATGTACTTTTTGTATTTCCCTATCAAGTCAGCACTGTGGCTTGTTTCAGCAGATACAGTTGGCTTCATGCTGTGTGCTGAATATATTTTTATTTTGGTAAGTGCACAGTAGCCATAGTGCTGAGGATGATGCAGATACAAATAACTCTCAGTCGTGCAAGCTTGTCCAAGGATCCATGGGGAATGATTGCTGTCATGTTTTGAGTGCACTACTGTGGTTGATTCATTCTGGAGTATGCGTGAATCTTCACATTCCGACTTGTCCTTTCAGACTTCTCTTTAGAAATCAGATTTCTTTTCATATTCATGAGCTCAGAATTTTCTATACAAATCTCCCTTCCATGTATCTTTTCAACAATTACATGCCTCATCTCCTTTTTTTTTTTTTTTTTTTTTTAATCCTTGTTCTGAACATTCTGCATAATAATACATATTATTTAAGTGTACCCTATCATGGTACAAGCATAATTAATTTAGATGACAGAAATTTAGTATATGTAGGAAAATCTTTGTAAAAAATTCCTGTTTTCCCCTGCCTGTTTATCAAAGAAGCACAGCCTTTACTTGTACCTGATTTATACTTCTCTGAGAGAATCTCTTTGCACCTTATGCCTGCAGTCTGTTTTCATATTTTGAGGTGTCTGACCTGAGGTCAGGGAGCAGTATCAGAGATTCACTTTCACCTACCTCTGAATGAGGAACTTGTTTGGAAAGAGAAAAAAGCTCTAAAGGAGGTCATGTCTCTATTCTTTTCCTTACTCGTACAGAGACAGCCCTAATTCTTTGCAATGGCTTCTTATCATAGATGAGAAAGAAAGAGCAAATCCACCTCAACCGTAAATGTAACCATTGTGAAGATGTGAGAGAACTGAAAGGAACTTGTGTCTTTAGCTGCAAATGAGGGGGTAGAGAAAAAGAAAAAAAATTGATCTTATTCCAAACATAAAATTACCAATTTGAATTGAAAGTAACTTGAATTCCAAGGCTGGGATTTCTAAAAATTGTAATGATTGAAACTCTATGCAAAGAAAAACAAGGAAACAAATAAATAAGGTTCTGTCACCAGTTTCCAATATATGAAGCAGTGAAAGGATACAGTATGAATGTTTTCAGGAGACTGCAATGAAATAGGCATAATTCTTTAACATAATAGGAATTGATATTTGGATATCTGAGGTTGATCTTCATCAAGTCAGTTTAAAAAAGGATGGCAAGCTTGTTCATAAACATAAACCAGGAGAACCACCATGAGTGATAAGAAAAGAAAGGGACAAATCAGCATTTTAATTAAAATTTTTTCTAGGAGATGGGAGAAAATAATTTAAATTGCTAAAACAGAGTAAACTCCAGTCCCTCTCCTGAGAGCATTGTGCTAGGGAACTGATCCTGAATATAAATAACAGTATAAATATGCTCAAATTTTGAAGCAGGTCATGTAAATAACGAAAGACAGTCCAGTACTGACGGGCAGCAATTTTTACTGCATCATTTCAGAGAGACGTTAGAAAGTGGAAGGCAGTTGTAGTGTTCTTTGGAGGTGCTGCATGAAAATAATGCAAACTTGTAACAGAGGTAATAAAAGCAAGGAGCAAGGGGAGACTTAGTTAGCATATTTTCACGTGAAAATCCACCCTCAGATAACCTGCACTCTTTTAAAAGAACTGTCCCTTGAAAAGAAGTACATGGCTAACACACAGCTACTGATAAGACACATAAAAATAGAAGCAGAATACATCAAAGGGAGCAGTGCACGTTGGTAGAAACAAGTCTGACAGTACTGCATCAAATAGAAGGCTTTTTAAGAAAGAAATGGACATTATATGGGCTTAGAGAGAGGGTTCAAGGTTGGTTTTTGTCTATTAATTTTTTTTAAACAGAACTATGTCACACAAGACAATGTGGCAAATAACACTATTAATATATTTCTGTAGTTCCTGCAAATATTAATAGCTTTCTTATCAAAATACTATATAGTATACAAATTATACTGTCTACCTTTTAGAGAGTGGAAAATTGAGGCACAGAGAGATTGACTGATGTGTTGAAAACATTGTGCACCTTAATTTTTTAGAAACTAGTATCAACCCAGATGTCTTATATATAAATTGTTAATAAAGATATCTTTTCATTCTGTGTGTTTTCTCATGAAAATATTTTGTGTTTATAATGTAAGACATTGAAACAGATGATAACAGACTTGAAACAAGTAGCTTGCTGAAGGATATAAAGGAAAGTAACTTCCTTTAATAGGAAAAAAAAACAGTTTAGAAAATATTATAATAATTAAAAATTGCCAGAATATTTCTTTTTTATATACTTTTGATGCATAAGTATATAGTTATACATGTATATACCTTATTTGTTTCTTAATGTAAGAAAAGTTGCCATAAGGTATTTTTTTCAAGTAAGAATACTGACCCTAGTTCAACACACCAGACATTATAGCAACAGGAAACATAATAAGAAATTCAAGAAGCAGAAAAGAAAACTGCTTAACAAACAATGAGATGTAGGACTTGAAGTAACAATGGCTATTTTAGGATCTGCCATGAACCAGCTGAGTGATGACACAAAAATTATTATCTCCAGTGGACACATGAAGGCAGGAGAGCGTGTCAAACATAGATCAGACAGCAAGACTGAAAGCAGTACAGAGAATCTATTCATTGCTTATCTGAGTTGGAACATAAACCAGGCTGCTAATCAATTCCTACACTGAATGATAGCTAGATTAAAGAAAAATGAGTTGAAAATTTCAACACAGATTTTTATGGCTGTGGGCCTGCATCACAAACTCTGAATTTGTAACTGCTGTTGCTTGCTCCCAAATTAAGGCAGTAAGTCCAAGTTATAAAGGTGTGTAGTTATACACATATTTATACATAGCCCTCCTTGAACAAATTATAGACAAACTTGCATAAAACATAATGACCATTCACACAGATTTGTCCCTTGTTCAGGCTTCAGGTCTAAGCATAGTTCAGATGCTATACTTTTACTTTCATAAAGCTACAGCATCCAGAATTGATCAAATCTAGAAAACTAAGAAGAGAAGAAACTTGACAAGAAAGTTGTCAAAAGACGAAACTATACGTTTCATCATAGGTCTAAACATTTTGACCTTACCTATGAAAGGGAAAATACTGACAGATGTCCATAAACCAGGTATGTACTACATTAATTGCTCTCCCCGCATGTCTCATTTACACACATGTATGCATATTCTCAGAACAAAATGATGTTGCATGTTGACAGCTTTCTGATCATTTTACGGCTAAGGTCCATACCTGATCTTCAGAATGAATCTGTCTCAAAGAGGAACAATAAGCAAAGGCCGTAGCAGAAATAAAGTCACCCTGCTACCCAGAATTTTCTGGGTGACTCCAACTAACAAAGCAGGACTGTAAAAGGTGACACATCGGGTTGGAAATCTTCATCTACTGCAGGATTAGCTGGTCAACTCTATCACTCCAGTTGTCAGCTCAGTGTAAGAGCTCCTCCTGCTGACCCCAACTATCACAATATCATACTGGTCATGAGGAGTCTTAAGAGTTGCTTTGTCAAATAGCAGAAGGTCAGGCTAAAGATTTAAAGACAATAGAATGGCATTTGAATATTATTTGAAAAGGGCATAAATATGTAAACAGATTATGGAAAGAATATTCCTAATACCTTTTGGAAGAAATATTCTTAACACCGATATCTGTATATTAAATTTCCTACGTAGGTGTGGAACTCTTGAGGCTTTCTATATTTAAAAAAATGCATTAATACATCACTGAAAAGGATTTGCTACTTTGGGACACTTCGACTGGAAAATTCAAACAAACTGAAAAAAATCCCAAAAAACAGAGCACTGATAGCAAATGAGGATAAGGGAGTACCAAGAAGTAAGCAACACAGGAGCATAAACTGCATCACAATAGTGTCACTATGAGCTAGGATAAACAGTGTTGTAATCTGTATTATACTAAAAAAGGAATTAGTGCTACAATGCCTTTGTGTTACCAGTGTGTCACAGCAGCCACAGCAGTTTAGACAATCTTCTTTTCTAAGGCCTACTCTTGTACCATCCTTTAGAATATGGTCAGTCCTGTGAACTAAGGTGGAAATTTCCTCTGGTTTCTTTCTCTGCTGTCTAAGTAGCCCTGTATAGTTAGGTGATGACCACTTTGTTAATGGACTTCAGAAGCCACACACCATTATACCACTTTAGCTGCGCTCTACTTACTAGGCTGAACAATGAATAATCACATGAACAACCAAAAATTTAGCAGTGCCAAAATAGCATAATTTCACCTTCTGCCTTCTTGACAGTTTTAAAGAGATCTATTGTCAGTTTAATTTAGCAATCATGTTAAGAGGTAAGCCACTGTGTTTTTCTTTAAAAACATAATACCTAAAAAATTTTAAATAATTTTTTGTTATCTCTTTCAGACTGAATTTAAATTTCAAACAAGAATTTCCTTCTATTTTTTCTCATTCAAATGGAAATCTTGTTGGAACAGGGCTGATGACAGGCCCTTGAGAGTAAGCCAGTGACTTACAATGACAAGAACCACACTGAAGTGCTTTAATGGTGGATCATCCAAGGGGGAAAAAGAAAGATTAGGGCCTCACCTCTCTAGTGGATACTTCAATTCACATTTGACCTACTGGATACCGGTAAATGTAGGTTATCATTGTTTAGAATGTTGGCCAAACCCTCTCCAAACAATTGAGGTACTATTAGTGTGATATGATGTTATGAGCTGGAAAAGATCCTATGACTACTTGCTCTTTGAGGAGGTAAAAGGTTTACTCTTTTTGTGTGCCTTTTTTATCTTTTCTTTTTAAGCTGTTTTAAAGCTGGATAATATAATTATTGTCCCAGAGATATGGCACTGAGAGAAGCCAGCTGACAAAAATGTTGCAGAAAGATTGCAAAGCTACAGGTTGAAATAATCTCAAAAATGTAAACAAAAAAAAAATAATCAAGTGGCCAGCTGAATGTCAGCAGCTTAAACCCTTGGCAACAGAATAATGAAAGGATCATTGGAAAAAAGGCATGGGTAATAGCTATATATATCTTTGTATTGTATCTCTTCCTATGTCTGGCTAAATCAGGATCCTCCTCCATATTTTTTTGCTTCTTAACTGCTATTTAGAATTTATTTTGATCCCTGTGCACAGGGCCTGAAAGTCTCTTGCTCCAAGAGTGGAATTAAGCAAAAAGAAAGGAGGAAAGATTTCCTGGCTTTGTGCATTTTATGGCTTAGTATGATATATCTGTTGCAAGAGGTTTTCTAAACACTTTGAAGAAATGTACAGCAGTAGCATCTCCTTTTATGTTGTCTTCTAGACTTTCTGATGGCACATTAACTATGTAAATTAGGCTTCTCCAAAGGTGATACCTCATTCTAAACATCAGTCCCATCTAATCTAGTTGGCATGAATATTGTACATTTAAATTACAATGTAAATGGCTCAATAAATTTATCTCCAAACTACACATAAAAATGAGTTCACACATGACTGCAATCACAGCTTCAGAAGTACCTACTGCTGCTAACTAAACTGCCAGAGAGCTTTGATTAGTGGTAGTCCTTGATGACAACCCATCATATTTGGTCTAGGGACACCCACTTCCCACAGTCTAGTTACAGCAGAGTTAAATAAAATGGGTGGGCTATACATATAAATTATAAAATAAAATGTCAAAATAAATCAAGCCCCACTTAAGTTATCTATGTCATGGTGAGGCCTGATTTGTTCAGTAGCTGCAACACAGCTCTCCACAAACAATTAAAGGAAACTCCAGGAAGCCTGCGCAGTGATCCCTTAAACAGTGTAGTTTCAGGAGGCAAAATCTAGCACAAAAACTTTCCTGTGACCCCTTGAAATGATGCCACCACTGAACGCATGCCAAGTTGTTAGTGAAACTGGTGACAGACTTAGCATACATTGGAAACATGTGAATTATGTCAGCCAGCCTGGTTCTGGTCAGGCTTTTGTCCAGAAAGGATATCTGTTTTGATTCCCTATATCATAACACAATAGACTGGAAAATAGTTTACAGGAAAATGGAATAAGCGAGTGTCTGGATCTAAAATTCACAGCTGTCCAGCTCCTTCTCTTATACACTGAACAGAAAATCCAAGGAATGTGGAAAAAGTTGGGATTAAGAGTAATCCATTGAGATCAGGGGTATGTTACATTGTGATTTCTTTAGTAGATGACAATATAGAATGTCTTTGGGAGACAGTGGTGCTCTAGATAGTGCTTTCCACATATATTTTCCAGTTCAGATAAAATGTAAAATCTAAACACTTTGGTAAACCTTGTTCCTTTGTCCCATCCAAATCAAGAAATTTTAGCTGTCATTGCTGCTTTCAGGTAAAACATTTGGGATTTTGAATATCATTATTTGAATCTAAACATTCTTATTAAAAGTGGCTAAAATACAATCTGTATAAAATGGAAACTTTTTAAAAAACAGTTACAAAGTTAACCATAACTTCAGTTTTATACACTAAGATAGTTCGGGCAGATTATTTCAAATGCCCCTGGAGGACTTTAGCCCTTGAGTGCAAGCTGAACTGTGTTGCCCAGAAGACTGTCAGGATGGGGAGTCATTGTCAAGTACAGTGTCATGAAACTGGTGTAAAAGAAAATTGTTACATATTAAAACTGCATGACTTAGGAGTTAAAGAGTATACCCTGTCAGGAAAAAAAAAAAAAGTGTTTTTATTTTGTTTTATTTCTTCTGCAACATAGATACTTCCAGCATGCTCTGATAACCATCTTCTTCACCTTTAAGATAAAGGTGACCTTCAATATGTTAGGTCTTCATACAGCAGCTCTAAACCCGTCACTCTGACAGCTTACAGACACAGAGCTTTAAGTGACTGCATTTAGAGCTGTACTCAGACAACCTCCCTATATGTTGCTGTTCTGTAGATTAGTGAATCACTTTATTTTTCCATAGAGCTTCCCTTCTGCTAGTACTGTATACTCTGCCAGGATCCTGCTAGATATGCACTTATTTAAATGCCACTCCAGAGGTACCAATACAGATGGCAAGACTCTCCCTGAAAAAGCGTGAAACTGCAGCAGCAATTCCGTCTTTATCTAGGATGGCCTGAATCAAGGGGCCACATGACTGGCAGCACTCTACAGGGACAAGAGGAGTGCTGATCTTTCTTAGGAATAAAAGCCTTAAAGCATGTTTGCAACAAAATGAGAATATTATTGGCAGATAAGGCTGTGGAAATGCAATTTCACTATTCCAGACAGCTATGGTGTGGGAATTCAGTCCAAGCCACTATATCATAGGTGTGCATTAGTGGGATGTGCTATGTACCCTGTACAGTAGCTGTGAAATGCAGCTCCTGCTTTGAGCTTACTCAGACAAAATATCACTGGAGGTAATTAATAATGTGTGGTGCATATTAACTCCAACATACAACATCTTTCTGAACTGGAATATGGCACTACTAGCCTTTTCCCTTTCATGTCTCTTTCTGAACTACTCTGTTGCAGTATCCATATGCTATCAGTTAATGACTATCACTTTATAAAAACTTTACTATATGAAATAATGTTCAAGCTAAGAAACAGCTATACCTCTGGAGAAGCACTCCATTCTGAAAGAAGCAGATCCATTAAATAATATACCCCTAGTCTAGAAAGTATGCTTTCTATATTGTTGCTTTTGTGTTGTCATGGTTTTTTTTGCATGAAAAAATGAGTGAAGTAGATATATTTTATGTGTGTGTATATAAGCGTATATATTTTTACATATCTGTCTATCAAAGTTCTTATATGTATTCCTTGCTGGGTAGTGGATGCTATAAAATCCTGTTTCTCCTTGGAAGGAGAGCTGTATACAGGGCAATTTTCCAGACTGGCTATGTTTTAAGAAACCTGGCAAACATAGGTGTAATAATGATAGATGTGTCAACATCCAAATGCTAACATCTACAGCATTTAATCTTTTATGAACTGGAGACACTTACTGCTCTTTAAAAAGTTCCCCAATGACTATTAACAGATGCATTGTACTTAATACATATTTATCAAATGCTATGGAAGTGAACTACATTATTTAAAAATAAATAAACAGAGCAAAAAAAGGTATATTCAAAATTTTAAAAGAGAAAGAAAAGAGAAAAAAAAATCTTACATAAAAAATTTCCTATAAAATGCTTCTTATAGCCGTTAGTATTCATATCATAGCTACATTTCCTCTTCTACAATAGTTTGTAGTGGGACTGAGCCAGTGAAATAATTCTCTTATTATGTGTGCTGATTCTGTGCTGAAGTTCATCATCCTGTCAACAGCAAGTGTCACCATTTGCAGGGCAAGGACATGTCAGGACACCTGGGACACATTTGTATATACAGTCTTTTCCTGCTGTCTTTCTGCCTGCCGCTTAAACTCAATCCCACCCACATTCCAAGTCCACAGCAGCAAAAGGGTGAGAGAAAGGAGGGGAAGGACATGAGAGTCAGGAGAAGAAGAAAAAGTGTTAAGAGAGGACAATAACTGGAATGTATAAATTACAGAATTGTTTATTTTGTGAAGATTTATTTTATTGTTTATTTTGTGAAGATTTCTTCTTAGAAAAGACAGTAGGAAGTGCTTAAGAGGAGTTAAGACATGATTTATGGAGCAATCCTGATTTTACCTATGATTCTTATTTATTTCTCATCTTAATAATTAAAATATTGACAATATTTTATCTATTTTTATGTCTATACTGTTATGTCTTTGATTATACATACATACATATATATATCTACATTTACATAGACCAGAAAATAGTTTAAATTGTTTCCAGCATAAGTCATGTATCTTCTTTATCACTACATCTAATTAAGTAAATCCAGGCTTGGGAAAAGTAGGGATACTGACTATCATTCCTTGTTTTGGAATAATTTGTACATATACATTGTACATTTCATTCCTTATACATATGCAAAAGGTCTGACACAGAGTTTGATTTTCATGAACTGTCAGAAGGTTAGGTTGATCTCTCTTTAGAAGTATCTCCAGTGGCACTGTCACTTCAAAACTGCAGTGTAATACCAGCTTCTGGATTTGTAATACCAGTTCAGCATTAATAATTCTTTCAGATTCAGGGTGTTCCTTTAAGTTATTCCATTCCAAACCTACCCATTTAACATGTAAATTCTAGTACCTTTAAGACAGGAAAAAAATTTTTAATGTGCTACAGGGTGGGATATCACAACTCAGTCTATGTCAGTCTACCCTGGTAGTAAAGAGGGCAAAAAAGGAAACAAAGACCTTGTGTGAGAGTGTGAAAAGATTTGTAATAAATAATGATGTGCAGGAATGGAGAACATTAGAGCAAAATATTCAATAATTCTTTTTATTTATGAGTAAGCCACTCTTGTAAAATCTACACCCTGTGGAATAACTGTAGGTGCCTAATGACTGCCCGTGAGCAAATGATTACGACACTATTACCCCATCAGCTGCAGGGAGGACACAGTAGGAAAAAAACAACTTGTAAGTAAAGTTTTCACACCCCTGCTTCGTGTTGAACTCCTCAGCTGCTTTTCACAATCTAAATGTAGACTCTTTCTCTTCTCACAAACGCACTGTCTTGTGTAGTGCTGACATACAGCATGCTCTGCTGTGGCAGTTATGCCAGATAATTAGAAACAAGCCCTGGTATAAGCATGCACACAAACCAACAAAACCACTGCCTTTATTAAGAAAATGTCACAGTCAGACAGAAGTTCTGTAACACTTATAAGTGTGAATGTGTCATCATACAGCTTCAACAGATCTGCAGTTCTTCTTGTTTATCTTCACTTTGTCTCTCTCTAGAAATAACCTAAGAGTGATGACTGTAACAGAAGGTGGAAAGAATTGGAAAGCAATGGGGTGGGAGTGATTAAATTTATTATTTCAATGTATCTTTTTTGTTGGCAATAACTATTTTGTGTATAGAAAATAATGTCTATTTTTTTTTTAATGAAATATGAGATTAAAAGCATAAATAACATCTTCTTAGAAGAGTTGCTGTATTCATTAACATCAAACAAAATTTCTTCACTCCCAACTTCTAATCTAGCTAAAAAGATCACTAAGCCACAGTCAATATAAAGAACACTGGCAATATGTGCAGAAAGAGCAGTACAGTGTGTGGCATGTCCCACTGTGACCTAAGCAGTTCTCCAGAGACCCAGAAGATCACAATGGAGTTGCTCAGGAAATGCAGTGACAGCAGACTTTTTTGAAAACTTTTTGAAACTTCCTTTTTTTGTTTGAATAAGATAAACCAAAAGAAATGCCAGTTGGAATTAAAAAATGCAAGACTAAAAGTGAACATGAATGTGTATTTATGCATATGCATATAAATGTCTATATATAATTTCTTAACAGTTAAATACTGTCTTAAAAACTTAAGGAAGATTTTGATCTGGCTTAACTTTGAGCAAGTTTTAGTAAGTTCTTTTTTTATCAGAAGGTGTCCATCTACCCCACTTATTTCTGTAAGTTAACTGATTATTGCCCATAATCCACAAATTTGACTAGACATAAACAGAGGTACAAAGAACCACACCTTAAAAAGCTCAGGGTTCATTCTTGTGCTCATGATGTTTCAAGTCTTATTAAAAGCAATTAACAAGGAGGACAAAGCTGCTAGTCAGTGGCTTTTTATAATCTTCAGGCTTCCACTTACTTAGTATTCAGCTCCCTTATGATGGAGGCAGAAAATCTGAAGTGATTACTGCTTGTGGGAACTCATTAAACTGGGATAACTCTATTGCTTGCAATCACCTATTCTCACCCTTATTTGTGTTAGCATCGGCTGTATTCTCTCTGCTAGACACCACCTCTATGAGTCAAAGGAACTGAGAGGATTGAGGTCTTTGAGATCTGAACACATGAGAGTTCCACATGGCAAACAATTCAGTGACATTGCATATCTTTAGCTTAGTCTTCAAAAGCAGAAAAAGGAAAATCAGAAAAAAGAAATTTAAAAAATTGACTGAGACTTCATGTGTTGAATGAATATGTTCAGCTTTATTCAGAAGCAATTATGCTGAGAAAACCTAGAGAGAATTAGTATTTTTTTTAATATTTTTTTTTTCTGGGAAGAGGTTTACAGGTATGCCTGCCTCTTATTTATTACCCAAGTACCAATCTTATTAAAATTTAAAGATTTACCCTTTGTGCTTTATAGCCTTTTAAAAAGTTATAAAGATACTGAGTGTCTGGATTATGTAAGAACATTCTTCAGCCATGGGAAAAGCTAGAAATGTTTCTACAATTTTCCATACACTTTTTTTGTTTGTTTTTCTTTCTTGCAGGCTTCCTTCTTGTTAATGTTTTCATGATATATCTCAGAACAACTCAGTTCTACTGTTTACCTGCTTAGGTAGTGACTCTTGCTAAGAGAACAATGTACAGTACCTGAAAGAAAAAAAAAAAAAAAAAGAAACCACAAACCAGTTAAACCCCCCCAAGTGAGATGCACAGAAATATCTCAAAATTGAAGAGGCACAACTGTTAAAGATCAAGGTCGAGAAAAGAATGGGGTTTTTCCTCTACCTTTTTTGTACAACTTGTTATTTTGGATAAAATCTAGGCTTGCTGAAAATTTTTATCAGCTTCCAGAACACAGAGTAAAAATATTTTTCTCAGATCAGGCTTTTTATTTCTTCTGTGTTTCACCTGAATGCTAGTTCGAAGCTAAAAAAGTAAAATTACCAAAACTCTTATGCAATGTAAAAAATAATCAAAGGTGAGACCTAAAACAGCACTTAGGCACCAACTATACAGTTGTAGTGTAATTTGAGCACTTATATCCAGTAGAGTGATAAAAAAAGAAATCCACCTACACTTACATGTCTGAGTCCATAGGCATCTAAGTTTTCTAACTTGGTGTGTGACTGCACACACCCAAAGACATCACCGTCCCAACTCAATGACATATCTAAATGTACATCCTCCCCACCCAGTCCATCTGGGACAGAGAACAGTGTGTCCTTGCACTAAGTCCACCCATTCAGTAGGTGTGCTCACTTCATGCATAATGACAGCTTCTACTTCAGCACATTGCATAGCTCCCACAGACACTTAAAGCTGAAAATAGGTCAAGAGAAGGCGGCAAGTACTTTCATAGCAAAAGTGTTATGCAAAATGTATTTAGTAATATCACCTCCTACTCCTCCCCCTTCTCACTGGCTATCTTCTCAAAGAGAAGCAGGAGACAGTTGTCTTTGCTGAAACTTTGTATGACTTACATAGAGAAGTGCAGGCAAATGTTTTTGGTTGCAAATCTTACTTCCACAGAACCTAATTTGGACTATGAATAAGTGCCTAAATTCAGGAGAAAGACAACATTTTAGATGCTTCCCTCTGTTTGGCATTTTCAAATATGTAGCTTAGACATTCACCATCCAAAATATTGGCTATTATGAATCATGTTGGAGGGCTGTACTGGAAAGTTTAGATGTCCCACACTGCACCATGAATTCCACTCCTCAGACTTGCATCTAATTTTTATTCAGTGAGTAGTCCTCCAGTTCTCCAGTCTTTTTTTTTTTCTTCTTCTTTTTTTTTTTCTTCTTTTTTTTTTTTTTTTTTTTTTTTTTCCGATTTTGTGCCCTTATCTAGGTTTTTGACAGTTCAAGCTAGATATTGTTGAACCTTGCTTCATGGATCTGTGAGTGTCCAGTGCCTTTTTCTTCTGAATATTTAAATGAAAATGTTAGATCCTAGTGTTGGCAAATGGGCACCAAATAACTTGAATAACAGGAAAGTCAAAGCAGCACAGATACTTTGTTTTTCGCATTTTATTCACAAAGATGACAATGAACTTGACATCCTTGAGCAAGATTTCTGTTTCACAAAGCTATCTGCAAATGAAACAAGGGATGCAATTACAAGACAAAGCCACAATAGTAATTTTATTTGTACAGACAGTTCAGAAAAAAAAGAGTTACGTGTAATAAGAAAAAATGGAATCTTTAGTTAATGTATTTTTCCTGATATTCAGTGTCTGCTTTCTGTCACTTTCTTACAACCCTACAGGCTTGCCATCATGTTGCAAGTGATATTTCAATCTAATGTAAACAAGCAAATTCAAGCAGGGGTCTAAATCTGTGCTCTTTGGAATAATGTTTTTGAAGTGTAGGCAGTTACAGTATTGGGAAATATTTGGAAAGGGGATTTGACTTCATCCATTAAATTTAGATTCCTCCATCTTTTTCTCTCAGATTTTACCTGTGAATTATCTATCATGTGATTACCACAGCCAGAAGTACTGGGTTATGAAGGCACATGTTATGGTCCACCCCACTCATCCTGCACAGCTCCCTTTCAAATATTATGCACTAATTTTCCATTTCAAGTCCTCTTCAGAAATGAGATATTCACGTTTTCCAAATCAAAATCCTTGATAAATATTGGTTCACAGCAGCTATAGGTCAGTTTTTTTAGCCTTGTGTTAAGGGTGCTGGAACAGCGAGGGGGGATAAATAACATTGTGGTCACTGAGTGAGACATGAACTTCCCTGCTATCGCCATCAGACTACCCTTCCCTTTCTCCCTCCCAAAACTGTCCTGCATTTCCAAGATCTATTCTTGTAATGCTCAAGGGGACAGACTTAACTGCCTTATTTTTAATGAAAATCCTATGTGGTCAGTGGGTATAAACTTGTACTAAAAAGCTTGCCAAGGTCTATGCTAAGGGCTCATTGACACTGTCAAAAATACAAGAATGCTGATCTGTGTTTTCATTTTATGTTTGGTTTTGCATTTCCAGATCTATTCCTGCCCCTCAAAACACTGAACAGGGCTCTCTGGAGCTCCTTTTTTAAAAATATCACAGCATGGGTGCATGCATATCATGCAAGTGCTGATAAACAAGGCCAGGTATATTTTAATAATCTTCCATGTGGAAGGTATTTGAGCACCACTCTTACACAGTCAGGCACTGTGTATCTTGGCAAAGCAAGATCCATTCTGAGGAAAGAGAACTATTTCCATCCTTAATAAGTCATTCCAAGTTTCCTGTGATGTTATAAATAATCGGGCAAGCAGCCGGCTTTATTCTCTCTAATTTGATATGGCAGACTTGGAGAGTAGAAAAGTTCAGTCTCAACATAAGCTCTAAAGTTGGACCTTGACCAAGATTTCCCCTTCCCACTCCTAATGAGATAAAGTTTATCATAAAACATGCTTACCAAGGCAGCTGAGACAGGGCCCAGGCTTCACATCTATTTCCTAGGAGCCCCCGGCTCATAGTCAGTTCAGCATGCTGTGTGCATGAGGTCACAGCGTGCTGGGTTTGCTCTGGGGAGCTGGCAGCTAGGCTGACAGTCTTAGCTAATACACTTGTCATTTGGGAAAATAAAAAAGTGCTTGCAAAACAGAACTTAAATTACTTTGTGAGTAACTGGAAAGGAAATATAAAGTCACACTGCTTTATATGCATGTCTGGAAGGCTGTGAGGTGAGGCATTGAGTACCTGGGTTATTGGAAAAGGTAAGTGCCTTCATGATAGCCTGAGATCTTTCCTAAACTTTAGGGAGATCCAGCAGTTGTCACAGAACTTTCAAGAGGTGCACATTGAAGAGACAAGAGGAAGTTGCAGTCCTTATTTTTATGCATGAAAGGTCAATTGAAAAGACACACTCTTTCATAATTGCAAGAACAAATAGAGGAACTTGTGATTATGTTAGAACCTGAGAAAATATTTTTAAGTCTGCCTCTGCAAATGATGCTTTGCAAAATTTTGGGAAAGTCATTCAAGGTGTTTTAATTGTTATTCAATTGTAAAAGATAAATAAATAGCTACCTACATTTTTGAAATTCAGAAAAATTAATTAGATAATGTTATTGAAATCAGTTATAGGGGTTCTATAATAATACTGCAGGTCAAAGTAGTGTATTGATCTTCATTACTTTCAAATACAAGGGAAAGGGATTTTTTTTTCTGTTCAAATGCCTCAGGTCATATTTTCAGATCAGCTTCACTTCCAGAATGCAACCCAGATGTATTGTTATGGATTTTAAAATAAAACTATTGCTTGAAGGTAAAATATGATAATAGGATAATTAAGTTGTTCTGATGAGCCATAACATAATTTCCCTCTAAAAACAAAACCCAAACCTCACTTTGCTCCCTTCACTCAGATAGTATTCTTCCAGAAGAGTACACATGTCCAAGTTTGATCTATTATTCTTCCTAAAGCGCTCTGCATTCCCCAAAAAACATTATTATACAGGAATTAACATATCTTCCTTTTAAATTCTGTATTAAGAAAATGAAGAAACTGTTAGCTGAGTTATACTTTCCTATAATTTTTATGCCTTCTTGAGAAAGAGTACTCAAGAACTTCTGTTAGTATCCTCTCTCCCTTTTCTGTCTCTGTCTTTCTGTTCATCAGAATCAGAAGAGCTCTCTCAAAGACTGAAAAGGTCTTCCTGGTTAGTGACATAATGTGCCCAGGTAGCAAAGAGGATGGGAAGATGCAGAGAGACTGAACAGTTTGTTCCAGAAGTGCGTGAGGCAACCCTAGTGCCTGGAGCAGAACAGTTTCTGCTTCTGAAGCAGCAGGTCTGAGCAACACAACCCAGCTGCTTTCTGGAAATTCTAAACTTCGATCTGATTTCCACAAAGGTTGTTTCACACTACTCAGGTGGTGGAAAGGAATTTTAAAGTGAGTATAAATCATATTTATACCTACTACAGAGCTTCTTTATATGGCTAAGTCAGGGGAAAGTTGCTTTGGTGCAAATACACCTTAGGTCCGCATACTTTTAATTTGTCATTAAAAAAAAAAAAAAAAGGAAAGAAAAAAGAAAAAAACCCCTTTTAATGTTCCAAGCTAAGGCTGGATAATAGCCATACTGTAACATAAGCTGGATTTCAAAGGTGTCTCAGGAAACAGCTCTCCAGCTTCCATTTGGTTTTCAAGGGGGCAGAGTGACTCACTTCCTTAGACTTGTTTGAAACCCTATCCAGAACAATTACTCTGTCTGTGCATGACTAGATTGTTTTCTAATGACTGGCTGCAGTCTGACAGACCCACTGTCACAAATAGTCTACTTTGGGTCAAGCAATAGAGCTCTTTGTTTTCAGCACTGGAAGTCTTACCTAGCAGTACACATGTTCAAGCTGTAGCTGGCAAAGATACTGGTTTTGCCTATGGCATCACTAAAGTGCCACCTCAGTGGAGCTAACCGGGATGAGGTTTGGGCTGTGCTCGAATGCTTACATGGCATGTTCCCAAGCAAAACACCAGGTGTTAGTCATTCTGTAGGTCTCACTACTCTCTTTGAGTCAAAAGTGAACCATTGCCCCAGAATTTAAAAAACAGTCAGCAGCAGAATTACTCCGTGACCAACCGGTTACTGCAGGGTCAAGGGTTTTTGATCTACACCTACCAACATTTTTTGTTTTCCTGAAATGCCAGGGGCACCCACAAAAGTTACATCCAATTCTGTTAGAAGTACACAGATGCATGTGAAGAGACTGCCCATGCTTCCACTCTGAGCTGAGGAGTTAGGAGAAGATAGCTCTAAAATAAAATCATGGCAAAGAGATTTAGAGTAGGAATTTTTTATGTGGCAACTAAGAATCTAGTATAACCTCAGCTACAACCTCCCCCTACAGTCAATGAAGAGAGGAGTCCCTGTAGAAGATGGTTCCTCTCTTCCCTGACACTAATAGTAAGGGTTACTAATCCCCTGGAGTTACTTTTTATGTCCACTGACAAAAGAGGTGTCTTAAAGGATGAATTTGTGTTAAACAACTTGAGACTCCTTGGCCTTAAGCTTTAGTTGCAATATCATCAAATTTATACATATGCTAAACACAGAGTAAACTGAATTATTTACCAGCTGATATTATGGTATATGCCATTAAGAATCATACTTATTCATGATACAGCAAATAAATGGTGAGATTCCTATATAGAGAGGTACAGACACAGACATAGGTCTATGCATATATATTGTATAGTCAATATCTGAAACTGTCACCAATGTAAAACAGCCAAAGGTCCTTTCTGGAAAGAAGAAAACCAAAACTACAAGGTAATTAATGATTATAGATTTAATTTATTTTATTAGCAAACAAGTGCTCAAACAACTGTTCTTTGTTCTATGGAGCTCAGCCCACTGATTATCTATTTACTAATTCAAAATGTGTGAAGCAATGTCACTCAGTGTATTGGATTTCCTACCCCTCAATAAGTAATATTAGAAAATATTTAAAGTCTTAGCCCCTGCAGGATTTTTGCAATAATAAATGTCAAACTCTTGGCATAGCCAAATTGTTTGGGAGTATCTAAGCTGCAATTCAGTCACTTGATTTTTGATCGTTAGTTTTAAACTAGCCCATGATTGCACTAAAATGCAGTCTTTTTCCACACCCACTTTATAATGTTAACTATGTACATCTTTATTTAGCCATCATAGTATTCATTTGGATTTAATACAGCTTTTGCAAAATACAAACCTCTAATATGCAAGAGATCCAATATAGACATTCAGGGAAGCCCTTTTGGACTCTTTCTACTTGTCTGTGATTACCTATGTATTAAGGATCTGATATAAGATACCTCATTTGCGTCTTTCTATTCGGAAAAGAGAGACAGACTCATGAAGAAGGTGATTAATTTCTCTTTGGTTAGTCAGGATGTTAGGAAAGGAAGGTCAGAGTCTGAAGCTGTCTACTTTTTTTCAGTGACTGTAAACAGCTTATACTGTTATACCTTTAGATGGCTAAATTCAGAAAACTTTAATCCCACTCCTAATGGCTACTGTCTACTCTTCAGTAAATATATGTCAAATCAGAAGGTTTTGCACCTTAAAACAGAACTTGAGAGAAAATGTTACATTAGAAGCTTGTCATATGCACATATACATACCTGTGTGTGTGTGTGCTTATGTACGTATCTTCCTCTAACTTGTGCAATGTATGACACTAATGAGTCTGCACCAGAGAGTGTCCCTTATGCTCATGATGAAGTTGTAACGGATAGTTTGCACTCCATTTTTCCTGTGTGAATGTCACTGCCTTTTAAATTTTTGAATAATCGTAGAATGGTTTGGGTTGGAAGGGACTTTAAAGATCATCCAGTTTCCAAACCCCCTGCATGGGCAGGGATACCTCCCACTAGATCAGGTTGCTCAAAGCCCCAAACTGGCCTTCAACAGTTCCAGGGAGGGGGCATACACAGCTTCACTGGGAAACCTGTGAAGCTCATAGTGAGGAACTTCTTCCTAATGTCTATCCTAATTCTAACCTCTTCCATTTTAAAGCCATTACCCATTGTCTTATTGCTAGATGCCCTTGAAAAAAGTCCCTTCCAAGCTTTCTTGTAGGAAAAAACACACTTCATTGAAGCAGTTGTTTTCTGGACATTCTTAATCTAAATTGTTTAAATATTTCCAAATATTTTTTTAAATGTCTCAGGAATTTTAAGGTACAAATATATAACTTTAACTTAAATGAAAAGTCAGTCTGTCAGCATAAGTGGCTGGAATTTTAAAACTTTGATGGCAACATATTCCTATATCAAAAGGAATACAAAACTCCATTACTTTGAGATTAACTGATCATCTCATTCTTCATATTGTTGAAATGTAGATTACTGGCCTTCCCAAGCCTGAAACAATTCTATTTCTTTGGCCATAGACTGCCACAGCATTAATGATGTACTGCAAAGGCAGTCTGACCAATAATTCCTATCTTTCATTGCCTTCCTAGTAGTATGTGGTAGCAAATTAGACAACTAGAAACAGGAGGCCATATGCAAAAGGGACTAGAATGTATCTCAGTGATTTTCAGTCTGCCAGGTGAGCAATCTGAACTCCTGAACTCTCCTGATACAAATCAGGAGATACAAACAAAAACCATAAATAAAACCCTTGGATGAGATGCACCACTGCTCTGGCGTAGTTCTTCTCTGTGGTACTCTGTGCTGCTCTTGTGATATTTAATTTTTAAACCTCTCACACCATGAAAAGACTACTAAAGCCCAAACAAATAAACAGATAAACAAAACCTAGCCTAAGGCGTGGACCTAATTATAATACTTGGACCATACCCATAGATTTTTCAAACTTAGAGGCCTCAGCCAGTGATTTGAAATCAAGTTCCACCTTTGCTAAGAACACAAAACAGAAGACACTTTTAAAAGTCCCCAGACATAATGTAGACAGCATAGCACTCCTAACCAACAGCCAGGCACGTGGCTCCAGCCAGCAGGTCTAATGAACAAGATTAGTACCTGTTTCATGAATTAAAATTTGCAATAAAAAAATAGTGTTTCATTTTCTCAGCAACCACAATCTAATTATTACCAGCAGGTTCAGTTGGCAAATTTAGGTATTTTTCCTCCTTTTATTTGTAACTGAAAGACCTCAGTTGCTTATTTATTTTCCTTCTCCTCTAATGCTGTTGTAGTTCCATGCCAGCTAGTTCTACTATTTTCTTATTTCCCTTCTTTAATAAGGTTTCATTTTCCAGTAAAATAAATATATAATGTATGAATTGCTATAAAAGCTCACACTTTACCTTTTGTTTCTCCCCATTGTTAACTAACCAAAGCAGCCACACATTCACAGCATCTCTGCCTGGCAGGAGCACCCGTTGCTTAAGTTGCTACCACCATCCTCACAATCCTGGCTGGCTGTGGCCAGTCAGATACGTTTGTTTTCCTTAATTGCTTGAGGGCAATTTCAGAAAAACTTTTCATTTAGAAATGGTGGACATGGGAGGTTTCCCTAAACATAAGACTGACAGTCAGCAGGCTGAAGGAGATCAGCATGCTGTTGCAAGACTTACATGAACTTGAAGATGTTTTATATTATGAACTGTTATTTTATTATCCTATTAATCTGATATTTTTTCTCTATGAATTCTCAAAGATACTGTTGCACTTAGAAGTGAGATCTGCAGCTCGAAAGACATTCAGCTCTCAATAGATTCAGGGATCACTGAATTAGTGAGGAAATAAAGACCAGAAGAGTAAGTCTGCATACTTGTTATTTAGAAGTTATGATTGTTAAGAGTTGGAAATTCACATTTCAGAATAATGCAGTAAAGCATTACCTACTAAAAACTTATTGAAGAAAATGTCTCTAGGGACATCCAAAGTATTTCCTCTCATTTCTTATTCCCCCTCCCCACTTTCGATGGGAATCTTTGTGGGAGAAGAGATTCAATTAGTTTTGCCACAGACACAGCTATCAGTCCTTTTTCTAGGAATACTTTCTATCTTGTCACCATACTGTCTAATGACTTAATACTTTAAAGTGAGACTGTCTGAGTGTTTTTGATTCAGGGAAAGACACTAGATGCCTCTGTTTGCCTCACCTTTAATTTTAACATCTCATACAACCAAGTGGGAGCCTGGTAAACACTTAATGCTGTAGATTCAGTTTTGGTTTGGTGCACAGATTCCTTCATTTTGATGCAAGGTTTCATTTTTCTGTCACAGAATTGTTTAATAAAGGGAGACTTGCATGACACAGGAAGGTTATTTATTTTCTTAAGGTGGACACAAAAAAAAACAGGTTCAAACTCATCCATTCCAGAGTTTGGATTTTTAACGGATTTTATCCTGTCTTAGACAAAGCTATCTCCTCCCTCCACTGTGGATAAATACACTACTCTAGGAATGCCAAAAGGGCATTAATTGATATTCCAAAAGTTACCATCTTGTTCTGCCTATTGCTCTCTATTTGTCAATGGATACCTAATGTGTGCATAAACTTTCTCCTTTCTTTTCCTGGAAGCCCTTTGTGCTTTGATGAGTGGGACAGAATGAGAGCTTAAAAGATTATTTTGTATCCTACATATTTTTGCCTCACATCTTAATCTTCTCCTGTGAATACTAGATGTCTATTTGTAGGCAAGAAAAGAAGCAAGGAAACAGCTAATCACCCCTGTTATCTCTACACAGTAATAAACTACAAGCAGCATCTAATCTTTACTCTGCAGTTCTCTTTCATGATTTGTGAGTGTTACTGTTATGATTTCATCATCATTATTCTGTAAGTGGTATGAGAACCATGCAATGTACCCTCTGTCTATAAAAGAAAAATTTGGGCTAGTCAGAAATGTAAAACAACTTAACTGATTTTATATGAATCATCTTGGTGTGAAATGGTGAAACCACAGTCAGAATATCTGACTACAGAAACGAGCAACTCATCCAGCCAGAGATCAACATACAAATTTCTTTAAATGTTATCAATCAAGTTCCTTGCTCAGACTCACATTACCACACAAAAAATATTTTGGAAGTGAACAAGAAAAAAACAACAACAAAGAAACAACAAAGAAAAACAACAACACAACAAAATAGATGTTTGGATGAAAACTGAGTGCATCTTAGGCCAATTCTGTGTACTAGTTAGGTCCCAAATACACTTTCCAATACTTTCTTTTTTTTTTTTTTTTTTAAGCATTTAAAGTTGATTTTTTGGTATACGATAATATCTTACAGATTTGGTTTGTGTCTCAGTGGGATTAGGGATTTTGTTTACAAGTGCATGAGTTTTTTGTTCAAATTGCATATTTTCTTATTTCTACTAGGATGCCAAGAGGCTCCAAGGCCTGGCAACTATAAATTATTATTGTCATTATTATTTTATTAATAATAATATTATAAATATTGTCCTAATTCACTTCGGTGATGGCTGCAATACAAAGCTTTAATATAAAGAAAAATCCATCTATTATACTGCTATCACTACAATGTAAACTTTTTTATGTACAAGTTCTTTGCACTTAAAGAACTTATTCAATCTGACTATCTTAAGGCACATTAACATCAAAGATCAAGTAACTTAGGGAAGTTCTTTGAGTTTCTATCAGAAAAAGGAGTAGAGCAAACAGTTAATTTTTTTTTGTTTAAAACCCTAAAATAAATAGTGAGAAGCATTTAAAAAAAGGTTTTATTATGTTTATTTAATGGTTATTTGCTTTTTTCTTTCTCTGCTGCTTCATAGTAAACAAATGTCCCCTTTTCCACCTGTGCCAAACAACAGGAAACCCTGGAAATTAAACAAATAAAAACCCAAACAAAATAAACAAACTATAAATAATATAATTAAGAATGATCAAAAGAGAAATTGAAGTGCTTTTTGGAAAGTGATAGTGTTTATTTTGTCAAATGAATAAAAAAAAGAATTGGCTTAGTTTTCTCATGAAGTTTGCCTAACATATGTAATTATTATGATTGGTAACACATGGTATTCACAAATTGATCCTGTCTTTAAAATGTGTTTTTCCAGTGGGTGGCTATTTTTTACATGTGTGAAAAATTTTATTCTTAACTGTATTCAAGAGTCTGTCTACGATGCAGCTGGGTTTTCCCTGTTGTTCTCAGGTGCCATATTTCCAGCTCAAGTAATTTTCTATTGGTCTACTGACTGTGCCAGTCATTGCAAATCTGCTGTCTTAAAATGGAGGAAGATTTCATATTCATTTTGTTTCTAGATTAAGAACTAGACAGTACGACATTCTCACCTGGGAAGGACATCCTGTAATAAGTCTGTCTGATTGTTTAACCTTTAAAAATCTTTCTAGAAAGATTAATATTGCAGTTTATTATTGAGAAATAGAATGTTCTATTGGTTTAACTCAGTAGATTTACAGGATAGGTGCTAGAAACCTCATCTGTGTTCAACACCCTTGAATCACTGCAATTCTTTTCTGAATTCATTCAAGATAAATAGAATTTTCAGTTGTTACAGTAGGAATACAAATTTATAACTGGAGAACAAGGTTGAATATTTGACAATTAGAATAGCAGTCATTTAGTACAAACTATCTAGCACAAGTCAAACATATATTTCCTTGTCATGAATACTTTGAAGGACAGCACAAACAGGAACACTGAATTTTTCATTCTGCCTCAAAGCCTGGTGCTCTAACTAGTGGGACCTTATACAAAAAATAAATGTTACTATCAATGTATAGCAAGTAAGTCATAGTCACAAATGTATTTTTAAGAAGCCTGATCTCATTATTATATGTAGGATATGTCTGGATGATCCTACCAGACTTAGCACTCTATTTAGGCACAAGAATGAGTCAGGTGTGGTTTAAAAAAATGTTGCTGTAAAGTGAGTTGAATTGAGCCACTTCTGTGAAACTCAGACACATAAGTTTTATTCCACACACTTATTATATCCACAGAAAATGTGGATGATGCCTTCTTTTATTGGGAGTTAGGTGTTCTTTTATTTATTGCAGACTTACAGAATAAATACAAGACTCTAGAAGGAAAACACAACCACAGACAACTGCACAGTGTACATATGGCCAGTCCTAAGATGAACACACATACACACAGAAAACCCTCACCCAGGAAAGGACTTGAGAATTCATAGAAAACAGGAGAGACTGCAATGATCATGCACAGGGCTTGACCAATAGAGGGTACTCATCTGCAACCTGTTTACATATGGTTGACCACTCTTCTTCCTTCCTGATTCACCTTGAATCCTCCATTATCCTACTTTTGGCCCTTCCTCTCAACATCATTATCTTTTTCATAATCCCGCATTCACAAATTAGAGCCATGGTTATCTTGTTTCCTCTCTTTTATCCAATAATAAAGTTCTGTGTGAACCTCCTCAAGGCTTTCAGTAATTTCTTCACTGGCTGAAAAGCTCTGGGCCTGGGTGTTGTTTCTGTTATCTCCTGTTCCTTAGGATCCTTGTCTGGATGTTAAATGTGTTACTTCCTTTGTCTCTAGTCTCAAACAGAATGTCCTTGCATATCTTACATTTCTACCCAGGCACAAACTCTCCTATTTCAATGTATGCTGTGTTGAGTCTTCCTGCTTCACACCACTGTATGTCTCCATCTTTTTGGTAGAGTCCTTGTAGGTACTGGGGGGCTGCTTTTAGGTCCTGCCAAAGCCATCTTCTCCTACAGACTGAGTATTAGATTCTCAGCCTCTTCTCACAAGGCGAATCCTCCAGTGTCTGACTATCTTGTTGGCGTGTGCTGCATTTACTGAAGTTTATCAATGCCTCTTGTATCTAGTGGACCCAAAAATGTACATAGTATACCCAACATGGTCTAAAAAATGCTGTGAAGATGGGGATAATCTCTTATCTTGATTGGCTGGCTGTGCTATTGGCCAAAGATATTGTTAGCCATCTTTGCTGCAAGGGCATGCTACTGGTTTAAATTCAGTTCACAGTCTAGAAAAAGGATCTATTCATCTTTTTTTTTTTTAGCCAATCTGTTTCCCAGTTAGTCAAGTCTCAGCCTGTATCGCTGTTCTTCCTTCCCATGGGCAACTTTTTGCCTTTGTTCTTGTTGAATTTGATAAGGTTCCTCTCAGCTATTTTTTTCCTTTTGTTATTTGATTTTAAATCCTAAATAGAAAATGGCTTCAGATTTTATTCAGAGTTTTTTTACAGATATACTTTTTTTTTTTTTTTTTTTTTTTTTTTTATATAGTAAAGGTGAAGTTGAATGCTCAATTCATCAAGTTTGGATTGGAATAATGTGAAATCTCATCTGAATCTTCAGAATTCAGGTGAACTTGAGGGCTTTAAGTCACATGTCTTCTGTGATCAAGCAGCAGATCCTGTAGGAAACTGGATTAAGTAAAAGGAAGATGGTATAATCTAAAGGAGAAATTTCATTATTTCTACTTTTTGCAGTGGCTTGGTGAGCAGTCAGCACTAAATTATTTATTTTTCTAACTTAGTTACCCTGTCCATAAAGCTGATTTAGCTTTCCCTAAACACTACTTCTTGTGTGTGCAAAGATTTATTGGTTTATAAATAAAAAGCTCTTTGAAGTATTTACACTGCATAGATGCTATGCAATTTTTTTGTTTGGTTTTGCAAAGAACGTGTTTGCATTTGCAGCTATGTGCCACAGTTTTCTGTGTCATGCACAAACAGCATGCACTTTGCTTTTGACATCCTGTAGGGGCACAGCAAATTGTTTCATTAAGTGCCACTTGTCCAGTAAGTGCAATAAAACTAAAGCTGAAGAAGATGAATCATATATGAGGGCAGAGATCAAGGAGCTGTTTATTTTGCAAATGTCACTAATAGGCATATTTTTTCTTTAAATCAAGCAAATATTTCACTCACATCCGTGGAAGCATCTGTATGAAAAACGGCATCTGTACTTTTCAAGGCTTTGTGTATATATGTGATTTAAAAAAAAAAAAAAAAATCAACCACAATTTAATTTATGACTTCTAGAATACAGTATTTTTAAGTGTCAGTAATTTGCAACTGTAATTGTCAAAGGTATGACTCATAAATATGAGTTATTTTAGAGACAAAAAAATAGAAGGAAGGGTGAAAGAACTGCTTATCTGTTTTTTAAAAAAACTTGGTAGGACTGTTTTAAACTAGCCAACAAGGTAGATAATCTAAGCAAAGGACGGCAAGTTAAATTTGAAAAGGCATCAGATGAACCACTCTCATGTATATTTATATGAATTCATAGGATATTTAATATAATCATTACTATGTGAATTTGTATGTATATGATGTGGAAACTGTAAGAATTACATTTATCAAGACTCCAAATGACCATTTTAATTAATTTATAGTCCATGTCTACCTTGATGTAGCAGACTGAGGCAAGGTAATGTCAACTGAATCATCCACTTTGAAAATCATTCTGGCCACTTCAGCATACCTTATTTATCTATCAATTATTTATTTTTTTTTATTTATTTATTATTTATTAATCTATTTATAACAATACAAATAAATGAGCTGAGACCAAAAAAAAAAGTCAAAATAAACCTCAGTGTGATGGGAAGAAAACACTAGTTGAGAAAATTATGGAGGATGGCTCATATAACCAATTCTGAGGTGTGACCTTCCCTCAATTCCACTACCTTCATACTACTGGTGGGTTAATACTTTTATGTATTAAAACAAAACACTAAGCACAATATCTAAACTTTTACTATCAACACTTAGAGAGACATTCTGAAATATACACTCTGCAAAAATAATTCTGTTAATTTCTGAAGGTTTATGCCTGAAAAAGAGAGCTGATTCTGAAAATTCTATGTATGATGGTTTGGTTGTAAAAAAGTGTTCTTGTAAACTTAAAACCAGGAAGAAGATCTTTGAGGTACGTTTTACCTAAGTCCTGCTGGCTTAAAGCAGGGTAAAAAAACGACTAAGGCAATAAAACTGCTTGTAAGGAAACATAATTTCGTTGCTGATTGCTGATCCTCCTTACTGCTTCCCCAGGATTAAACCAGCCTAAGCAGTGTTTTTGCAATGCATAATTTCAGATTGTTGCCAAAGAAAAACCTGCAGTTTTGGGGAAGGAAGCAAATGACGTCTGCAAAAGATCTTGTTTCCACGCAGATGTCAGGAAAGGAAAAAAAAAAGAGAGAGAGATAAGGAAAATCTATGAAACAGAGGCAAGAAGGCTTTTCTGAGTTCAAAGTTTTTTTCAAGTTTTTCAATACAGCTACATTTCAGAGGGCCATCAGAGCCTAACCTGAAAGACTGTAAGGTCCGCAATGGTAGCCTCTGCTGTTCAGTTTATTGAAATTGAAAGTGAAGATTTCTGTAAAAATGAGGAAAAAAAGGAAAAAGAAAAAAAGGAACAGTAATGAGGAAGGTTCAGCACCTCAGGAAAAGAGAATGAACAGGAAGGCAAAAGGGAATCTGTTATACTACTCAGGCAGCTGAGCAGGCTGCTGAACTCTGGCCCAGTGATGGTGCCTGTCAGAAACCTGCCATGCACATTTCCTGTTTTGCATTGTTTCATGAATCCCAAAGCAGCTGCTGTGCCACTGAAGTCAGGAAAAGCCTCACCCAGCTCATTGTTCTAGACATTATGACAATAAATATTAATGATGTAAAATTCTTCATGCCAGGGCCATAAGTCTGTCACAAAGACTTTACCATGGCCAGGGGTTAATGTTGATCTTTGACTTCCACCTTATAGCTTTAACCAGAAAAAACTGTGTATTGTGTTATGTTATGTTATGTTATTATGTAAAGTACTGCAATGGAATATTATAGAACAGAAAAAAATGAGAACAATCTGAATTTGTATCATTTAAAGGAATACCATGATAAAACCACAAAAACGAAGCAGAATAGTAATTTGTTTTTTTGACATGAAGCTTTCAAAGAAAACTAAGCATTCTCTCTGAAAATCCAATGCCAGTGGAGAGTTTTAAAACATTTTTTTTCCTTTTTGTCTTAGTATGGTTATATGGAAACTTTATTAATTTTTAAGGATTACATTTTGTAGGTATTTTTCTGAAAAAAACTCACAAAAACTTAGCTCCTAGCCAAGAGTCAACACACCTTCTTTAGAATTAAAATAAACATTCCCCCTATCTTAAAAAAACTTGCATTTAGTTGTAACTTTATTTGAATGAAGTGGCTAAACTGGTTACTGGCATCTTGCATCCATGCTTATCCAAAATTCAGACATATGGGCCCATGTTTTCACAGAATCATAGAATAGTTGAAGTTAGAAGAGATCTCTGGAGATCATCTAGTCCAACTGCTCTGCCTAACACTGACTCATTAGTCAGTGGGTGCAAACTGGAACACAGGAAGTTCCACGTAAACATCAGAAAAAGACTTCTTTACTGTGAGAGTGACAGAGCACTGGAACAGGCTGCCCAGAGAGGTTGTGGAGTCTCCTTCATTGGAGACATTCAAAACCCGCCTGGACGTGTTCCTGTGTGATGTGCTCTGGGGTGACCCTGCTCTGGCAGAGGGATTGCACTAGATGATCTTTTGAGGGCCCTTCCAATCCCTAAGATTCTGTGATTCTGTGATTCTGTGATCTAAGTAGATTTTAAAGACCAGTTACTTATCACTCTATGCACACAATTTCATCAGTTGAAAAAGTTCTTTTGAGACAAGATATCTCAAAGTACTCTTCAAAAACTGATACCATCTGAGGATTTTACCTGTAATGTAAGCTACATAACTCTTTACTAATACGATTTTCTCAGGCATCCCCTAGGACAAAAATAATTTTTAAGATGTATTTATTTTTATAAATATATAAATCCCCCTCTCCCCCAAGAAAATGGATTAATAATTTTGCAGTACAAGTAATGAGAGTGTTTCTCTGAACCTGTAAGAAGCATAAAATATTAAAATATTGTGTACACAAGTATCCATTTGTAATACCTTAGGGATGGACATTGCAAAAAGCTTGTCATACTGTATGAAAATATTACTTGGCTAAAAAGAATGTAATCCAAATATGTTCTTTCCTTTATTAATCAACTTTTAAGATTTCTGTCATTAGGAGGTTTGTATTATTATTGCCCATTTGGCAGACTGTCAGGAAGAGACAATATTATTAATAGCAAAAGCTACAACGAAAGATCAAAAGGGAAGGAGTCTGTTAGTAGGCTGACACTGCTATGTTTATAATTACTTCAAAATCTTTCAGAAGAACTCATACCAACACAGTGCTAGATATTTGATCTCTGAAGGGTATGTGAAAATAACCAAAGGATGGAGAAAGCAAGGACAAGGGGGCTAGAAACAGAATGTTTATTTTGAAATAGTGAACATTGGTTTATCAAAGTATACAGTCTCAGTTTTTATAAACATTCACAGAACTGTCAAGGATTCAAGCATCTCTACCTTTTTACCTCTGTAAAGCAGCAAAGTTCACATTTTGTAGGCACTGCACTATGTAAGGAAAACAAAGGTCAGTAAAAGACATCCAAAAGAGAAAACTGAAAGGAACAAATTTGTGATTTTTCTGCAGGTAAAAGAAGGAGCATACCATGAGTAAAAGATATCTGCAGATCTTCTGAAGATGTCAAGTATAAAATGCAGCAAGCAATAAAGGGTATATCCTGGGAATTTTTGTTATTCATTCAGCATATTTGTGTTGTTATCAGAAACTGTCAATCCACAGAAAAAATTAGCTAGAGACCTCATGGTAGCCAGCTCTCTTTTAAGACTTTCAGCATCCCTGATGGAACAGAAGCCACAAAATTTCTAACTTCCTGAATTTACTCTGATTTTTTATTACCAAGTTGTCTTTAAAAAGCAGTGGCTTAGATTTGCTTACAGAGGGAAATTGCAAGACAATCAGATTGAAATAAAGCACAGTCTGTTTATAGCAACTATCTAGCATTTGTGGATGAGTTAGATAATTTATTTTATTTGAGAGGTCAACCACTATAGTAATTCTGGTCCTTTCATTATGAAGATCTACTGTTCTTAATCTTCTTGGTTCTTTTATTCGTTTAAAATGAACTTGAAGTCTCAGCTTAGAGTCTGGAATTGACTCAAACTGCCTTCTAAATGTGAAAGGCTCTATATGGCATGCTGGTTTTAACATTGGGCCTCACTTGTACACTAGGGAAATGCTAGCTCATTAGATCTTTGAACAATATGTGGAAGTAACAAAGCGCCACAAAAAATTACATTCATGAACTTCTCATATCACAATTTTAATTATTCTTCCTACCTGGAATTACTGTTCAGTCCTTCAAAATCTTATTGAAGTAATGAAATTTATGTGTTGTTTTTTTTCTCTTACTTCTATTCTGGAGCCTCTTTTTGGCATGGGAAGCCAGGAGTATCCTTATATTCAGCCCTTTGCACTAGAACTAGTTTAATTTAAACAAAGGGACTAAAATATTTTGCTCCTCAACAACAATTATGGTCCTTGCTCTACAAAAATTATGCAGACAGGCTGAAGAGGGTCCAGAGAAGGGCAACAAGGATGATCAGAGGACTGAATGACCTGCCATATGAGGAGAGGCTGAGAAAACTGGGCTTGTTCAGCATTGAGAAGAGAAGGCTTAGGGGAGACCTTATTGCCATGTTCCAGTACTTAAAGGGTGGCTACCAAGAAGATGGGGACTCCCTAGTTAGAAGGAGTCACAGGGAAAAGACAAGGGGTAATGGGCACAAGTTGCTTCTGGGGTGATTCTGATTGGAAAAAGGCAAATTTTTCACCATGAGGACAATGAAACATTGGAATAGTCTCTCAAGGGAAGTGGTAGATTCTCCCTCATTGGACCATTTTAAGTCTCAGCTTGACAGGGTGCTGAGGCATCTCTTATAAACTATAGCATTACTTAGAAAGGTTGGACCAGATGATCCTTGAGGTCCCTTCCAACATGGCATTCTATGATTCTATGACTCCATTACAGACCTGGTATCATTGCATTTTAAATATTTTTTTTTCTAAATTACTGTGTCAGTTTGAGAGGTCCTTCCAATAAGGAATGGCTGTATATTGCCTAAAGTTGGTCCTTCCCTTTTATCTCTCTTCTCTTCACCAGTACCACAAGCCAGTCAGTTGCCTAACTTGACCTTTGACCTGGGTTTTAAAAACAAGAGTAGGTATTTCCTCTAAGGCAGATGTCAACAGCTACTTGTACACCAGCCTGACAGATGTAAAGCAATGCAGGGAATACTTGAGTGGGCAGCATTCTCTCTGAGGCAGATAGTCATCCTCTTAGCAGCATGACTAAGGACAAAAAGACAGGGCAAATGAGAAAACTCCAAATGCAATCTAGCAGCAGTCTAAAACCTTTAATAGTTGGAAGCCGCTAGTTGTCCTGGGGCAGTTTTGTCTTTTTTTCTACTTGGCAAAATCTGTTGATAAGTCAGACAGCTCTGCTATCACAATTTCAAATTAAGAAACTTGCAATAAAAGGGTAATGTTATAATATTTTGTTGAGTTTATTCAATTATGTGTGACTGTGGTTAGTGCATCATGATGTGTGTCTTTTTCCTCCATTCCCCGAAGGAAGAAGAAGCAACTATTCCGTTCAGATAGATCACTGATTAATGTCCACAGCTCTCAGCACTTGCTGGCTTTGGGAGTTGTTTACTGAAACTGAGTAGCTGAGTCGCAAGCCAACAACATTCCTCCAGGTTGCCCATTAGGCAGAATGGCAGAACAGTTGTAAGCTATCTATTTTATAAAGTCAAAGGATTTGATAGAAATGACATTTAAGAAATATTTGGTATATATTTTATGTTTTGCAATGCATAGCTTACAGGGACATGGAAAAAAGGGGAAGACAATAGAGTTACTCTAGGGAAAAAAAAAAAAAACAAACAACAAACCTCAAATAAAAATTAAATAATGTTTTTTAACAAAGTGGATACATGATAGAAGTCTTGTTTGCCACTTGATGTGAGTGGGTTCCATAGGTTTGGATGGACAAATAGCCACCAGGAAACAACTGACTGAAGAGTTGAAGTGTGTACTGGCAAGGTAGCGTGAGAGCTTCCCAAAAAGAGATAAAACTCTGGAGATCGTGTCTGGTGCTGAAGTGACAAAAACTGGTAAAGTCAGGAGACGAAGAACCTGATGCTTCTGTACCACGCCCCATCCCCAGGTGGGCACACACTGTGGCTCTGTACTATGGGAAGCAATATGCAGATGAAGACTGATATGCACCCAGTGAACCAATAGGCCCTTGAGAGCCTCTCCAAACACTCCAGTAGAAGCTGCTGTCACATCATAACCTACCTCACTGCTTTGGGTGAGCACTTCAGTGGAGATCACCCCACTACAGCTACCTTCTCTGCTGCTTCTTCAGCCTGGTGGCTGTGAATGAGCATGTGAGGGCACAAGAGAACTATCTGAGTATGTAAGTGTGCTGTGTTATCAGCTGTTAGGAGTAACAGTTTGATTCTATTATTAATAACAGGTTAATCAATAAAAGGTGCTCTGAGAAATATTGCCTGTGATCTCCTTTTCCTCCCAATTCCCTGTTAGACAAGGTAACTTACATAAAAAATTTGTGCTCAAAAGAAAATGAGCAAGAAGGGAGTTGGGTCATTTATAGGTGCTACAGGGTCCAATGTGAAAATTGCGGGTCTTTAAAAACAGGTAAGCAAAGATGTTCTGGAGAGCAGATACTGATAAATGACTATACTGTATTTGTAGCAACAATAGGCTCCCTGAAGCTGGTGCATTTATTTCACAAAATGTATAATTATAACCTCGTAACTGATCATGTCTTTCATTCTTTGTATGTCACTCTCTTTGAAAATTATGAGAGCAGAGAGATTATCTTTGTATTTGCACATAATTTATCTCTACAATGTGAAACATTGCAGATTATTACATTAAATAAATACACAATGATATCTAATTGAAATAGATTAAAACTAGAAGTTTTAAACAGGAACTTGTGGACATCCAGCCTCACTTTTCCATAATCTTAAAGGATTACAGTTGGATTTTATAGAATCCAGGTTTCTTCTGTTAGGTTTTTCACTCTTTTTCATATGTAGAGCTGATTAAATTACATTAAATACTCATTCATTGAGAAGAGTAACTTGTGGTAAACATCTGTGCCATTAGAAACATCTCTATAAGAATCATAATTATATCACAATCATAATTATATCATCATTGGCTGTCTCTCTATTAACTTTTAATTGTCTCAGTAACCAATTCTGATTTGGTTAAACACACCTAGGTAAAACACTCATTTTATTTGTAGAATGATTTTTAACTGTTGTTGTTCCAGATGATATTGTTTCTAAGCAGAAAAGTAATGAATGACATCAGGAAAAAAAATTAACACATCTTTAAGAAAATCTTTTAAAAAATAATCTTTAAAAAAATATATTTTAATTATTAGAACTATGTACAATTAACATGGATCTACTTACTGGACCTTCAAATTATTTTTTGTTGAAATGTGCATGCAGGTTTCCTTTTACTTTCATGTTGTATTTTCAAAGCATAGAGTGTAACTACCTTTACTTGCTTGGTCCTCAAATTAAAAAAACAAACAAACTAATCACAACAACAACAAACCCCACCAAAAACAAAACAAACAAACAACAACATAAAAACCACCACTCCAAAAATCCCCTTAGATGCAGCCAAAACTCTAACAATGTAATATAAATTTATTTTCAAATAATTAAACCCTCAGATAAGAAGTTTAATTTCAATTTTGGAGTGAAATCCCAACTCAGTCTAGTTTATTATAATTTTGTTTAATTGCAAATTCTTCATATCTCAAAATGTAAAGTATGAGATAAAAAATTTGCGATTGTTGTTAGTGTTCTATTACAGGTGAAATTTGTGTTTGAAATTTAGAAACAGTTTTTAGAATGTTCATATATAACAAGATTTTAGGTTTTTACTCAAACAGTGGGAATTAAAATAGCAGCCAACACAACAGAGAACTGTTGTGAGGAAAATTAATCTCCAGCCAAGTACTACTAGTGGGGAAGTCACTCAAAAAGTAACACAAATAAGATGAAGGAGGGACACAAGCCTTTTATGTCCCAAATGTGTGCCAAAAATGGTCTGGACTTAGTCTCAAACCAGAATTTTCATCCTATACCTGAGATTGTTTTTGCAATCACAACATGCAGACAGCAGTATTACTGGATAATCGTAGGTTCTGTATACTCTGCTAATCCACACAAGGGAAGCAAGTCACATGTGCCTTGCTGTCTTTGTCTATGTCAACGTTTTATTGCATGGTTTCAGCTCATGCCAACTAGCACAATCCCAGAAAATGCCAGACACCAGGAAGTGTTCCCATAGAAAGTACTGATGAGGCAAGCGAGTCCAGGAAGCTGCTATGTGTGATGCACACTTTCTAGGAGTGACAAAGTGCAAGCCCTGGAACATTTTATCTGCTGCCATAGACATAGCCTATGTCATACAAATCTGGTCCAGATCACTATGGCATCTCTAGCAAGTTACTAGGAATGTGTTGAACTGCGTATGTGCCAGATTTCTGATTTTATGCCAGTTTTCTAACAGCTGGGAGAGGACTGTTGGTGCTTAATACCATAGAAGCTATAAAATAAAAATGTCCTTAAAAATGTTAGAAATGTAATCAATAGAGCCAGTTTGCACCAGTTAATATTCTATCATGTGAAAGGATCACTTCTTATCTAGTAGCAAATGTCCTAGAAATGTGTGTGTGTGTGTGTGTTTTGTTTTGTAAACTCATAATATGAACACTTTTTCTAAATCAATATTTTGATGTATTCATGAATCTCAAGTAGCCAAATCTGAAAAGAATTTTTAGGTGACAATTTATGTTTAGAATTGACAATTCTTCTCCCTAAGGTATCAATCAATAAGTTTCAAAGAGAAAGTCAGGTTTATTACCATAAGTACTATTTAAATCTAAATTAGTTCAATTTTTTATTCTGATTGCTCCATCCAAGATAAAATATCTGATTTTGAATAGATTAAAATACATACTGCAACAAATATTACTAAATTAAATATGTGACATGAAATCAACTTAATCAGAGATGACAAGTCATATGAGTTACTAGAAGCCTTTATATGAAATAAAGGCAAAAAAACCCAGACAGATGAAGGAAGGAAACCCTAAAGACATTAATTTTAAGCCAGAGTTTTAGGATTAGAAGATTTTTGAATATTTGAAGCTGTAATTACAAAGTATATATTCAAGGAAAACTGGATCTACACTTGTTTGTCCCTTCTCAGTTTCAATTAAATCTATAGTTTGATGCTAATGCTATTTAGACTGATTTATTCAGTGACAACTGGCTCAGTATCTCCTTTCCAATCAGCTGACCCACACAACTTCCTATCTCTAAGATATTTAATATAATTAGAAATTCATTATGTCTGATGTAGATTTCCACTTCTAAATGAATACTAAATAAGCAAACTGAGTAACAAATGTGAGATTTCTGCAGGATTTTTGTCTCAGTTCAAGATGTTTTTTCAGCATGATACTTTCAGGACATACAAATAAACTCCTCTCTGTGTTGTAATTATCTGTGAAAACCACTGTTGGCAGCCAAGCCCCAAGTATAATGGAAACTGGCATGCATGTTGTTGGTGATTTGACAAATCCAAGGGAGGATGACCAAAATCCCTCAAATGGAAAATTAATCTCTTATAAGGATATTTTATTAAGCATTAAGGACTTCTTATGCAAGCTTGATTCATTGAAGCATATAAACAGGTAGTTATTTACATTACATTGCTACCTTATGACACCCAGCTGACTTTTGAGAGTTGAGATTATAGTATCGGGTTGACAGTAATGCCAGCCTGGGAGGCTAACTGACCTGGAGGGGAACTGCTGCCTTCTGCATTCCTGTGGGAGCTTTCTTGAGAGCTCACAGCAGCAAGTCATTCTATTACAGTGCAATACAGCTTTTCTCTACAGAAGAGAGTTTCAGAAAATCAATGTATTTGTTTATGTTGAGCAAGATTCCAAAAGCAAATTTGTGTCCTATTTCCTTACTTTAAAATGTATCAAATTTCTGTGGATGTTTCTTCACACAAGCCGTTCCAATTCTGTTATGGTTTAATTTGGTTTAGCGATTGTTCAGTTCTAGAAAACCAAACAGAATTTCATAACTTAAGATTAATCATGTGCAGTTAAAGCATTGGTGGCAGTACTCAGCAAAAACGCAATTAGAGGCATCATGAAAATCTGATGGGTCTAAGATAATTTTTATGATAATATTCTCCTGATACTAACCAATGCTATTCTGCAGATTATTTCAGCCAAATGGAATATAAATTACTTCAGTGACTTATACATACTAACTTCAAACAAGTGGCTATGGGGGAGGGGAGGACTGTTATGGTGCTTCAGCTGCAATAAGCTATGTTCTGCGTATTATTAATATCAATAAAATAATATTTAAAAGCAAAAACTACAAGTCTCAGGCAAAGTCATAGTATAAAGAAGTATTTATGGATTAATATAAACATGCTGTTTATGTTTTTTCTTATTAAATCCAATTACAGTTTTTCCTCTATGTCCAGTTACCATCAGGAAATTTGAGGAGACATAACAATTTTAGAAACATTTTTTATTATCTTTGCTGAGAATTTTCAAGAAGAGCATAGGATTAAGGAGCTCTCATTTTTAAAACAATGTTTCCCTAATTGTTATCTTTAGCTAGGTCTAACTTATATCTGTTATCTCTACTATATACTTGATATCTCTTTAATGAGGTATAGCTATTTCTCAGTTAATCGTCTTTGGAAGACTTTACCTTTGATAAAACACACCCTATCTTCATATTGCGATTTGATCAGGATTACTTGAGAGGGGTTTTTTATCATCTTTGTGAGAACTTTCATTTTCTTATGTAGATAAGAAAAAAGAATTATATTTTTAAAATAGGAATTTGTATTGCTATACTGCTGTAGGGTGTGTTTGAATGATGTTCATCATATTCACTTTTTATTTGCAATGGAGGTTTGCAAATTTACAACTACATGCACAATGATTTATGAAATTATATTTAAATGCACCCCTAATTACTCTATGTTAACAGCTAATGTAAGTTATTGGGAGGCTCTACCTGAAGTGATCAGTCATGTCCCAGGTTTCTGAAATATATAACCAAAATTACAAATTCTGCAGGAAATTAAATTGTATAGTAGTAAATATGTGTTGTTCACAAATTGCTTCTGCACCTAAACATGCACAAGTCTATGGGGCCTGATGCCTGGGTGCCAAGAAAGATCATGGAGATACTCCTCTTGAGTGAGCTCACATGGCAAGTGCAGGGCAGCCAGAGGATCAGGGCCAGCCAGCATGGGTTTATGAAAGGGAGTGCTTGCTTGATCAACTTGATCTCTTTCTATGACCATGAAACCCACCTGCTAGATGAGGAGAAGGCTGTTGATGTTGTCTACCTAGACTTTGGTAAGGCCTTTGACACCTTCTCCCACAGTATTCTCCTGGAGAAGCTGGCAAATCATGGCATAGGCAAGTGTACTCTTCACTGGGTCGAAAAACTGGCTGGGTGGCTGAGCCCAGAGAATTGTAAATGGGGTCAAATCTGGTGACAAGTCACCAGTGGTGTCCCTCAGGGCTCAATTTTGGGGCCAGTTTTGCTCAATGTTTTTATCAGTGATTTGGATGAGGGAATTGAATGCACCTTCAATCAGTTTGTAGATTACACTAAATTGGGTGGAAGTGTTGATCTGCTTGAGAGTAGGAGGGACCTGGACAGTCTGGATTGATGGGACAAAGCCAATTGTATGAGATTCAATAAGGCCAAGTGCTAGGTCCTGAATTTTGATCACAAAAGCCCCATGCAATGCTATGGACTTGGGGAGAAGAGGCTGGAAACCTACCCGGCAGAAAAGGACCTGGAGGTGCTGGTTGGCAGTCAGCTTATCATGAGCCTGCAGTGTGCCCAAGTGACCAAGAAGACCAACAGCATCTTGGCCTGCATCAGGAATAGCATGGCCAGCAGGAATAGTGAAGTGATTGTGCCCCTGTACTCAGTACTGGTGAGACTGCACCTGGAGTACTGTGCTCAGTTCTGGCCCCCTCACTATAAGGACACTGAGGTGCTATAGCTTACCCAGAGGAGAGCAATGAAGCTGCTGAAGTTTCTAGAAAACAAGTCATACAAAGAGAGGCTGAGGGAACTGGGGATGTGTAGTTTGAAGAAGAAAAAGCTGAAGGGAGACCTCAGTGCCCTCTGCAACTGCCTGAAAGGAGGTTGTAGGGAAATGGGTGTTGGCTTTTTCTGCCAAGTGAAAAATGATAGGACCAGAGGAAATGGCCTGAAGTTGCAGCAGAGGAGGTTTAGGTTGGCTACTAGGAAGAATTTCTATATTGAAAGAGTGGTCAGGCACTGAAACAGGCTGCCCAGGGAGGTGGTTAAGTCACCATCCTTAGAGGTATTCAAGAAACACATAGATGTGGCACTTCAGGGTATGCTCTAGTGGCTGAGGTTGTGGTGGTTTTGTGGTTTTTTGTTTGTTTGTTTGTTTTTGTGGAGTGTGTGTCTGGCTGTTTGGGGTTTTTATTGTGTTGATAGTTAGACTCTGTGGTCTCAGAGTATGGAAACTGGTAAGTGTTCTCTTTTTCTAAATCTCTTATGTCTTGTGATCTGGACTTTCTTAATTTAATCATGTGTACTTTCTCTGAGCACTTATTTGAGTATTTCTCTGCACATTTCAGCCATATTTGCTGTTTAAGGAGATTTCTGTCTCTCAGCCATCTCTCTTGAAGGCTTTTGTCACATGTCTCACAAATGAGCTTGTCTCTAGTTAGCAAGACTCCTGTGATTCTAGTGCTGCATCTGGATGCCAGAGTTCTCAGCTGTGCAATGTTAGTATTGGTTTGGATGTAAAAACATATTGCAGTTTAATTCATTTGTAGGTCATAATCCTCAGGCAACCTTATCTTCTCTTCCAGTGTTTCAGAGAGTATTCTTAGTTACAGTATCTCACTCAGCTACTAATAATTATTTTCCATGCCCAATGATCTGTTTAAGGAATTTCTTCACATATCTCTTTATTTTTTAGTGGTCACCTTTCCACACAGGGTCAGTTTTTGCTTTGAACTGTCAGGTTTTTATTTGGAAACATGGTAGTTCTGGTTTGTGTTCACGCTGACGATTTAGTTTACAGTCATGCTTTGCATGTGACTTTGGCTCTCACATTCATAAAACAAACATCCTGCTTTTTCAAGTGGATTATGGTTTCTCTACTTCTGTTCATTCTAGCAGATTGAAAAACTCCTACACAGACACTGGACATTCAGAAATCTTGCTCTTACAGCTGTCTGGTAAAATCCACAGCCTATATACTGTAGAAGCTACACATTGTACTGTATGTCTACACAGAGTAAATTCAGTATCATTCAGGAATAAACAGAAGTACCATGCTTGCTATATGTTGTCTCTGAGTGCTTTCTGGCACCTCCTCAAAGTAGCAGATGTGCATTTCCTGTCCACCTCCTCTCAAGAGCTGTGAAAATTATTTCACATATTCTCTGCAATTATTCTGTGCATATAGAGCAAAACCTATGTAAAATGAAAACGTTGTTACTGAATAACCTTATAGTGAATGCACACTTCTTCATGTCTTGTAAAAAAAAATATATTAAAAAATCCTTTATTAAGACAAATATTTACAAAGATATTGCACTGAAACTAGATTAAAAAAACTTTGTTTCACAGTTCTCTCCAAAGTCCTCATAGTGCAAACTGGTTTTTCTCAAAGGATCAATGTATGTTATTGCTTGAAAGGCAGGAGGAGCTGCTAGTTTTACTAGAGTATGTTTAAACCAGTTGTATTACAAGCAGCTGTACTGTATAAGCATTGTGTTATGAAAGTTCTTTTTTATCAGCAAACTGCATTTGGATGTATGTGTGCTAATAGTTCAGAAAGTTTGTCAAGTAATCTTAAGTCTGAGCAAAATCAGAACAAGGGAAATGAAAAAGTAAAAACTTGCAGTTGGCTAAGCTATATAAAATAAATTACTTTCAAGTAATCAATCAAGTCAATCAAGTATTTAAAACTCTCTGTCTCCTTAGGCACATCATCTCATTAAGTTTACTTGTAAAATTATGTTAGCTTTGAAGTTGTTATTGAAGGTGTTCTTGATGCTTCTGGCTGTTTTCTGCCAGATCTGTCATTTCACAGCCTGCCTTGGAACTCCAGTACAAGTTAATCAATGAAATTACAGAACTCTTAGGAACAAATGCCTAGACAGGAAAACAATCTCTTATTTTGGCTTGCTGTTATAAACTGTCATACCCTACAGCCCAGCAAATCAGTCCCCCACTGTGTGCTCGAAGACTTGTTAAAATTTATTTCTCTAAAATGTGAATTTTATTCCAAGCAAAACACACAGACTTACATGAAATTACTGACTTGAAGATAAGAGGCTCTCTGGGAGGAAATATTTCTCAGTTTAGCCTGATTTCAAGATAGCAGCTCAGACATGCAGGATTAGATTTGAAGAGGAATTGTGCTCCAAATCTGGGTCCCGCTGAAATTATTAGGTGGGAGGTAGGTATAAAACAGTATTGTTCAAGGTCACTCGACAGAGTAGTTTTATTTTTTTTCTTAAAACATCTGCACTCAGGTTCACTTTAATTGAAAGCATAAGATTTGTCCAGACAGAATAATACCAAAGGGCATAAAAGAAATAAAAAAGGAAAATAAATACTTCCCTTGGAACAGATGTATATTTTTGTTTGTTTGTTTTATATGCAGGAGTCCATGCAAATACAAATAGATTTATTTTCACTGAAGTAATGCCAGGAATTTGTTTTGACATACACCTATTTGCTGCATATGTTATGGAGGGATCTTATTACTTGATTTCAGATAAGAATTTGGACACAATGTATGGGTTGCTTATCTTTAAGTACAGTTGTGCTAGCAATGTGAACTCTGAGAAAGACATCAAGAAGAAAGAGAGAGAGATTTTTCTCTTTTTGGTAGAGTTACATTTCATTGCAAAGAGAGATTACAGTTATATAAAATCTTTTGTTACTAAGAAACTTTTTGTGCTTGACAAACTGTATACATGTATGAATCATTTCACAGATCTATAACTATTTTCACCCAACACCAAAATGAAATCAACATGGCAGATGCTGAAACAGTATGGCACAATAACTTTGGATAGGGACATGAAAAGGGAGTGCTAAAATAAAGCTTTACAAAGGAAGAGTGTGATCAGCCATTGAAATTAGAACACAGAGATGCTTGACCAGTTTTTAGTTAAAGCTTTCCTTGTGGGGAAAGTCACACAAAAATAAATCAAATAGTTTTGCTGAAAAGCATTCAGTCTCTATATTTGAAGCCCTCCATCTTCCATCTTATCAATCAAGCTGGCTTTTTTGGCACCTAAGACTAAAAGAGGTAACATATGTAAAAAGATAAAATTTATAAGCAGATGAAAACAAATTATTGTGAAGCACTCAGTCAGCTATTTGAGATGAGAAAGTTGCCAACAGTGTTTTAAGGAGAGATACATCTCCTCAGAATTTCTGCATATAGTACTCATGGTCAAATACTATGGTATGAATTCTTGACAGCTTGATCAAAATAGAAAGTGCCCATATCTGAAGCAAAAAAATACTATAACCAAGCCTTTCAGTTTGTGCTGCTTCTCATAATGGTAATTAGTAAAGATGCAGAACACTGTAATTTGAGCTGTCCCTGGGACTGTCCTGCCCCTGGGGTCTGATCTGCTGTACATGTAGACACCAGGGTAAGGCTGCTCCTCTACCTGGCTCCAGGACAGGACCCCCTCAGGAGCTCAGCAGCACTCCACTTTCACTAGCCATGTGGTTGCTACTGAGTGGATAAATATATGCTGATCAGCCAATGGAGAAAATATATTTTGCAAACAGTTCTAATTATACACTTGAGAGTTAAGCAAGTTTTTATTATACTGACTTCATACAGATGCAACACCTGAGACACGAAGGTGAAATTAGGCTGCAAGCAGAGTACTTGTCACTGAGAATGAAATCTAGGAATATTGTTGACTCACAATTCCCTGTTGTAGCTAGTAGGAAAATTTCCTTCTTAAATCTACTTAAAACCAAAGTAACTTGTTTTAAAAGTTTTCAGACCAATTTAAACAAATGACAGCTATTAAAATTCTGCCTTTTAAAATTCCTGTCTTAACTGTAGTACTTATCTAGCATAGGTCAATTTAAAAAACTTTTATTTATTTTAAAGAATGTGAAACATTATAATTGTGCAGAGCACAGCTCAATTAGTAAAAAATATCCCTTATGTTTAAAAGTCACACAAGTAATTGTGTGTAAGTAGGAAGTGAAGTGCTGCTCAGAAAACTATGCTGAAAATGGGATCTTGATATTATTTTCATAGAATCATAGAATCATTAAGGTTGGAAGGGACCTTAAATATCACAAAGTTCCAACCCCCCTGCCATGAGCAGGGAACTCTACCACTAGTCCAGGTTGCACAAAACCTTGTCCAACCTGGCCTTAACCTTCAGGGATGGGGCATCAACAACCTCCCTGGGCAACCCATTCCAGTTCCTCACTACCCTTATAGTGAAGAATTTCTTCCTAATATCTAACCTAAATCTCCCCTCTCTCAGTTTAAAACCATTACCCCTTGTCTTATCACTATCTTCTCTGATAAAAAGCCCCTCCCCAGCTTTCCTGTAGGCCCCCTTCAAGTACCGGAAGGCCGCTATAAGGTCTCCCCGGAGCCTTCTCTTCTCTAGGCTGAGCAGCCCCAATTCTCCTAGCCTGTCTTCATAGCAGAGGTGCTCCAGCCCTTTGATCATCTTTGCGGCCCTTCTCTGGATCGTCTCCAACAGGTCCATATCTCTCTTGTGCTGAGGGCTCCAGAACTGTACAGAGTACTCCAGGTGAGGTCTCACCAGAGCAGATTAGATGGGCAGAATCACCTCCCTGGCCCTGCTGGCCACACTTATTTTGATGCAGCCCAGGACACAACTGGCTCTCTGGGCTCCAGCGCACACTGGTGGTTCATGTCGAGCTTCTTATCAACTACCATCCCCAAGTCCTTCTCCTCAGTCCTTCTCCTCTAGCCATTCTCCCACCAGCCTGGGGTTGTGCCTGGGGTTGTGCCGACCCATGTGCAGGACCTTGCACTTGACCTTGTTGAACTTCATGAGGTTGGCACTGGCCCACCTCTCCAGCCTGTCAGTGTCCCATTGGATAGCGTCCCTTCCCTCTAGGGTGTCAATCACACCACACAGCTTGGTATCATCAGCAAACTTGCTGAGGATACACTCAATCCCACTGTCCATGTCTCCAACAAAGATGTTAAACAGCACTGGTCCCCATTCTGACCCCTAAGGGACACCACTCATCACGTACCTCCATTTGGACATTGAGCCATTTACCACTACTCTCGGCACGGCCATCCAACCAATTACTTACCCACCAAGTGGTCCATCTGTCAAATCCATGCCTAGTTAGTTTGAAGACCAGGATGTCGTGCGGGACAGTGCCAAAAGCCTTGCACAAATCCAGGTAGATTACGTCAGTTGCTCTGCCACCATCCACCATCTCTGTAGCCTTTTTGTAGAAGGCCACCAAATTGGTCAGGCATGACTTGCCCTTAGTGAAGCCATGTTGGCTGTCACCAATTACCTCTTTATTTTCCATGTGCCTCAGCAGACTTTCCAGGAGGATCTACTCCATGATCTTGCCAAGCATATAGGTGAGACTGACCAGCCTGTAGTTCCCTGGGTCTTCCTTTTTCACCTTTTTAAAAATAGGGGCTATATTTCCACTATTAAATGTTATTTTCTACAGACCAAAAGTATTTGATGGCAAGAAAAGCAGTGTATGTCCAACTAAAGCTTATAAAACATTATAAAAATTCTATACATCATAGTATGGGAATATTCTTTTGAACTTTTGTACTCCAGATTCTTCAAAAAATTGCTCCCTGTGTCTATCAAAGCAATGTGTACTTCTGCTGTAGAGAGGATCTTATTCTTGATGCAGTTTATTTGATGTCTTTTTGAGAGAAGAATGTCAGTCTTGTCTCACAGAAACCTTTGAAGCTCATTCTAATTAGGAGGACATCTTTACTGTTTTTGTTCACTCCACTGTTTTTTATGGCTAAAAATATTCCAACAAGAGGTCTTAGCAGTTGACTTTTTAGTACTTCATCTGTTCCTGCTGCTTATTCTTTCCTTAAAGTCACACTCCTGTGTTAAAGGCACTGAACTCCTTTTAGCTGTCAGTCTTTTTGCAATAAAGGCATGGATCATAGAGATCAAATGTAATTAGATTGTAAATCAAGCAAGCAAAGGGAATGCCAGAAATTGAACCATCATCTCTTTGGGTTCAATAACACAAGACTTAATAGGTTAAGTTAAAAACCAGTGTGAACAGTAAGTTTTCCACTTGCTTCCGTGATCTCACTGATACATCTATATTAACATTAATACTGATGCTAATTATCATATTAATGGTAACAACAGCACCAAACAAATTCAGGCAAACTGTCAGTATATCTTGGAGTTTCCTCATTAATTGCTGACAACAGATGTTAACAATCTCCTGTTTTTCCTGGTCTTCTTCTGTTCTTCAGAAACCACCTAGAAATGATAGAACATGATAAAAGTTCAGCTGCACACATTTCCTTCTCTATCAAATACAACAGGACAAAAAAGGAAATGTATACAAATTTACACAACAAATTAGGTTGTAAAAATATTATAGTTAGCCCATTATGGAAATCAAGAACATTTAGTTTGTCTTTGACATTTTCTGTGCCGTCATAGGGACCCACTTGTGTCTTTAACACACCAAACTTCAGGTGTTAGACTTGAGTAAGTCCATTCCTTCTGCCCATAGTAATATGCTTATTGGGAGACTGTGGAAACTGGGGTTTGTGCTTACTAGATTATTGTGACTCTATTGATCCCATTTGACACCTTATTATTTTTTTATTCATTATTGAGATTTAAACCATATCCTTGGAACACTTTCAGAAGCATGTATGTCATATGGATCTCACAGATCTTAGTGTTGGTGATTTTTTTTTTTTTTTTTAATGAACCATTCTCAATTACAAAAAGCCTCAGCATTTGCTCTTAAACAGATGGATTCACATGTGGCTTTCCTAACTTGATTGCAACTTAACTCTCCATTCCACTATATAAGCCTTTTTCTCAGATATGCTAATATTGTTATAGGAAAATTATTTCTTTAAATTCTTATTCACTTTGTGGTATTTCCCATCTCAAGCATGACTCAAGTCATGTTATCTTTGTTGTTTTCCCTTCATTTCTGCTCATATTTTAAATATGAATCCTAGAACTTTTTGAGCTGTCGTAACTTGCTTGTATTTCCCTGTGAGATATCTGGAAGTCAAGAACAACCAAATCTGGGTTGAAGAAAGAGTATCTTTGAAAAGCACTTTGAATATGAACCCATGGTGTATGTCAGCCACCAGAATCCCCACTGATATTTGAAGCACCACGTTTGGTTCAGGAAGTGCGTTGCCTTCTGAAAAAATACCCAAAGAAAATATCTGTATATATGTGTGTTTTTTTTCCAGGAGTTTCTCCAGAGATCCATAAACCAGTGAGGAAAAACAAAACCAAACCAAACCAACACAACACAAAAAAAACCCCAACTTAATCTAGAAGGACATTTGATCTAAAACTGGGTCCATGACACAGTTAAGCAAGAATATTGACAATACTAACCAAGACAGCTCTCTAAGTTTAAAGATTGTTCAAAATGTTCTGCCTTTCTGTTTTTCTGTATTTAACTTTTTCTCGTGGTCACTACAAAAGATAAAAATTTCCTTTCTTTTCAGTTCTGTTAGTAGCTGTTCTTGTCACTGTAGATTAAATTAAAATTTCTCTAAGCCTATCTAGCTCCTCTTTTACCTTCAGTCTAAAATAGATATTAACTCTTTTTGAAGCATGAAATATGATACAAAGGCCCCCTTTCAGCTCTATTCTGTGCTCTCTTGACAACTTTTAAATCTGCTGGAAAGCTTCCTCTAAGCCGTGTCTGTGGTGTCTTGTGGATAAAATGAGGGCACGACAAAGGTAAAGCCGGGTACTTGAACTAAATTAAAGAAAAATCTTTCTAAAGAAAAAAGCAACTTAGGTACTAGCATAGGTAGTTACCATGCTTCTTTTTGAACTAGATGTGGAGAACAAGATTGTCATGATCTGGTCTACTATCACAGATTCAAAGAGAGTTCTTCAACTTTAGATATGTCAGTTCCTTTCTGTTTTTCAAACATTTTTTAATAAAAAGTTGTGTTATTTTATTCAATGCAGTACTTTGCAAACTTCTGTAATAAAAGTTGTTAATCAACTTGTCGTGATTGATTTAACAGGAACATTTACTTGCAGTAGTACACATGGCTCAAAAATCAGATATATCTTGCAGACCTCTGCTCCATTCAGTATCTGAGATATATTGAGTCCATGGTTCACAGAATACAACCTTGTACAGCACACAGCTAGTGCCCCACAGTCAATGTAAAATTACATAACTTACCAGAGCTCTGCCTCCTTTACACATACAATAATTTGGACTAATTCTTCTTAAGTACTGTTCTGAATTGAAATGTTAAATAGCTCTACATCTTGACTTCATTAACTTATTAATTTAAATACTTCAAGAATTACAGAATTCTCTAAGTTGTCTATGCAATATGTGCACTTCAGCAGTGCATGCTATAAACAGTCTGTATTTAACTCATTTTCCATGGTACACATTAGTTTATTTTAAGAACTTGAAACTACTTCTGACCCAAATCCAGAACATTCAATAGCTTCTCTGCATTTGTGGGAAGAAGACTAAGTCCAACAGTTCTGTTAGTTTGCCACAGTGAAACTCTTCACCAGAAAGCCATAGTTTGGTGCCCAAGTGGAGATCAGTGAAGAGTGGTGTTCCTTAGAGGTTGGTATTGTGACCAGCAGTGAAGCTAGGAAGACCAGTGATGGGCTCTTCACAGAAACTTCCTTCTCTAGGTGTAAAGATTATTGAACACTAGAAAAAGTTGCCCAAAGGTGGTGTGAATTCTACAAGTTTTGAGGTATTCAAAACCCATAATGGTGCAATCTTGAGCAATCTGCTGTAGCTGATCCTGCTTTGAGCAGGGGGGTTGGACTACATCTCCAGAGGCGCCTTCTCACTTTAGCTACTCTGTGATTCTGCTACAAATGTTAGGGCACCAAAAGCTCCGTGTGACCTATGTAGTGTATTTCAAAGTTATCACTGTCATTACACAGTGCAGATGGGTCATTTAAAAATATCTCCTAAAAAGAATTAATCTTTTCTCCCAAACATCCTATTGATGACACAGAGTGACATAAAAGACCATCAAATTGCATGGCATACTCTACTTTAATAATAGGAATTCCCACTCTGGAATCTATGAAAAAAAAACTTTTATCTCATTTCTAGATGTCTTGCCATTGCTTCTCTGCCACTACACTTTGATCAGCAGCACATTCATGTTCATTGGTGTTGAATATGATTCTATTGCCATTACTTAGTGAAAAAAACAGCTTAACCTACAAATTACTTTAATCACTAATAATAAAAAAGCATCATATACAAACCAGACAGTGCAAAAGGTGTTTGATTTCTGTGCATGTTGAGGGCAGAAAAATTGGTCCTATGGATAGAGGACAGGAGCTTTATTTTCTCTTCTTGTATCTGACATAACATTTCTATGAGCTAACATAAACAAATCTGTGTTCCACAGAGGTCACTAATAATCTGAGAACAAAAATATTGTCCTGTTTCTGAAAGTTTGCAATGCATGCAAGAGTCTTAAGGGTAACAGGAACATATTGTATTGTTTTTGAGTCACAGTGTAAAAAGACATAAGGAAATTCTATTATTAGGGTTGCTATCTCACATTACTTGCAAATTTAAACTGAATTCTGCCAACAGTTGCCTTTCACTCTGTTGTCAGGAAACAAGTTAGGGAGGACTCAGTTCAGAAAACGGATAGATATTTTGCTATCATGCAGTACATCAATGATGACAGCATGCCTTCAGGTTGTGATATTGTACTATTTTATTCCCCTACTGGAGCAACTTTGCATTAATTTTTCACCTCTTTGGAATGCATGCTATTATCACATTTTGATAAAACATTGGCCATCAAATATACAAGGTCTTATTCTATCCTGATGAGAATGTTTAATTTCAAATATGTAATTGAATTTTCACTGGATTAATTAGAATGTGCTTAAGAAAAGACAAAAGAAGTACTCTATGCAAACAGATCTATGTGTAGGGGTTGAAAGTGACCTAAGTGTATTTCATCAGCCCTGTAATTAGATGTGTGTATAGTTAAGAAGCTTTCCTTCAAACCCCTTACCTAAATGTTGCAGACAATGATTGTGAACAGAGACATCACATCTTGCAGGTGAACATCCTGTTCACTACAAGGTATTCTGTAGGCCTTTAGCTCCAAAGCATTCCTTTGAAACTCTTCCATCATCCATAGGCAACTGTGAGATGAATAAGAATATACTAAAATTTTCCCAGTTTTCAAGAGGTGCCGCTGTTTGTCTTGCAGACAGCTTATACATTCTAAATTCATATCATACAGATGATTAGGATTTCAGACTGATTTAAAGCTTTGGGTTTCTTTCAGTACTTGTTCTCTGGGAGTATATTCTTAATGGGTAATTTTCTTGAAGTTACAACTCCCTAACACCAGAAATAATCTCATTTCACTGATAAAACAACTTCAGGATTATTATTTTTTCAAGTTACAAGTTATGGTTTGAGTTAAAAGATAATCAAGAATCATAATCTGGTTTTGTTACTAATCCAAATTTATGAAACACATACTATTTATAACAGGACAAACTGAGAAACCTGAAAGTCTAATGGGTTCTATTTTTCTTGGAAAACACCTCAAAACCAACATATTTAATGACAGGGGACTAAAAAAAAAATTTCCGTACAAACAAGGTATCAGTTGGTTTTGTCACTGGCTACCTGCAGCATTCCAAGTCTCCTAAATAGCAAATGCCCCAAACCTTAGAAGACATGACAGTAGCCCAAGGTGAAACCTCTGTTGCTGAATTGCTCTGTTCAAATTGACAAACTACTTTAAGGAAAGATAGTAATTATCTTTAGAAACACTTCAACATACAAGAAACTTGATTTAATTTAATCAGTAGCACTGCAATTTAAATTATAATGCATATTTCAATTATTCAAAACACAAATATTATTCTCAGAAAACTTTCATTAGAGATCCAGTCATTGGGAAAACAGTCATATGAGTTTCCTTGTCACAGTCACTGTGAATATTAGGAATATTTTTCCCTAAGAATTTTAACTAATTCTGTATTCTAATGATTAAGTCCAGATACGGTAGAATTGTATGACTGATAGAATAATAATATATTTTACTTATAGATAATTATGCATTAAATTTACAAATTCTTACAATTATATCATTACAGTTTTTGCAGCTACTTTTGGCCCACTTCCTGATGTTTACTCTATTACTCCTTTCCATTCCAAATACAGAATTTCCTATTAATATAGGGGTCTTATTTGTGACACTGATTAAAGCAGTTAATCACTTATCCCTACCACCTGGAAAAATTCATCACATAAATGATTCATGTAAAGCAATAAGACCAAAAGTGCCCCTGAAAGAATATTGCTAAAAGCATTTTTTAAGTAATTCCTAAAAATATGCAAGATAAGTAGGCTAACAGCACTAGTTTAGTGATCATTACAGTGCTTCACATTTACATAACAGTTCTAAGTATTTCATAATATATACATGGTTAAATTAAACCTCAAATGCTTCCAAGAGACAAAAGAATAAATTGCACTCGCCTTGGAACTGTGCATTCCAAGACAGAGAAATGTTGAATCAGTGAGTAAGGCTAATGTTTAAAGCAAGGGGAAGGAATCCCCAAAGTCAGGCTTTTGAGCCTTGATCAAACTAGTAGTGCTGCTGCAACAAAACTGTAAAGACAGAAATTAACAGCCAGGATTTCTGGTTGATTTTGTGTAACATCTTATTATCTGTTAGTGTAACTGTCTTTCATTTTCAGGTCATCCTACTTCTGAAAAACAAAGTCTCCCATCCACTGCCCCTAGTGTGAAATAATACAAAAATAATCAGACCTAAAGAAGATCCTTTGCTTCAAAACCAGTCAGTTGTGAATCTTATAAAATCACTTTGCTTCTTTGAGCTTTGTTGTTGAATTGTAGTGAGTAACAAGAGCAGCTTTCATTATAAAATATTATTGTTAACAAGGACCCTAATCTATGCTATGTTACATGAAAACAGTCTTGAGTTCTGATAAAATATATCACCTCAGAATATGATTTTCTTTTTTTGTCTATGTGTACATCTGCAGCTTACAATACATGTACCTCTGTTTTTTATACTAAGAGGTCATAGTTTCATACACTGTAAGAATTGAAGTCCTATTCATATACTGTTCCTCCTTTGTAGAGGAACTATCCTACTTGCCACTAACTTTTGCTCCACCCTCACCCTTCCCAGCCCAAAAAGCATGGCAAAAATTGGGATGGAGTATTTTAGTACCAGTAGATTTTAACATGTGAATGCTCCTATGGCTTTAGTTTCAAATTTCTCATTTAAACCAGGGGGAATCTTGGCTGTCCAGAATGTCTGGCTTTTAACAAAATCGAATACATCTTTTAAAATATCTTGAAATTTTAACAGAGTAATCAGTGTATGGATAGTATCTTTGCTTCTCCCTATTTAATCTCCTCTCTGTAGTCATTAAACATGGCATTTCTGATTCAAGGCAACCAGTAAGACAATATGTAAAAGCCATGTTAAGATGCTGCCCCTTTCACTTGTTTCCCTTTGGATTTCACAAACAAAACTGTATTCATATTCCATACAGGCTCATTATACCTGGGGAAAATCACACCAAGTATATGCCAATTAATGTCCATGCATGATGTTAAGCCACAGCACTGGAATGATACTGCCTCTTATGTATTATGAGACATAAGGACTAAACTTCTAGCCACTGGCTTTATATAAAAGGCTACATCTGCACCTGTACGACTGTAATAGTGGGGGGCTTGGAGGGGTTTAGCTCAAGTGTTCTGGATCATATATATTGTTTAGTTCTATCTTCCATTTATCAAAGTCTCCTGTGGTTCATCTGTCAATCATTATACTACACCGTGTTGCCAGAAAAAAAAAGTTCACAGCCCAGTAAGTGAAATAATCTATAAAACCTGTCAGTCTCTTTGGATAAAAGACAAGTTTGTAAGTATCCTCTTCAATTCTGTTTCTGAGTGCTGGGTAAAGACGGGACATTTTCATGTTCATCTTAACACTTTTGTGCAATCAGACCTTCCTGCACTGCATATTCTATCATCACTTTCTAATTACTGGAGATGTATAATCAAATAACATAAATGAAGTATGCCACTGCATCATCTAAAATGAAACATATTTTTTCTTATAGCAAAGCAAGGTGCATCTGGATTCTGCATTTTAGCAATAGCATCAGTTCCGCCAGTGCACATTCACTCCTTGCTGATGTACATTCCTGTTAAGTGATGTTTCCTTTAATCCAGTGGAAAATGATGACTAAAATTGACTCAATCCATCTACGAATCATTTCAATGGGTGGTTGCAAAAAGGCATAGAACATTATGTTGGCCAGAGGAAGTGTAATCTACAATGGGAGGCTCTTGAGTAAAGTTAATTTAGTAAGTGTAAAATGATCACATAAGCGAGGATATTACAATGTTGGAAGCAATTACTAATTATGAGACACAAGATTCAAAAGTAAAACCAATTTCAACTGCACAGAGGATAAAACAGGCTCACAAACAGCTTTCCTAAAACCATTCTAATGTGAATTATTGTGTGGCTTTTGTTGTGCTCTCTTCTAAATATATCATGTTTGTGTTCATGAAGGACATTAAAAGTCACAAAATAATGAGGGGATGTTAAAAATAGAGTAGAGAGACCAGGATAAAAGAATATATTTGAATTTCTGAAGAAAAATAGCCAAAGCTTTTTTTTAAAAGCTGTCCTCTAGATATCTGAATCATTATTAAAAACCTAGTGTTTTGTTGTTTGTTGGTTTGGTTTTAACCTCTCTCTGCAAATTTGCAGTAGAAGTTATGTGTAAAACATATCCTCAAATGGTATATTTCTATGACATGTCACAAACAAATTGGCTCTTAACTTTTTATAAAAACATTTCTCACCTTGGGTTCATGTCACACTAGTAGAGGATGATATCATTGGCTGTGGTTATTGCAGTCTAACAATCTGTAACACACTACATTTGCAAACATTTTGGGGACAGGCTTATAAAGACATCTACAGTCACCTCAGATAAGCCCACCCTTAAGTCCAAACTCATCTCATAATGTTGGTGATATGAGTATCTTGGGTTTCAGTCACCTCCAACAAATGTAGAGCAAGGGGTACTATATGACATGTAGTGCAAATGAAATTAGAACTCAATGCCTTGCCAGGATTTATGACTGCAAAGTCCATCACAATAAAGCTCTAACATATTTAAGATAAAGTTGGACAGAATCTGTGGACCAGCTGAACTCCAGAACCAAGTTGGTTTCTCCAGTCGAACCAAAGCACTACAAGTCTTAATGAAGCAATAAATAGAGTAATCTTGCAGAAAGCTAAAATAAGACCTAAGAGATGCAGACTTACTCTGTTCTATTTCTTTGCTTTTCTGCTCCTTACCTTACAAACATGTTGCTCAAATACATGCATTTTTGGTAGAGAAATACTATAATGTATCAGAAGGCTGAGGTGACACGTACCTGTAATTTTACCACCTTTTCCCCTGAAAAAGCTTATGATTCTCACTCCTGTTCCTTGTCTCTAGAGTACTAAGTATTTATATATTATATTTATAATTTTTTTCTTAGAGGTGTTCTTCTTTCCCGTATTTGCTGCTAGGTGCCTTATTCTCACTTTTTTTTTTTTTTCTGGTCAGAGTATTTCTGACTGATTTTTGAGCATTTCATCTGTTGCTTTCATCCTCTCCCCCAACTTCACCTCCTTGCATTTATGAAATGACAAAGTTTTTCAGATTTATGAAGTATGCATTTCAATGAAGTATTCAGTACAGTGAAGTAATACATGAGAAGTTAAACAACTCTGAAATTACAGAGAAATTACCCTGTAGGTTAACAATTTTAATGTGTGTACTGACCTGCCAGTCATATAGTCTCTGTGGAAGCAATATGTGTAAAGAATACAGACATAAAAAGCTTTAATAAAGACTAAAATAATAATAAACTTATTTTATGCATAGCTATGATAATTTTAAGCTCATCTTCTAGAAGAACAAAAAACATCAAGCAAATCAAAATACACTCAGCTAAATTCAAATGGTTGACCACTTTACCCCTCTAAAAAACTCTGTGTAGAAATGGTCTAGGGGACACCTCCCACTAGATCAGGTTGCTCAGGGCCCCAGCCAACTTGGTCTTAAACACTTCTAGAGATGGGGCTTCCACAGCTTCCTGGAGCAACCTGTTCTAATGTCTCACCACCCTCAGATAAATAATTTCTTCCTAATGTCTAACCTAAATTTCCCAGTTTTAATCCATTTTACCCCTTGTCCTCTCACTACATGCCGTTGGAAAAAGTCTCTCTCCAGCTTTCCTGTAGGCCCCCTTCAGATGCTGGAAGGCTGTTCTGAGGTCTCCCCTTAGTCTTCTCTTCTTCAGGCTGAACAACCTCAACTCTCTCAGCCTTTTTTCATAGGAGAGGTGTTCCAGCCCCCTGATCATCTTCGTGACCCCTCTCTGGACTTTCTCATGGATCTCCATGTCCTTCTGATGTTGGGGTCTCCAGAATTGGAAACAGTGCTCCAAGTAGAGTCTCACAATAGCTGAGTAAAGGGAGAGAATCACTTCCCTTTACCTGCAAACTACGTTTCTGTTGATACAGCCCAGGAGATAGTTGGCTTTTTGGATTGCAAGTGCCATTACTCACTCATGTTGAGCTTCTCTTGCACCATCACCACCAAGTCCTTCTCCTCAGAATCCATCCAGTTCTCAATCCATCTCACTGTCCACTCTTTAACCCCAGACTTCCTGAGCTCGCTTACAAGGATATTATGGGAGACAGTGTCAAAAGCCTTACTAAAGTCAAGGTAGACTACATCCACTGCTCTCCCTGGATCTGCCCGTTCAGTCAAAGGCTATCAAGTTAGTAAAACATGATTTCCACTTGGTAAATTCATGCTGGCTCCTCCTGATAACCTTCTTTTCTTTCATATGCTTAGAGATGACCTCCAGAATGAACTGCTCCATCATTTTCCCAGGAACAAAGGTAAAGCTGACTGGTCTGTAGTTTCCTAAATCTTCCTTCTTGCCCTTTTTGAAGACTGGCTTTCGTCCAGTCCTTAGGCATCTCTCCTGTTTGCCATGATCTTTTAAATATGATGGAGAGTGGTAGAGCAACAATACCAGCCAGCTCTCTCAGCACTCATGGGTGCATCCCATCCAGGCCCAAGGATTTCTGTATATTCGTTTTACCCAACTGATCTCTAACCTACTCCTCATTGACTAGTGAAGAGTCTTTCTTCCTCCAGGCTTTCTCTTACAGTCAGGGTCTAGTATTCACGAGGGCTGGTCTTAGGAGTAAAGACTGAAGTAAAGAAGGTATTCAGTACCTCTGCCTTTTCAGCATTCTCTGTTACCAGGACTCCCATCTCATTCAGCACTGGGCCCAAATTTTTCCTTTTCTTCATTTTAGCACTGATATATCTGAAGAAGTCCTTCTTGTTCTCTTTTACTTCCTTAGACAGGTTTAGTTCTAAGAGGGGTTTTGTTTTCTTTGTTGCCTTCCTACATACTCTAGCAACATTTCTATAGCTCTCCCAAGTGACAAGTACCTTCTTCTACACACTTTCTTTCATATGACTTTTTTCAGAAGCTCCTTGCTCATTCATGCAGGTCTCCTTCCTCCTCTACCAGATTTTTTACTCAAAGGAATGCACCTATCTTGAACTTGGAGGAAGTGACATTTGAAAATCAACCAACTCTCTTGGGCCTCCCTACCTTCTAGAGTCTTAGCCCATAGTATTCCTGCAAGTAGATCTTTGAAGAATACAAAATTAGCCCTCCAAAGCTCCAGGGTTGTAATCCTACTTATTGCCTTCTTCTTTGTAAAATACTAAACTCTACCATGAGATGCCAGTAAGCCTGGTGCTAAATAGGTCATCCTGTTGTCAGAATGGCCGTATTAGTTGCGGTGGCACCATCTACAAACCCACCTATTAACAGACTGCATTTTTCAGTTCATTTCAGTGTCATTGCCTGCAAGTGGAAGAAGAGACAAAAAGATAACCTGTGCCCCAGAATCCCTTACCACCCATCACCTTTTCTACCTCGGATGGTGTGACCAGAGCCTTTGCTGGTGAAGACTGAAGCATCTTAGCTTGCAAGGTACTAGCATCTGAACAGGTGGTAGTAACTTCATAATTTGCCTGATCTCAGTTATCACAGCATGTTGGGCAGTGACCTAAGCATATGCAGGAGAGCAAAGTATTTAATATCTGCAATTTACAGGCAAAACTGAGATTATAAAGGCTGTTCAAGGTCACAACAAATCTAAGCTTCTTGGAATATTAACAGATTTTAATTTAAATTAAATAAATAATGTTGTTTATTTTCCCTGTGAATTTTATTTTGAGTATGATGACATCTGGTTGGTCTCAAGCTATTTGCACTTAGTATTTAAGTCTTGACTATTGTATGCATTTGTAAGACACAACAAGAGGTTAAAGTTAAAAACAAGAGCTGTGTAAAGCATCTGTCCCAAAGAAGGTGTAACTGTCAGAAGTTTACTGTGTTAAGTTTCTGAAGACTTTTTAATTAAAAAAAAAAAAAAGAAAAAAAAAGAGAAAAAAAAGGAAACATTTTAAACTAAAATTATCTACATTTTTTGTTTACTACTAAATGGCTTGTTTTCATCTTATAAAACTACCTGGGATCTTTTAATCTCAAAACACTGGACCACTTAAAAAAGGTTTAATTTTGCAGCAAACTAAGTGGAAGTTATGTTTAACCATCTCGCCCATTTCTTCTCACATTTCAATCCACTTTTACAAAAGTCTTTTAAATATATAAGATTGAATATGTAGCACCCATTTTATTTCACATATGTGCTTGCATACATGTAGAATAAACAATTATTGCCAATCTTCTATTGCCCAAAGAAAATATAAACATTGCGTTAGGCTGGATATATTCAGTTTTATGTTAATGGAAATGGGCTGGAAATATGACCTGACAATCTAACGATAATTTAAAAATTGTCAGAAAGAAAGTTTCAAAGCCTTGTGAAAAATCCTCAGCAAGTGCATATCATTTCAGTGAGTCACTGTGGAATTTACATTCAGAAAGATCACTTCCATCAGGAATTATTTATCCATATTCAGAGAAGGCATAAGATCCATTCAAAACCAGGTATACCACCTCAGCCTTCAGGTTAATGAAATATTTTTACCAGGCTTGGAGTTGTTTCTGGCATGTCTCTTTCCCTAGTTGATGTGAAACATCTGAATAAAAATCTATGCTCATCCCTTTCCACTTCACTGTTACCTCATGAACAAAAATAAATGGAGGTGAGATGCCCATTTCCCATCTTTATGCTTCATCTTTAGGTTAACTGGAACAGACAAATACTGCATATTTCTGCTTCATTATTGGAGAAAATAAAATTCAGGAGCCTTTAGTTTTCCAGAATGCTCAAGGTTAATTTCCAGTGTTGCCCAAATCAAGCATCCTTTAATTTCATGCCTGATAAGGATTATTGAGGAAGAAGTAACAATTATGAGGGCAAACATTAGAATAACACAGAACAAATAAATTATGGACAAGGAGGAACTTTATAGGGAATAAAATAATACAGATTATTTTTCACTCAGAACTAAAACACCTAATAGAAATAATTATATACTAAAATAGATACATTTCTGCTATTAGTAACAGCAGAAAGGCATCCTTTTCTGCACTCTAGATCATATGCTGGGGATATTCTGGTTACTATTCTATCAGGAACTTTTGACCACATTTTTTGAAAACACTTAAGTAAAAGGATTTCTCATTTGAACTCCCATCCGCAGTCCACAGTACGTGCATGGCATATGCATTTGCTCCTGACTGTTAAAATTGTCTTCAGTAGTTATGCTTCATTCACTTTGATACCCAAATTAAATAAACACATCAAGATACAATAAAATATTTTAATATAATCTGGATTAATATTAATAAAATTGTGCTGTTACATCAATGTATGTAACATTATAATTTTTGTAGTGTTGTGCTTCTAATCATGTTTATTTTCTTTAATAATTCAAATAACTAGAGATACAAATTTTCTGTGGTAAACCTCAGCTAGGAGCTGTGTTTTGACAGCTAGCAGACTAGAATTCAAGTCCTAATTCTTTTTTTTTTTCTGTTCCCCCCAAGTGCTATTTTTACAGTTTCATATTCTTATACCAGATTCTAGTATTATAGGCTATCAAATAAGACCATTTATATATGGTGACAGTTAGGCCTTCTAGCCAGAGGAAAAAAATGAGTCCACATAAAATATCATAGCATCGTTGTAACTGGAGATTTGGATATATCTTCTGTCTACCAGTCAGAGTCTAAGCAAAACAAAACACTTTATTTTTTGTTTGCTTCTTAATATTATTTCAGTTAAATTGAAATCTAATGCAAATTATGTTTGCACGATTAGACAGGGCATAGATAGCAGTGACTCCAAGGGTCCAATAGAGATGCAGAAAATAGACCCCCAAGTGCTCAGGGTAGACCCATAATTTATTACTGGTTTCATTTTACATACAATTTCTAAACTAAACAGTCAAAATATCTGTAAATAAAATTCTTGGGAGAGAAAGGGAAAAGGTTATATAATGATGAAGGAACTCCAGGAAACAAACACTAAAGCAACTGACAGCTTCTGTGGACCTTTATTGAATTCTTTGTGGATGTCAATGTAAAAATATGTTTTCCAAGCCAGTATTTTTGTTCACATAGTGTATCAGCTTTCTCCTCTTCTTTCCTTATTTTTCTTCCAGTTGTCTACAACAGTGCTAATTCACTGATTTAAATATGAGAATTCCAGACCTCCCTCAAACTTTATTAAATATAATAAATGGTTCATCACAGTACAATTGCTTAATGCACTTACACAGTCAGTTGTCCCAAAACAATAAATTGTGATTACCAATGTAAAAATTTGTATCTGTTTCTTTCCAAAACTCTGTATTGAAAACAATACTCTCAGGAATATTTTATGTACAAAGTATTTCGGGATTTTTCAGCTTTCTGAAATAGGTAATGAGCAATTTTCTGTTCTATGCAAAGCAGACTACTTTGTGTTTTCTCATCTGTGCTTCAGAACAGGAAAGAACAAAACCAATAAAAATCTAAAATTTAGACAATTTGGATTGTAAATAACTATTAGTAAATTTTAATGGGAAATACAAAATTCATTTCTTTATGCCCCAAATATTTTTTTGAAAGAATGTTCTATGGCTGTCTTTTATTTTCTGTTCTAGTGGAATTTTATGATTCTCTTAGTTTTTAGTTTTATCTCCTAACAGTTGCAACTACAGTTATCTCTTTTTATAACCTTATGGAGTTACAGTATGGAAATATGAAAAAAAAAAAAAAGAATAAAAGAAAAAAAAGTGGGAGCAGAGGTACGTTTGTTTTTTTTTTTAGACACTGATATTCTGGAGAAGAGAGAGAAACAAATCAGCAAATTCTTTCCTCTGGTCATTCTTAACCTTAAAATAGCCTTATCTCACATCAGAAAAAAAAAAACAAAAAACAAAAAACAAAAAACTGTATCATGGCAAATGATTAATCTATTCTGCATAAGAGATGATCATGCCCCTCAAAAGATCTCACAAATTTCACATATAATTTAGCATACAGTATTCCCTGCTGAAAATAAAATATTTTGGTAAGTGATAAAATATTATCACTTTTTAGTGGGTCTTATTTTTTCCCCCCTTTTAAGTTCACTGAATAGACTTCTTTGTATCTATTGCTAGAGTCAGAGCACTCCCTACCCTGATATTCTTTGCCACAACCAATTAAGTGACATTGAATTTCCTCCTTTGCTGTCTTCATTTCTGTGTCACAGACTGCAAATCAAAACATAAATAAGAGATCTGTATTGGTCTGGCTTCAAGTAGAACTTAAACGATAGACAATAAGTCAGCAATAATTACAAATGCACAGAGTCTTATTTTTTGGTGTCAGACCATCCCAGCATTTCAAAACTATTCCCAGTTTTGATCTAACTGTCCCTTAAAACATGAAAAAATTTTGAAATATGCTTTCCCTTAAGGATTTGATCTAGCTTCTTCTGAAAAGTGTCTCATCTTTGTAAATTCTGTAGATTTACCAGCGTTATCTACAATTTATGAAAAACAAACCTAAACAAAACAGGATTCATTTATTGCCACTCCTGATGGGGGGCTCCTTAAGTGTGCCAGTCTCTGTTCTTTAATAGAGTTAGAGGAACAGTGAAAGTGGAAACAAACATTATAGAATAAGAAAAAAAATGCAGAAAAACTATGTGATTAATACCCAAGTTGCCAGTAAAAATTAAGTAAGGCTCATGAGACACTGAAGATACTTTTAGAAGTGGAGAGAAATACTAAAAGTGAAGCCTACTTAATTTTGCAGATGTAATTTCCTTCAGCTTCTTTCAGAGGCAGGAATATGCAATATGATTATTTCATAGTAGTAGTATCTGAATTGTGTTTCTTCAAGGTTGAAGAGTAATTAAAAGCTGAAGTTCCATAATTTGAAGGCTAAGTGATCTGTTATTTTGGATACATACACCTTTACCAAATCCCAAGTACTCAAGTAAAACATCTATCCAAGCCACTTCCTCGGTGGAACTATTTAAATGCAATCAAACCATTTAAAAATGTTTTAAACATTTACACTATTTTCCTCTCCCCTCCATTTTCTGTTCCCATTCCCTTTCCTTTTCTCTTTCCCAGTACTCTGAATTACTGAAATACAGTTCAGATAGGACTTTTTCCTCTATCATATCATCTTAGATTTTATATTATTTTCTTCCTTAGAGTGAGAAAAAACCAGTTACTTCCTTTTCGTTGCATGTTATTCTAGTCTTAGGTTCTCCAAATTACTCCTCAATATCATTTGTTATTGTGTTTGACACAACCACAGTTTATATGAATATACTTTGAAGAACATTAATTCTAAGTATAGGTACTTCGGCACCCATTGAGACTGCCCTGATGATAATGAGTACTCCTGTTCAGGCAGGGGTGACACAGAATTAATTTAACACTTATTTTCAAAACCTCATCTGGTATTTTTCAACTGTTACATTTAAATATGCAATATGATTCACAAAAACCTCCAAGCACAAGAAACATGGTGAAAAAGCAGAAACAACCTCCAGGTATTCAAGAATCAGACAAAAAATTATTCTCATGAAACAGTGACAATATGCACAGAGCAGCTAAAGAAAAGCTTCCTAAGTTCTTGACCTTGAGTCCAGCTCCTCACAGGTAAGCAGGAGCCAAAGTGCTAAAAATATTTTTTCTTTAGAATGGAGTTAATGTAATATTTTATATGTTTGTTTTCTTAAAACAGCTCTCCATTCTTCAAGCACTACTGAGGTAGTTTTTTAGCCATTCCTAATCAACTGAATGAAACTGTTGCTCTCATCAGGCTTCAGCCTTCCAACAATAAAGATGTTTTAGAAATACTCCAAATCTGTTGCATAAGAACTTCCACTACAGAGTGCAAGAATAATCTTCGTATTCAAATCTTTTATAACATACAAAACTAAGCACCATATGAGAGATACTGAGCATCTCCATCTCCTATTAATTTCAGTCAGAAAGGAGGGCACTCATCAACTCAGTAGACCCATGAATATGTCTCTGCATAAAAGAAAAATTAATTTTCCAGCACATTTAGTTCCAGAGGTATCACAATAGCTTTTTCTCCCATGGCATGATTCCTAGTCAAATTATGCAGTGATTATTCTATTTCTGTTTCTGCATTGAATAAGCAGTTTAATTGCTCTTTGCTATTGAATGTAGAAGAAAGACACAAAGGAGAATAATTTTAGCTGAGTTTATCTTTCTGCTGTGAAGCTGTAGGCTATTATTTTTGATGTCCAGCTTAGAGAACAAATATCTGGTTCCTGCCTTGGTTGCAACCAGGAGAGACTCAATACATCTAAGAAATTAATCATTCCCTCCCACACCTTTGAAAAAATGTTTTCAATCTCTAATACGTTAACTCTGGAGTAGTAGTGGTGATGTGTTGCTAGAATGACACTTTGAGCCACGGTGACTCAATTTCTTTAGTATGCCATCTGTCCTGTGGAATGGAAGAGTGGCAATGCCTTGTGACTATAAATGGCCATGTATCATTCATGGCCAGCAAAGGAAAAAAATTCTACTCAAACATGTCTAAAAGAATAAAGTACAAGCAAAATCTTAAATCGAGAACCTTTCTTACTACCCAAAGTAGGCTGATATGAGAGTCTCAGCTGAGTGCTTTGGCTGCCTTTAAACTGATTTCTACAATATTTTGTTTGTTTTGCTCAGAAATGGAGAAAACCATGGCAATGAATAAGGCTTCATACTCGTTCAATCAACTATGACCAAGTATGTATTTTTTCATTATTTTTGTTTTTAAATGAATAAAATAGAATATACACGACTAAACCTTCCCATAACTTTTTGTTGGTCAACCTGATACTGCATTTTCAAACATCTATAATATTTATTAATAAGTAGCAATATCTTCTTTACTGTCTTACACTAACTGTAAATAGCACTTGTCCTCACAGTGTTGAAGATGTTTTGAGCTATTTGGAATACCATAGTATATTTATATTTCAAGAGCAATAAATTATTTTGTTTTATTTGGTCCTTTATTTGACATTCTCAGGTTGATGCCAGTTGAAATTTAGACACTCAGATCTTCAACTAAAAACTGACGCAGGATAATGGAAGCCAATAGAGATATAATATATTTCAAATGGAGATATTCTCTTTTGGCTTCAAGTATGACTGATTACCCTGTGCTCAACTTCCTTTGCTTGGTCTTCACTGCATGTCAAGAAAAATTCAAGGCTAATTGAATTTAATTTAACTCTCAATTGCAAAATCTGCCTAAGGACTAAAACAAGGCTGCCCAAAGGACTGTTTATTTTCAGTCTGACTATCTATTCTATATGTGCTAGTTTCTTCAGAACTTCAAAAATGCCAATGATTCTCATTGTCAAACCTCAAACTATAAAATTTATTTTTCTGCCTGTTTCAAAAATTACAGGGATGATTTATAGTTTTATACTCTAGCTGGGGAGAGCAAAATGTTTAGCTGGTCCATGATTTCTCTGCCAGAAGAAGTAAAATCTTCACAACAAAGCAAGAGAACAAAGAGGAGATTCTTAAGTATCAAGTTTAAGGTAAAGAAATAATATAGAACATATTGATGTGTCAATAAATAATGATGAAATAACACGTCAACTTAAAATGCAATGTAGACAGTATATTAAAGAAATTAAGAAACATACATTAATGTAGACTTATGTAAACTATTAAAACTACAGGGTCCAATTATCCATTTCTGAATCAAGTATTTCTTTAACCCCATGACTTGTTAAGTTACGTTGGAAATCCATTAATTTTTAAAATTCCTTACACTTCTAGGTATATTTACTCTATTTTTTCATCCCTCCAAAAGAAGATATATGGTAATTCTGTAAAACCTTTTTAGGATATTTTCTCCATGATCATCAACAACAACAAAAAAGAACTTCTGCAAAAATATATGGGGTTTTTTCCCCATATTTTTGCTGGAGGAAACAACTAATTTGACTTGCTATCGTTCTTAATAAGCAATTTTGTCTTGCATTTCATTTAAATAAACATAACTGAGATTGGGGTTTTGTCATTTTCCTTTTAATTTAAATGAAAGTTACACATAGTTAGAAAGCTAAATTAACATGTCAAAATTATAATTTTAGGGCAGCTCTTAATGCACTGTTTTGAATAATATGTTGTTAATACTGGACAAATAAAATATAAAAATTACAAAAAAATACATTCACTTTTGTGCTGACACAAAAAAATAATAAAATGGATGTGGAATTCAAATCAGACATCTACTTCCTAATTTTCACTTTCTGCAGGGTTGGGCTATCTATAGATGTAAAAAAGTAAAAATCCCCGATGTTAATAAGGTAGTTAATTTGCCTTTTTTACTATGAATAATATTTGAGCAGGAGAGATTCTGAATGAGTTAATATAAACTCAAAAGCAATTGTATAAATATCTATTCAAGACAGGTTAGGTAACAACATTATAGTTAACAGTAAGTGACCATAGTTCTTACTATCATTCTTGACTTGAAGGAAGATAAAATTCAAGAGGTATCAGTGTTGAGGGAAAAACAGCAACAGTTTTTAGTACAAGATTAAAAAAAATAATAATAATAAAAAGCAAAATAAGAAGATGGGAATATGAAGATTGCATTGTGTTGGTTTCTAAGCTATGTATGATAGTGATATGTGCCAGACACTGAAATCTATTAAAAAATGGCCAGTTTGAAGTGGACGTTTAAGTCAGGACTCTGCTGGATGAGTGAAACACAGAGGCAATATAAACATCCTTACAGACAATCTTTATGAGTAAGAATGAAGGCTGCCTGGAACTTCCTAGAAACTAAGATGATTGTATAGAGTTACTCATGTGCTGTATGTTTGTTCCCTGATGCCTGAAAGCACTAGACATGCTGTACCCATGCATCACCGCTGATCTCTGCCTGTGCCATAAAACCACTGTCTTCATAACAGACTGAATTTATCAGGTATGTGGCATAGCAGGATGTCACACATGCACAAAAATCTACCTGATACTTCCCCAACTGTCAGCCATGCTGTGCAGGCACATGGCAACTGTGCACCTCATGTTTACTAATCACTGCTTGCAATAAATTGTATATTCTCTATGAGTAACATGCTGTTAATCTGCTCACACTGTCAAAAATTGGTCAGGATTTCCAGATTTTGGTATGTGTACGGCAGACCTGCTTGGTAGGCATAACTGATTTTTTTGGATTTCCAAGCAATTGTCAGAAGTCTTAATGAAATTCCTAAACTACTTTTTTTAAATGAAAAAAAAAGGACATGATCAGAAAACAGGGGTTGAGATTAGCTCAGGAAATTATCTTCCCGAGGTTCAAATGAAAGATAAGGCCAGTCCAATCAAATTGTTCTTTAATTTTTTGCAAAGTCATCATTGGTGTTAAAAATGCATTGCTCATGGCTGTAGAGAGTTGTATCCTCTGTGAACTAAACTGTCACCAAAGTGTCTCATACTAACCTCAAACAAATCTTATTCATGGTAATTCTGGCCTAAAATCTGGGGAGAAGAAAATTGAAATGTATCTTCTTTCAGTTCACTAATGTGATCAACTGCTTATTCTTAGTAATAGATGTTTCAGCATATTTATAGGTTTTGAAATAAAAGTCCACATAAGTTTATATTTATTTGGACCAAGATATTTCTAGGGCTTCCATTTATGAATTTCAACTAGATACCATGAAAAAGAGAGTTTTCTTAGTATCTCTTAAGTTCCAAACTGCTGAAAAACACACCCCATAAGAAGAATTAGGCATTTAAGGTGGTTGATGTGTTCAAGGCTCAAAGTAAATAGGTACTTCAGATTTCTGATTGTGTTCCTCCAGGTAGCATTCTTTACAAGCCTGGTGAATTCCCCTTGAGAAGACCAGTTGTCTCCAAGCAACTTAAAATCTTAAGATCACTGACTCACATTATTTTTTTTCCAGCTTCTGGGACCAAAAAGAGTAAAATAGATTAAGTGAAATCCCAGAAAAGCCTTTCCCATTATGCCTGTTGCTATTGTCAAGATTTGTGGTTCTATGTGTATGCTGGCTAATGTTTTCCTCCTCAAATGATAACTCCACAGTCTGCTTGGCATGGGTACAATTATTCACAGGTGTATGCAAGATGTTGTTAAATGCAGAACAGCATCTCTAGCTGCCCTCCGCATACTGTCAACAAACAATATTAAGCTGACTCCTCTCTTTAAACAATTCATCTAAATGACAAAAAACTGTTCAGAGATATTCTGATATAGCAGAAAAAACAATGTGTCAAAGTCAAACTTGTCCCATTTTTATTTTAGGAGCTTCTATCATCCAGGCCTAATTGGTTTAGTAGTCCACTATCATCTCATTCTTCACAGAGATTTAGGTGAGCATAACCAAGACAGATTATGTATAATGAGGGGTTTTTAATCATCCAAATGTCTAAATTAAAAATAATGTTTGGTTGCTCCATCAGTTCCCTCCACGTGATCTTCTCTACCATCACTGGAAAATAATTCACGAAAGTGTCTCTGTACATGCACCCCTTGCATAAAAATCAGTGCTGTCCCCTAGATTTAAGAAGTTTTGTTTAAAAAATCAAAAACAAGGGGAAAAAAAAAAGTAGTGCAAGCTTGAATTATCTTGTATACTTGCTTTGTTATTCAATTGTCACTACAGGTTTCTATTGCTACACTGCTGCTATCCCATTCAAATCTATTTTAGATTTAAGAACTAATTTAGAGGAACATCGAAACTGTAGAACATTTTTCTAGTTCAGGACTAGAATATTCTGAATATTCTGAAATTTTGTACCTTTAATTCATTTTGAAGTGATATATAGGAGCTATTTTTCCCTCTATAAGGATATGTTAGATTCATGAGGAAAATGAAGACCAAGATGTGATATTTGTTATATAAAGCAGTATTTCTTTGAATTACTGCACTAAAGGAATGTTGTTGAGGGAAACTTACCCCAAGTAAAGTTGATATTAAGTAGTTTTTTTTCCAAAATGCAAAGCATCAGTTAAAAAACCAAACCAAACCAAAAAATCCCCAAAAAACCAAAAACCCCCCACAACAAAACCAAAACCAAAACAAAACCCAAACCAACTAACAAAAAATACCAAAACTAAATCATCTTGTCAGAAATCAGTTCTCTCTAAAGAGCTATGTGTATTTTGTCTTTTTTTTTTTCTTTTTCTAAACTCTCTCCTCACACACACACCTTTTAATTCAAACCACAAGGTAATAACAAGTATTTATTGTAGAATCAAGCTTTTTGTTAGAACTAACATTTTATCTGTGTTTGGGGCAAATTCTTTATCTAGTAGAGATCTGAATGGGAAAGCTGGGTATTGACAAACAGCATAAAAGTCTAAAAGCTGTCATTTGATTTGACAGATGAGAAGAAAACGTATTAAGAATGCTGAAAAGGTCTGTCTTTTAAGACAGCACTTGGGCTGAAATACTATGAGAATATTAATTTCCCAGTGACAAGATATGTAGCCTGCTTTTTTTGAAAGCATCTTTTTAATGTCATAGTTAAACAAAACTGTATTCCTGATTTCCTCAATCTGACATAGATCACTATTTTGTAGCTGGCAGATTTTTTTTCTAGATACTCTGTATATATTATTTTGGGCATTTGAGGATTTCAACACTGAAACTCTAGATAAATTCTGTCTAGAAGTTGGGCTAACTTAGCAAATATATCATAAAATGAGGTATTTTATTTCGAATTCACAAGGTTTAGGAGGATGCTTCCTTCCAATACATAGCTTATAGCTATTCCGCATGACAACTGTTCTTTTGTATGCAAAGAAGGGTTAACTGTCTAAAGAGAAATATTAGCTCATAAAGAAAAATATTGAAATGTGGGTAGTTTAGAAAAAGGGAGCAATTTCTGCTAAACACTGAGATTTAAATTCCAGTTTTCCCAAGCCAACTGTGAGGCCAAAAAAAGGTTTTTGTTCAGAAGCTCTAGTTGTCACCATGAATCAACATGAAGCAACTTGCATTATATTCAGCAAAGCATTTAAGTAAAACAGTTAACTTCCTAAAAAACTGTTGGATTCAGTTTCTTACTGTGCGATGGATCTGCTGTGACTGTAACTGTATTGGCATTGCTTTACCTAACTTATTGACACTAATGAAGTTTTTTTAACATTTGAGCATCTCCACTTTTGCATATCAGCCAGAAAAGCTAAAACATTAGACATTAGCTGTGGAGCTGGCAAAACATACTAATTTAAAACAGCTTTAATTTAAGTGATACCATATTAATTTGTGCCTTTGGAGCCAATTTTTCAAATGTCTGCACCATCAACTAATTTCAGAAGAATCAATTTCACAATTAGGCAGCAGAATTAGAAACTTCTTCAAAAATGGTCACAGCTGAGAAAATGAGACTGGTATTTATATTTGAGTAATATTTCACCTATTATACTACATATGCAAAAAGATTTACACAAATTTAAGAAAGCCAGAAAATTAACATTTTTCAGTTGATTGTACAGAAATATCTCCCTCTTCACCACTTGTTTTATTTTGAGTGTAATAGTTCTCTGTTTTATACCACAACATATAATATAGTAAGTTAATTCATTTCTAATTCTTCTATTCTTGTGCTGGTCGATACTGGGTTGCTAAGTTATTATTATCCCCGCTGCTACACACATTAGAATTGATTAGGCTTTGTGGATTTTTGTGGGGTTTTTGTTTTGTTTTGTTTTGTAGTTTTTGTTTTCCTTTTTTTTTTTAAGAAAAAAAAAACAAACACAAAATATTCCTCAGTCAAGCACAAGAATATAAACATATAAGTGAATTTAATTTCCATTGCCATAAAAATAAATAAATTAAAAAAAAAATATTAAGCACCATTCTACAGATGGTGAAAGTCAGCACACAGGTCACCACAGCTGACTGTAATGTTGTTCTCCACTTCTGTGGACTACACCTTCTTGACTGTATGCCAGTTTAATAATATTACATTATTTTAAAGTAATTTAACAGTCTCTAAAGAAACAGGCACTGTAAATTGTCCCTTTTAATACAATTTCTTTACTGGATACAGCTGGAGACTAAATTATTGCTCAACAATGGGACGAATAGAACAGAAAAATACTCTACAACTTTTTTATTCCCCTCAACCTGTTACTGAAGAAGCATAATAGAGCCTGAACAACCTGGTAAATTTTTGATGGAAAATCAAGAGAACCAGTACAAAACCATGGCTCTCTCAGATCCTTAAAAAAAGGAAAATTTTAGTTAAATACCTACTAAAACAAGCAGGCCAGATCCAAGGGGCACTGAATTTGAAAGCAATGGTACAGGATATTAGTTTTATGTAATTTGCATTCTGAACAGAAAAGCTTACATATTTTTCACCATGAAACAGATGTACCTTAACATATATATCTCACAGTGTTGCGAGAATGTCAAGTGAGGTTTAATAATTCCTTATTGCATTTAGTGGAGCCAGTAACTTAAGAAAGACATTCCAAAGTAGCTCCACAGAGCTTGTGTTGGCAAAATGTTATTTATTTGCAGTTGTGGATTGGTTACATATGTTCCTACACATTCTGTATAAAGCCCTCCTATGACAGATCTTCCATATTTTCCCTCCAAATACAGATGTCTTATACATCCAATATCACTGTTTTCAGATTGAGAAAGCTAACAATGTTTTGAAAACAAAAAAAAATCTCTGTAAAGCTACACAGAATAACGCTTTCTTCTCTGTAACAATCTGTAGTGAAATCAAAACAACTGTCATCTGTGCAGATTCATAAGAGACTTAAAAGTGCAATACACAGAAAGTCAAGGCAGTTATAAAGTAAGTGCATTCAAGTATGTACTCAAGGTGTGTGAATCCCATTGCAATTACAAGTTAGTATGACATCTTTCATTTTTATGTACTCTCGCATCAGTAGAAAATATAACATAGTGCATGGCTTGTTGATGATAATGTAACATGACTTTTTTACACAGAGTCATGTTTGAGATTTTGACATACAGAGACACTCTAGCCAGATTTATGCATACATTGTCATTCAATGCACCATTAATTGTGAAATGACATAATTTCAATAACATACATTATCCAAGGTTTTCACAGTATGTTCAGTATTATAATAAAAACACTATCAACAACAGGACAGTAGTTGATTGGCATGGAAACTATAATAAAGACTTGGTCTTTAAGACCAGCCAAAACAGAAGTTAGAGTAAACAACAGGAGTGATAAAAGTATTATTTCCTGAAAATATCATTTTAACAACACTAAAATACCTAATGAGATTGTATGGATTGCCAAAATCGTTTTTAGCAGACGGCTTTCCTAGTGTTACGGTTTCAGCTCTTATATTGTTATTTTTTTTTTATCTGGATGGCATTTTTTTAAAGCATTTTGAAATCCAAAACTTTACCTTCAGTCCCAAAATGCTGAACTAATCCTTTCACTTTGTATAAAGGAAATTTTGAACTAGCATATTTTTCTATAGATTAGAAATTGAAATTCTAGATTTTGGTCAGTGCTGTTATTACTAGCAACATCATCATCATCTGCTCTGCAATAAAATTTGTAACTTGACATAGTCTGAGACATCTGGTAAACTCAACACTAAAAGGTGAAATACCAAAAATGCAAATCTGCTGCCACTAAACATAAATATGATCTTTAAAATACAATTTTTATAGCTATATGCATTCCATGTGGACATCAAGCCATTGACCACTACTCTTTGAGTGTGACCACTTAGCCAATTCTTTATCCACCGAGCAGTCCATTTATTGCATACATATCTTTGCAATTCAGATACAAGGATTTGTGCCAAACAGTGTCAAATGCTTTGCACAAGTCAGGTAGATGATGTCAGTCACTCTGCCCTTGTCTACCAACACTGTGAACACATTATAAAAGGCCACCATATTCTTCAGGCGTGATTTGCCCTTGGTGAAGTCATACTGGTTGCCACCAACCCCCTCCACATTTTCCATGTCCATAATCTTGCCAGGCACAGATGTCAAAATGACTGGCCTATAGTTCACTAGGTCTTACTTTTTTCCCTTTCGGAAAATCTGGGTTATGCTTCCCCTTTTCCAGTCAGTGGAAACTTCACCAGGCTGGCATGACTTTTCAAATATGATGGAAAGCAGTTTTGCAACTTCATCTGCCAGTTCCCTCAGGAGTTGTGGATCTTTTTAGATCCCATGGACTTGCCCACTTTCAGGTTCTTTAGAGGGTCCTCTCCAGGGCTCTATCCCATGGTACTCCACCAAGCAGATTGCTGAAGAGGTCAAAGTCTCCTCTCTTGTAATCCAGGGTTGTGAGCTTGATGTGCATCTTCCTTATTGCCCTAAGGATCCTGAATTCCACAATTTCATGGTCATTGCAGCTAAGGCTGCTCTTAAACTTCACATTGTCCATCAGCCACCCTTGTTTGTGAGAACAAGGTCCAGCATAACTCCTTTTGTCATCAGTTCCTCTACTAGTCGGAGAAGGAAATTGTCATTAGTGTATTTCAGAAACTTCCTGGATTGCTTGTGCCTTGCTATGTTGTCCCTCCAACAGTTGTCAGGGTGGTTGAAATCCCCCATGAGGACCAGGGCATGCAAACGTGAAGCTGCTCCTATCTGCCTATAGTAAACTCTTGGTTCTACCATCACAAGTCTCAATGCAATAGCACAGTAGTTTTAACAAAGCAGAGGATCTGCATGTGACTGAGTATCTGAAACTAAAAAACAAAATAATACAAAACCTTAGAGCTAGCACTTCGCAGATTCACAGGGATATTTGTGCCCCCAGGCCTCCCAACACCGTGTTGAACAGCATACATGAGCATAGTCTTGGAAAAACTTGAGACCCAATGGAGTTCAGCAGCAGAGAACTGATGGTTGAACTACTGAAGAGCCCTAGGAGCCTCCTGGGATTCAAAAGGTAACATTTTCTGGGATGTTTAAGAGCCACTAATGTGTGTTTTAAGATTATCAAGCACTTTCCTAGAGATTCACAGAACAAGTGTAGTTAACCATGCAGAAAAGGACCAGAGCACTATGACTTCTGCAATTTTGTTTCCATGCTAAACACAGTACAGTCCTGTGGGACCAACTCTGCTCCCTTCAGCCTCAGTAGTCACTGTTCTCTGCATGTTTTATGTCACCAACCAAAGCTCCTTACACAAGGCAGCAGAGGGATTAAAGCCAAATTCAAACTAGCAGGCCTAGCTGAGGGATTAAATCTTCTAAATGAATGAACATTTGCTAGGATCTGATTTTTACAAATCCACTCCAAATCTCTGAAGTCCTTTGGAATTAATGTCCAGTGGCACAAGGGGCAAAAATGCAAGTTTATTTGTTTCTGAAGTGGAAATATACAGGCATTCATCTATTAGGTCAGGAAAAGGCAGAGTTTGTACACTAACCTGATGAAAAAATTGAATGCTGACTACCTACAGGCACAGTCTATCATATGATGCAATATTATTATCTAATCTGAGCAGTGAGTAGGCCTGGTCCTGATATATCTACAAAAAAAACATTAATACCTGCCTTTGTCATTTTATCTCAGTATCAGTTTAGTTTGAAAGCATACCCAAATTAACAGCTAATGAAGAAATGTGTGGCCTGTTGAGAGGGATTTACTACATAAGATGGTTTACATAATGATAGAATTATGTTATTGTCCACTTAGGACGACAAATTCCAAGAGGGACACAGTTTGTAAGTAGCTGGAGAGATTAAAAGTAAAACCTAAAAATATAGACATTAAAAGGTCTACACTTCATTCTTCAATGGAGGCTTAGCCAAACTGACCTCTGAACTACAAGGTTGAAATTAAAAAAAAAAAAAACTACCAAAAATTACTTTGTGATTTTATATATATATATATATATATATATGCTGGTTTTGGCTGGCATAGAGTTAATTTTCCTCATAGTACCTACTATGGGGCTATGTTTTGGATTTGTGCTGAAAATAGTGTTGATAAGACAGAGCTGGTTTAGTTACTGGTGAGCAGCACTTAGACAGAGTCGAGGTCTTTTCTGCTCCTCACATCGCCCTAGCAGTGCATAGGCTGGGGGTGCATAGGGAGCTGGGTGGGGACATCGCCTTGACAGATGACCCCAAATGACCAAAGGGATATTCCATACCATATGATATGATGTTCAGCATATAAAGCTAGGGGAAGAAGAGGGAAGGGGAGACGTTCAGAGTGATGGTGTTTGACTTCCCAAGTAACTATTGTGTGATGGAGCCCTGCTTTCCTGGGCATGTCTGAACACCAGCCTGCCAATGGGAAACAGTGAATATTGCTTTGTCTAAGCATGCAGCTTTTGCTGTATAGATTAAACTGTCTTTATCTCAACCCACAAGTTTTCTCACTTTACCCTTCCAGTTCTCTCCCCAATTCCACCAGCAGGGCAGCAAGTGGCAATGTGTGGGGCTGAATGGCTAGCTGGGCTTAAATCCTGACATTATCCAAACTTCTTGCTATCCAGTAGTAGGCCAGAATGAATAGACAAAACCCAATACCTCAGAAAGAAGTCTTGTAGCCTTTTTAATGTATTTGTGAGTTAACGAACTATTTCATAAAGGAAGAAAATATAATACTGGTTAAATATTTAAGGGTCTCCTCTTAATTGTAAAATGAAATAAATGAGTATTCAGTGACTGAACATCTGTTGTATTATTTTTATTACTCGAGTCTGTTGCTTCGTCACAGTTCAACTCTCTCGCATTGTGGATTGGTTTTAATAGTTCTATGCAAAATATTTTTAAGTTGTATAGAATGATAACATGGCTAGGCTAGACCAGGTTGCTCAAAGCCCTGTCCAACCCAGCCTTGAACACTTCCAGGGAGGGGGCATCCACAGCCTCCCTGGGCAACCTGTTCCAGTGTCTCACCACCCTCACACTAATGAATTTCTTCCTAATTTCTAACCTAAATCTCCCCTCTTCCAACTTAAAACCTTTACTCCTTGTCCTCTCACTACAAGCCTTGTAAAAATTCCCTCTCCAGCTTTTCTGTAAGTCCCAGAACTAATGATAGAACCAGGGTTTGACAACTATGGGAGAATATTTAATTAAACATTCAACTATTTTGAATAATAAACCAAATTTTTTCACATTTTCAGAAAAGAATAAGGGTAAGACACTGAATGAAAAACTTCTCACAAAACTGAATTTTCAACTTATTTGAATATACATCAAATATCTTCTAGTCTCCTCTCCCTCCACAAATTTTCAATTTAGTAGGTCAGTGTTTGCAAGACTGGTGACACACAATTTTACAACTAGTATAATTAAACTATCTAACAATAAACAATATTTAGCAGTGTCATGGCTTGTCTCATGGCTTGGCTATGAAAGTGTTTAACCTCCACTCGACTGCACATGGAAACAATATGGAGTATAGAAAGGAATCCGGACTTTCAAAAATGTAAAGATATCTTACAGATTATGGATAGATACAAAAAATTGTTTAGAGTAATGAATGATACTGATCAATTTAATGACAAAAATATATCTAATAATCCTCCTTTCATTTCTAAGTATAAATAAGAAACACATCTGTTGGTTGGAAGAAAATATTTATTTGTCTTCATTCAAGATTCATTAGCAACCACCCCACTTCTATGAATTTTGAATTATTGAGCATCATGGCCTTTAAAGGAGCCACAATTAAAATTAAAAACAAACAAACAAAAAAAAACACAAAACAAAACAAAACAAAAAACTTCCCAGGGAATTTGTGCAAGTCCAATCCCTGGAAGTGCTAAAGGACAGGTTGGATAGGCCTCTGAGCAACCTGATCTAGTGGGAGGTGTCCCTGACCATGCAGGGATGTTGGAACTAGATGATCTTTAAGGTCCCTTCCAACTCAAACCATTCCATGATTCTATGTTTCTAAGATTCTATGATGTCATGATCTGTGTTGTGCATGTTTATGTGTATGCTGTTTGTGCTCATATGGGACAGCCACCAGTATTCATCTGGGTGGGTCTGTGTCTGGCTGTGAGTATTTTCTGTTTGTGTGTGCAAACATATATGAGTGTGTGTATGTGGAGAGCAGCTTCTCAACATTCCTCAACACAGAACTGAAGCAACTTCCCATTTATGGTGCTGATGAGGCATCACTAGGTTTTAGATTCCACCAGTCAGTGAGAGCGAACTGCTGAGGAAAAATTGTGTCCTGCAGTCCACTTGATCCAGCAGTCTCTAACAGAATTTATATTTGTTACAAAAATCATTGTCATCTCCATCATGCAGTCCAAGTTTTCTTTACCTCTAAAATCCATATTATGGATCATGCACAAATTATTAAAATAAGCTTCCTTGGCATAGGGCAGATTAATTATATCATTGCAGGAGTAAATGACGTAAAAGGCAAGTGACAGACACTTCTGCTGGCATTGAAGGTATGACTGAAATTAATTTTGCACATCCCAGTCAGTAACTTGATGAATTGGCTACTCAGCTTCTGACCATGCATAGCTAAAACAATTTTAATTCAATTTCAACTTTCTGTGTCATTTGCCTCCTTAATTTGATTAAACAAACAAGAATGCCCTAGCATATGCTCTGTACACTTCCCAAGCTAATCATTTCCGGTTTTTCTTTCTTGGAAAGACTGTCAATCTGACTGGGAAATATTAGGAATTGCATAGCTGAGCTGGAATTACTGAGACAAAAATCTGAAAAAGTGATTCAGGAGAGCTGAACAGCTGCACAGGATGTTCAGTTTTGACCCATGCAACAATAGCTCCATCATGAAACAGTAAATTATTGATCTAGTAACATTCCTCACTGAGCAGCTGTTATATTGTAATTTAATGAAAACTTAATTGGAAGAAAACTTATTTAAAGGTCACAAAACAATGAAATACAGCTGTAAGTTGAGTAAAAATTCCTTTGAACAATATGTTTTTCCTCCACTTGAGGTGACTTTAGTAAAAGATAAAGCATCATGCAACCTGTCACAAGCCTCATATTGCTACAGTTAAGAGACTACTATGCTTGAGTAATAAGCCACATTTTTTGGAGAAAGAAGGCGAAGTTTTTTGTTTTTAAATATGTGAGTATGACAGCAAATGTATATATTTTTCTATCTTCAAGTCAGCAGAAAATTAATTCTATTTTATAATACAATACTTTTATGTCTGACAGTTAATATAACCCTGTTCCTGGAATAATCAACTGATAATTAATCAAATGAACAGGCAGAAAGCACAAAACACTGGTGTGTAGAACACTAGTTACAGGTGTGATAATAATGCTTAAAATTTCCATCTGGCCATAGTTTCTATGCAAGTTAAGCTGATTCCAGTCATCCTTTAAAACACAATTAGAAGATTTAACAATTTTATAGGTGCTAGTGCTCAATTGCTCAGAGCCTGGAAAATATATCACAACTGGCAGGCTCCATTTATCTCAATTTTTATGCTCCAGCTTTCGAAGCCCAGCTTCTTTACAGTGATTACAAGGAACCTTTGCTCACTGTTACTGCTGTCCACAAGACTTATGCTGCTAAGGGATGTACCTCAAATTTAGTTTTGGGTAAAACCAACTTTTGTTGCTTACACTGTCTGAAAACTCATCCTTTTTGGTGAGATGTGTGGTATTTCTTGATCCTTGATGACAAAAGGAATATATTACGATCATTACCACCTCTCTGGGTAACTTGTGCTAGTGTTTCACCACCCTCATAATAAAAAATTTCTTCCTTATATGTACTGAAATGCGTAGGATATTTTTTTTCTTTTCTGACCAGATTAAAAGGAAGAAATGTGTATCTATGGCAGTAATCATTAGCAAAAGCCTTGTAATAGTGGGCAGTTAAAGCTGTTTAAAGGTATTTTAGTCTTTTGTCCTCAATATACTTAGCACTTTTCAAAGTGCTTTATACAGTTTTATCTTTAAAGTCTCATTTTTAACAGAGCTAGGCTTTTAATTCTAAAATCAAGTCTAAACTCAAAAAGGTCCTAATCCTAGTTTTTGTATTTCCTATTAAAGTACAATTCCAAGAATTTCTCTGTATGTTTCCTTTTGTGTAACCCTTGATCTCGACTTGTATCTAAATATTTAGTTCTTTTCCTTTGGCTTCCTTTATGAGGTTGCTAAGAAAGGCATCAATTCACACCTTTCCAATGTTCATAAAATAGTCACCATAGTTAAGATATTTACTGACAGTTTAACATACCCTCATGATGTGGGAATCTGTTGTTACTGTTTATAGATCAGAAATCCGTAGCTGCTTTAGTGCGCACAAGAATGCGTTATTCGTATTGCCTAGGGTATGAGATGTACCATGTAATTTGAAGGAGTTCTGGAACAGGACGGCGATGCTTACTGAAAGGTGAATGCTTCCTACTCCTTGTATGTTTTGCAAGCAATGATACCATTGCGAGCAGGATGAATGGACGTGGTGGTATTTGTGAGCGTTTTTGCACATTGACAGAATGACCAAAAATATTATTATAGATAATAAGAAATAGCTAATGGCATTTTATTTATGCAGGCATTGACAATGATGGGAGCATTATTTTAGAAAAATTTCACTGCTGAAGTAGATATTCTGGCTGTTTCAAGTGCTGTTCTATTCCTATGTTAAATAGTGTTCTTCATGGATGAAATATGCCCTAACCAGAGCTTCCTTTGAAAACTACCTAAATCTGATTGATTTGGGAGTTTAAATGCACTTGCACTAACTCTTAATATATTTGACTTTTACCACAGAAACAACCCCTAAAATAAAAGAAATAGCTAAACCCCAAACCATTAAGTTATATCTTTTTCTTTCACAAGAATCCACCTGTATAACATCTCTGTGCTGCATAAAATTTTATTGTTTAACAGGCAGTTTATCTTGTAGCATTATTCAGCTGCCTCAGATTCCTGAAACTGAGACTGTATTTTGGAATTTGTTGTCCTGCTATTCTAGATTATTGATCTGTTTGCATGAGCTAGAGCAATCTGCCTAATGTGTGAATACCACAATAAAAACGTCCTATCTGAAACCTTTTTTTTTCCTTTTTCTTATTGCCCTTCTTTCTGGACAACCAAGGGCTTATCCTGTGATTCTCTGTGCAGGATCTTTTAGGAGAGTTCACTGTCATAGGTTTCAACTACAAGGAAATATATCCTTCACATGGGAGAAGAAAGCACTTGTGGAAGGTGTTACAGAGGTGTCTGCATTTCAGTGGTTTAGCTGCTATCTTCATTGCAAGGCAAAACCCTAAACTAGAATAGAAGCCCTGATTTGCCCCAAATTATAGTCTCACCAAACAATGTTGTCTTAAAACTACTCAGGACTTTATTCACAATTATTTATGACTCATGAATGGTGGTACACTGGATTGCACCACTCCAGATAACGGGCATCTGTTAATTCCAATTTAAAAATACAGAAAACAAAACCTGAAACATACACATGAAAACTAATCCTCTCTGTGTGTTTCTCTGTGTGGTTTTGTGTCCACATATGTGTAGTATATTATACGCAATTTGAGATATTTAAGGACATCTTTCTTAGGAAATATTATGGAAAATATGTTGTATACAAATTCTATAAAACCTTAACTAATGGATTCAGAAATAAGAATATCTTTCTACAGTCAAATTTTCATCTGTGATGGAAAGTTCTAAATTTTTACAACTCCACTTCACAGAAGGATAAGAAGATGTGTTATATTACAAGTAATGTAGGAAAATAATATTCTTTAGTTGATCCTTAGAGTATACCATAAATTAATGCTTGTACATTCAAAAGTCTTCCAATGTCCTTAACCCAAACCACTGACTAGATCTGTCTCACACTTCTAAGTAAGCTATGCTCTGCCTGGAATGCACCCTGTAGAGACATCTTCCACAGAGTAAGAAGAAGGATTTGACTGTCTGTCCCAGGAACCAAAATGCATTGCTTCAGTTGATTGTTGATAATACATGTCTGTTGCCTTCGGAAAGGCAAGGCGACCTGGTTCAGGAACGGCACGGCGACCAACCCCTGGTCGCTCGGTCCATATGCACACAGACACCAATGTGGTGGATGACAAAATGGCGTTTATTGCCATGCGGTATGGCATTATATAGCTTGAGTAACGTCACATCCGTTTTGCTTACATCACAGTCTATACACTATTGGCTGTCCCGAGGGGGGGGGAGGACCCTGTCTTTCCGTACAACACGAGATCTTCCGGACGCCAGACCCTGGCTACACGTCTAAGATAAGAACAAGACAATGAAGCCTGGGTAGGAAAGTTAAATGGGAAAAAATGTTTTATAAAAGTGGAGAAGAAAGAGTACTAGAAGGGCATGAAATCTAATAAATTATTCTAAATTATGTGCAAAGCATGAGGAAAAGTATTCTGTAGATTTTATGTGTACTTCAATTATCTGTAGTGTAGGTGCATGTATAAGTATTCAAGAGTTAGCCAGAATGCAAGAACCAAACTCTTATAGCTACTTGACCAACAAGTCATTTCTGCTACTATCAAAGCATAGCCTAATAAAAAAGTTAGGTTATCACATTGAAAGTAAGCTACAGATAGCCCTTAAATACAGATTTCTTCAACATCTGCCTTTGCTTGACTTCCTTGAGAATTATGGAAAAATTACGGCAGAATTTTATTAACTGAAAAAAAAGAATAGCTGTGGTATTTGGCATCATTTACAGTAATGATCACAGTTCACAACTGTGTTGCTCTATGACAAGTTTGCATTCTTTACCACCAGACAAATTAACTTTAAAGACCAGGGAAACAAAATGCGCTAAAAGAATTTCCCACCTAATGTGTATGAGTGAGGACTTAGATCTTCAGCTTGCAGGCACTTTGAAAATTACAGTGGAGTGGTTTTATTGCTGAAAAGTCTTGCAAATATCTACATCCTGGAAAACCTTGGGTAGTCTGCTGTAGGGAAATAAAGTATTCTTACTCCTGGTAGGTAGTTTTGTATTTCGGTCCAAGGACAAAAAAATATGTCTGTTTAACATCTCAAGTCTTGATCAATTCTATGTTGAGAGAAATGTGGTTACAAAGTGTTGGGATATGGGAAGTAGTGTGACGACAACATGCAAGATGCAGGAAGCATAACTCGGCATCCCAGTACCTGTGAATTAAGTCCAGGTGTTATGTAGTCTGTTATGCATTGCTTCAAAATCTTAAAGACAACTAATAAAAAACCTTTATCAGGTTTACCATTATTAGAAGTGTGACTTTGTCACAAATATCTCTTGTGAATGCTATATTATATTTCAAATGAAACTTGTTTAGGTTATGCATTTTATATCCTGATATTAGAAATCACATATGCAAAGAATTTCAGATGTAGTTGGATGCTTCTTGTTTCCATTCTTCATCTTTTTGCTCAAACAGGAGCAAACACCAATTTTGTAAATTGCAAATATGACTTCTGAGGCCTATAATTTGGGATTGTGTAATGACCACTATTCAATATTCTGTTGTTCTGTTGAACAGGTCTTGCTTTAAAGGTTGAAATAATACAAATCAACTCAGATCAGAAAAAAAATACACCAACACAAACAAAAAACAAAACAAACACAAAAAAAACAAAACACAACAAAACAAAAAAGGTAAAGGATGTTGTAAGGCAGAAAAAAGACCCAGAAAATTCCATTTATGGCTGTATGTTTCCTTGAGCAGGAAGTATTCTGGAGATTCCGACAATGGAAAAGAGGGAGTTTTATGCAAATACATTCAACAATTGTTCCAAACATCATTCATGTCATGATAGAAGGTACAAAATGTGGAACGTGTGAAGGCTACAAATGAAACAGCCAGGAAGGGAAGAATAAAGGGTGAAGAGGTGGAATGAGGTGGTAGGTGAGATATGTGTATTCACCTGGATGGAGCCCTAAAGTACGTTGGCCATATTGTCATTTATCAAGAGAACAGCAATTCCTATTTGTAATAACCAAAATCTCCCTTTGGCAGAGCAGTGACAGCTGATTCAATGACTTGCTTGAGAATTGCTGAAATTTGAGGTGACAGTTTTGGCAAGTACTCTGGGTTCCAGCCACTGCAGACAGGGCTAACACTATGAAAATAATGTTTAGAGTGACTGCAGAAGCAAAATGTGAGGCTATAGGAATATCACCTGTGCCCAGATGCAGCCAGCCATAACTCAGTTTCCCACTGGATAATACTGTTGTTAGAGCTGAAATAATAGCATATATTATGGCTAGTAAGTGTCTTACCATATGACCATATGATGACAGGTATAAATATTGAGGCCCCCACCTGCAGTACTGCATCCAGCTCTGGGGTCCCCCAATAGAGGAAGGACGTGGACCTGTTGGAGCAGGTTCAGCAAAGGGCCAGAAAAATTATCAGAGGGACAGAACACCTCTCCTATGAAGACAGGCTGAGACAGTTGGGGTTGTTCAGCCCTGAGAAGAGAAGGCTCTGGTTAGACCTTATTGCTGTCTCTCCATACATAGAAGTAGTTTAAAAGAAAGATTTTTTATGAAAGACTTTTTACCAAGGCCTGTAGTGACGAGAGGCAATGGTTTTAAACTAAAAGAGGGTGGATACAGGCTATATACAAGGGAGAAATTTTTTGAAATGGGGGTGCTGAGACACTGGAAGAGGTTGTCCAGGGGGGTGGTAGATGTGCCAGTACTGGAAAAATTTCAGGTAAAGTTGGATGGGGCTCTGAATAACCTGATCTAGTGGAAGGTGTTCCTGCTTATTGCAGGGGTTGAACAAGATGACATTTAAAGGTTCCTTCAAACCCAAAACATTCTATGATTCTATGATTTACTCTTTAATTTAAGAGTTAATATTACATAAAAATTTAAAGGAATGAAGAAGAAATGATGGTACCCCACACTGCCAATATAAGTCCAGACTTCCTCTATTTTTGTTTATTTCTAGAAGAGAGGGAGCTTACAGACAAGTTTGTACAAGATTAATAGCATGCACAAGACAGATATCTGAGACAGGCAGCAGGGCAGTAATTTTTGTGATTAGATAGTAGGAAGAGACAAGAGACCAACGGGAAAACTGGAATTTTGCACTGACAGGTAAGTATAGTCAAAAAAAAAAAAAATCTAAAAGCTCAATATAACACAGTTACTAAAAGAAAATACAGCTTACTGAACTGAACTTTAGCTTCAGGGCAGCATTAGTGGTCTGTATATCTAGGCAAAACAAAATATGTTTATATAATTAGTTCATTGTTCTATGGATAAACATTGATATTTGCTGGGTAAATTATTAAGACAGGAGCTTGCAACTCCATGCTTCCTTTGTTGAGGCTAATAAAGACAGAGTAACATTTTAGAATAAAAGGAAACATCTTTGGCAAGGAAAAAAAAATGAAAATAATAAAGAAAAGAATAAAATCTAGAAAACCTTCTTGACTGAAAAATTTAAAAATTCTTAACTGTTAGTACAATTATTAAATGAACAAGAACTTCTTTATAGTAACGATTTGTTGTTAAATAGTGATTTTCATTTATCTTTTTGAAGTGGACATAGTTTTCTATTTAAAAGTGTCTTCATTTCCAGTATTCTTTTGTATTATTATTATTCATAATGACTGCATTTTCTGCCTTCTGGTAGCAGCAAGAAATATCAACCAAAGTCAGAGTTAAGAACACTAGGTTCGTAGTATCTGGATAGTCATAAAATGCTTTCTTCAAAAACTTTTAGAATTCAGAGTCTAAATTTAAAGATGAATGTAAAATATGCCTATCTTAAGGGTCATATTCTTGAACAGAATTAACCAGGTTTTTGAAGGTCATATAAATTAGACATTGCATAGTTGACATTTACACTCAAATCTGCTTGAATTCAGTGCCTTTAACTTAAGAAGGGCATCCTCTTAAGGGCTACAACAGTGCAAAAGTAATTGATGGCAGCATTAGTGCCCACTAAATATCCACATTATCCCAGAGTATGGATAAGGTCATACTACCTATTTATTTTATTTATTTTCTGATTGAATCAACCAAGAAGTTTTAATAGAAATGTAAGTGAATGGAAGACAGAGCAAATAGAACTTGAGATCTGTTCTGATTCACCTACTTGCTAAATCCACTTTTAGATAGTTCTTGATGAGAACCCACTGCTGCACTGTCAAACTGAACTTCAGATACCATTATAAATAATTTATTTGGAATACATTATAAAGTATATTTTTTAGACTTGGCTTAGTAATTCTTGCTTTGCTTTCTTCCCAAAAAAAAGAATTTATATACAATTTCTTTTTTTTTTTTTCCCCTTTTAATGAAAAACTGAAGAAGGATGCTCTTATTTCTCTAATGTTCCTATTCTTAAGTTATAATATTTTTTTTATTATGACTTAGAGAGAAAAAAATGTTCAATTATTTAATTTTTTTTCTGATATTTACAGGTACTATGAAAAGAAGGTCTGTACATTCTAACATTATCATAACTGCATAGGCATAGTACCATGTATTTTCTTTTCAATCCAGAGAATACGGCAACAGGCAGTTATATTCAGTAAATTTCTCAAATTTTATTTCATTATATTAGTTTTCCAGTTTCTGTTTCTCTAAGAACAATTTTCAGCTCCAGAAATAATTATTGGACTTTCAAAATCTACAATGCAGATTTTTTCCTTAAAAACAAAGTTAATGAAATCATTCTGATTGGGTATTTTCAATTTCTTATTATGACATTTAACCACAAAGCCAATGGTGTAATGAAGTCGTTTATGAACTGCTGTAACTCAAATCTTGTTCCAGGCCAGTGCTGAAAATGAGACCTAATCTCATATTTTCCTCATCTTGGGGGAAATAAACGAAATTGTTTCTAGCACATAAGCAAAATATTACTAACTTCAAAAGAAAAGGGGGGAAAAAAACAACAACAAAAAAGGAGCTATTTTTAATGGTTGTTTTAAAGTACAAAATCACCCTGAATATCTTTCACACAGCCTATGGCTGTTTACAGTAACTACATAACTCAGAAGTGCAAATTGTGTTCTCTAAGAGAAAACAGCCTGAACTTAGATGAAATACATTGTGAGTATTACAAAGTATGGATACTGAATTCTGCTCAGAAGGATTTCCACTGAGACACAAAAGAGTGAAAAGAGGTATTCAGGCCCTGCTTTTAACCATACAACAAAAAGTAGAAATTCAGAATAATGGCATGATTTTTTAGTTAGATTCTACTGCTATGATACGTCCAAAAAATGTCCTAGTTTCAAGGTGGAGTAGACTGGATCACAAATCCAGGAATAGTCTTGCCCTTTTGAGATACACTTAGGAATTATATTTAACACAGTAGTACTTGTTTTAATTTGTAATGAAAATACTATCTGCTTCTTTAAAAATTCAGTATTGTAAGACCAAATGACCCTTTGTTTTGATTTTTTCCTGTACTTTATTTACAATGACCTTAGATGTACAGGTAACTATGGACATTGCACAGTTTATTTGCTATTAATATGAAAGCATAAAATGTTTTTTTTTAATAAATTAATCTTTATAATCAAAAAGTCTTGCATGGCAGTAGGAGATGGAGGTAATAATCTGCTGTGAACACTATCCTACAGGAAGAATGAGAATTGAAGTCTTTAAACAATGGAATTCTGGTCCAGCTTAGTTTGGAACTTTGGAAATCACCCACTGCCCATTCAGAACAGGACTATCTGCTAAAATGAATATTATTTGAAGTTAGATAAGGTTATATGGAGCTTTTTCAAGTAAAGTTGTGGAGACCTTCAAGCACTCAGAATGCAGAGCCTCTCTGAGCAACCTGTTCCAGTGCTTTATTACTCTCACGGGGAAGAACTGTTTCTTTTTTTCTAATCTGAATTTCCTTTATTGCATCATGTGGTCATTGCTTCTCATCTTTTTGATGTGAGCCACCAAGGATGGTATTTTCTTTATCCTTCAATCAGTCAGTTGAAGACAGACATTAGGTCACCACTAAATCTTTTCTTCATTCTGAAGAAACTCAGCTTATGTATTAGGTGATTTGTCCCCTTTAATATTTTGATAGTCTTTTACCATTTTCTTCCAATCTCTCAATCTTTTACTCATAATAAAAACCCTAACATTTTATATACTATTCCAAATTTGGTCCTTAAATGCCAAAGAAGGATAAATAATTACTCCTCTTGACCTACTGGCTGCACTGTTGAGATTATCTCTCACTGTTGAAAGGCTGCATTGCTAATATATGCACAATTTTGTCCACCAAGGACTGCTATGTCTTTTATGCAAAGCTACTTTCCTGCCAGTCAGCCTCAAGCCTGCACTGCTGCGTTTGCTTTTGCTGAGCTCCGTAAGGTTTCTGTTAGCCCATTTCTGCAGGCTGTCTCCTGAATGATATTTTAATGTCACCCATGAACTTGATGAGAATGCAGGCTATCCTAATGTCCAGGCTGCTAAAGATTATTGTAAATAACATTGACACCATCACCCCCATGACAAATGTCCTTGTAACTGGCCATCAGTCCAGATTTGAACCCTTAAGCCCCTTTGAGCCTGATGATCAAGACATTTCCTCTCCCCCCCAATTTATAGTCTAACCATTCAGACCATATACCTTAATCTTGAGATCATCTGTGTCTCTTAACCTGTATTCTTTTAAATTTGCTTTCTTATTCTTGATGACTCACAAAGGAGGAAGAAGTCTGTGGTTTTATCTGAAAGAAATAGTTCTTCAGTCACTGAATTAGAATATCATAGAATCACAGACTTACAGAATCATAGAATGTGTGGGATTGGAAAAGACCTTTAAAGGTCATCTAGCCCAGCCCCCTGCAGTGCACAGGGACCTTTTTAACTAGAACAGGTTGCTAAGAGCCTTGTCAAACCTGACACTGAATGTCTCCAGGGATGGGGCCTCCACCACCTCTCTCAGTAACCCATTCCAGTGCTTCATCAGCCTCGTGAAGAACTTCTTCTTAACATTCAATCTAAATCTATCCTGCTCTAGTTTAAGGCCATTGCTCCTCATCCTATTGCTACACAGTCCTTCCCCAGCTTTCCTGCAGGTAATATGTCCTTGTTGTAACGCAATCCCCTGAACACATGATACAAGAAAGGCAGAACTGTTTATCATGTGATAGTATTACTTTCTATTTCTTTCTCTGTCTATCCATTTGGCTTTCAAAAGAAAATACATGAAGCATACTTCAAGCAAATGGGAATCATGATTAATAAGGACATCACACAGAGACACATAAAACTTCCCTGTCTCCTTCATCTGTTCCTTTGGTGCAGTGATTAACCTTTGAGTTTATGAGAATTTTTGCAGTTGCTTCAGATAAAATATTTTATGACTTCTTACCTCCCAGGCAACTTGTATTAAACTTATCAGGTCCAGGAAGATAGTGGCCCATAATGACTATTCCCTCGGAAATCATATCTATTTCTTTACCATTATTATTAGAACATTCTTTGCAGAAAACAGATGGAAACATCAAGAGAAGAGACAAGACAACTTGTTAAGGTCACATTCCACCTTCCTATACATCATTCATGCTTAATTGATTTCCAACCCCTCCTAGAGACAGATTGTCATGCATTATGCGAGCAGAGAATATGAAAATATCATTTTCTTTTCCCCATTAATTCCCATTTGGAAAGGCTTCTGCTATTGCTAAAGTTGCTTTGGCAGTCTGCTTGCTAATGACTGATCACTGCCTTTCAACACAGAAGTAGGGCAGAAGCAAACAGATTTATCTTTTGCCAAAAGTATCCCTCTCTGTTCTCAGTGCCAGAGAGAAGGAAAAAAAAAAAAAAAAGGAAAAAAAAAAAAAAAGGAAAAAAAAAAAAGAAAAAGAAAAAAAAGGATGTTCAAAAGAAGCCACAAGACAGATCCATGGAGATTGTGCAGGTGAATATTTTTAAATGGTGTCTTTTTATGTACTTGGAAACTGGCTCATCACTTGAGGATGTTTGAGGAAAGCTGCTTAGTTTCCCCCTCACTCCTACCTGACATCTCCTTCTACACTGTACAAAGAGAGAGTCGATCATTTTGATGCATGTCTCCTGAACAGGGTGGATAAATAATTAAGCATCAAATCTGAACTTGCTATAGACCTCCTAATCATTTAGGGACATTGAAGTAACATAAAAGCATAAAAACATTAAAAAAACACTCAAACACACAAGCAAAACACAAAAAAGCAAGCTGTAAATACTGTTATCAAAGAACTTTCTGTCTTTTCTGGGTATGCTTTATCCTGTTAATTTAAACAAATGCAATGTGCAGGAGATTCTATCTATAAAACTGCTAATATAGTGATACGGGAATAGCCATATCAAGGTGAAACACTACATTCATTTTGCATAGAGAATTTTAAAAATATCTTCAATTAACATAAAATCTGACACTCCTTTCTCTGCAGTATTTAAAAAAGTAGATATTAAGCCAAAAATAGCAGGTAACTTCACAGGCAGAGACTATCTTGTTTGGAATCCATGCCATCATAATAAAACTGTCTGCATATAGTTTTTGGAGATTGAAAACTGGTTTCTGGAAGTGAATTACTGACTCTGATCACGCTATATGAAAATAAGTGGATAGAAATCTCTTACGCTTCTATGGTGCTTCAGTTTATATAAAACACAGAAAAGAAATGTAAAAGGCACTGAAAGTGCTACTGGCCTCTAAAATGTTGTCAGATTCTATTCAGTTGAAGTCATGAGTATGCTGGCTGAATTTAAAAATAATAATAATAATTAAAAAAATATCAAAAAAGGCCCTAGATAGGAATGGTTCTGAAACCCAATTTACCATAATGTACATTTTTAATTGCTGAGCATTGAGCTATCATCTCAAGCCATCCTCGTGTTTTCAATTTCTATATAAAAGTTTATATCAGTCTGTAAGAACAAATCAAAGATCCTTTCAGATCACACACCAGGATCACTGCCTATGTTATGCATTACCTCTTTTAGAATAGAAACCAGATGTTCCTTGGTGGGGTAATTTTGGAAGTGGAATAAAGTGGAGACAAGGATCTGTTTTTGTAACTGTTACTAACACCTGTTTCATTTCCTTCAGCACTCTCAGGACCCTTTCATGTGCACTGAAAAGGAGTGAAGAGAGGGAGGAAAACCAGAAGCTTTGTTTTCCCTATCCATTTCAAAGAGCCACTTCATGTATCAGTTTGCTGTAGAGAGAAGTATCATCTCTGTACTGCTGGTTCTGGCAGAAATATAAAGCATAAGCTGTAAAAAACCTTACTTTATTTTCCCTAGTGCACAGTCATTTAGATGTAAACTCTTACAGCTTCATTGCAGGACACTTTTCATGCAGAGGAACTGTCAGGTCAGAATAGGAGAAAAAAAATATGGAAAAGATGGGTTTCCTTTGCAGTTTCTCAATGGGAGAGCTCTGGTGAAATGCTAGTCCAGCTCCACTGGTTTCTACATCAACAGATGGTAGACAGCATTCCTTGTGCTTGCATCCCATTTAGTAAATCACAGGTCACATCTGGTCTGGCCTCTGTTCTTTCTGAACAGATGGGAGTACATGTTTGTTATCGATTGCAGCAAGGAGATGGGGGATGATAAGGAGGATTGTACATGGTGCGGGGGGCGGGGAGGAAGGGGCAAGAAGGTGAGACGGAGTTAGAAACAGAAAAGGCAAAACCAAAGAAGGTTTAAAAAAGGAGAGAAGAAATTAAAATTATCACTACCAACAAAATAATATGATTGGTGACAAATAAATGTGGCAAAACAATATATAGGTAAATGGTATTGAAAATTCTTTCAAGATGTAATGCACAATTGTATTTGCTTAGAGAATATGATGAAAGTGCATGGGTTAAATGTTTATGAGGTCTCCTACCCAAATCTATGTCATGAGAAAATAAAAACCTGTTTTGCAGTCCTGAAGTCTTTCCACACAAGGTAAAAAGTGAAAACCAGAAAAAGTACAGAGAAATGCTCTCAGACACTGTCAATCATAGTTTTGTTTTGGACAGAGAAAACAAAGAAACAAAAAAATCTCTTTTTGTAAATCACTAGTCACCTCACAGATAAGAATGTCAAGCTTTTAAAGATAGATTTCAACTTTCTACTAGAAAATGGGTGATACTTCTGAGTTCATATATATTTTCCTTTAATTGTTTTTTGAAATTATATTAATTTTTCATCTTTTTATTGGTATTTTTAAGCATTCATAACTATGTGCAAAATGAAATATTTCTGATGTTCTGAGTAGATGTCATAAATATTGGGATTTAGAATTTGAGTTTTAAATTAAAAAAATAAAATCCAAGTTCAAAACTGCAGTAGATTCTACTTTCAAAAAGTGTAGATCATCTAAAGCTTGAAAGTGATTTTGCTATTGTAACCTCAAATGCATATAGTGCAAACCTTTTTAGATATAATAAAATATACTTTCAGTCAGTGGGGAAATGTACAAATGTAGCACAGATTTTGTAACTATACACACAAAACACAAGCACTGTTAATACTTATGATAGATGCAAACATATTTCATACTTGCCAAACACTATCATGCTAAAATGAATATCCATTTTTGGTGTTAAGAAACAAAGTAGATTTGAATGGCTCGACACAAAACAACATCATTCAGAGCTCTAATTGGAATCACGTATGAAGATCTCTGTGTCTTCCTGGAATATACCAAGTTTAATGTAGCTGTTTTGACTCTGGCCTCTTGGTGGTTTACAGGTTTCTACGGTTTTAAGGTATATTTTGACAGGTGGCACTAATTGATCAAGGTCTAATACTACCGCTACTGCTAATAACATAACCATTTTTAACGTAAACTCAACAATATTCCTATTTGGCCATTTGAATGGTTCTGTTTTTCTTCAGCTCAAATAAAGCATGATTTAGGGTGCCTTTATAAAGGATAATACTATTAGCAATGTTGAAAAGGCTGGAAGTAATCTGAACTATGGTAGGCTAGAACAGAACTGATATGATAGTAGGTTTTTTTCTTTCTGTTTCATCCAAGTCAATGTGAAAGTCAGCATGGACATTTGAACCTAGCTATCATTTTAGCAGCAATTCCAAAGAAGGACAAAGTTTTTCTAAGGACACAACACTTAAGATTTTACAGGCAGTAGATCTATCACTCTGCTATTTCCTGTTCTTGTACAAATCACAGAGACAGAAAATTTATTTTTGTTGTCAGAGTGTTCTTTGAAGAGCAAACACTTTTTCATGTTCACACAAAATCAGAAACAAGCTTCATTACCTTTTGGAGATAATATTCAGTTATTTACCAGATAAAATTATTTAAGTGTACATGTAAGGATATGAGCCTTGACTCAGTTCTAACACAAGGGACATACAAAGATCCTTGTCTTATTTGGTAAGTGAAAAGGATAATGCTCAGAGATCAAGGGTGTTACTGAATCTGAATTTCTGACAGAAGTTCAGTAGTAATTCCAATTATGCAGGGTTTGGATTTTTTTAGACATTACCATTCATTTTTTTAAATATCCTTTAATATTAACTCTATCTCCAAACTTTAGCTAGAGGTTCAATATAGAGATGACTAAGGCTGGACTTTTCATAATAGGACCATGTCTGGATAGGGTTGTGAACTTCAGGGAATTTTTTTGGTTACTTTTTCAGTACCTATTTCAAAGAATATAGAGTAGAATTTTGGGGACAGCTGAGCTGTTTCTCCTCCTGGTTTTAATTGAACTGGCAAATTCTCATCAACACTAAGCACAGAGATAGTTGAAAGCAGGTGTTAAGAAAAAAACAAACAAACTGCTGCACATAAAATAAAGCTGGGAATAAGAAACAGAGTGTAAAAGCAAAGGGACTGGTAGAATCAAGAAGCTGTGTAAGTGATACAAAATCAAAAATTCTGAAAGCGTAGCAAGAAAAAGACCATAAAATGTATGGGAGTCAAGAGAGATTTTTAAAAAGTGTTGTGGATGTGCTGCAAGCAAAACAAAGACAGAAAATACTATACCAAAGGAGTTATAATATAGTTTTTCTGTTTCCTTCAGCTTATGTTCAGGCGAGACGCAGCTTCTATAATTATCTATATAACCTGACAAACAGTGGGGATAGCACGACATCTAAATTTCAGACTTAAAAATATGTAATTCAGAATGTAGAAGACTGGGCAAAATTAAATTATATAATAAGCCAATAGCATAGTATACTATTAAGGTTCCTTAACACTTCCCATTATATATTCTTGAATCTTAAATGCTTGCTGATACTGGATGCCAGAGAATGTCACCAACTGTCCTAAAGTGGTGATAGCTAGAGGCAAAGACAAGACACAGAGTTCAAAATGGGAATAAAGAACCTGTATTAGGTGATCTAGGATGTGAAGAAGTGACAGAGATTGATATAATGAAGAAATTTGTAGCAGTAATTTAAATTGTTTACTAGTGAACCACTCTTATTAACTGAGATTTCATTAGTCAAGGATAAACTTCTAAAGATTCGATATAACTGGCTTCAATTTTGCTAAGGAAAACTCTTGTGCTTGCAAAAACAGGATGGGTTTCTGCATGTAAATAAAGACTCACACCTGTATGCCTGTGCTTGTTTGATTCTGGCAATGTGTCAGTAGTTGGAGAGGGGCCCCAGGGGTGGCTCCTGTTATCAGCTACTAAAATGACCGAACCATTCGAGATACAATAGATGCTCTTCTGCAATTAACATACGAAACAGCTGAGCTGGAGAGGTGAAAGCAGTGCTGGAGTGGAGATCCCGAGGCTGGCGAGGAAGAAGGGGGAAGTAGATGTCCGAGCAGAAGTTCCCCTGCAGCCCGTGGCAAGATGGCACGCTGTCCCTCTGCACTCATGGAAGAACTTGGTGGAACATCCCCTGAAGGTGCCAGGAGGTCTAATGTGGACCTGCAGCCTGTGGACTTGGATCCGCAGCCATGGAGGACCCTGCTCCAGGGGAGGTGACTGTTCCTGAGCCAGCTCATAACTCTGTGGGAAGCCTGTGCTGGAGTAGTTTGCTCCTGAGGGACTGTACCTCGTGGGAAGGAGTTATGTTGGAGAGGTTTGTGAAAGACTGTCTCCCATGGAAAGGACCCCGTGGGGAAACAGGGGAGGATTGTAAGGAGATCCTTCTCCCGGAGGAGGAAAGAGTAGCAGGAAACAACAGACTGTGAACTGACTCTAAACCCCATCTCCTGTCCCCCCTTTGCCGCTGGGAGAGAAGGAGGTAGAGAAAGTGGGAACAAAGTGAATTGGGCTGGGGAAGAAGGCAGAGGTGGGGTAACATAATTAAGCACAGCTCTTTGTTTTGTCTGTGTCTTGTGTGCATTTGATTAGTGATAAATGAAATTATTACTTTTCCCCAATTTGAGTCTGTGGCTTTAATCTGTGAGTGAACCTTCCTTGTCCTTTCTCTCTACACACAAGCTCCTAGTTGGTCTTGGTCCTCCTCATGCCAATGTCTATGTGTGTGTGAGGGGGGGGAGGGAAGGTGGTAAGTTGCCACTTGGCTGGTTCTTTGTTATCAGGTTGGTCCCAAACCTCAACTATGCCCCAGAGCAAGATGCTGCAGAAACATTACCATGTAAGGCCTTAAATTAATTTCTCTGTAATGGTTTACTTTACTTTTCTCCTGTAACCTCATTCACCTGTTTTCCATAATATTAAATAATGCCCAACTCTCTTCTGAATGGATTCAGACATTACTCTTTAGATGGAAACACAAACTTGAGAGGAATAAGAGAGATTGCAACAGTTTTGAGAGGCAGGCAGGCAGGCAGGCAGGCAGGCAGGAAGGAAGGAAGGAAGGAAGGAAGGAAGGAAGGAAGGAAGGAAGGAAGGAAGGAAGGAAGGAAGGAAGGAAGGAAGGAAGGAAGGAAGGAAGGAAGGAAGGAAGGAAGGAAGGAAGGAAGGAAGGAAGGTTGGTTGCAGACCTCAAAGAGCCTGGCTTTGCCTGCTCAGAAAGCCCTCGACTATTTCATAGAATCATAGAATGCCAGGTTGGAAGAGATCTCAAGGATCATTTGGTCCAACCTTTTTAGGAAGGAACACAGTTTAGATTAGAAGGCCCCGCACACCATAAAGGTGAGTGTTAAAAGTGTCCAGTGTTGGGCAATCCACCACTTCCCTGGGGAGATTATTCTAATATCCTACTGTTCTCATGGTGGAAATCTTTCTTCTGGCATCCAACTGGGATCTCCCCAGGTATAACTTGCATCCATTATCCCTCTCCTTTTCCATGTGGCTCCTGGTAAAAGGGGAGTTCATATCTTCTTGGTAGCCACCCTTTAAGTACTGGAACATGGCAATAAGGACTCTGCAAAGCCTTCTTTTCTCAAGGCTGAAAAAGCACAGTTCTCTCAGCCTTTCCTCATACAGCAGTCTTCTCAGTCCTTTGATCATCTCAGTGGCCCTTCTCTGGACCCTCTCAAGCCTGTCTGCATGTTTTTTCGTGGAGCAGGGACCAGAACTGAACACAGCTTTCAAGGTGTGGCCTGCCAAGTGCTGAGTAAAGTGGGATGATGACTTCTTTGTCTCTGCTAGTAATGCTCTTGTTGATGCAACCCAGCATCCTGTTGGCTTTCTTTGCCAATGCAGAACATTGTTTGCTCATATTGAGCTTACTGTCCTCAAAGACCCTCCAGGTCCTCTTCCACAGAGCTGCTTTCAAGCTGGGTGGATCCCAGTCTGTGCTGCAATCTTGGCTTATGTTTTCCCAGGTGCAAGACCTTACAGCTGTCCATGTTGAACTTCATAAAGTACCCATCAGCTCTCTCTTCCAGCCTGTCCAACTCTTTCTGGAGGCTGGCTCTCCTTTCTAGATTGTCTGCATCCCACTCAATATGGTGTAATCTGCAGATTAATCAGGGTGCACTTGATCCCATCATCCAGATCACTTCTGAAGATATTAAAGAGCCTTGGGCCCAAAATCGATCCCTGGGGGACCCTCTTGTGACTGGTTGCCAGTTTGAAAAAGAACTATTTACCACCAGCCTCTGGTGTGTGGCCTGTCAGCTAGCTCCCCACCCACCCCACCCACTGCACGGTCCACTTGTCTATACCATAACACATCAGTTTCTGTAAGAGGAGGCTATGGGGGACTGTATTGAAAACCTTGGAGAAGTCTAGATAGGCAATGTCTACTGTTTGTCATGCTTCAACCAATTAGGTTAGTTCATCACGAAGAGTGATTATTTGTCAGGAACGATTTGCCCCTGTTGAATCTGTGTTGGATTTTGCCAATCACATGCTTCATTTGAGTTGTGACACTTCCCAGGAGGATTCATTCCATAACTTTCCCAGGGACTGAAGTAAGGCTGATGGGTCTACATTTACCTGGGTCCTCCTTTGAACCCTTCTTGTAGATGAGGATGACATTAGCCTTCTTCCAGTCATCTGGGACTTTGTTCAAGCAGTCCTTGTTCTTCCCAAAATTGTGTACCTGGAACACTTCTGGATTTCTCAGCATTAATAAATATGCTAATTGCATCATGAACCCATGTTTTGATGAGACTTGACTATGCACCCAAATATGCAGTTAACTCCTATCACTCTCCCCCTCATCAAGTCCTGTGTTTGTATATGAAGAAAAAATAGGTTGCAAGCTAGAAGACAGTCATGAAGTGTTCACATCCATCACTAGGATCAATGCCAGGAAGACCAGGAACAGACTAAGTTGTGCATCTGCTTCTTAATCTGGAAAGAGTCTATGGAACAATAGTTAATGTACACCATCTAATGTACACGGCCTTGATAGATACCTTACTTAGCTGTTCTGAAAAGTTCATCAAGGCTGTCTAGGACCTACCTTTTAAGCTGTTTATGGAATGAATACACAGACTTTAATTAAGTAGTAGAGTGTAGGAAGATGAACAAGAATAATTAAAATTGCCACAATATAAACATAAATCACATCCTAGTATGCATTTTTAAGTACTTCAGCTCCTGCTCTCTGTATAGACTGATTAATTCCAAACTGTGGCTAGGCTCTTCTACAAGGCAACCTTCCATTTAGGAAACATAAGAGTTACAGTATCAGGAAATACAAGGAGGAAAAAAAAAAAAAAAGTTTCTGAGATGTAAGACCTTTTCTTCCTTTTTTTTTAATCCCACATTAAATAAAATCTACTAATCTTAAGTTAAATATATATATGTATATATATATATAACTCTGCCAACTCTGAAAGGAATTTGCCCAGAGTTGTAAAAGGGTAAACATATATCACTTGGCAACCTTCAGAATAAGGATTAAAAATTCTTAGTTCTGCTAGTGATGCTCCTTATAAATATTGCAATGTACTGGTTAGGACATAGGTAGCTACTTGACCTTTTCTAAATGGCATTCTTCCTTTTCAATTGTTACATAACTTCATATTATCAAGAACCAGTGGAACATCTAATTTATCCCAAGTTTAAAAGCTTCTGTTTTGAGTGCAGGAAAATCCTAGTTTTCTCTTTCTTTCTGTAACAAGGAAAAAAACATAATGACAAATTTGCAGGTCTCCACAGCTGCAGATGAGTTACAGTGCATAAATTAGAGACACAGCAAGAACTAACCTTAAATATCTCAATAGACTTAAGGTATCGTTAATCCAAATTTGCATTATTTAATTCCTGGAAATGTCAATCTGTAAAAAATTTAATTATGTTTTCGTTTTCTTCATTAAAAGAAACACACAAAAAACCAACCAACCAAACAACCAAAAAAACCCACAAAAAACCCCACGAACAACAAACACAAACAAACAAACAAGAGAAATCCAGATACTCTTTATAGCTTCTACATTGCTGACAAATGGAAAGCATTTTATTTCCCCTGAAACTTTTTGTTGACCTATACATGCTCTTATTAAAAATCATTCATGTAAACCTTAAAATAAGATGGACTGTTTGCCACTGCCTTAATCAGATATTACATTTTTCCCCATCCTTATAATCTTAAATACTTTTTTTTCTTTCTTAATGTTCAAAATTATTCCTACTGATACAGGAGATTGCATAAAAGATAAACCCTTCAGTTTTCATTCTGTTGTGAGATTTATTATGCCAGTGTGCAATAATGTGTCCCTCTTATACGTAGTGTCTTTAATTGCAAACCAGTAGGCACTATTAATACTGTTTTCTGAATAAAAGTGCTGTTGATTTTTCTTTTCTTTCTGAGTCAAAACTTTGATGTATGCTTGGGTTCTTTTATTTCTAACAGGAATTGAAAACATGTAATTGACAGATATATATAACTTCAGAACTACAGGATAAGTAAGTCTATGTAATAAGGAATACAAGATTTCATGCAACCCAGAATTAGAAAGTGCAATAATTAAGACTGAATAACACCTTATTCTGCTTCCCTTGTATACATTTAGTACAACAATTTCTGATTCTAAGTGCCTAAGATGTCTTCTACGCACAATGTACACAACCTTTACCTGATTCAAAGCTATTTGGATTTTATCATATTTTTTTATATAAGGCCTTATTTCTTATTTACTGCATGCTGTTCTACTCTTCAACATTTACAGCCCTTTGAATTTCCTTTACACATTTTCTAGGTGGCTATAGTTTGCTTTACAAAACCCTAAACTTCTTCAATATTTACTTTACCTTATGCATTTGTTATTCATGTGAAACAACAGAGAAAAACTGTATTTTTCTCTGAAAAATCTTTCGACGCACAGAGAGATTGTAGTCAGTAAGTGTTTAAGAAAAGGTTTTTAGACATTCCTTGCCTGTGTACAATTTACAGCATATAAAATGTTAAGAGCACAGTGATTTTAGTCTGTGGCACCAACAGCTTGTCACTGCAGCAAATCAGAGCTCCGAGTGCTCTGCTGCAGAAAGTAGGAACACAATTTGGAGGAAAAAAACACCAAGGAAAAGTTCCAGTCCAGCAATCTATGCTAGTCAAAGAAACAGAACACAGCTTTCCAGGCTGCTTTGCAATTATTCACATTAGAGGTGTTAATTGGTTGTCCCTTTTTTTTTTCCTTTTTTTTTTTTTCTTTTTTTTTTTTTTTCCAGAAACCTATTCCTGCTTCTTTTCCCCCAGTTTGTGACTTCAGTAACGAATTAGTTAGTAAACTAATAGACAACAGTCTATTTGACTACACAAACCTTACTGATCTTTGCAACATGTTTATGTTTTGCACTAAATGAGTCAAGGAACCTGTGGAAAAATATTGTATGATGAGGTAATTATAGAAATTAAAGGTATATTACAATTCAAATATCTGTGCATAAAATAATCTAACTTAAAATTTATTTAGGAAAACATATGTTTGGTATTCTTTAATGTTTCACAATCATTCTTTCAGGCTCCTTTGTGGGAAAGGATTTCAGAGAGCATAAAGATAAATTTATTAATAGATCTTATATTTTGTAATCAGTGAAGAAGGATATCTGAGGTAGAAAACATTGTTATATGATAAAACAAGGATTACAAGTTAATGTATTTTCTGATTGCAGGCTGTGATAGGCATACACAATCCATGTATTAGGACTCCTCAGGCTAACATTAATGTTAGGTTTATTTTCCAAGTTACATATGTTTATGTTTAGTTTCCAGGTTACGTATGTTTAGGTTATGACTTTGTTTACCCTGTGCAGTTAAAATCAAGACTAGTGCTATTATGATTAAATACATTTAGTTGTGGAGCAGGTAGGGCATTCTGGCAAGTGATCAAGGACAAGGGACAAAACAGGCTGGTTAATCTAAAGATCATATTTTGTCACCACACCGTGCTAGTAATTTTGTAGGCTTATTTTTAATTTACAGATTGCTTTCAGTGCTGTGAGAGGTAAAAGCTCTACTCATTTATCTTCTCTTTCCAGTGCAGTACTTTTTTCACTACTATATTCTGCTACAGTGGCCTCTTCAGTGGTTCAAGTGATTTGACATACCTTTGAGTACAGTGACACATTTTCATAGGTTTCGTAATAAATGGAAGAAATCCAACCCTAACCCTCATTTCTGCACCCATCCACCTGATTGTAATTAATATTTTCCTTTGATAAATTCAATCTCAATTTTCACCCCCAGAAGATCTACTCTTGTTCTTACTAGAACAGCTTCTGCCCCACACTGTGAGATAATACCCAAATAATTATTCTCTCTGCTACCATCATTGTTAACTAGCAGTTTCTTCTCTGTTTCATCTTTATCTATAGCCATCTCCTTAATATTCTGACATGATTATATGTAGTCTATTTCTATATTAATTGCTTCAGACACTGCATAGATTTGTCTCTATAGCTTTTTGTCATTTGTAAGAAAACAACAATATTTATTTGACGTTTAAATTGTAATACATATAACAGTAAGGATTTGTTTCTTATACAGAAATTAATGTTTTACTTCTGACACTAAAACAAATTTCAATTCACTAGAAAGCTTGGCTTGAAAAAATACTTTGAAATGCATTGAGGTATTATAAGTAGTGAACAAGTGGTTTGTTTGAAAGAACTCCCCACGGCTTCTGAACCTGGGCTGGAGAAATAATTATATAGTTTTAAAGTTTGTTTTTGTGGAGAAGAACATATAAATGAGTCACGGTTGCTGATGAAGTCACTCCACCTCCTTTAAAATACTTACACAATAACTCATTTTAGAAAAATCACTACCACATCTCTCAGCTGTGTAGTCTGTATCAGAATCTCAGGTGTCTTTAGAACCAAGTGTGTTTTACACTTTACAGATTAACTTTCCCTCTCTTTTTCTTCTCTATGAATAAGGCTTTACAGGACAACAGCCTGGCCTTTTAGCCTGTCTACATGGGAAAGGGAGACTGCTGCACTACTGATCATGTTTTACCTATCAGGTGAATAAATAGACTTCTGGTGTCCAAGGGTGCTAATCTCACAGCTTTCACCAGTTGTACAGTTAGCTGTGAAAATATATATGTATGAAAAATGGAAGTATTAAAGTTTTCCATAAAGCTTTGGCACTACATTTGAATACTTGTAAAGAAACACTATATGAGGAAGCTACTTAAAATGTAGACTAAGAAAAACCTTTGCATATGTCGCATCCCGCGAGTTGTGTACTGCTAGAGCTCCCGAAAGGTGGGGACACCAATTAAATGTCTCATCCCACAGGGTTGGTACAGCATATCCCACAAGGTGGGCATGGGTAGAGTTCCCCAGAGGTGGGGAGGTTGACCCAGGGAGAATCAGACTGGATCCTTTTGCTTTCTAAACCTCTTCTCAGAGAGGAGCCTAGATGTCATTGGATCCAATCCTGCTCTCTTAATTAATCTCTTTTAACAACCCATTTGGTGAATTTGGCCTCTGGAATTCTCTGCATGATACTTTAAGAATAAGACCATTACCCAGGAGTCTTCTACAAAAGATTATAAAAATTTATTTAAATTAAGTAAGGTTATAAAGCTTGTCAAAAAACACACAACAATATCACTCAAAGCAACAGATTACAACTAGCAGAACTCAGAAAAATGGTACTCTCAAAACAGCAGGTTACAACTAACAGAACTCAGCAGAATTGTACTCTCAAAGCAACAGGTTACAACTGGAAAAACTTAGCAACATTACAAATGATGTTACCCTTATGAGCTGAGAATAAGGTTCAAAACAGAGAGAGAGGGAGAGAAATTAAGAGAGACAGAGAGAGAGGGAGATGAAGAAAGAGGCGATGAGAAAGATATCACCACCCTAGTATCCAGCGATGATGTTGGCATGACATTGGGGTCCTTGGACGGTGGGCGCAAGCACCGACCATTTCGAGTCTGCCTCTTTGCATCTTTGTCTTTTCCTCCTTTCCTTTCCTCCCCCCTCCTGAAATTTCTAACAGTTAAATGACAGGAAATGTTTTCTCAACCCAACTCACAGCCCCAGACAAAGGGCCAGAGATGAAAAGTGTCAACTTTAAGCAACTGTGTTTCACAGGAATTACCATGGACAAGACAAATATAATTATACACAAGTTACACAATCATCCTAAAGGATCAGGATCAATGATCACTCTATTTGGCATATGATGTGATTATGTCAAGTTCTTAAAACATGCAGCTTTTCAAAAGCCAATATTGATAAACATCATCTCCATTGTTCAGATGAATAAACTGACACTCGTAGTATGCGATAAACCACTAAAAAAAAAAAAAGAAAAAAAGTGGAGAATAGAACACAGCACTTCTCAACTATTAATTACCTGCCTTCTCTTTATGTTATCTACATTTTATGCACAACTCAATTACTTAGTTATAATACAATGAAGGAATAAAGTTTACCACTTTTGGAAGCTCTTTACGAGGAACAACTTCTGGTCTAATTGATTTAATCTTTGAATAACTTAGCTATTATTAAATAAAATCATGCTAAGAATTGCAACCCTTAGTCAAACTTTTCAAATAAAGTGATACATCTGTGCAGTCATTCTGTAGTGCTGCTTTGCCACCTGATGACTAGAAGCTAACACATACACACTCTCTCACACAAAACTGGAAGAGAAACTATTTCTTTTTCCTGTTTATAGGCCAAATGGGATTTTTGTCCTGTACCTCAAGACAATTTTGTTCTACATTTTTCTGAAAGAACAATTTAATAAGTATGTATTACTATTGTTAATTCTTCCTATGGGGTAATGCTAATCATAGCTAAATCAAGTATTTCCTCCCACCAGCTGCTGAAAGTGGGGGGAAAAAAGTCAAGCAAAATTGAACTCTGTAATTGCTGATGGAGGGCAGTTCTTTCAATACAAGAAATAAGGGAGGTTTCAAATCACGCTTCCTTACAATGTAGAAACATTCATTTGTTTACCCTTTCTTTTCCAGTTTTATTTTTTTGTAGTACTCTTTTTCATTTTTACTTCATATTCATTTAAATTCTTTGGACCTTAACTGTATGGACCGACAGTGCTCAGAGATTGCAACAAATTGATGGACTGTGGTACTGCAGTAGGTAAATTAAATATATTCCTACTTCTATTTTCATGAAAGACAAAACATTCCTTGGACTGCAGGTGTGCAGGATCAAGACAGAAATAAAGACAGGCAAGACTGTGATAAACTGTGGAGTCAAATGATATATTGTATTTGCTCTGCACTTGTGACCATCTACCCTGCACTCTGCCCACTAATCCATCTCCCTTAGGGCTCTTCCTGACATTACAAGCCAGGAGCACTTCAAATACATTCCCATTTTCTTTTCTAAAGAAACATGTCATGTCCTTTTCCCCCATAGAATTATCCTAACCCAAAATTCAAAGCAATAAAGTTTTAGCCTCTCACTAAAGACAGGTTTAAGGATCAGTAGCCCAAAATGCCCTGAAAGTTAGATTTTAATTCTCTGATTTAAAACCCACCAGTTTAAGACTGGGACAGTATATTACTCTTGATCTGTGTCTTTGATGTTCAGATTCATTTTCAAATTCATTTCAGGTATTCTCTGCACTTAGCATACAAGTTTTTTTTGTTTTCACACCAAAGTTCAATAGAAACTCATTCTGTTCATTGTTAAAGAGCATTTCAAAGGCCCAAATGCCTAACTAAGCTGTAAAGGAAAAAAAACTTGCAAAGCATTTTTTTTTTTAAATTTTGGTCAGCTGTACAGGAAAAACAGGTGAAAAAAGACAATACCCTGCTTGTGGTTCTCTGATATTTAATTACATTTAAATTAGTGTTCATGTAATAAAAACCTAGGTGCTCAGATCTTATGAACCAGTTTCGCTCTTTTCTGAGTTTCATGAAATGAGAATCCAGAAATTGTATATCTTGTGCTATCGTAGCATTTTACTGTTTTAGGAAGAGACATCATTAAGTCATTTCATATAAGAAAGCAATCTTCTGCCAGATGAACTAGTAATCTAGCAAAAAGGATTTTTTCCTACTTTTGCAGTTCACTTTGGTGAATGAACTAGACTTTCTTGATGTTATGCTGAACTAGGAGTACTTGGCCACTGTCATAATGTAACAAGATATTGTTAGGGAGCTAGTGAATTGTTGCTACTAAAACATGGTTGCGTGGTTTATCAGCCAAGATGTGGTAGTCTGAGGTACTGGGGAAGGACAGATTTCAAATGGCAGGCTCCTTCCACAAAACATTATTTCAAAAGCATAAAGCTCATATCTAGAAACAAATAACTAAGCATGTAATTAATCAGCTTTGTCACTGAGAATGCTACCAAATAGGTTTCCAGTCTTGAAGGCAAGACATGAATGTCTGGAAACTTGAAAATTCACCAACATAGATACACAACACTTACAAAGAGTACACAAACTTTATATACAAAGTATACAAAGATTAACATGCATTAAAAACAGTTTGTTGATGTATTTAATAACCCATATTTCATTTTTCTTACAGGTCCTTTTCATAATAAAAAATATCCTCTGATGATAATGAGTTACTATATGCACAGTTAGTATGTGTAATGAAGGTTTTTGTGTTTTTTTTTTTTTTTTTTTTTTCACGTAGAACTACATGATCTATATCTTCCTGAGCAGTTATTCCTAGAAACTCAGAACTGTGCACTAAATCTGGCTGCCTTACATATTATTTTGCAGAGATAAAGGATTATTCCTGAAGCAAACCAAGGGTTCTGTTCCTAGAGGACAATATTAAACCTAAATAAACCATCTCACTTCTGCACTCTCAGCATTCTTGTGCTTTCCTCATAATGATACTTCCTCTATATTTTCTTTTTCTTCATAGTATGTTTTCTTTGAAGTACAGTCCTTGCTGATCTGGTGGGGTCTAGAAAATTAAAGAGTTTAGAGAACATAAGCAGGACTTGTAAAGAACTAGTAAAAGCTATTTTATTACTAAATGTACAGGATTAATCTTCTCACACACTTCTGCCAATCCCTGCCAGCATCACCAGAAATAGATGTTTGAATGGTCCACAAAATCCTGCAACTAAGCTTACAATCTCTAGCACCAACCATAAATTCAAAGTGTGAAATGGGATTATTTAATTCCCAGTGAATTAGTGTCTCTGTTAATAGAGTTCTAAATACATAATTGTATAAATGTCAAAAAGAAACATCTTAAACAGGCTTTCACTGTGCTCTTACTTCCAATGTAGATCCTGGAAACCAGCCAGATTCAATCACCTTTGTGAACAATGCTTCAGATTTCTTCATGTTTGGACTTTCTGCCTAATATTCTATGCAGAAAAACAGGCAGATCATGGGTATCATCAAGTTTTGTCAGATCTCTAAAGCATCATGACTTCCTCCGTATTTTTTTTGTCTTGCTCTCGGATTTTTTGTATAGTATAGTGCAGATGCAAAAAAGATGGTCTTTGGGGGTGTTTAATTTGGGTCACAGCCAGCTTCTCAAACTTGTTAGGACAACAGCTCATCTAGAGAGCAATACAGTTCTCTACAGGTAGGGAAAACAAGCTGCAACATTCTCAGTTTCCTGAACTTGAGCCAGATCTCTCTGTGAGTATCTTGCTTAGCAGAGTGTAGCTTTATTTAAATAATACATTTCAGAAAATCTCCATCCTTGATTGGTATGGGTTTTCTTGTGGTAAGGAGAACCAGTGTTGTCTCTTGACAACACTGTCTTAACGTTAATGTCTTAACGAGAATGAAAAGAAGTTTGTAAACAGCTATCTGAAGCATCACCTGATTTTTATTTTTGTTCGATCTAGTGAATTTTATCTTTGTGAGGCAGATACTTTATTGAACATTAAACAAGTGAGGTAGATGCTTTAATTGCCATTGGAAAAAAAACAACACAACAGCTAGCATAAGGACAGGCAAAATCACAGACTTGTAATTCAAAGCTAGAGGTGGAACATTAGTTCACAGGATTTTCTAGCTGAATTTTCTAGCTATTTTTTTATTTTATTTTAATGTTATATATACATGATTCAGCTCTGTTTCTAGTTGATAGTAAATTTCAATATGAATATTCAAATATATTTATGGCAGGGAGAAATACCAATGAAAAACATAAACAAATACTGCAAGGTTTACAAGAAGGAAATTCTAAATTACTAAATATTTAGGGTCATAGAATCATAGAATCCTAGGGTTGGAAGGGACCTCAAAATATCATCTAGTCCAACCCCCCTGCCAGAGCAGGGTCACCCAGAGTACATCACACAGGAAGGCGTCCAGGCGGGTTTTGAATGTCTCCAGTGAAGAAGACTCCACAACCTCTCTGGGCAGCCTGTTCCAGTGCTCTGTCACTCTCACAGTAAAAAATTTTTTTCTGATATTCACCTTAAACCTCCTATGCTCCAATTTGTATCCATTACTCCTTGTCCTATCACTGGTCATGACTGAAAAAAGCTTAACTCCATCTTCTTGACACTCACCCTTTACGTATTTGTAAACACTGATGAGGTCACCCCTCAGTCTCCTTTTCTCCAAACTAAAGAGACCCAGCTCTCTCAGCCTTTCCTCATAAGGGAGATGTTCCACTCCCTTAATCATCTTTGTGGCTCTGCGCTGGACTCTTTCCAGCAGTTGCCTGTCCTTCCTGAACTGAGGGGCCCAGAACTGGACACAATACTCCAGATGCGGCCTCACCAATGCACAATAGAGGGGGAGGAGAACCTCTCTTGACCGACTAACCACACCCTTTCTAATGCACCCCAGGATGCCATTGGCCTTCTTAGCCACAAGGGCACACTGCTGGCTCATGGTCATCCTCCTGTCCACCAGGACCCCCAGGTCTCTCTCTCCTACACTGCTCTCCAGCAGGTCAGTCCCCAACCTGTACTGGTACATGGCATTTTTCTTCCCCAAATGCAAAACTCTACACTTGCCCTTGTTGAACTTCATCAGGTTTTTCCCCGCCCAAGTCTCCAGCCTGTCCAAGTCTCTCTGAATGGCAGCACAGCCTTCTGGTGTGTCAGCCACTCCTCCCAGCTTGGTGTCATCAGCAAACTTGCTGAGGGTACATTCTGTACCCTCATCCAGGTCGTTGATGAAGATGTTGAACAACACCGGTCCCAGTACCGACCCCTGAGGGACTCCAGTAGTCACAGACCTCCAACTAGATTCTGCCCCATTGACTACAACTCTCTGACTTCTTCCTTTCAACCAGTTCTTGATCCACCTCACAGCCTGATCATCAAACCCATACTTGATCAACTTATCTACAAGGATGCTGTGGGAGACGGTGTCAAATGCTTTACTGAAATAGAGATAGACCACATCCACCGCTCTACCATCATCCATCCACCTAGTAATCTCCTCATAGAAGGCTATGAGGTTAGTCAAACATGACTTACCCTTGGTAAAACCATGTTGACTGCTCTTGATGACCCTCATGTCCTTGATACGTCCAGAGATAGTGTCAAGGACAAGTTGTTCCATCACCTTTCCAGGGATGGAGGTGAGGCTGACCTGTCTATAGTTACCCAGGTCCTCCTTCTTGCTCTTCTTGTAGACTGGAGTGACATTTGCTATCCTCCAGTCCTCAGGCACCTCTCCTGTTACCCATGACTTACCGAAGATGATGGAGAGTGGCCTAGCAATGACCTCCGCCAGCTCCCTCAGCACCCTTGGATGCATTTCATCCGGACCCATCGATTTATGGATGTCCAGATTACTCAACTGATCCTTAACCCAATCCTCATCTACCTGGGCAAACTCCTCCTTTATCTTGACTTCTTCTGGGGCTATATGAAACTGGGGCTCATGGGGAAAGCCTGCAGGAGTAAAGACAGAGGCAAAGAAGGCATTCAGCACCTCTGCCTTCTTTATATCCTCTGTCACCAGGGCACCCACCCCGTTCAGCAGTGGGCCTATATTGCCTCTGGTATTAGTTTTGTCAGCTATGTATTTGAAAAAGCCCTTTCTGTTGTCCTTAACCCGACTTGCAAGGTTAAGTTCCAAGGAGGCCTTAGCTTTCCTAGTTGCCTCCCTACATTCTCTGACAACATTCCTCTATTCCTCCCAAGTGACCAGCCCCTCCTTCCATAGATTTTCCTTTTCCACTTGAGTTTGCCCAGCAGTTCCTTTTTTTACCATGCTGGTCTCCTAGCTCCCTTACTAGATTTTCTACCCATTGGGACACACTGATCCTGTGCTCGCAAGAAGTGGTCCTTGAATGTTGACCAGCTATCTTGAGCCCCTTTACCTTCTAGCACTCTGTCCCATGGGACTTCCCTTAACAATTGATTGAGGAGGCCAAAGTCAGCTCTGTGGAAGTCCAGGGTTCTGGTCCTGCTGGGTATTCTGTTCCTCCCACACAGGATCCTGAACTCCACCATCTCGTGGTCACTGCAGCCAAGGCTCCCATTGACCACCACTGCTTCAACAAGGCCCTCCTTGTTGGTGAGCACAAGATCCAGCAGCGCTCCTCTTCTAGTCGACTTGTCCACCATTTGCATTAAGAAGTTATCATCAATGCACTGGAGGAACCTCCTAGACTGTGAAAGGCTGGCTGTATAAGTCTTCCAGCAGATATCAGGGTAGTTAAAATCTCCCATGAGGATCAAGGACTGTAATTGTGAGGCTGCTTTCAGCTGCCTGTAGAAAGCCTCATCAACTTCCTCATCTTGATCAGGAGGTCTGTAGTAGACTTCCACAACTGTATCGCCCACACCAGCCTGCCCCTTAATTCTTACCCACAGACTTTCAACTTGCCCCTCATCAGCCCCTGCACAAAACTCAATACATTCTAGTTGCTCTCTCACATAAAGAGTAACTTCACCACCTCACTTCCCCACCCGATCTTTCCTAAAAAGCACATAGCCATCCATGGCCACATTACAGTCGTGTGAGCTGTCCCACCATGTCTCTGTTATTGCTACCAGATCATAACCCTTAGCCCACACGCAGACCTCTAACTCTTCCTGTTTATTCCCCATGCTGCATGCATTGGTGTACAGGCATTTCAGGAAGCAAGCAGAGCACACTGGTGGGACCAAATCCTCCTTAGACCACCTTCCTTCAGGCGCTGGTATGTTCCTCTTGGACTTGTCCCTAACAGACCCAGTTTTTTCCCCTTCCCCCTTCACATCTAGTTTAAAGCTCTCTCAATGAGCCCTGCTAAGTCCTGCCCCAAAAGCCTTTTCCCCCTCTGGGACAGGTGCATCCCACCTGCCACCATCAGGCCAGGTGTCTCATATAGCAGCCCATGATCAAAAAAACCAAAGCCCTGCCTTTGGCACCAGTCTTGTAGCCATTCATTGATAAGTAAACTCTTCCTGTTTACCTCCCCACCCATTCTTACAGGAGGTATGGAGGCAAACACTACTTGTGCTCCAGACCCCCTAACTAGCCGTCCCAGGGCCCTGAAGTCTCTCTTCATTGCCCTTACATTTCTTGTAATAATTTCATCACTACCAACCTGAAAAATCAGCAGTGGGTAGTAATCAGAGGAATTTACAAGATTAGGGAGTTTCCTCTTAACAACTCTAATGCGAGCCCCAGGGAGGCAGCAGACCTCCCTGTGGGATGGGTCTGGTCGACAGATGGGCCCTTCTGTTCCCCTCAGAAGGGAGTCACCCACCACAATTACCCTCCTTTCCTTCTTATTTGAAGAAGTCCTAAGGCATGGAGCTGAGCGACAAGTCCTAGGTGCTTCATTAGCCAGATCTACCACTCCAACTTCATTTTCCTGTCCTTGAAGTTCCAAGGCCTCATACCTATTCTTCAAGGGCAATTCGGAGGGCGGAGGGGGTTGGGAGGGTTTTTGCTTGCCTCTCCGAGGACGGACCTCCCTCCATTCCTCCACGTCTCTAAAGTTCTCTCCTTCTGTCTGATGGCAGGAGGGGAGGGGATCCATCACTTGTTCTAGCACCTCTTCCTTCTGCCCTTGCCTCAGGGTTTGGCTCCACCAATCTATTTCACTCTCACATTCTCTGATAGTTCTTAGTCTTTCAACCTCCTCTGTCAGTCTAACCACCTGCCTAGGGAGATCATTGATTTGCTCACACCGCACACACGCGGTGCCACTGGCTCCCTCTGGTACCAGTGCCAGGCTCAGGCACTCACTGCAGCCAGAGACCTGCACAGCTGTGTGCCTGCTCAGAACCTCCGTCTGAGTTCCCATATCCTTTTTCAATACGGTTTTAGGGCATGTTGTGACCATGCTAGAGAAATTTACCAGTGTTTTTCTGCTTCCTGCCTCCACTCGCGCTGCTCTCCACATGCCCTCGCGCTCTCCGCCCTCACGCTGCTTCCTGTGAAGGCCGCTGCTGCTCTCCGCTCTGCGCTGCCGCGTGCTCTGAGGGAGCTGCCGAGATGGCCGCTTTTAAACCTTGCTGCCATTCTCAGCCACATCCCCTGCCACATCAGCCTTCCTGTTCCTCACTGGATTCCCGCTCAGACTCAGGTCTCCTCGTTCTGCTCCTGCTTCACCATCTCTGGGAAGCCCAGCCCCTTCTCTAATCCTCAGTAATTAAAGGAGCAGCTCTCACCGCTGCCGGTGGCGCTGCCGCTCTCCACTCTGCGCTGCCGCGTGTTCTCACTTGATTATAAGTATTTGGGGGTGTCCTGGCTTGAGCCAGCATGAAGCCAATTTTCTTTTTACTTCTTTCTTTTTCTTCAGTGAGCTCTCTTTTAAGCAGCACACTTGCTGAAAGTAGCAAAGCAAGTTTTCCAGCTAGTGGACTGATAACACTCAGTGTTTATAGACACTGCTGAGAGACCTTGAACAGTTAGCTCTGCTTGTTGAATCTACCTCTTTAGACACTTCTACAGCAGAAGATTCCTATCTTCAACCCTCCCATAGGGAGGAGTGGACCAGACAGATGGCAAAACTGACCAACCAAAGTATTCCATCCATATATTTATGTAGGACTCAGTTTAAAGTCAGCAATCATGGAAATCAATGCCCTTCTTCCTTCTCTTCCATCCATGGCCAGAGTCCAGAGAGGACTCCATCAAATCCATCGCTTTGGATCTGTAGGCCTGTTTGTTTCCAACCCTCATAAGTCTAGCCTCAGCTCCTGTTTTACTCTGCCGCTATCTCCAGGACATTTTGGAACTGTTCACAGCTAAGGAGAGTGTGTGAGAGTTGCTGGTGATGGGAAGAGATAATAGTGCTGTTGCACATTCCTGTACATACTTGTATATATTTGTACATATTTTCTTTTATCATAAATATTTAATTAAACTTGTCTAGTTTAGTTTTCAATATGGAAAATCTCTTCTGTTTCTCTCTCCTTTTCATATCTGGGTGGGAGGGGGATCAAGACCATTGTCATTAGTGTAATTGCGTATCCTGGATCAAACCATGACAGACAGCAACCAGATTCTAAGTCTTTACATTTCTAAAAACATACAACATACATTTTTATACGACACAAAATATGCATATAAAAAAGGTTTACACATAGTTCTAAATTATATTGGTTTGAACAGAACTTTAGTTCATTCCTAAGTGTATTGTTAAGTCTGGTACACTCTGAACTTTAGATACTAAGTGTACAGAATTACAGGATCCTGAACACACTACACATTAAGATTAGCATTCTAGAAATAGTCTAGAAATACATTCAACATTCAAACAATGCCACTTTATCTGCTGATTAACAGAAAACCAGGCAAAGCTAATTAAACAACTATTTCCCTGAGACTTATGGAGCTGAAATAAAGGGTTTTTTCCAATTTTGGTTGATGTTATTTCACAAGTAAAGAAATGACAGCTGTTTATGAGCAAATATACATGTATACTTACAAGATTAGATATTGAGATCATCATTGCAATTTGTTCTCAAGCTTTCTGTTCAAAACCTTTTGTTCTATTCAAAAGCTTCATTCTATGTAACTGTCCTAATGTAGCTTTTAAAATTACACTTAGAGTTTGCATTGTAAAACAATACTGTGAAATATAGCTATAAAATTGCATTTCCACAGATGGGATCAGAATGCTAGAAAGATTCCCATAGTCTGTTGTTTGATGACTAAGAATCTGTCACAACACTCTTCTCTCTAAGTAAAAAGGGAGTCTTGTCTGCATAGCCCAGGCAGCCATTGAGATCAAAATAATGTCATTTAAAGTTAGGTCACAAACACAAGCTAAATTCTTGACATTGCTTCAAAATCAAGGAGAGTTCATCAATTTAAGCACGGTTTTGGACAAATATTCCTCTTATCAACAGTCTTTCTATGTCTGGGTTCCATTGTGTCACTTTTAATCAAAGATATGAGTTACACTGCTACCAGTAAAATAAAAATCAAGTAGTCAAGTAACTTTTCACTGAATGCTCTCTCTCAAATATTGTTTTTCCCTTTATAATCTTCCTACAGTAAGGGTATCATTATTACAGACTGAAATCATATATCAACCCAGAGTCAAATGTTCAGTGCTCCAAAATAGGAAACAGCATAGTAAAAAAGTTCAGCCAACAAAACTTCCAAAGACATGAAATCATTTGCTAAAAGTGCTGAATAATTTTTCTTCATACTGAATGCAACTTTCATTTTTATTACATTCAAAAATTATATACATAAATGAGTCTCAATGGGAACTAATTATTTATTTTTTTTCCAAATTGTTTTTTTCACTTGGCTGAAAAAAATAATTGACACTGAAGGAGTAACCACCACTTCTAATCAATAAATTATTAGTATACACTGTGCGTTTGGACACATTTATTCCAAATACTGTGTCAACAATTCCTAAATAACTTCTATCTTGGACCTCCTAACCATTAAGAAAAGGATATTTATTAGTCATATTTCTTAAGTCAAGACTTACTCTTTCAACAAATGCAACTGTCTCCTCCATATAATAATTTCTTCCTCTTTCATCCTTGCAGTCTTTTATATTTAACACCCAAAGATTTCAATAAAACAGTTATTTGAATAACTGAGCTTCATATCCTTTCTAAACATTAGTGTTTAAAAAAACCCTCTTTTGACAATTAGATTAAATCTAAAAAAAATAATCACATTGTATATTTTTGAAAATCAATAATTGAACTGAACAGTTAAGTTAATGTGCTTCATATTACCACAAGCTCTTTATTCATTAGTCTGAGGAGCTCTACAGAGTTCTGTCAGATATGCGTCCTTATCTGAGTGATGTAGAGGTAAGTTAGTAAAGGAGAGGAATGTTTGGATAAAATACATATTTTAAGCTCTCTAATCTCCCTAGGGAGAGGGTAAAGTTGTGTATAATATTTCAAAACTGAGGATGAATGGTGAAGCACAAAGGATAATGACAGCTAACAGGAGTGTAAGAGTGAAAGCAGTGATTTGAAAACCTATCGGTGTTGATATTGGGGAATTTTATCTAGACAGATGAGAACATTATTCCAGAATCCACTTCTACCTTAGAACTGGACAATTTTAGGTTGTGCAAAGGGGGACTTTGAACATGTATGCTTGTATATATTTTGTCCTTTTTTCACTACTTAAATACTTTATATTGGCTGGATTCAGCAAATTAGGAAAAGTTTGGGTTTTTTTGTTCAAAAGAATTTTTAAAATACAAAAAAACCCACAGAAGTAATTATACATGACTATACAGGTTTAACTAGATAGAAAATTCTTTATGGACTCTTCCCAGTATGTCCCATTATGTCAGCTTTGGTTCATCTTTCTCTTTGTGACCCTCTTTAGTCTCCAAGCAGATACTCAGGCTCTATTGTCTTAACACCTCTAATTTTGTCCACATAATTAAATAATATTCAAGAGTTAGCTTGTACTTATCTTTGAATTTGGCTAGAAGACACATTTTATGACCTTACTTCGTTCCTTAGATTTTTTAAAAATGTTTTTGTCATTCAAAAACAGAATTTGAGACAGCATGTCTAGATACAGAACCAAATTTTGTAGGTCAGTCTATGTCTTCATGCTGAAACACAGCTTTCTAGTTGAAATAATGTCCAAATGGTTGCACCTGGCTCATTTCTGGCTTTAATTTAAATCCTGTGTATTCTAGCATATTGTTTTCTTCCCTATCACAGAGAAAATCAGTGAGCATCACACTGAAATATTATCCTGGAGTGGTTTGCCATGAAATATTCCCATGGTGCAACATCAGATATTTCTATAAATAGTTAGAACTGCAAAAATCAAGAAATGACACCATACTAATTAAAACTCAGCACATGCTAAACCTATTGCCCTTTCTGAAGTTTACTTGGTTCAGAGTATTTCTACAGCAGACATAATACTAGATGATTAATACATCAACATCACAGTACAAGAATTGGTTTAGTTATGAAACACATGAAAATTATGCAAACATTTCTGCTTAAACCTCTTCATTCAATGTTTCATCATATGGCAGAGGAGCCACAAAATCTGGTGCAAAAATTTTGAATTATCAATATATTCCATTCCTCAAATGGAATCTACAACAGGTATACTTCAAAGTAAAGAAGACGTGAGGAAAGCAAGTAAAATCTATACTCTACGTACCATATAATGCTAGTTTCCTGTTCTTATTCTGAAGCAAAGTTCATAAATATCTAGTCAGTCAATGAGCCAAAAAATAACAGAAACAAACGTAAATCAACCTTCAAAAAGCAAAGCTTGTGGACAACATATATTGCAAAAAAGCATGGCAGCTAATGCATTCTTTTTGAAGAAGTCCAAGAACAGGGGAAAAAAAATAAAAATACCAGAAACAACTTGATTAATACAGCTTCTGACATTTGTTTAAAGCAGTGCAAAGTCTCTTCTATACCAGAAAAATATCTTACCAAACCAGCTGAATCTAAAATTCTCTTCTTTCTTTAATACTGCTCTCAAAACTATGTTTGCAATAACTTTACTTTCATATAACAAAATAGAAATCTTCAAAGTATTGAAAAACACAAACCATATGGAGACAGCTATCATAAGGCTAATTTACAGCTCCTGTTTTGTTGACATCACACACTAAGATCGGTCTTAACAGGTTTTAGATGAGTTATTCATTACACCCAGCTTAGGTTCTTGCTCTTATTTATCCTCTTGGGCCAACATTTTGTAGATTATTCATGCAGCCTTCAAAAACTAGGCAAACCTAGAGCTTCCATCTGGATATCTTAAGTGTGCACCACTTATCATTGCAACTCCCAAATATAGGCCTGAGTGAGATAGCAAGTCAGCACTCATATCTTCATTATCACTCCAGAACGGTTTGCCATCTTCAAATTCAGTTTCACACAAAGAAAAATGGTTACATGCATTAATCTCACATAAGAAATAAGAATTGTGAAAGCCAGTATGTGCAGAGTGAAATGTAATATTCAACAGGGAAGAAGATTCATGCTGAAGCAATTCTTTTTTATATATTGTCGATGGAGTCAGCTTTACATGAGAAGGCAAGCTAATCGTATGGCAGTCAGTATTGAAAAAAAATAGACATCTGTGTCTGTCAATCTGTATATGAAAGTAAAAAAGCAGTACAACCAAGTTCTGAAAATAGAAGACCAAGTTATGAGAAAACTTTGTTTTCATTGCATCTAACCTCCTGCTACTCCCTAGTGTCCTAGCTGACCTCTGATAGCTGCACTAATGTAGCTTTCACAGCCCCCCTCAGGAATTTAACCATTTGCCCCGTACAGTTCAAAATCTTTTCTTAATGTCTAGCCTAAACATTTCCTTCCTCAGCCTCAGGTCACTGATCCTCGTCCTACATCTTCTGAGACTGTGAATAATTCCTTGCTTTCAATTTTCACTGCTATGTCGAAGGCAGAGAGAGAACAAAAAAAAGACAGAAAAAGAGAGGAAAAAAAGGTCTCCTTAGTCTAAAAAAATCTCAGCCCTCCCACAGACTGTGAGTTACAACAGGATTATGAAGGTTTTTAACTTTCCAGCTTTATCAGAAAATTATAAAGAAGCCTGGCACATTGTATACTCCTATAAAAGTAGCACTACCCTGGATTAAACAAAAATAATCAATAGACTACATCTGTCAAGCACTGACAAGAAGCCTTTTCCTCTCTCTTTCTGTTTCCTCTTACTGGAGGGGAGCCAGCCAGCCCAATATACTGTAGCCTACAAGAGTTTTTAATGAAAAATGTTTGCAATGTAAGCTTGAACATTGCTGTTAAGGCTAAAAAAAAAAAAAAAAAAAAAGTACTCTGTCATATATTTCTGTGAGGTAATTAAAATGAATTTCCATATTGTATAAACAGATGACAAACCGTTTCAAAAAATAACACAGGGATAAATTGAGCTACAGAGTTTAAAGAATCTACCATTTACATAAGGATGCTGAGGGCTTTGGTAATTTGACTCAGAACACTTAATTGTTCATAACACTGGACATGCATTTGGTCATATACTGCCAAACAGAGATCACTCATACCAGACTTATTGTTACCATTCCCCTCCACCAAAAAAAAAGACAAACAAACAAAATCACACATAATTATATACAATTAATGAATATCAGTTATTTTTTAGTTCCATCTATACCAAAACTCTACCAAGTGTTGGAAGCAACAAAGAAAATAATGATGCCTAAACTGAAAATGATTCCCAAAGTGACAGAGGAGCACATGAAAACAAAATATAGAAAATATAGATTATTTTTTTTTAAATTAATCTCCTTGTTTATCACGTCTGTTCGTAGACAATTGTGCTTCTGGTGTTCAGGAGATACAGCCTTAGCCCATCCCATGTAACAGTAATGTCTCAGCACACCATTTTTTAATTAAAAAAAAAAGTTTTGGTTTATTGTCTTCAGCATATTCTGGGATTAAGGTACAAACATATTGTTTTGGCACAAATATATGTTGTATTGCTGTGTGTTATGGTAGGCAGCTAGTACTGCTGAATGGGGCATGGCACATCAAAACTTACATTTTCATGCAGTGCAAAGGCACTTACATTTTATGCCCAAAGTGCACCTTACAACAGAGGCATAACTTTCCTTCACAAGGAACCTTTCTATAGTATCCACCTCCAAGATTTCAGCTAGAGTTTCCTCACCCATCTCCACCAGGCACAAGTTTGTGTTAAACTTGTTGAAGTGTTGATAGTATCGCAGGTGGAGGTGTGCTCCAGGAGAAAAATCCCACAGAATTAATTTGGCTCTGGTGATTCGATAGTTGTTTAAAACTGTTCATCTATAATCTCTAGTTTCATTAATTTGAAAGGACAGTGCTCATTATTTTTTTAAAAAGACAAACTTATTCCCCCAGCAGACTTGAAGTTTAAATGATGTTCATACAGAACAATCACAAATTATTTTGAGCCTATGTAGTGTACTGTAGCCTGCATTAAGACTTTGAGAGCTTTAGATGTATAACTACTTAAGTGAAACGTTAAAAACAGCAAGCATATAAACCAAAACATATTCTGTCCTTCCTGGAAAAAAAAAAAAAAAAAAAAGACTGAGATATCTGAAGCACTGTCTCACTATTGAATAAATTCAATCTTTCAGAACATCTAGATTCCTTAATTTAATAAACTTGATGTGCTTTCATGACACTTGACACATTACAGGGATGAGTAGAACTTAACAGTACAGTCCTGGATCTTATATAAGAGGTTTCCCATTTTAATATGGATTTTATCCCCCTCCATGTATAACACTGACACCAAAGAGAAAAACAACTTCATTTCTTTCTAAGATGAATATGACAAATTAACCAGATTAAAACTTCTTTTTGATGCACTCTCAGTTAAGATGTGAGTAGAATAGGCACTGTATGCCCAAATTAAGCCTGTATTTTAGAGATTTCCTCTTTCCTCTAGATACTCATGAATAGCTTACTTTGGTTTGTTTGTTATTGCTTTTTTTGGGAGTAACTAAGTTCCAGTTTGGAGAGAAAGAACACAGAAAAAGCCCTACAGATTATACTGACCATATGGGAACATATTCTGCATTCAGCTTCCCTCATTCACCTCTGCCTCAAACCAGTAATTGGTAGAAGAGACAGCAGGATGTAGTTCACTGCTTTCTCCAGTGAGAAAGGATAGAAGCTACACTACTTGAAAATCAGCCTGTAATATCAGACCACAGTAACATCATCAGTAGTGGAAATTGATGAAGTAGCTAACATAATATGAGCTAAACCAATGTAAGCATTGATGGATGCTCAAAAGGTAGCCCAAGATCTGTTTTATTACAGTGACAAGGGTGACTTTTAAAATATCATATTTATCATTTTTTTTAAAAAAAAGGGAATGAGAATCTTTATAACCTGAATTTATTGCCTATAAAATCACTTCCCATCAAGATGTCTGATTACAATCAAAATAACCACCAAAGTGAAACAATTTATCTGTGATCAATTTAATGTGGTAATAAAATCTTAAATATGGATAAACAAAACATTCAAGTTTTGTGGCATTGTCTATAAAATCTGCATGGAAACTAACATTTCAGTGATGTGTAGCACATAGGGATAAGCAGATGGCTAAAGGATTATTTTTAAAATCAGAAGTTTTGCTGACAAAATACAGAATTGGTAGGGTGTGATCAGAAAGTTAAGAAGTTATTTATGAGACAGTAAGTACATTGGATTCTTCCTTACTAAACAGAAGATAAAACAGACCATTGTGCGTAGAGTAATAGAGAGTCAATGTTTTTAGCAACTACATCTTCCAATGTGTTTGAAAGTTCATTTTGGGGAGTATATTTGCTTTGTGTTAAGTATTTACAAGTAAACTAATTCTAAAAGCTGAATTAACACAACTTTACTCTTTTCATAACTTCTAGTCTAAACTAAAAGCTAAAAGAAGTATAGAGTCAGACAGCACTCTGTTTCAAATAGGATTTTATGAATGAATTAAAAGAAAAATTTCACAGTATTTTTTCTTGTAAAGCAAAGCTTTTTAAGAATTTGGGTTTTCAGTTACATTTTCTTGATATTTCCCTTTCCTTTCAGATGTCTACTTTTCCAGACCATAGCCATGACTTCTGTAAGACAGTGTCAATCTGAGATACAACTAGTGGAATCTCAGGTCAGGCATCACGCAAGAACACGGTTATAGACCCTAGAGACTTGTTACAATAGGAGCTAGGCTACGTTACACAATCAGATATTCTTATTTGGAGTCCTACTTTGTCCCACATTAGAGAGCAAAACCATTTGTAGTCCCACATTAAAAAGCAGAAATAGATAGATAGACCTTTAAGCAGAAGAAATATTTGTAGAAGAAATTGTTTTGACATTTGTGGAAATTACTTAAACGCATAAAAAAACAGGCAGTAACTGAACTGGAGGATAACATGAAATAGTGTTTAGCAGGCAGCGTAGCAGATTAAGAAAACTGAATCTACTCTCCTGCCTTAATCATGTATACTAGGCCTTCCTATATTTTCTGTACCTTACCAGTGTCCTTCCCAAAAGGATACACTGAGCCATCTTATCTGCTCTGTTCTGTATTTCTGAAAGATGTTTCCTTTCCAGTATTTTTAATTTTTATTTAAAAATTTTCTCCCACTTTTATGTCTCTAGTCTATCCAAACCTGCATCATCTCATTATCAGTTGAGGGGTCTTCTGGGAACCTGGATCTACCTGATGCCTGTCACTGAATGGTGGAAGTGGTGGTCATTACAGTTTTGGTTATTGCAGCAGTTTGGGGTTTTTTTAACCTTTCCTATCTCTCTTTAATACTATTTCTACCCTATGTGTTGGTATAACATGTTGAACGGGTACCTGTCTTTTATTTTCTAGGTACAAATAAATTGATGTTGCCTTACTCTGCTGCTTATTTTTCTTTTCTACATCCTCACTTCATTATAAAATTATTTCTGTACACATTAGCATAAATAAATGAGAACTGATCATCCCTATGCACTGAATTATTTTCTCTGGGTACTGGAGCCCCAAAATTAAGATACTCACACACTGCTCATGCAGCAGAATTGAGAGGAACTGAGTTGTAATTTTGGCAGTTGTATAAACTTAAAAGAACAAGCTGAGTGAAACTGTGATGCCTTTGCTCCTGTTTTGGGAGAAGGAGGGAAGTAATGGATCAGGAAGGGTGCTGCTGTCCAGCAAGTTGGGAAAGACAGTCTGGTTCTGAGGCTGGCTATTTTGCCCTTTTCTTTCCAGTTATGTAGTATAACATCAGCATCTTGGCTTCTATTTGCAAGGCTCTGAGCACAAAAGGAAGCACTTGACTACTTCAGTGGTGTCTGTTGCCCAGGTGTCTGTTTCTACACCCAGAGAGGAAGTTGTGTGGAAGTATGTCAATAAACCACATACAAATCCAGAAGCTGAAGTACATTTTCCTAAATACCTAGGTATTTGTGATATATGGAATATTGAATAAAGAAAACAAAAAGGGTTCTGAGTTCATACAAAGGAAGTTGCACACCAAATATGATGCGCAGTGTGGAATAGACTCTTAAAGCAGGGACCCCTCATCCCCTTACTACCCCTTTGAAATTCACCCTTCCCTTCTTCCATTTATTCCACATCAAGTAAGCTACAGTGCAAAACTGCTGAACAATTTACAGACAACTGGCGAATTTTCAGGTAATGACCTGAGAAGCAAACGGATTTTCTAAAGGAAATGTGTTTATGGTACGTGTGTATATGTGAGTTAAAGAGAAACAAAACATTTACTTGTTTTTCTCGACAGATAAAACCTTGCTTTAAGAAGCAATATCTTGATATTAACAACAACAACAATTTTTCAGGCTTCTTAAGTATTACATTCTGACAGTTGATTACTATATTGTGCATCACTTGGGGATAATGAGAACAGATTTTACTGCAAGATCTAAACTTCATTGGGGACACTCCTAATTTATTAAGGCATTAATGAAATTAATAATGTTTTGTACAGACATTCCCAGCTACATTATTACATTAATTTGCATTGCTAAGATTAGGCAATATTATTTGTTTTAAACAAAAGGAAGAAAAACACTGACTTCAAACAACCAAGTGAAAGACCATAATAAGTTATTATTGGCAAAAATTTGGTGACACAGATTTAACTTTACTGTACATTTCAATAATTTTATTTTCATTCTTTGTGTTGCTTCCATTTGTCAACCACAGCTGCTACATGCTTTAATGACTGACAAGTCTTAAAAAAGAGTAATTTTTCCCAAAATCTGATCAAATACTAAATTCCTGGGATCTGTGCTTTTCACACTGCAAACATAACTCTAGACATGCAGTGCTCTCATTGACCATTTGCATACAACAGGAGCCTGGATAACTGTCAGTCACTTGGGATCATTTGGGTCAGGTCAGCTTCCTTGTAAGTGCAACATGTCTTTGCAGTCAACTCAGTATACATTACAGTACACTCATACACACCATAGAAGTGTAGCTGCTAATGAAAAAAATAGCTAGAAAAACAAGAAACCAAGCTGGAAATATGACATCAATAAGCCATGCTCCATCTGGGATATTTTCAGCCAAATAAATGTTTCATATCCTTGGATGTAATTGTGTGAATCTCCACAATTTTTGCATGTCATCAGCAAAAAAATATCCTCAATTTCTGTGTGTGATATGGCAACTGTATCCTATATATTGGGTATTTCCCAGATTGTCCAACACAGAATCTGGTTCTTCTCACACATACCATGGAAATGTCATTTTTTTGTTGTTTAGTTCCCATGTTTCCTGGTTTCCAACTCCTAATGCTCCTTAAATGTAAATTAGGCTCTTACCTTGACTCCTAGAACTTCTGTTGATTGATTTTGTGGAGTGGTACAGAGAGTAATAATGTAATCCAGTGGATAGAAGAGAAAGAAACAACTTTGGACTGGTTTCAGCTATGCAAGAAGACAAAGAGCAAAATATGTTGAATTCCAAAGCACCCATATCTATCATTCCTGGGGCCATGTTTCCAAGCTCTGTGAAGTTAATATATTTCAAAGAAACTGCCTGCCAGTCTGACTACACATTGTGCTTCCTACTTCCCCACACAAACTGGTCTTTAGGTTTCTGTGGTATTATGCTTCTAGAATATTTTTATTATGAATTACGGTGCTGTGTAGCAGCCATGAGCAAGATCCTGGATTAGCTCTGTATGAATTAATTGTAAGAAGTAATAATAGAGAGTACATGGGTGAAATAGCAATGTGTACTTATAGGAAGTTTGGCTTGACTTAATTTTGATAATGCATTTGGAATGTCTGAAGTGAATGGGCATAATTTTATGAAGTCAGCTAAAAAGCAGTTAATCTTTATTTCACTTTGAAGGTACATTTAAGAGAAAACAGGAATGTTCTAACTTGAAGGAAACTCCCCTGCAGTTGAGATTCACGGGGAGCAAAGATCTTAATCACCAAGAAAGCATGGCTTTAAATAATTCAGTTATGTACACATTATTCACAGAAATATAGTCAGTAATTTCATAATGAACAAGACAATTACAGGAATTCAACTAAAACTCAATAGGGGCCCTTAGCAGAGGCAAGATTGGATTTCTGAAAAGTTTCTGAGTAACAACTACCCCAGCTAGTTTCTTCATAAGAAAGAAAGGGAGAGGGAGTCGGAAAAGTAGAGTGAGAAAAAGGGAGGGGAAGAGGGAACGGGAAGAGGGAAGGGGAAAAGGAAAGGAGAAAAGGGAAGTGAAGAAGAAGAGGGAAGGGAAGGGGGAGAGGAAAGAAGAGGGAAAGAGGGAAGGGGATGAAGGGAGGGTAGAAGATTTCTTTCAGAGTTTCACGTATCCCATCTAATATCCTACCTATCATGTTATAGTGCATTCTAGGACAGCTGTCTTTCCGTGATGCTTTTCATAGAATCACTTAGGTTGGAAAAGACCTACAAGATCATCAAGGCCAACCTTTAACCCTACTCTATGATGTTCAACTCTAAACCATATCCCCAAGCACCACATCTATATAACTTTTAAACACATCCAAGGATGGTGACTCAACCACTTCCCTGAGCAGTCTGTTACAATGATTAACAACCCTTTCAGGGAAAAAAAATTCCTAAACCTCCCATGGTGCAGCTTTAGGCCATTCCCTCTTATCCTATCACTATTTACTTGTGAGAAGAGACCAGGTATTGGTACACTCCCAGGTGCAGGATCCAGCACTTACCCTTGTTCAACTTCATATGGTTGGTGACTGCCCACCTCTCTAACTTGTCAAGGTCTCTCTGCAAGGCCTGGCTGCCCTCAAGGGAGTCAAAAGTACCTCCTAGTTTTGCATCATCAGCAAACTTACAATTCCTTCAAATCCTGCATCCAAGTCATTGATGAAGATGTTGAAGAGGACCGGGCCTCATATGGCGCCCTGCAGGACCCCACTAGTGTTCGGTCACCAGCCTGATGTTGTGCTCCTACCTGTTTGAGATAATCTTTCCAATATCATCTTTCAAAACTGTTACCAAGGCCAAGATTAGTACATTATTAGTATATTCATGTTATTACCATGAATAATTTTATCAGATGTTAGAAAATTCTAAATGACAAAACATCAAATCATGTCTCACAATAAAAGATAATTGCAATCCATTGTCAGTTCTTGTAAAGCTCAGGATACCCTCAAGCTATTTCTTATTGCCAGCTACAGTCAAGTAACTACAAACATACATTCATTCTGAGACCATTTTCATTCCTCTTTTTTTCCTTGATATTTCTATTCCAATGATTTGTCATAATTGACAAAAGTGTGTTGCCAGCAGTTACCTAAATAACCTATACCTCTTCCTGAACTTGGTAAAAAGCTTTTTACCATTCCTATCACTCGGCTCAAAATAAGATAGATGGTCAATACTGGAATTTCAGCTGACATTGAAATCTGCAAAATTACGGGTGGCATTCTCTTTTTTGTGATCTTCAAAATATAGCCCCAGAACTAGCTGGATTATTCAACCTTGCTTTATATTTAACTGAAATGGTTAATCCTGTCTGCAGGGTGACCCATTCCTGCGATCTTCACAATCTGTCATAGAATAGCATAAGACATCTCTAAAAGTGTCTGTGTTATTTCACTGAATATAAACGTGTATAAATATTAAAGTTTCAAAATTTGTCATATTAATCCTCCTTTTTGCTGTTTTCTTTTAAACTTTTCCTGCATTATCAACTACATGTATTATGATAATGACAAAAACGAAATCCCCATTATTTGTAATTGAGGGTTTCAATAGTAGTTCTCCTGTCTCTGCACAGAGACAAGGACACCATGTGTTGACTCTGCCATTGCCCAATAGAGTTTGTTCCTGTGTCAGTGCTCCAGATACTGATTCAATCTGTCTAAGTAAACTGGTGTTTCTATTAATAGAAAATTTTGAACAAACACAAAGACTTTTTTCACCTCTTTTACCAGCTGTTCCACTGGTGTAAAACTTTCTTGTGCAATTCAGTGTCTTAGCAATACAATCGTGATGATATATAGTGACTAGTAATCTTGCCTACTACATTAATAGTTGCAAAATGTCATTTTTCACTCCAGATTTGGCTTCAGTCCTGTGATAAAAAATCCTTCTGTGTAGAAAGTTTGTTTCCACTCTTAAATGCAACATGAAATACATTAACTCAGCAAAACCACTAAGATTGACATTAGTTTTCTTCCAGAATAAAAATTCCAGCTCTAACTGCATTACAGTTTTATTAATTTCACAATGTTAACAGTGTCATTTTACTAACATAGTTTTGCAAGTCATTAATAATGCATTCTGCCACTCTAGCTTTAATGACATTGTAATATATTCGCAGACTTCTAGAGAAATGAACTGTAAAGTACAGTTTTCATTAAATGGCTTGAAAAAAAGTAATAAACAAAAGATAAATAGTTAATAATAAATGGATTATTCACAAACATTTCAAAACACTGGGGATATCTCTTGAGACACAAACTGAAGAAAAGTTAGAATACCAATGGAAGTGTAAAACCCAAATAGACATCAAGTGCAAAATAAACCATCATGAATCTTACCAAGGTTTTCCATTAAATTATTTTGTCTTACTCTAAAACTTGTCACTGGAAAACTCAATTTCCATTATTTAACTATTTCTTCATAGTACTTCCTGAGATAATAAATACAAAAATATTCTTTACAATCTCTCACGTATGCTTCCAGGTTTTTTTATCCTTTCTCACTACATCTGAAATATTTAATAACAGTAGCTGGGACCTTAGAGTGTGAAAGTTGTCATCTCATAGTAGCATTCAAAACCAACAGAATTCTTACAGTATGAAAGCAGATTTTTGATGGACCTTGGAATAGCTTGGAAAGACTTAGTAAGCTACACAGTAACACCTAGTAAGAATAAAAAACAATAGGAAAAAAATCACCACCAGAATAAACATTGCTAGCTAAATGAAGGCAAATTGAAGAGCTGAACTGGGGGAAACACATTTACATTTAGCTGAATGAATGAATGAATACAACTAAGCATCTGCATGCCAGCATTTAACTGAGAAGAGACAGTAGAAAACAAAAAATTAAAGGAGTTAAATACTTGAAAAGACTTCAGTGCTTGAAGGAGCTCAAATAAAAGTTTTATTTCAGAATTTCACCTTGAATAATACTTTTTAATTTATTTATTGAAGTAAAAAACACATTAATGGAAGCAAAGAAACTAATTGGGAGAGATTCACCAATCTCATAACCTGCTTGACCAATCTGATAACTCTCCAACATCATAGCTGACTGGCTAGAGGAGGGGTGAGCAGGGAATGTTATCTACCACGACTTCAGCAGGACTTTTGACACTGTCTCCCATAAAATCCTCATTAGTAACTTCAGGAGGTGTGGGCTAGACGAGCGGACAGTGAGGTTGATCGAGAGCTGGCTGTGTGACAGAACTCAGACAGACCTGTGATTAATGGAGAAGGGTCAAGTTGGAGATCTCTAACCAGTGGTGTCCCGCAGGGGTCAGTACTATGTCTGGTCTTGTTCAACATAGTCATCAACGACCTGGATGAGGGTACAGAGTGTATCCTCACCAAGTTTGTTGATGATACCAAACTGGAAGGGGTGGCTGATGCCAGTGTGACCTGGACAGGCTAAAGAGCTGGTAAGAGGGGAATCTAGTGAGGTTCAACAAGAACAACTGTAGGGTCCTGCACCTGGGGAGGAAGAGTGCCATGCACCAATATAGGGTGGAGCTGCTGGGAAGCAGTTCCAAGGAGAAGGATCTGGAAGTCCTGGTAGATAGCAAATTATCCATGAGCCAGCAATATGTCCTTGGTGCCAAGAAGGCAAATGGAATTCCGGGTTGCATAAGAAATACTGTGGCCAGTAGGCCAAGGAAGGTCATTCTCCCCCTCTACTCTGCCCTGGTGAGGCCACATCTGGAATACTGCATCCAGTTCTGGGCTCTCCAATTCAAGAGAGACAGGGAACTGCTAGACAGAGTCCAGCAGAAGGCAGCAAAGATGATTCAGGGATTGGAGCATCTGTCTTATGAGGAAAGGCTGAGAGAGCTGGGACTCTTTAGCCTTGAGAATTGAAGGATGAGAGGACACCTTATTACTTCCTGTAAGAATCTGAAGGGTGCGTGCAAGGATGATGGAGCCAGATTCTTTTCAGTAGTTCCCAGTGACAGGAAGGGGGAAAATGGGCACAAGGTGGAACAGAGGAAGTTCCATTTAAATATGAGATAGAAGTTATCTACTATGACAGTGACATTGCACTGGACCAGGCTGCCCAGAGAGGTTGTGGAGTCCACTTCTCTGGAAATATTCAAAACCTGGATGCAGTCCTGAATAATGTTCTCTAGGTGATCCTGCTTTAGCAGGGAGTTGGACTAGATGACTGCTAGAGGTCCTGTCCAATTCTGACAATTCTGTGATTGATTTATATACTTCCCTCCCTTTGTCCCATCTTCCCATCCTTCCTTTATTCTTTTCTTCTTTCCTTTGATATGGCAGTCATCTGGAAATAGCTACTCTTGGTTTAAGGTGTCTTCAAAAGATTAGCTTGTGTCTAAAATAATATATGTATAACTATAACCACTATATTTATAATCACTATAGTTATTGTGGAATCTAAGACAATTCTGTGTAATCAAAATTACTACCTGTGTCACCAAAGTGAATTCTGCAGAGATGTTCTAGCAAGGTAGTTTGATTTTGACTTCTCTGGATCCATTTAGTTCTCCATATAAAACAAAACTCCACCTTCAAGGACAACAAAATATAAGTTCCTGGTTTTAAATGAGCTTTCTTTGCTCAGTCAAAAAAGTGATGGAAGTACATAGTAAGACCATGGAATCTTGTTTCTCTTCATGATAAGCAGTTCATTTACATTCTTTCTGTGTATTTTTTTAATAGATTTTGACTGAAATCTGCAATTTGTGTGAATCTCTAGCATCTTGGAACCTCCTAAATGTTTGGCTTCTGCCTGAATTTGGATTTGAGCTGTATTGGGTCTGTAGGCTACCCATTGCTACATATTTACAGGGCTATGTTAATGTTGTCTGCCTTCTCTATATACCTAACATTTTCATAAGTGACATGTGACTCAGATAGATGTTCCTGGCTACCCCAAACTCTTACAACAGAATATTTCAAAGTAGACTTAATAGCATGTTTCTGGCCAAAGACTTCTTAATAATATTAACACCATTGTGACTCTTCACAAGAGGCTTAGTTGCCACTACTTTGAGATAGAAAGTGGAGATAACTTATATTTCTTCTAAGTCTGAAATGCTGTGTATCAAATCCATCAGCTTATATGACACATTTCTACCTTCACCTTCATTACAAGTTTAGCGTCTAAGATCCTTTTTTGCAAATGTCCTTCCAAAGCCCTCCTGTCTAGCAACAGTGTTATGTTGTAATATTTTCTCTTGATCCAACATACAATATCATATGTCTTTACTTCTATTTACTTTGTTCTTATTCTGTTTATCTCTGAATGGGTTTGAAACATTTGATCTTGCCTTCAAATAAAATTTACAACCCCCCTTTAGCTATTGAACTGTTCAGCAATTGAGTTGCTTGAGCCATTTGAGTGACTTCTTCACGCTTCTCTACATTCATCTGTGTTACCTGTTCAATAAAAATCCGGCAGGTTTTTTTTAATTGTGTTTTTGTTGTTTTGTTTTGTTTTGTTTTGTTATATTTTGTTGGTTTTGTTTTGGTTTGTTTGTTTCTTTCTTTCTTCTTTGTGGAGGAGTTGATAATTCTGTCTAGTGGAACACTTTTCACTCGTCTTTCCAAACCCATGAATTCTTTCCTGGCACCATCTCATAATTCCATTACTATTGTGCTCAGTTTACCATTTCCCTTATCCTTTGTCTTTTCTCACTGTGACACTGATTCACCTTTACATTTCCTTATTCATTAGTTCTAGTATCACCAGTATAACTAACATCACAGTTATTGCCACTTTTTCACTTTAGCTATTCAACTTTTTCTTCTTCTTCATGGTCTAGAAATTTCTGTGACTTGTTTGTTTATGGTCTCACAGCATTCATTGAAGTGCTTTTGAGAAGGACAGTAATGAAATATATGAAAATCAATTATTTTGTTTCCATTAAATTAGCATAGTTAAAGTTGTTTGATTCCTGAGAGGACTCTTATTAACACTTCTGAGAAGTAGTGTATCTTCACAATAAAACTTACAGTAAAGCAAGAGGGAGGCAAATGTCAGACACTTGTATTCTGGGAAAGTTCATAGCCATAGCCTAATATTGCAATAGTCTAGATTCTTAATAATGATCAAACCAGGCCCTAAACTTTGAAAACTTTATTATCCAGTTTAAAATACTATGTCTTGCATGAAGCAGGGTTAAGTGAGAAACCATCCTGCATAACTTGTGCCCAGGTAGAGGACCTCCTGCAGCAGTTGGCCAAGCTGAAGGAAACTGAAAAGGCTGCATAGCATCAGGGAGGTAGAAAAGGAGAGGTCACTGGATCCAGGCCTGGGCTGCAACAAAACCACAGCCGGTGATCACACAGCTGAGAAATGCCCTGCCAGCACACAGAAAGGAGAGAGGCCAAGAAAGAATAAGGGAAGATTCCAAAAATTAAAAAAAAAAAACAACAAAAAAACCCAACCAAACAAAAAAAAAAAAAACAACACAAAAACAAACCAGGAAGAAGAGGCTTCTCACAAAAGCTGAGGTGCCTCTGTAAAGCCACTTCACAGTTCTGCAGAGTGGAGAGTTTAAAAAACCAGGCTGCATCAGGTAAGTTACTGGAGCTGAACAAGGCAGCCCGATCAGCTCACTCTATATTGACAAGTGTAAACAAGAGGAAGTGATGAGTGACAATGATGACTGATAGTGATGGGACATTCTCATCTAAGAGGTACGGAAGCACCCATTTGCCAACCAGACCCACTCACTAGAGAGGTCTGTTGCTTGCCAGGGGCTCACATAAGGGACTTCACTGAAAGACTACCCAAACTTATACATCCCACTGACTACTATCCACTCCTGCTATTTCATGTGGGTTCCAGTGATATAGCAAGGAGCAGTCTGAAGACCATGAAGAAGGATCACAGAGACCTGGGTCCCTTCCAACTCAGCATATTCTATGATTCTAATCTGTGTTTGGGAATATCTCTATTCTTCGTACTAAATCCTGTGAAGTCTTGTACAGGCACATATGGCAAGTTTAAAATCAGATTGCAATAATTTCTGAATCTGTGTGGGGAGTATGGTATTGGGCATTGACGAACTTTTTGAAAAAAAAACAAACAACTGTAGATGTTCTGCATGTGTAAAGCACAGTTTTGTTTGTTTTAGGTTTTCAACAAAACCTTCAGATTTGGATTTGAATCCCATCTAAATGCAGCAATATTCCAGGGTCATATTTTGGTTTAGCTTTAACCCTATGCTTTTTACAGGATAATAGAGACTAACTGACCGTACTCTGAAATGGATAATTTTTGGTTATTTTTTTCTGGGCTGTAAAAGGGAAAAGCAAGCAAGCAAGCAAGTGTACTTATTTGCAGCCTCTGAACCATTCAAGAACAGTTTTAAGTTAAAGTAATTTTGTGGGTTTTTTAGGAAGTTAAACTTGTGGCAGAACAGACAACAATTCTGTTTTATCCTAAAAACCAGTGACATTTTAATTATAACAATTATAATTACAAATAAGTGCATATTATAATTATAGTAATTATAATTACATAAAAGTACATATTGACCATTGTGATTTTTTGAAAGGTTTTTCCTTGTGCACTGAAGCTCAAGTCTTTCTTTCCTACCACTTTATAAAGCCATTAGTCAGTTCTTCAGACCCTGCATTTTAGTTTAGCCTATTTCAGAAAAAGACACCATACAATTTAAAGGAGCATAATGAATACAGCTGTGTAAAGGAACAACCTGCACATTACACATTAGGACAGAAATTACTACCTCCAAAAGGCAACCTTCAAGGAAAACATGATCAAATCCTTTCATCAGAAGAAAGGAGAAAAAGCTGGATTTTGATGCAGAAAATGCTATCAGCATAAGAGACAACAAATTTTTAAAAATTGTTATTGAGACTATTATTTATTGTACCAAATGATTGCCACATTAAGAAAAAGAAGGCAGCAACTTTCTCTTTCTGCAGTTCACTTGTATGAGTAGTTCACTAATCATGTATTGCAGATTATTACTGGCTGTGATGCCCAATTTTGTGACGTTAATTGACACAGTATTACATTTGCCTTTGTAGTGCAGTTCTGCATCTTTCCTTATCTCAAAGAATGCTCTCTCAATATTGAGTTTTTGCAATAGCAAAGCACCTTACTCCTCATGAAATACTTTTGCAAATTAATAAATCGTTCAGTGGTAATTGCTCTCTTTATAATGGGTTTTCTTCAAATAGACAGTTGAAAATTATTTTAAAATATTGAGTGTGAATCTCAGAACATATTAACATTTAAATTATTCTGAAAATTCTGCATCTTAAACTTAATTAAGATAGGACTAGTTCATTATTAGAGCAGCAAATTAATCAACTGATAACCTGATCAGTTAAAACAATCTTCCTCAGGGAAAGGGTGTCTAAACGTTCAGTCAATTAAGTTTATGTTTTGATAGAGTGAAGGTTAGTAACTTGAAAGTATGATGGGGTTTATAACCTGCTGTTTGCTTTGTCTTCCTAAATGGCCAGGAATTGCTGGCAGTAAGAAACATTGTTACCTTGTGCTAGATACAGTTTTGTAACATTGTAATACCAGTGTCAGCTTAATATTAGAGCTCTTTTGAACCACCAACTCTAAAGCTCAACCCTCAGTCAGTATGTCATGAGTTACTTACAAGAGGGAGTGTATGGAGTGCAAATTTCATGCCTATCTGAAAGTTAGATTGCAGATAGTTAAAAGCAGTACAGAGTAAAGGCAGGATTTTATTTTATTTTTAATATTGGTGGTGGTGGTGGTTGTTTTCCTTGCAACACTGCCTTTCTAGCTGTACACTGGTTGGTCACCTGCAAGCCTTTTTTAATACAGTGGAAAGAAAGAAAGTATGAATTCAGACTTCAGAGACAACATATGTTCAAGTGGCAAAAGCAAATCAGACAATCTTCCTGGAGTCAAGGAAAAAGAACAGAAATCAGTTAAATATTCCCCTTGAGGGGACAGAAGAACTGTATCCTCTGAGGGATGGTGAAAAAAATAATTAAAAGGATAAATACTTTAACTCTGAGTGGAGCTTACTTTAATGTGTTTGAAACACTAAAATCTTGTGACCCTATAAAGTGAAATACAGCAAAAGTTTTTTCTCTGGGCATACAGGCCAATGCTAAAAATGTCAGTTATCAAAGGTCACCAGAAGGTAAGCTGTCAAAACTGGCTGTCGGGTTTTTTGTTCAGTTTTGTTTTGGTTTCTGTTGTTATTGTTGAAGAGGAGGAGAGAATAAACAAAATCAAAGGAATATATAAAGTAAATGTAACTTGAAAGACATAAGGTAAGGTTGAACCAGACACATGAGAGAGATAGACAAGTCACTCTCCTGTCAATCCCATAGTGATTCCACTAGACTGTAACTGCTCAACAATAAATGTAGTGGAAAGGTGGTCCTGGATTTTTATTGGTGATATCCAACATAAAATAAAATAAAATAAAATAAAATAAAATAAAATAAAATAAAATAAAATAAAATAAAATAAAATAAAATAAAATAGCAATTTTGTGTAGTTTATACGTAGTGCAGTTGCAAGTGAAAAAATATTTTTGTAACAAAATGAATATATCATGATATTCTTATATTATCCTATTTTGAAATATTTAAAGTGTTTATAAGATCAACTGCCTAGATTAGAATAATAGAAGTATATGGAATGCAAGTTCCACTAGAACAGGTAAAGGCAAAAACATGCACTGGACAAAAACTTCCTGTGGACCTGGAATTAAACTTTATTACAGTTTGAAAAATAAAATAATCCCATAAGTAATACACATGAAGCAAGGCTACTGACCCCTGTATTCTGGTTTAATTTCCAGAAAAGCTCATATTGACATACGTTACATTTTGGAACATAAGAACACTTCCCTGAATTAGCTAATTTATTTCCTCTTCATTTATTTTGGCTAAAACCAGTTCAGCACATAGTTCCTCTAAAGCTTCATTAAAACTTCAAAGAAGAGCAGGTGAGAGTTTCACTTGTTACAAATATCTGAGTTAATAAAACCATCTGGGTTATAAATGGATTGTCAGTTTTGAAGTCTTTTAATTTCATGTGCCCCTTAACAGGAACTGACTGGTATCTTATTCCACACTTCAGTCCTGTTTCTGAGAGAGTAGGAGTAGCAATTTAATTGAAACAGGGCTGTGAGTACTAGGATAAATTTTTGTCCCTTAAATTTCTGTTTTGGTTTTTGGTTGTGTTTTTTTTTTTTAATATTATTATTTTGTTAGAATGGTCTAATGATACCTGGTTATTTATATCGCTGTTCAAATTTTTATTTCCCCATTTTATGTGCTTGTCAATAGATTAACTACTGTCATGTTAATCCTGAACCATAACAGAAAATCTGAACACGACAACGATCAATAGCAGTCAGAGGGAAAATTACTTCATGCTTTCAAGTGTATATAATTGTTACTAACATTTGGAAAACATTGAAGATACACATATTTCCAGAAATAAATTTAAAATCAGCAGTTATTTTTAAGCCATAAATAATGTAACATCTTAAAAAGCAACAGGGAAGTGAGTTCTCCATGGATACTTGTATGAATACTTTTGAAAATCTCTTTCTATTATTTTTTATTAAGGCTGAAGAACACAGAGTGCATGGGAGGTTTTTCCACTAATATTCTGCTAGGGAAACAGTTCATTTCTGGTAATAATTCAAATATTTTTAACTCTGAATCACAGATAAGGTTATTTAACCACTGTAAAGTAAAATATTATTTCATTGTTATTGTAAACTGGAATATCTTTCTCCACTATGAGAGTGCTTTCTTTTGTCAGGGCTATGAACACTAAACTGAAATTAAAATGCAGAGAAGAAGTTATGAAGCAGTACTAGCAGAGCCCATGTGACTAACTTTACTGGTTTTAGGATATTTTTTGTACCCAGAGTAAATGCTTACACTGATTGGTACAATGGTCTCTGTAAGTTTTATCATTGCAAATAGACAACCCAAAGACCTGACCAGATGGTATGAGATGGCCATAACTGACTGATTATATGTGTCTGAAAGAGGACTTTCTATGCACAAGATCACTTTTGCTGATATTTAAGGTGCTAAATCTTTATCTGTGGTATTGGCTGTGCTTCCCTTTCTCCTGCCTCCACCTCTGATACTGTTGTCAAATTTTATTCATACCTATGTTTTGATGTTTTGTAAATATATTTATTTCCTTGACTTTTCTTCCCTGAATCCCCAATGTTATTGTGGTATTCTAGCTACACTATATAAAAGGGTATTTCTATCATGCTTTCATTGTAATTTTTTTCTGGACAGCAGTTCACCATTGCTGAAGAAACTATGTTAATTATTTAAAATGTATCTGAGCTATAAAAAATTCAGATACATACAAGAAACCCTAGAGTGTATTGCCAAATAAAGAGTTTTTCAAACACATTAAAGTAAGCTCCACTCAGAGTTAAAGTATTTATCCTTTTAATTCTTCCCACCAAATGACATATTCTTCATCAGATTGTTGATCTTAAAAATACAGGGGTTTATTTTGTACAAACAGTCCTGTCAGAATGAAGAGCTAGAGATGAAGATACATAAATCTAACTCTTGTTTCTGTATTTTACTTAATTTGTGGAGGGTTGCTTGCTTATTTGTTTGTTTCACAGACTCATGGAACAATTTAACTTGAAAGTGACCTCAAAAAGCAACTGATCCTTGTTTAGTCTTCTCCACTTCTCCACCTAGTTGTCTCAGCCTTTCCTCATAGGTCGTATACTACAGGTCTGTGATCATCCTGGTGGTTGTCCACTGAACTCATTCTAGTTTGTGGACACAGTACTCCCAATGGGGCTCACAAGTGCTGAACAGAGAGGAATAACAACTGCACTTGACCTACTGGCTGGACTTTTGCTAATATGACCCACTATTCAGTTAGCTTGTATCCCTACAAGGGCACATTGCAGACTCATATTCGACTTCTTGACAACTGGGACAGTTGACATTATTCAAAGCTGCTTTTCTGCCAGTCTGCCCCTAACTTCTACTACTGTGTGGAGTTCTTTGCATTTGCTGAACTTCATGAGGTTTTGTTCAACCCAGTTCTCCAGTCTGCTGAGCTTCCTTTGATTGACAGCCCTCCACAACTTATTCACCATTCTCTCCCCATTAGGTGCCACCTGTAAACTTGATGAAATTGCACTCTGTTCTGCCATTCAACTTAGCAATGAAGATACAGTACAGCATTGACCTTTGGGGAATGTCACTCATAACTGACTGACAGGCACACTTTGAAGTTTTGATCATCACTCTTTGACCTTGCATTCATTTTAAGATCAGAAAGAGAGACTTTCTGCAATCTCAGAGAACTGAAAACCTCCTTTGACTTTGCTTCTTAACATTCATTTCTACCAAAGAAACCACTTGCAACAAAAGATATACCAGACTTGCTCCATTTATATATAATACAAATACTAAATAGGGAATTTTCACAAAAAATATGCAAGGTCTACTGACGAATTTATCAGGGTTTGTGTGGACCCTCCATACTTGGGTGAATTCTGCTTTGTACAATAACGTTTAGCATTCTAGATATTTGTTATCTTGTATTAGTAATATCAAGTCCTGGATGAAACCAATTTAGCTGCAGTGTTCCTCCTTCCTTGAGAACACACTCTGAGTAGCAAAGAAATTTTAAAGAAGCTCTGACATTAATTGTGTTTGTGAAGGACTAACTCATTTCACTGCTGAACTTTTTCATGTAATTGTCTATTTTCAGCTGAATTACTTAATCTATTTAAAGAAAGTATGACTTCCAGAATTCTTAGTTAAAAGTGGTTCAGACTACTTTAATGGACAGATAGGACTGAGAAGGAAAAAAAAATATTTCCAAACTGGAAGTGTCTATCTGTCTCAGTACATGATTTCTGACAACAGAAGACTTGTGAAAATAAAATAAAATAAAAATATAAGAATTCTGCACTAGGTAGATACAGGATAATCTGTCCTATCTACGTTTTCTGGTAATATATGATAGTCAGGAATGACTTTTCAGTTTGAAGCATGAGGTTCAAGATCTCATGTAATATTATCAATAATAATACTATTAACAACATCTCACTTCATTCTTGAACTCAAAGATTTTGGTGATGAGAGTTCTGCAGTGCAGTCATACAGCATATGAATATAATTTCTTTCTCAGTATTTTAGCTTTCTTGTTTCATCTGAATGCTCTTTATATGTCTGAAGGTATGCAGTACATTAATCCTACAGAATATGTTCTCTGGACCACTCATTTATACATTTTAATCAAAATCTTCTTATTTCTTTCTAGATGAGTATTCCAATGCTTTTTCCCTTTCTTCTCAGAAAGTATTTTTTTTAAATCACTCACATTTTCTGAACAGTTCACACAGTATTTTTGTGAGATGCAAGAACCAGACTGCATGAATATTTCAGATAAGATTTTTCTGTTAATTTATTTAAGATCACTATAAAACTTTGGGGATTATTCTTTATCACATTGTCAACGTTTGACTCAGTTTGACAACAATGCTCTCGATCCCCTCCCCCTCCCACCCAGGTAGGGAAGGAGAGAGAGAAAAAAAGAGAGAGAGACTTGGCTGGATTAAAAACTGAACCGTGCAACTTTATTTATAATACTAATACGTGATATAAGAGTGTACATATATATATATATATAGTGATTATACAAAGGTGTGGTAGAAGCCTCTCGCCTCCCCCCACCCCCAGCAACTCCCACAGCACTTCCCTCAGAAGAGACAATTCCGAGGAATCCCAAAGCTGCTCCTGGGGAAAGGCAGAGAGTTACGAGGGTCAGGAGGGCTTGAGGTCAATGGGTCGATGATGATGGGAGATGGTATTTTCCCAGATGCTGGCCACGAACGAAAGAAAGAGAAAAAAAGAGAGAAGAAGGAAGGCAGACAGAGCGGCGAAGCGAAGCGGCGAGAGAGCAAAGCAGGAAGGAAGGAAGTTTTCTTCTGTCATCTCCGACCTTCCCCCGAGCCTACGTAGATATATGGAATGGAATATCTCTGGCCAGTTTTGCTGTTCGTCTAACCCAGCCTCCCACGGAGGGGGGGGGAGGGCACAAATCCCCCCGTAGTGTCTGAGCCGGCAGAGCAAAGACACGACCTTGAGAGCCCAGCAATTACAAAAACATTCCAGTGTCTTATCAACCTAGCAGAACACGCAGTTGCTAGTTGAAGAAAGCTCACTGAAATAAAAAAAAGATCAGCAAAAGAAAAACTGGCTTCATCCTGGCTCAAACCAGGACACATATTCCCCATGTAATCCATTAACCTTCTGAAGGAGCCTTTTCCTGTTATATTAAGCTTAGCTTCTCTGTGGTTTGCACCAAAACCTTTTTATTTTATAACAATGTCATCTAATAATGGAGAAAATGGAAGTTCCTAGTGACTAAAATATGCAGCTGATGACAGATTCCTGAACCATGATCTGGATAAGAAACAGAGTCACTCAAAAACAGTGACAATGAATCAAAACTGAATACCAAAATTCAAGAAAACAGTAAGTGGAAATATGGTGGTAATTATTCTATAAGGATACACAACGTATATCATATTCTACATTAGGAGTGTGCTTTCTCCCTCACGTAGTCCATGTCAAACAAGATGCAATCCTTTTCACTCTGGAAAAATCCCTTAGCTTTCTGTCTTTTCATGTTCAACATGAGGAAAATTAAGAAAGACAAATTGGGGTATACCTGCTTATTATTAATATCACAGGGTTTAGGAGAGGACTAGGAATAGTTTAAGCAAATTTTAGTGGCTTGCATTTCCAGGATAATTGACTTAGGGAACCTGGTTTTATTTTTATAGCAGCTTAACTGTTTTCTTTACTAATCAGAAGAGTACACGTAGAAGACTGTCTGTCTTGTGTTTGTTTTCCTTACTGAGAAACTTTGCTGTCTTCACTGTGTCAGAATGACCATTCACTTGGAGGACTGGAAAGCTAAGAATCTTCTTATTTACTGCTAATCAAATGGTTTTATTTTATCCAGGCAAAAACTAAATTTAAGCGGCATATTAGACTACCAATGCATACTTTATCTCTTTTTTTTCCCTCTTGAATAAAAAATCGATCTGCATCTTTGAATTTAAACTCTTCAAACTCTAAATGAAACAAATTCATATTTGAAGAAGTATTTTAATAGCTTTGCAAAAGGTTCTTTTTGCTACCTGAAACCCAAGAGTTAACCAAGTAGCCAGGTGGGAATTTACAGATTAAACAAACAAAAAAGACTACAACTCTTTCAAAAAATAGCATTAGTGGAATGTCTGCATGCTTCTATTTGGAAAGAGAAAATATAGAAGCAGCACAATTTTAATCAATTTAATATTGGAAAGAGAGTAAAAGTAAACATGGCAAATATACTGAAAAGGACTATTCATGCAACACTGAATGAGGTTAGAACTGCTTCAGATGTGTAAAATAGGCTTAATGGATAAAAACTTTCCTGTAAATTACTAGGTAAATTCAGGATAAAAGAGTAATCCTGGCTATGTCATGAAGACATAAAAAATGGACCTGACATAGCAAAGCATAATAGAGTACAAAACAAAAAACAGAACAAAGAAAACCAACTTCTTATATCAACATAACAACTCAGAACAATCTAAGAGTAAAATTATGACACCATTTAATTCATGAAATAACAAGGCACTGGGATATTAAAAAAAGCTGTAGCGGAAGTAGTATAAAATTACTTTCAGTATCTATTTAATGTAAATTTATTATATAATTTATAAACTTGTTGGGTTTGCAGGTTTATTTATAATTTTTTAATAATTTGAAGGGTAAAAAAAAAACAAAGAAAAGCTTTTATAAAACATACTATTATTGCTTTATTTCTCAAATAGGTGTTTTTTTCTTGAAGTGATCAAAGTATGGCTATACTTATGGTATGTGACAAAAAATTGCAGGCTCTAAACAGGCCTAGACACAAAACCTTTGTATAGTTTCTCCGTAAATGGTTATTCAGACCTCAGCTGTAACAAATTAGGTTCCCTTTTTCTTTGTAAGCTTTTTTCCACTTTTGAAATTGAAATAATTTTTTCTATGGATTTTTTTTAAATCTAGCTTTTAGTCTATTGATCCAACACAACTAACTTCTTGAAGACTTTATCTTACTTATTCATCATCTGAAACAGAGTCAGGTAACAGTAACGTCCAAGTGAATTGCCTACACTAAATTTAATTTTGAAAGGGTGCAGAAATCTTCTTCAAGTCTATTTCAAGAAAGAAGACAAAATTCTCTCATTCACACAAAGTGATTGCTCAGAATCTAGACACAAGAATACCAGAATGGGAAAACTGGACTGTATTGGTAAGTTGTTCAACCAGAGTTTTTTACAGGACGTCTACTTTTCTCAAGGACTTTTAGCTACTTTTGTCCCTAAGTGCACTTAAATGATTTTGAGTCACAGCAGTTTGTCACTCAGTAAATGGCTGTAAATGAGCCGCATGGCTAACACTGACAGCCACTAAAAAGGGAAATCACCATGACAGTGATAGCTTTAGTATCTATCTAAATCCATGTTTAATTTAAAGATCTACATATTTATTTATTTTTTAAATTAGGTAGTGGAGAGATGTTTGTGGAGGTAGTTTCATGTACCATGACTAACAACTTTGAATTGAGTCTTTTGATTGCCTATATACAAGGATTGGCATGAATAGTTATGATTCACATGTCCAAGTTTCCTACACAGAAATAGAAAGACTAGTTCTGGGGCACATGCAGTACCTCAGCAGTCTATAAAATTATTTTTCTGGAATTCTTCCCCAAAACCTTAAACATACAGATATTTTGATAGCATTGATCATTTTGGCTTTGGTTTGAACAAACAGAAGCATACAACCTAGAAATGAAAGGCATCTGCCTTTCATCTTAATCAATCACTTCCAGGAAAATAACTTTTTTTTTTTCCCCTCACATTCTTTTGAATAACAACGTTCTAGTCAAAATTAGAATTGAGAAAATACCAGTGACCACAGTCTGCAGTCCCCTTTCTTTATCACACCATGCTTACCAAGGTTAGAAATGATTCCCTGAAAACAAAGGCAGAATGTCTATCCAAGTCAGTTAGCCAGTGGACACTTTGAAGGAAGAGAAGTATTCAAGGATCTTCCTCCCTGGACTTCTCAGTCTGTGTCCATGATAGCATAACAGGGTAAATCCTTACAGGAATTTCATTCATTCAGTGTTAAGCCTATTAATATCTAGTTCCGAGTGGCAAAGACTTGTTATTTGAAAAAGAACAAGGTTTACTTTCAAGATAAAATAATTTTTGGCACTAAAAGAAAGGTTAATCAGTGTCAAAGGGCATTAAAATACTCTCTAAAAAGTCATATTTTTAATAATTATCCCAGGACAGGGATTACATAATATCAAAGAAAGAGAAAAGGGGGAGTTGGAGGGGAAGAAAAGAGAGAGAGAGACAGGGAGAAGGCAGGTTGCTCTTTTACTCTCTGTGCAGGTGTGAACCCAGAGGCAAACTTCCAGGAACCATGGAAGGATGATTCAGGTAAGAATGGAAGCTAAGCCGATGCTGTGGAATTTGACGGCCAGTCACGAGTTGTGTTCCCCAGGGCTCAGTGCTGGGGCTGCTCCTCTTTAACATCTTTATTGATGATTTGGATGAGGGAATAGAGTGCACCCCCAGTAAGTCTGCAGATGACACCAAGTTGGGTGGGAGTGTTGATCTGGTTGAGGGTAGGGAGGCTCTGCAGAAGGATCTGCACAGGTTTCACAGATGAGTCAAGGCCAATCGCATGAGATTCAATAAGGCCAAATGCTGGGTACTGTACTGTACCTCAGGCTGAGGGGGAGTATCTGCTCTTGTATTTCATCCCACTCACTCCTCTGCATTGCAGGTCTTATAGCAGTTTCTTTTTCCCCTTCTTGAATATGTTAATCACAGAAGTGCATCCACCTTCTCTGATGGGCTTGGTCTTGGACAGAGGTGGGGCCTGATTTGGAGTAAGAGAAGCCTCCAGCGGCTTCTCACAGGAGCCACCCCTGGGGCCCCTCCCTGGCTACCAAAACCGTGTGACACCAACCCAACACACTTGTGTAAACTCCCATGAATATAAAACATATTTGGTTTGCATATGAAAACAACAAATTGTGGGCAGACACACATCAGGCTTTTTGTGCTGATTTGCGCCATGGTAGCTTATACAATAATCATAGCAAATGCAGGTAAACAATACAACATTGACTGGGAACCAATACTAACAAAACAAGGTAAGCAAACTGTTAAGAAAGGAACATATTCTTCCAGTAAGAAACCAATAAGATACTGATAATAAGAAACCAACAAGATACTGATAATTGGTCACAAGCTCCTTTTCTATCCTTGGAGTAGACTGAAACCATTTATCTCAGGATCTAGAAGAGCAGTGGAAAGAGCAGGATAACTGAAGACAAAAAAAATGTTTTTATTAAACTGTTTAGATTTAAATTAGATGTACACTAAATTATTTGTTCCGTGTTAAAGATGTGCTCCCTTTGTTCATGACAAGATTCTGAGCATAAACCTATTTCAGGGTAAAGTGTTTGGAATTGGTAATTAGCATAAACGTTTCAGAATGTTTCCTCTCCCCCCTAAAAATGATGAAAGTACAATGACCTTTCAATACCTCCAGTATTTATTTTTAACTCTCTCTGGTTATATATGGGCAACACTGATGTATAATGAAATGCATATAAATGGATTGGGAATAAAATCAAGCTTGAAACTGGGAAAAGACTCCAAGCTGAAACACTCAAGTCTGTAACAGTTTTCTAAATAAGATAGTGAAGAAAAAGCTAAAACTTTTTAGGATTGTTCCAAATAAATTTATCAAATAACTTGTTTTTCAATACAGAAGTTCTATTATAGGTAGTATTTTCAGCCTGTAATGAGTCCTTACATGTTTGATTTTTTTTTGTTAACTCTGGGGGAATTACAAAATAAGAGTTAATTATGTTTGTTTATCATGTTTTTATATTACATTGCTATTTCTCACCTTATACTTCATGATATGCAAAATTAAGCGGCAGGGAAAATTAGGATATTCCTCTCCACCCGGCCCCCATGTATAGCTTCTGTGGGGAAAATAAAAAGAGAAAAATTGTCACTTAAAGTATTAGAGTTCTCTATAGCTGAAGCCAAGAGAAGCTGTATTAATTATCCCAGTGGAATTACACTTCTCCTGTTCTTTATTAGGTGTGCTTTGCTTATTTAGCTTTAAATGAGATTACCAGAAAAACAATAAGGAACAAATTTTATCCAGTTCAAGTTGTCAAGAAAAATAGCTGTGTGTTCATTTTTTGTCCTTCTCTACATCACAGAATGAAGGCTACTTTCAAGGATCTTTTGGGAATTTGTCAGAAGGAAGAACAAGGAAGATGCTTTTAATGTCTTCTACGTGTTCCTGTAAAACTGGAGTTTTTTCATAAAGAATGACAGAAGTCCATGTTAACTTCAGGATGGACACCCCCTGGTAGCTCTATGTCTCCATATTTTCTTGGTGCACCACTGTCAAATATAATTACTAAAACAGTTTACTGAACAGGGAAAGTTATGTATGTGAACTGTGAATCATAGATGGTTTTCAACTCCATAGATGCAGTCGAAACGGACATCAAAGATCATCTAATTTTAACCCCCCTGCATAGGCAGGGACACCTTCCACTAAACCAGTTTGCTGAAAGCCCTATCCAACCTGGCCTTGAACACTTTCATGGAGGGGACATTCATAACTTCCCTGGGGAACCTGTTTCAGTGTCTCACCACCTCCACAGTGAAGAACTTCTTCCTAATGTCTAACCTAAATCTCCCCTCTTCCAGTTTTAATCCATTATCTCCTGTTCTGTTGCCACAGGGCTTTGTATAAGGTCCCTCCTTAGCTTTCCTATAAGCCCCCTTCAGGTACTGAAAGGCTGCTATAAGGTCTCCCTGCAACCCTCTCTTCTCCAGATTGAGCAAGCCCAACTTTCTCAGGCTGTCTTCACAGGAGAAGTTCTGCAGCTCTCTGATCATCTTTGTGGCCCTCCTCTGGACTCACTCCAGGAGATCTATGTAATTCTTGTTTTGGGGGCTCCAGAACTGGATACAGTACTCCAGGTGTGGTCTCTCCCAAGCAGAGTGTGAATCCATCTCTTTCTCTCTCTGCCAAAGACCTACTAAAAGTCCTGGACACTGCTGTTACTTATTTGCAAGGGCTTCCAGTTATTTCCAAATGCTTGTGTTTTCCAGCTATGTTTATAGTGTGCAGAATAATGAAGTCCAAAGAAATATCTACCTTTTAAAACATCAAGTTGGAAAAAACCCAGAAGCCTCTATGTTCATTGTGTTACATCTCCATTCCCATACTGACAATCAGTATGGCTATGTAATTGTAGTTTTTACTACAAATTTTTTTTCACTTGAAAAATATTGATATAAACTCCACAGTATTCATATTTAGCATCTCAAATCACTGCAATTTAGTGTATCTTTTAACCTATCTGTTTTATAGTTGTTGTACTCTTCTTTCTATGTAGACTTCTAGAAATATTCAGTCAGTAAAGCCTCCTTTAAATGCATTGTGAGTAGTTTTGCATGACAGCGAGAAAAGAACTAAAGCCAGTAAAAATAAACCAAAATATCCTCCTTCCTGAAATTAATTTTATTTTTATTTAATTTTGAATTTTATCGGAATGAGTTAATAACCATATCTCTACTTTGTTTTTTCAACTTGTCATAGTCTTAGCCAATATCTGGGTGACAGATGCTCTCTGTTATCACCCCTCTACCCTCTTAGGAGAGAAGATAAAAAGGGGAATAAGTGAAACAGACTTTCAGGTTGAGAAAAAAAAAACCTACACAAGTTTAATGAAATATTAAATAGTAATAATAATAATAATGACAAAGGTGAATTACACAGAAATATATAAATGTAGAACCCACACTCCTCAGCCAGTAATTACTTCCCCACCAGAGAAGTCCCAAACGGGACTGGGAGCAGACAGGGGTTGTCTGAGTTCAGGGTCTCAGTGACAGTCAAAAAAAGCCTTGGAGTGGCCAAGCCAGTCCTACTCTGGGAGGTAGGGGAAGGCAACCTTTCTTCATAAATTGTTTCTCCAGTGAAAAACAGGATGCAGAAACACAAGGGAGGGAAAGAGTACACTAGCCAAAAAGACCATCAGAGGACTCTCTTAGGAGCTATTTTATACTGAACACCACAGGAAGGTATACTGTGATTGGTCCATTTTGGGTCACCTGATCCACGCTCTCCTCCCCATAGGCAAAACTGCCCATTTTTACTGCTCTACCCACAGACTAGTGCCAGCTGGGATTGGCATAGCGGGTGATCTCAGGCTAGTGTAGCTGTAGGCAATTTTTGCCCTGATACTCTCAAACAAGGACAAGCTCAAATTTAAAGTGATTCTGAAATCTGAACATAAATCTCTTTATAAACTTTCTGCTCTTATATGGTGCTGCTTCCTGTCTGAAAATAAGAAGTACCTATGAAACAGTTAAAGGTTTAATGACTGGTAAACTGCAATACAAGTATTCAGAAAAGGTTGTTTATCATCAAAACTGTATTGTTAGAATATTTTAAAGTTTATTCACAAATCTTTGCAAGATATCCAAGTCCTGAATTTGTGAATCATGAAACTACTTGTATTTTTTATAGTTTTGAGTTGGACTATCACTGCTTTGACAATATTTATAAGGAAAATCACATAAGTAAAAAAATGCATCAGGTACTAAATCTAGGAACAAAAGGCGTTTCCAATGAACAAATAATTTTCATCTGACCAGCTTTTCCATTGCTGTCTAATTTAGTGTAGTATTGTGAATAAAAGCCCAGTTTTCTCAAAGTCTTTGCTATATTGGGAAAAAAAAATATGTCTTAGATTAATGTCTCTAGTCAATTTATTAGCTCCATATCATATGTATCAGCTCTCTGCCTGCCCACAAAATCCCGTCGCAAATCCATTTCATGCGGCAAGCTAAGCAAAAAGAGAAAGGACAGCAAATGAACAATCTGATGCTCATTTTTTCAGCTGTCGTACAGTACATAAAAAAAGGAAACCTTTAAATCATGGTTATCAAACAAAATGTCTAGCATTTATGAAACCCTACTATAATGAACATTTATAGCTAAAACACTGACATGTTATAGCCCACAAAAGAACTTCAATAATAGGTCTAAATCCAAATAATATGACCAGATTCTTAAGTAAGACAAGGAGCTCGGGAGCTCATCTTCAGTCAGGCTTGGTTTTTTGTCTTAGACCTAAAAGACACATCACTGGGAGTGTTTCGTGGATACATCAAACCAATTCCCCACTTCTACTGAGTTATCTGAAAGAATGGGAAATTACTGAAAATGTCATAAAACATTCAAATTTCCATCTAAAACTTAAAGCAGACACAAGCCAAATAGCTGAAACAATCAATGACAACCAAAAATCTTTACTTCCATATTTGTAGCCATTGAAATAGCATTTACAACTGGTCACAAACTTTCATCATATATTGAAAGTGTGACATCTGAACAACAGTTAGCTACACCTAATCTAAAATATCTAACTATGTAATTACCAGCCAGTTATCATGAAAGTGTCAGCCAAAACACTTAACAACAGGAACTTGTTGCACACTAACATTAGCCATGTAAAAGTCAGACATTTTGCTTAAAGCAGCTTAATAAAGTTACTAATAACAGAGGTATGGACGGATAAGATCTCCTATTACGACTCCAATGATTGTAAAGGAAAGAAAATACGCAAAATAACTTGGATAAGATGTTTAAGTTTTTATAGGTAAAGCCTGGTAAGACGATTCTGTTTTCCATTTTCTATTATTTTTCCAGAAATTTCTTTCTAAGACTTATTACATTAGATCTTTGTACTTTCTATCTACACATGGAATTTGCACATTGATTAAAAAAGTAATTAGCTATTCCACATATATAATCTTATGCCTGCCTACAGGCAAGTATAAATTACTTCACAAAACAATCTAGAATGGATAAAAGGTTGCTGGAGCAGCTGTTTCCAGTGAAATTACACCTGTTACAAATATTAAAACCAGTTAATTTTTGTATTATTTTTACACTTTTTTTAGCTTAATTGGAAATTATTAGCCATTTCACAATAAGATGAGCAACATGGTAAAATCTTCTCAGAGCCAAACAGGCTAATGCCTAAATTAAGGGTTATTTAGTTCTCTCAGTGTGGTACTAATTAGTGCTGCCTAAAGAAGTACCCACATACACATATTGTAATTTTGCCTGATGCGACACTGCCTGACAAGCATGATGGTTCTTTCAGAAAACACAGAAAAGGTCACCAGCACACAGAATTTCAAAAAATAAGTAAAATCTATTGAAGGTACAAGTGAGTGAGCGCAGAAACCTTCAAAAGAACCGAACAAGTTCATTCTTAAGTTTCTGTTCTAAAAGATTTAGCAGTATTGTTATGCTGTTAGGTCCCTTAGGGATCTTTCTGTATCAAAAGTACTGTTTACATTTAATTCATTATTATCCCTTTCAGAGTCTTTCCCAGGCAAAGGTACAGCAATACTTCAGAGGACCTCCGGGATCTTCAGCTCTAATTATTTACATGAGTGAGATTTGAAGGCACTGAGAAAGATTTTACATGTATAAAGGAAGTATATTGTAAAGGTTTTAAATGCAATACTGAGAGACTTCAAAAGAATTCCCACCAAGTGAGACTTGGCAATGTGAGCTCAATCAAACAAAACTGGAGAAAGCTGGAATTTCATCTTTAACTCTGGATGCTCTTGCTTTTGTCTATTTTACTTGGATCTTTACTTTTACTTGTATCCTCTGATTTAGTATTTTATTTCTCTTTTTGTAGACTCCAAGTAATGAAAAACATTTGGACCTGAAATCTTATCAATATGTCCAATAAAATGCTATTAAATCCTGCATATTTTAAATACCTAATACTTTAAGAGACATATGTCCTTTCAAATATTTAATTATTAATAGATAAAGATATACTTTTGATATTTAATGCGAATTGTTAGAAAAAAAATATTTTCTTATAATCAAATTCTGTCCACCAGTTCTCTCTGTACAAGATGTTACATTTTGGCCATTGTATAGTTATAAAAACATACCTCTGAAACTCATCTGATAAACTAATGTTGTTTATAAAGCTTCTTTGTGGTGGCATAACCATGGGCTAGACCATATGCAGTTCAACTATCCTGTATTTTGTTTTAAGAGATGAAAACAGTAACTCTAAGGGATATCTGAACAAGTTGAACCTCTAAATTATTTGTGTCAACTGTCTTAAACAATTGATTATTTTAGCTCACTGTAGACGAAATATGTGACTCAGATTCATAGAGACAAATATCTAGAGATACCAAAAATAAATAATATATTTGTGAGAATAGGAAATCCCCACTTATCTTGAACCAATACATGAATGTATAAAAATACTGTTAGTACTCTTCAGAGTCCATGAAGGATTACAGTGCTCGCTCTGTAATGTCACTCTGGGAATTCCCTAAATAAATGTGGGAGAACAATTTAATAATTAAATCACAATACTGAGAGATCCAACATGGCCTTCTCTAATATGCCATGCAAAAAATCATAGGTGCTTCAGTTTACTCTTCTTAAAATAATATGCATTAGTAATACTTATTCTCAGGGCAGTATTATAAATTTGATTTAATTAACTTGTTACATTATGCATCATAATTATTATGTTCCCAAATAACTGTATTAAATATTACAGGGACAAAATTAGATCTCCCTTCATCACTACATTTAAATCTCTTTTGCGTAAGTAACAAGAGAAAGAGGATTCTCTTAATAGATGGTAATTTCACTGGCATAGTTAGTACGGATGTTCCCAGAGACATCAAAGATAAGGGTGGGCAAAACAGGCTGAAGAGACCCATTCCTTTTCCTTGACTGTATAACACCAATAAATCATAGCCTTGCATTGATCAGGAATATTACATACAGGCTTCTGTCATTCACAGATGATATTTTTTCAAGATTTATTTAGTCCTGAAATCATGATGATGTATATTTTATTTTACCTCATTTTTCATAAGTCATTTACCTTTTCCTTAAAGAAGATCCTTTACCTCTAACACACTGACAATGCATCTGAACCTGTATTTTCAGTATTTTTTTCTCACTCTCTGATTTCTGCATGAAAATATTTAGTTTTACTCTCTTTGTCTGTCTTTTTTTTTTTTTTTTTTTTTGCAGAAAATATATATATTAGATCAGAGGACAGTGGGCATTTTTAATACTGGCTAGGATAATACACCACTCTGAGTTACATAATGAAATAGCAGCCATATGCAGCATCTCAGTGATCAAATATATCCTTCTACAAGGTTTTCTAATTCTGGTCCTCATCCTCTTGAGTGAACGTTTAGATTCCATAGTGATGACAGTATAACTATGGTTTATGCTTTTATTTAGTACTGTTTAAGAACCAAGCTGAAAAAAATTTAAGGTAAGGATGACGTATTTGTTTTTTTCATTGAAGAAAAATCTTTCAATACCTTTAAATGTGATGCTAAGTCTCCAACTATGGCACAACAAAATGCCATTCCATAAAGATAAGAATACAGTTCAATCTGATAAAAAGGTTAGACAACAGGCTTTTCAATTCATACTTCTAGTTGTATAGTCTTAATGCTATGTAACCAAATCTAGCTTTTCTAGTTAGGGTTCTGCAAAGCAGATGAAGTTTTACAGTCTTTCAGTAGAACTGTTCTCAAGCAGGTGTAAACAGTTTCTCATTCCTTGTTTTCTCTTCCCAGCAAGTTGAACTTTGAGCACTGGTGGAGGAAATTCCTCATTTCTTGTAGGTTTTAGAGCCTGAGGTAAGTTAAAGTGGGATTCACTTAATTTAATTTTTGCTCTCTAAAAGTGAGGTACCCATTTTAACTCCAGTAATAATAGACTTCTCTGTGGGCTTATCTCTTCTATCCTAAGAAAGAAATCTGTGAAAGCTTTGAGTTTTCTCTTATAAAGCCATGCCAAAATATTAGCTCAAATCTGCTTGAATAATAAGTTTATGTTTGTGTCCCATCTTTATTTATCTTTAATTATGTTAAAGGAACCTCTGGTGCCTCCTTAGCTCCTGAATATGGAATAGTACCTTCTTTAGGCAGTATTTATTTTTTAAAGTTTACATGGTGCACACAGATATAGTTTACCAACTGAAAATATTTTCCTAATATGTTGCTCTCTTTTCATGCACAGTAAAATATGCATTAGAATTTATGTACTTCATTAGAAATGAACAGGAAAAAAGTCTTTTCTGAAAACAGCTTTTAATAAAATGTGAATTCTTTTGCTTATGATCTATTTCAGCACACGCATTCAAGGCCACACTCAAACCAAGTTATTCCAGAAGGGCAGATCTCAAACTTGCACCAAATCTTCCTTATGACAACAACTCTGAATAATAGCTACAGGTTTTTATTAGTGGGTCAAACCACATTAATGAGGTCACTGTCTTTTCTGCATATAACACAGAAATAACAGCACTGAGAAGATAAATAATTTGACTAAGGCTAGCCTATTCACTGACATAACAACAAAATGTGTTTTCCCTGAATCTCATTCCAAATCTCTAAGCCAGGTTGTTTCTAATTTAGTGGTTTAAAATCACAAGGAACAGGTAGGAGACTAAAATATATGATTAGATTACGTGTCTTACTGGTTAAATATTACTTCATTAAACAGTGCTTATTTTTGTTGAAAATTGTCCATAATATGTAATTAACTGGACAACCTGAAAAAATTGTCAACATCATTGCATGAATTATATTTATTTCAAGGTATCTTCTATTTTTAAGTATAGCTACTTTATGTGAGTACAATTTTGCCAGCTTGCTGAAAACTTCCAAGAGGGCAATGATGCTTATGTTGAGCAATAATATCTGCAATGTCAAAATGTGGTTTGTTATAGATCAAAATTACCCCTAAACATTTTCCTAAGTGAAATGAATATGCATAGTTATTTGTGAGTGTATAAGAAGCTTATGTTCAAAGACCAAACACATCCAAATCACACTAGAAACTTTCACTCTAGACCTCTCCAAATCAGGCAGAGCTCAGATTTGAAGTACTATTGCAGGATCATGTCCAGGTATTGGTTCTAGTGATTAAAAGAAATATATTTTAAAAAAATAATCCTCTGAAGCCCTCGGAATCTATACCTGGTCGTATACATTCATTAAGAAAGATATTATAAAAATCCCATATTTCATATTTTTGCTATAATAAATGTTTCATTTCTGCAGGATCTGACACATCTGACATATCATCCAGATATTTTGCAACACCAATGGCTTGTTCGAAAGAAAATATGCTGTCTTTTATTACCAACCCATCCAGCTCAATCCAGTATAACTACAGAAATACATCTGACTGCATCACCTAAGACATGTGGGTTTTCTGCATCATTCACAAATACAACATTTTATCTAAAAATTCATGTGCAGATTAAATATGTTGGATCTATTAACCTTAAAACCTTACGCAGTAAAGGCATGACTCCAAATCTCCTTGTCTGACATACAAATAACACTTCCTTAAGTACAAGCCAGGGAACTGCTCTCTGTTAATTTTTTGTTACATTTATTTCAGTCCTTTTGAATTTAGTAATATCTTCCAATGAAAACATGGCAAGATTGGATATAATGTTCCAGGTGCAAAGTCACAAGATATGAATAGAAAAGTAATTGCTTTGCAGAAAAACATGGGCAAGGATCCTAATTACAGGATTCTTCCATGTTATGCTAGCATAGCATATGTTCCATAATTAAAAAGTGACCTTGATTTTTCAACGCTTAAAGCCAATCTGGTAGGAAATGTACTTTGTTGAATAGAATTTTTTTTGTCACAAATGACAGGAAAGGTACTTTATCTCTTCATTCAAAAACAAGTAGTTTTTGCTCTCACATTGGTTGCTTTTGCTCTGCTTTTCTTTATTGATTTTACAACCTACAGCTTAAGATTGTTTTCATAGATGGCAGCTGGTGGAGCCTAAACTGATATTTTCCATGTGTCAGTTCTCTCCACAGTTCTCTCTTTGTTTATCAAATCCATTAATTTTGTCCGTTATATTGTTATGTGTTCTTTCACAACTGGGTTCTCATGTGTCCCCTATGAGTTTACTACCAAGACCACACAGATAGACAGTGTGCATGTGAGGATTATTGTACAGTAAGCAAAACTCTCCAGGAAACAGGTTAGGGCTAGAAGAGCTCTTCCAGGTGCTAGTGAGATGATTCTCAGAAAAATGCATTGAGTACCTCTGTGAGAAGACAGGATATAGACCCATCACTGCTGCTTTTTGGAGGGCCTGAGGGACAAGTGGGAAAACATTAAGCCAGAGTTAATATCTTGGAATCTGTTAATATTTCTGATCAATAAATCACAATAAGAATGAGATTTTCAGAAATCAGTGTTTTCTAAGCCTCCATTCTTGCTGTCAGCATACGTAATTTACTCATAGAGTGCAATTGAGGTGGATTAATCTTTGATTTTCCTAACATCAGATTCTGAATCAAGAAAGTTATTTACACTATGCAGAGTCCTCAAATGAGATGAGATGAGGATGCAGCAGGATCCTTATGAATTCATCCTGAGTTCCTATAGAAGTAGATCCATTCTACATTAATAGAACAATTTCCATGTGACTCAGAGGAGCTCTTGAAATCTATATGAGGGAAAAATGTACTTATTCCACCCCATGTAAAAAGTTTTAATTTGTGCTAACAATTGTCCCAACAATTGCTGATGCTTTAGCTAACAGAGTTTCAGGCATTTTGAACAACAGCAAAACATCATTCTTAAGCTTTTTGGAGGTGACAGAAGAGGCTTTTCTCCTTATTTTTGTACCTGTATAAGTGCTGTGTGGCTAGCAGGCTATGATCAATAAAGAACAAAGAAAATCTAAAAACAAACAAACAAACAAACAAAAAAACACACCAAAAAAAAAACATAAGAGGAAACCTTGAATGAAAAATTCAGTTCTGGATTAAAAATTCAAGAACCTTAGTTGCCAATGAGGTGCTGTTAAAACATCAGTGTTAATTAAAGGCCTAATTTACAGACAGTTTTAATGTTACTGATTTACACATATGGTCATAACATCAGAAATACTAATGCCAAACAACACCATAAAAATCTCTGATTGATTGCCAAATTTATCTTAAGGAGAGGAAAATTCAAATTTTAGAATCCTTTAAGTGCATGACAGTGTCTTCCCAAGCCTGTTTAGATCTGTGCTAGTTTTTACAGAACTAGTCAGTTAAACAGCCAGGTCCGTCCAAAGACAACCTGAAAACAGATAATATCACGTCATCAAACTTTTCATGAATGGAGACTTCTTTCCATTAAATCATGTCTGTGATGCTAATTTGTTATATAAATAAATAATTCCTGTAATTTACTTAAGAATTGTAAAATCTGATTCACTTTTCTGAGGACAGAGTTTTATCTCCTTCATAGAGTGTCTGGTGGCTGAAATACCATACTAAGCTGTCTCATATGCATATGCATGATTTTTTTCCACTTTCTACTCAAGTCTAATTACTGTTTCATAACCTACTCCCCAAAATGAGAAGAATCAGTTTATAAATACTCTTACTCAACGTTACTTAGATGGCTAAATGTGACAGAGCTTACTTTTTATTTTGCCCAGGTCCCTAAGAGGAAAAATACTTGTTTATCTTTTGTAGCCTTGAGTGATATAAAAGTAGAGGAGAGCAGAAGTCAGACATCAGTGTGAACAGGTATTCTTCTTCTACCTTAGCTGCAGCTGTTCAGTTACACCTGTCTGCCAGTAAGAGTAGATAGGTGTGGTGGCTTGACTCCAGTCAACAGTCAAACACCCACCCAGCCTCTCATTCATTCACCTCTCTCATGGGATGGGGAGGGGAAAAAAAGGAAGGAAAAAAGACTTGTAAACTGAGATAATGACAGCTTAATAGGGAACACAAAATCTCCATGAAGAGGAAAAATCAAAATAAGAATTAGTACACTGCCTCCCACTGGCAGACTGAGAAGTAAGGCTTAATGTTTGCTTGGGAAGACAAATGACATAACCATGCATGTCCCTCTTTCCTTCTCATTTTCCTGAGCTTTTATAGCTGAGCATGAAGTCATATGGTATGGAAAGCCCCTTTGGCCTGTTTGGATCAGCTGTCCCTGCTACCTCTCGTCATAATCCCTTGTCCACCCGAAGCCTAAGGGTTTGGATAGGGTATGGTACAGAGTGAAAGAGAGAAAGCTGTCTTGCTGTGCAAGCACTATTCAGCAACAGCCAAAATATTGGTGTGCTACAAACAAAATTACAGCCACAAAGGCAAAGCCCAGCACCAAACAGGCTGTTATGAAAAAAAAATTAACTGCATCCCAGCTAGACCTACTAAAAGAATGCTGGATCATCCTGAAGCACGAAGTTCAACCATAAACAAACAAATATTTTGAAGAATTTGAATAATTGAAAGAAAATTCCTTCTTATGCTAGAAAACAACACAGAGAGAAATCAAACCTACTGTTTACTCAGAAAATTAATCTATCAACATTTCTTAGGAATTTAAAGAATGGTATTCAAAATCAGCTATAGTATGGCACTGGCCTGAAGTACCAGATGTTGATTCTCCTAACCTCTTAGTGAATCACTTCTCTTTACCTCTCAGTTCTTGGTGTATATTTGTGATAAATTATGTGGGACTGCAATAACCTCCCATTAAGCCTAGTAAAGTATGGCCCTGATCTTACTCTGAGTTTCTAGAATAAATAATTTCTTCTCTGAACCTCAGTTAGTTTTGTAATAGAGGATTCAGTAATATGTATTACATTCTAGAACAACATAATATATTTGTCATATAAAGTCTATTAAGTCAATAAATGGACCCATTAAATCTGTATATGGTTTCTTTTAATGTGCAGGTTATTATTGTAAACACCTATAATGCAACTAGACATCTAACCAGTGTGGTTTCTGAGAGGCAAATTAATCAGTAGGCATAGTTAGTCTTCATCCATGATACTACAGTGAAGAGAACAAGTAGTAAAAAGCACTGGGTTACATTACATTGATTACAAGAGATACAAAGAGAATTGTACACATGCAGTGAACTCCTGAATCAGCTTCCTGTAGTCAGTCTTGCTCCACTCCCAACTGCCTGGCTAATGCTGCTTCTCTGTATTCTTATCACATCAAGGTGTTGATACTATTTATAAAATCCTTCCTAGTCATTTCAGCTTGCTCAAGACATTGAACATTTCTTTCTATGGTCACCACCTTGAAAACTGAGGTAAAACATTTTTCCAGAAAGAGTTTCCATGATTCAAATATCTAGTGACTCTTGGCAGGAAACTTTAAGTACCAAAAGGTTAAGATGGGGACAATGTTTTCTTCATTGACCTGAGATATAGCTAAAGGAGTGGATAATTGTGAGGCAAATCTGTCTACCTTTGTTTTAATATACTATTACAATAGGACATTTCTTAATACTGTTAAACTCCTATTAGTATGTATATTTCCACCATGCACTATGTCCTACTTTGTCAAAAACACTGGTTACAAATTTTTGTAAGTAAGAGTCTGCCTTTATAAAACTTCTGCAGCATGCTTTCAGCAGCAAAGCCAGTTTTGACAACCACATTAAGCTAAACACACTTGTTTCAGTTACTCACATAATCGTGAAGTTTGACAACACAAGTTTTACATTAGCCTAGGAGATGCCCAACAGGAAGTGCAACAAGAATTCCATTCCCTGCTATGGTCTATGGGAACATATAGAAGGGGAGCACTGCATGTGGCATATAATGAAGTGCTGTCAACTAGAAAATCCTGAGGGATTTTTAAATAAACTCCTGCTCCAAACTAGTCAGCTTTACATTATGTGTTTGGAAGAGGATTACATCATGCTGTATAAGATTTACTGTAAAGTTTGTCATAGATTTTCATCCTAATTGCATTTCTTGGTGTTGTCTCTATTTCATATATATTAATAGGCAATCATTTCTGGACAAATGCCTAATATTATGAATTCTGGAAATTACCTGCTGTGTAAAACTAATTTGGTGCTCCAGGTATATCTAAGGGAAGAATTTAGTTCCTGACTAGAAAAAGCTATCTGGGTTTTTTAATGTCAACTACCCATATTTTGTACTTAAAGAAAGTTCTGCCATCATGTACTTCACTGCAGTTCCCATGGAAACTCTTGCATTTCTGTGTGTGCTTTTGATTTGATGCAGTAACATCTGGTGATTATCCTGCAAACTAAATTAAATAAAGAGATCATTGATTTTAGTGCCCTTATAATCTCAAACATTGACCTTCTCTTTATATATGGGTTAAGAAGCATATCATATTGAGGGACATCTGTATAACCCATATTTATTCACTTATGTCAGATGTAAAAGATACCCAACAGTATAATAAACTATTGGTGGCATCAAGTGGAAATAAACTGAGCATAGCAAGTGGCATTTTGTGAGGGACCATCTGCTACCTGAGCAAAGATAAGGACTTTACATATGATCAAGCATAGGTAAATCAGTTTAGGTACCAAATGAACTTAAACCAACCTTCACATAAAAATTATTTTTGTTCAAATAATATGATGAATAGGTGTTTCTGTTGCCTTGGGCAAACCAGTCTTTATTCCAGGAGTATTATTTAATTTAATTTCACTTATTGCTAACTAACATGTATTTTCAGTTATGGTCTCAGGTACCAAAAAAAAAAAAAAAAAGACAAAAAAAAAAGAAGACAAACAATCAGCTAGAAAAAAACTCACGATTTTCTCCTTGTTCCACAGGTTTTATTCCAACTCACCACCTTTCATTCACCCCCTTCCTAGTCTCAACTTCCCTTGCTTTTGCAGCATATTTCACACAGTCCTTCCCACACCCTTTGTAGAAGTGATGGTCAGTGCAAGAGGCCAAGTTAGTGTACAGCCATTTTTTTCTGCTTTTATTTGCTTCTTACTTCACTTCGTGGGCTCCAGTCCCTCTGGAGGTGCCCCTATCCCAGCTCCTCCACAGGCTGCATTTCCTTTAGTGCTGTCCCTGCCACTGTGAGTTTTTCCATGGGTCTCAGTCCCTGAGAGGTATCCCTGCACAAGTGTGGGTTGCCCACAGTTCACAGTACCTCTCCTGTCACAGAGCACCTCCTTACAAGTGTGCATTTCCAGAATGTCTCCAGCAATGTCTTCTTCCACATGCATCTTTCTATTCATTTCCCCAGACAGGCCTCTTCATATTTCTCCTCACATGTCCCCTTCCTACGTCCTCCTGTGTCTTCTTTCACATGTCTCATTCTGTTTCCCCTTTTGTATGGCCTCATACATATCCTTCCTATCATCCTTTCTTACACATGTCTGAGCCACAGAACCATATGATGGGTTGATGCTTCCGTGTATGGTGGGGCAACCTTCTCTTCTAAACTGATTTCTGCAGATGCTTTCTTAGAAATAAGAGACTCAGCTGGCAAAGCAGCTGAAGACCTTGGTATTTGCAAACCAACAAAATTACACTTGTACAGTGAGTCAACCTTCATTTTTTAAACTTATGGTCAATGTTGATTCCTAATAACTTTTATAACTTCATAGAAAGATAGGATGGCTTGGATTTGAAGTCATCTTTAAAGGTCACCTAATAAAACCCCTCTGCAATAAGCCGGGACATATTCAATTAGATCAGGTTGTTCAGAGCCCAGTCTAGTCTAACGTTAAACATTTCTGAGGATGGGGCTTCTGCCCTCTCTGGGCAACCTGTGCAGTGTTTAACCACCCTCATTGTAAAATTGTCTTCCTTATATATAGTCTAAATTTACCCTTTTTAAGTTTAAAACCATCACTCCTTGTCCTATGACGCCAGGTCCTGTCCTTCTTATAGGCCCCGTTTAAATACTGAAAAGTCTATCCAGGACCTTCTCTTCACCAGACAGAACAACCCCAACTCTCTCAGCCTTTCCTTACAGGATGTCACCGTTTGACTCAGGTCCGACAACAATGCTCTCGATCCCCTCCCCCCCCCACCCAGTTAGGGAAGGAGAGAGAGAAAAGTAGAGAGACTTGGCTGGATTGAAAACTAAACTACACAGCTTTAATTAAAACACTAATGAATCACACAAGAAAATATATACAATTATGTACAGATATATTCAGATATGGGCAAAAGCCTCTCGCCTCCCCCCACCCCCAGCAACTCCCACAGCACTCCCCTGAACTGGGAAAGAGTCCCGAGGAATCCCGGAGCCGCTGCTGGAGAAAGCAGAGAGTTATGAGGGTCAGGAGAGCTCGAGCCTAAGGGTCGGAGATGATGGATGAGCAGAGTCCTCCCCGGACGCCGGCCATGGACGGAAGAGAAGGCGAGAAGAAGGAGGAAGCTGTCTTCTAAGGTCTCTGTCCTTCCTTTGAGCTTACGTAGATATATGGAATGGAATACCTTTGGCCAATTTTGCTGTCTGTCTAACTCAGCCTCCCACGGGGGGGGGTCGGAGATCTCCCCATAGTGTCTGAGCCGGCGGAGTGAAGGTGTGACCTTGAAACCTCAGTAGTTAGAAAAACATTCCACTGTCTTATCAGCCTAGCAGAACACACAGTTGCTAGTTAAAAGAAAGCTTGCTGAAGGAAGAAAAAATCAGTGAGAAGAAAAATTGGCTTAATCCTGGCTCAAACCAGGACACAGGAGAAGTGTTCCAGTCCTCTGATCATTTTTATGGCTCTCCTCTGCACCTGCTCCAGCAGGTCCATGTCTTTCCTGTATTGGGGACCCCAGAACCGGACACAATACTCCACGTGGGGTCTCACAAGAGTGGAGTAGAGGGTGAGAATCAACTACCTTGACCTGCTGGCCATGCTTCTTTTGATGCAGCCCAGGATACGGTTGGCTTTCTGGGCTGTGAGCACACATTGCAAGCTCATGTTGAGCTTCTCATCAACCAACTCCCCCAGGTCCTTCCCCTCAGGGCTGCTCTCAACCCCCAGCTTGTATTGATATTGCGGTGTGCCCAGACACAGGTGCAAGACCTTGCATTTCAGCAGTTTCCTGTGACACCTCAAAACAGCACCCTGCAGTACTTTGTACTCAATCCCTACCCTCATCTTCTTCCTTTCTGAACTCAGACACAGAGCCATGGAGTAGATACAATGGACTGCAATGATCATGGATCCTTACTTTGAATATTTATTTATGACCCAGCCATTGTGTCTATGATTTCTGACACTTATCTATGCACTTGGCTTGGCATGAAGAGTAATTTCATGAGAAACGTCTGCAATAACCTGGTGAAACTGAAAAATAAATGCTGTGTAGTACCATTTTGGCAAGTGAGGATTTTGCACATCTTCTCCCATGCTACAAGTTATATGTAGAATTTTTAATGTAAATGTATATGTAAATGTTTATGTAAAATTGTATCAATTGTCATTTACTTATCCCCCACTGACTTTCTTGCAATGACCCAAATATTGGTTACAGTAACCTTTTTCCCCTTATTTTCCCCCCTTTTTTTCTTGTACTAATTATGCTTGATTGTATCCCAGCGTTAAACATTTCATGCATAATTCAGTGCATCTGCCTCCCACATTCTTCTTTCCTCCACATCAATACCTAAACAAGCAATCTGTGGGAATGAGAGCCAGGCAAATTTGTTATGTATGTAATAACTTCTTTACAGGCATCATGATGCTCAAGAGGAATAAACTCATTACATTATTCTCTGCTTATCAGAGGAGTATCTTTATTACTGACTCTAATATCAGATAGTAAAGTGAGGAGCTAAATTGTTAATACGGAGAGACAATATCAGGTCTTATATTCACAGAAGGCTAGATAAAGTTGAGGATGGCATTAGCTACACATACTGGAGAAGGTCTGAAGATCTTTTACAGCAAAAAAAGCATACTTACACTCTTACACTCCCTCCCCACTTGCAGGTAGTCAAGTTCTCCATACACATGTACTCTTGCAACTGGAAATTACTGCTGGCTTTTCACTTGCATACCTACACTTCTTTAGCTACTATGTTTCTGACTGCTTTGAAAATTCAGGTAAATATGTTTCTAAAATTAGAACTTCTTTGTGTTAATTGTTTAATGGTAGTCAAATACATTATTACAAAGGTATGTTTATTGAGTTTGAGAAACAATCAGAAAATAAGCTTTCCTCCTCTCCAAATTTTACTTGGTTTCTAAATATTTATTATGATTACATGGATGTCAAATATTATTAAAATAAAATTTTTAAATAGTTACATAATCTGAAAGAAAACCTAAGTTTCATTTGTTGTTTAGATTACTTTATTCTTTTAAGCTAATCTTTGTCTTTGAAAGGGCATAATTCAAAACAATTTGACTGTGGGAAATAATATTTATTCTAGTTCATTATGACAACTGGACAAGAAAACGCGCCATACATGTTAATTATATAGAGCTTTGTTACCCTGAAGATTGTTTGTATTAATAATATTTGTATTCAAAAAGTGAAATAATTTTTAAATGGGAGAGTGATTCTCCTGTAGGTATCTCTCTGACATGTTTGACTCCTTGGATTATAAAGCCTTTAAAGTAGAAGTAGTTTTAGAAGCAGAGAATAGTGACAAAGGTAAGGTTTCTGGTCTGAATTCTGTATTTTGAAGCTTTTATTTATTAAAACAGAGCTTATACACCTATGTCAGTATCAGTGAAGAGGCAAGAGACAAAATCCACAGGTTTTGAAAATTCTGACTAGATAATATTTAAATGAATATGTGTGAAAATTGTGGCATATTTTTTGTGTAGATATGCAGATGAGAGCATGCTTTTGTAAAATCAAGAATAAACTATGTCAGTACAAAAAGCACAAAAGCCTTAAACTTATAATTGTTGTTACTTCTTTCCTTGGCATCTACAGCCATAAGAACCAACCCTCCTTTCCATTCTGTTCCAAAGTTTTCAGTACAGTTTTTCTCCTGTTGCAATATCAAATATAATTTAAATGAAATGAGAAGTACTATGAAAGGAAATTTTTCAATTTCTTTTTATGTGTGAGGAGAATACCGTGCCACTTACAAAATATTTGGGATTATGTACTGCAGTTCTCAGTGAGGATGTATTGTTGCACTATAGAAAAGCTGCTTAATTAATTTCAGCTTGTCTCTATCTGAATTCTTAAAAATGAATTAATGAAGCTACAAATCCATGGTCTACTAATGCATATCACAAATAAAATGGACTGAGAGACCAAATCATGGCAATGATTCAATCAAACACAGCACTACAGTTTAGATTGCCTCTGTACATTTTCAGAACTAATCTTTTGAGTATAGCTTAAATTCTGTGGTTAGACAATCACGTGTCCTTTCTGAAACAGATTTTCATGCTGATTTTCATAGTTACTGGTTACTCTTTTAGATTCAAGGATGTCCTAGCTGCTAGGTGTCTGGTAAGCAGTTACTAGATACCCACAGATAAACTGGAGATGAACATTAGATTTGTTTGAAATATTGAACTTCCCAAACCTGTGCAGAGAAATTCTACATCACAACCACTCTGAGCCTGACATTAAGAACTTGGCATATGCTAAGTATTTGGTATTTTTTAATCTTTTCAGACTGTCCTAGTTCTCCATATTAAAAACCTGACAAACCAAGCTGAGTGGGCGGACCTACCGGAAAAGAGAACATTTTCCATGGAGAGTTCTCTTTCTTGTTTTACTCCAAACCTACCCATAAGTTTTACATGCATAAACACTCTCATTTTTAAGTGTGATCAGGTGAAACTCAGCATCTGCTTCCATTTTTGGCCCCTTTCTTACTACACATTTTTTCCTGGCATAATTTCCTTTTAAATTCCTTGTCTTCCAAAAGAGTCTATACCATTCAACATAATTTCTTACATTGTAAGTTTTGCTTTTACAATGCCTCGCCCTTAGCCATTCTTGAGTACAGGTCAAAAGCATGGCTTGGGTCACCACCTTTTTTATGGTTCTCACAGTGATGTCAGTATGAGATTCAACTGTGTCACCATGATCCTTTTCACAGGGAATGTGACAGGGGTTTTGTGTCTGTCTTTGATAGCTGCATCTTTACATCTTACTCTCACCTTGCTCTGTGTGAATATTTCTTCAGATATCTACAATCTGTGGCTATATAAATCACATATGGGAGGAGGAGCAAGCTTGAGAAACACCATGCCATACTTGCCCATGAATTTCATTAATTCCATGAATTGCCATTTCAGTGAAGTCACCAAGGTGGAGGGATCACCGCTGATCAGGGGACTCTTTGCCAAGGCACTGAAACTGCAGCAACAGCAACAAACACAGAGAAAGAGGGAGGCTGCCTCCTTGCCCAAGTGAGAAGTGGCAGCTCCTGACCAGTAGTGGACAGCTCTGCCTCTGCAAGTGTGGACACCAGGCTGATGGTGGCCCAACACCTGTCACAGAATCACAGAATCACAGAATATGCTGAGTTGGACAGCATCAGCTGGTGACAGGACCCATCAGAATCACTGAATCCAGCTCCTATCCCTGTGTAGGACACCCCAAGAATCACACCATGTGCCTGAAAAGATCATCCAAATGCTTCTTGAACTCAGACAGGCTTGGTGCTGTGACCACTTCCCTGTTCCAGTGCTCAACAACCCTCTGGGTGAAAAACCTTTTCCTGATGTCTAATATAAATCTTCCCTGATTCAGATTCCTGCCATTTCCCCAAATCCTGTCATTGGTCACAGAAGTGAAGAGGTACCTGCACCATGTCTTCCCCTCATGAGGAAGCCATAGACTGCAATGAGGTCACCGCTCAGTCTCCTCCTCTGCAACTCCTGCAGATTTGAAGGAGGATGTGAAAAGGCTGAAGGTTATCAGGGAGTGTGAGAAGAAGATAGACTGTTGGTGTCACAATATAGCCTCCCTGAATCAGGCCCAACAGTCAGGCAGGGCTCATGATACTGAGTGTTCCCTGTGCTATCTCCACCTGGCTGAGCATGACAGCCTGCAAGGTAGGGAGCAAAGGCGAGCAAAGATCCTGCACAGCACAAGTGGTGTGGTAGGTGTGTCCCTCAAGTAATTGTTCTACTTCCCCAGGTGACCTTGAAAAATTGACATGATGCTCTGCAAGGCAAACCAAATAGTTTTTAACTAATTAAACTAATAGTTTTCTTAACCTCAGTTAAGAAAAACAGAAGAGTCCTTGGCATAGGTGCTAAAGGGAGCAGAAGGCCTTATATGCGGGTCAGACCCACTTAGGGAATTCAGCTGCCTCCCTGGGGCCAGGATTAAGGATATACAGAGATACAAGGATATACTCCCTACCCTAGTTCAGCCCTCTGATTACTACCCAGTACTGATATTTCAGGTAGGTAGTGATGAGGTAGCTACCAGAAGTCCAAGGGCAATAAAGAGAGACTTCAGGGCCCAGGGGCAGCTGGTTAAAGGATCAGGAGTGGTGTTCTCCTCTATCCCACCAGTTACAGTGATTGATGAGGGGAGAAAAAGGAAGAGACAGCAGAGATGCTCACAGTACAGAAGTTTTTCCTCATGTTGAGGTGGAGCTTCCTGTTCTCGAGTTTGAATCCATTGCTCCTTGTCCTATCACAGGGCACAAGTGAAAATAGCTTGTTCCTGACTTCTTGATGCCCAGCCTTTATAGACATTAATTAGATACCCTCTCAGTCTTCTCCCTAGACTGAAAACCCCTAGGTCTCAGCCTTTCCTTGCAAGGCAGGTATTCAAGTCCCTTAATCATCCTGGTAGCTCTCCATTGTACTCTTTCAAGTAGATCACTGTCCCTCTTAAACTGAGGAGCCCACAACTGGACACAATACTCCAAGTGAGTTCTCACCAGGGCCGAGCAGAGGGGAAGGAGAACCTCCCTCAATCTGCTGGACACAGTCCTCTTAATGCACCCGAAGATAACATTGGCCACAAGAGTGCATTGTTGTCTCTCTAGCAGATCACGTCCTAGCCAGTACTGGTGCATTTTCTTGTTCTTTCCCAGGTGCAGGACTACATTTGCTCTTGTTGAACCTCATTATGTTCCTCTTTTCCCAGTCAAACCATAACAATTAGAAAATTAGGTTATATACTGTAAATAATTGTATGGTTTTCATGAGTTAGAGTATCAAAGCATTCTGATGTGTTTGCAGTTTTTCAATATTTCTTTTTTTCAGACATTATGTGGAAATACCCATAAGCCATCCTATAAATATTCATTAAGACAGGTTTTGACTCAGATATTGTATTTTGAAGTTATATGGAAATGACAGGGTTTTGTTGCTTGAATTATCCTCTTTATTTATGCTGATACATCACTTTTATTTCCAAAGTTTTCTGTCTGCCTGAATTAAACAGAACTCCGTATGGAAATCTGACCAGCAGCTAACTCCCTTTTGTGCCTTGGAGCTCTAGGTTTTGGCCAAGCTTTCCATTCAAACTGCCTGATGAGATTTAATTCCAGGTCTGCATCTTATTTTATTCCCAAATCTAGTATGTCCTACGGATAATTAGACAGTCATTTGCATAATTTACTCAATTACCTAATAAAATTCTGTCAAATCAATATCCTTGTAGTAGATTTACTGGTGCTAAGCTGTAGAATAACTTTAGCTGGAGGAATTTGGCTGTGGCCTTTACTGTAGGTATTTGAATCTGTAATATCTACAACCTCAATTTGCTCTCATGGACTTTCTGATATTTAACTTATACTAAACCTCCTTTTTACTGTACAAATACAGTCAAAAAAATGTTCCCTTTAGTAAAGCAGTAGAAATTGTCCTAGACAACTTCCCCTGAAAGGATTTAGAATAATCCAGGAAAACAGCTTGTGTGGCTAATATAAATTTTAGGGGAAAATGCATTTACAGATTGAATTTGGGGGTGAAAAAAAGAAAAAGAAGTAAGAAATATTGCATTTCTAAGAGAAAAAGAAAACATGAAAAAATATTCCCAGTAAAACACTTAACCTTTGCTCAGAGTTCGTGCTTATTGCAAACATCAGACCATCTGTATTCTTATTCAGACAATAAAACTTCACCCTACATATTCAATTTTTATGTAAACAGTTTATGTATAGAAGATGCTGGAATTAATGATTTTGCAGAGACATTTATGATACATGTATTAGTAAACAACACTTTTTTTCTGACAATTTATTAAGCCTTACTCACTCCTTGTAAATGATCTGAAGCACTTTGCATGCTATTGATTGTTTTCAGAAATCTTTGTTATGACCTTGCATTTCTTCAGAACTGCAAAGGTACACAACAAAAGAGCACTGGGCTAGTTACTAAACCATAGTCATCGTTCACAGTAAGACTGTAGCTGAAATACAGATCCAACTCTCTTGTAAGAGAGAATCTTAAGGAAATTGTCAGTGAGTAGAAAGATAGCATGTATTTCTTACATATTATTTACAAAATTATTAACAGCATCTAATTTAATCTTATTTAAATTGTGTTCAATAGCTGTTTAGTTACCTTAGATTTAACAGAAATTTCCCATAGAAAATGAAAGTGTGGGAATAGAAATGGAAATGTAGTGGAAGTGGAAGCAGACCAAGTCACTGCCATGAAGTGAAGGAAGGAACAGAGTAGGGTATTTCTGTCATAACCTAGGTGTCTAAAATTCTTTCAGAGTTAAATGTCTCCATAGCATTAATCATACATACCTCTGTTCTACTGTCACTACCCACTTATGTCTCCAAACTGTAAATGTCTATATTTAGCTAACAATTGTAGATGTGTGCAGAACACACACACACAATCCTAACTATTCAGGCTACTAAAATGCATCTATATCTCATCATGAAATAGCTCCCACTCCTCAGATGTCTAACTTCCCCTTTGATCAAAGACCTCACTTTTAGTTTGTGTCCGGACTCATACTAAGTTATCTTTCGAAAGTAAGGGTCCTACTTTCAGTGGCAAAGCCACTCTTAGTGACAGGCCACTAAGGGCATCCTGTGCAGACTCTTTGATCCTTTTACTTTTGTGAATTTTAAGAGCTGAGAAAAACAGAAAGTACTGTGAAAGCAGATTTTTTTTGTGACAGGAGATTTCTAATTCATTTCCAGGGTCTCTTGCATCACTTCTATGTTTGTTTATTTATTTTTCTCTTCCCTCCTTTCTTGCCCCTTTCTTTCTTTCTCTTCCACACCGAAATTCCATGTAGTTTGATGCCCAGGGAAATCTACCTAGTAGCATAAATGTGTTTATACCTCTTTACAAAATAGCATTAGGATTCAAAACTAATTATATATTCTGAGAATAATGACATTTTCCCTGTGCAGAAACATGTATGGAAGCAACTGATCTCTTTCTTCTTTCAGGTGTTGTTCTAGAACAAGAGTGTGTGCAGATGAAATGCTGTCTCTGAGTCCAAGGTTTTGGCCATACTTTTCATAAAATATCCCTAATAATAATGCAAAGGCACAAGTGCTCTGAGAGTGCCATGCAGTTGTGAGGGTGTAAAGATATACCGATGAACTTACCGGTGTTAAGGTCTTCAGTCTTTCTCACGGAATTCACAGTGCAGTATGATACTCAAAACTGCTGCCTTAGGATATCTGATATATCCCAAGATATACCAGGAGGTGTCTAATTTGATATGCATTATTATAAATTAAGACAACAGATTTACTGTTTTATCCCCAGTTTGCAAATCTCTAGAGAAAAATTATTCCATAGAGCCACATTTGTGGAAATATCATTGTTGTTGTTTTTTTTTAAAGAAAGGGGATTATTTTTCTTATTCCAAATTAAAAATTATTGAATTTAGACTATTTTAATTTGAAAATTCTTTCATTACCTTCGTGGCTAATTATGATCTCCTGCCATTACATCTAGGGTTAAAATTATCAAACAGGGAAGCACAGACCCTTTGTCTGCAAGGAGAATACATACCAGTGTATAGACAAGGAGAAGAAAAATAGTGACAGGACCAGGAATAACAACTTTAAACTGAAAGAGTGTGGTATTACATTGGACATTAGGAAGAAATTTCTCTCAACAAGGACAGTCAGATGCTGTAACAGATTGTCCAGCAGATATAGAAACCTCATCATTGGAAGTGTTCAAAGCTAGGTTGGATGGGACTTTGAGTAACCTCATCTAGTGAAAGATGTCCCTGCTTATGGCATAGGTGTTGGAGTAGATGATCTTTAAAGGTCTCTTACAAATCTGTCCTTTGATTCCACAATCAATTGTTTGCTTTATCACCTTACGGAACAGCTACAACAGAAGAATATTCCAATGGCAACTCTGCAGTTCCCTCATATCCTGAATGGAAAGAAAATACTCTCTTCCCCTTGCCTTACTAATCCACCTGCCCCTAAATATTGGTCCTCAGTGATGGTGTGAAATTTTGTCTCTGTGTAATTCTAACTCTTCCAGAAAGAAGCAATAACAGATTCTTGTAATGCATAATGGCAATACCTAGATCAGCACTGTGAAAAGCCAGGCAGTCCTCTGTTTGTTGTTTGTTTGTTTTTTGGTGTTTGTTTTTTTTTACTCTAGCTACCTGTGTGCACCGACTCATTAAATATTTTTAATTCCAGTAAGATTATTCCTGTTTGAAGATAGTTGCTTCCTGTCTTTCTTGATCCATGAGGTTTTCTTCAGATTCATTTAGTTATTATTAATTTCTTCCACAATTTTACCAAGTTAACTGTAAAAGAAAGCCAAAATCTTAGAAATACTGTCAGGAAAGAGTTCCAGTCAGTAAATACAGCTCACAAAACCTTATTATTTCTTAAAATTTTCTCTATACTCAGGTAATATGTAATTCTGATTAGTTTTTCATTGCTGCCACTGCATTTTGAACATCATACAGCTGTTCTATAGCTGATCTTTAAATTGAGTAATGAAAATATCTACAGGATACTAATTTTTGTTGTAAAAAGGTTGCTCTGTGTATGCATAGCACATAATTGCTTTGATCAGGTGCACAGCTGTGCAGATGGCTTGTTGCCATTTGGAGTCCAGCTAGGCTACAGAGTTGGTAATTGCAGGTATGAAGCCAGATTTATAGATTTTATTTTTTATTTTTTTATTGGGAAGACAGTATTTATTATTTTTATACTTGAAGACATAATCTAATTTCCATCAGTAAAATTTGTATTTTCCCTTTAAAAAGCACCTCTATTGGAAATGGAAGTGCAATGTCAGTAAAACAGACAGATACATCATCAATTAATAATAATTAAAAAAAAATACCTTAAATAAGATGAAATCTAAAGGTGGGTTAGGAGTAAAACTCCAAACACATATACTTCTTAGTTTTTGGTAGATGGATCCAAGATTTACTGAAAGGTACCACCAGTTTCAGAAGCTCTATCTGAATGGACATCTGCAGATATAATTTATATCTAAAACCTAAATAGTAATTATTACTTAAATAGTAATAATAATCAGGACAGTAAGGAATCTGCCCAATAGATCTGAAATTACGACATTTTGATTTTTTTGAAATGTTCAAATATCATTAGTTACAGTGAATTAATGCTCATTATATCTTAAATACATAAGATAAACCTATGAATGCGAACGGGCTAGAATTTGTTTGGACAAATTATGAAGGACACACTTGCAGTTTGCTGAATTGTCGCAGGAATTCTTTGGAGGTAGAATTCATGTAGTTAAACCTCATTATTTCTTGTTTGATATAGCCTTCTAAACAGCAAAACATTCCCCTCCATCCTTGCTCAAGAAGTTTAATGTGAAAGCCATTTTCTTGTCCAAAGCATGCACACAATATCTTTGGTCATCAAAACATTCTAGAGATAAATTAGTCTGGGAGTTTGTTATGCTATCATGGCTGCCATAGAAATGTTGCATAAAGTGACAAATATACAGGTTGTAAAAGAGTAGTGAATGTTCTTTAAGTCAGTCCCTCCAATTAAAGGATTGCTGGGTAAAAATGTGTTTGTGTATTTCTAAATATTTCAACAGGATTTTTCTCACACTTAAGCTCTGTTTAAGCAATTTAGTCATGTAGTTCTTAAAGAGAGGAAGCAATAAAGGCTTTGAAAGGTATTTACTAAATATTCCTCCGCAACAAGAATGATTTATGGCTTGTTCACACATAATTTTTCCGAGGCAGCTGTGTCAGCTGAAAACATTACCATCTCATCCACTGCCAGCTGCTTGTGACTGCCTCCTGCCAGAGATTGGCATGCCCTCAGATCTGCCTGGGCTCTACTGTTGTTGTTCTTCCACATCTCACTGCAATGAGAATAAGACAGCAACAGTTCACTCTTTAAGCTGCCTATTGTACCCCATATGGCAGGCTTTCAGTCTTGAAAATTCTGTGCAATGTGACTTGAAAGAAATCACTGGCCTTAGACTGTGAAGAGGTGCTTCACAGTGCTAATCAGTTGTGATGGGCAAATTAAATCTGTTCACATAAGACCTTAGGGGTCTCTTTGAGTCTGATTTTCTACAATCATATCATTCTGAGATGCAATGAAACAGAAAAGACTTTTAAAGTTAGATAGATAAAGGCAGTGTATAAAGAAATACTGCTGTTGAATTTAAGAAAAAAAATATTGACATTGTACTAAATGAATTGTGTCAATTTTTCAGTCTCAGAACAACCTGAAAATAAAGCAGGGTTTTCTACAATGACTGCAATTTTTTGTAGATAATCTTGTCAATTTTTGAAACTTTACTGCTGAGGGTAGTATGCAAGTAGGTGTGCGCATGTGTTCTGTTTGTGTGTCAGTTCCCACAATTCTGTGAAATCATATGTTTATCTGCACTTTAAAAAGAACAGTGGAACAATGCAGCGGCAGCAAATGTAAAAATATGCTCAATGCTCAAATATAGCAGAAAATTATGAAACAAATTTTTACTGCTAGAAAAATAGGCTTTTTTTGAAAAGAGGGACTATTTTTCTAATTTTCATTTATATATAGCATTCTGAACTATCAATATTGTTTATTTAGAAATTCATATATTATCTTTTTTAAGAAATAAAAGTGGGCAAACTAAGCTAGGGAACATTAAGCTTTTATTACCTAGGATGAATGAAAAATAATTGAGATATTACATTCATTTGGATCTGCATAATATTTAGATGACATCAAAAACCTTTCCAAGCATTCTGAGCACTAGGATTAGATTTCAAACTGATTCTGAAAAATGGAGAAATCATACATAATCAACAAACATAACTTAAATGAAAAGCAGAGAATTACACCCAGCAAAACCAGACACAAAAACATGAAATACAGAATAACCAGAGAGCCAGAGCTCTCCAGACAAAGATGCGGATATGAGAGAAGAAGGGACAGTCATGGAACACTAGTGTAGATGGGACAAGCATCTTTATGGAATGTGTAAGGAGGATAAAGGACATGAAAAAAACAATCCTGCTCTGCTCCGTAGTATAGAGACCTCCAACAGAGCGTTATAGCCCTGTATGGCAGAGGTTATTCTGAAATATTCCATCATAAAAGCCCTGTAGGGTTTGCAAAATATGCTCTTTCTCTCAGTTGTCTTTTAGGAGAGATTCTCTCTTTTAAATCCCACTGTACAGGATTGATAGAGAAATTAGCACCATTGTTTATTAATCTTAAATTTTGCCATTAAGAAGGCTTGGAGAACAAAGATGAAGGGCCAAAATAATTTCTTATTCTCCATGAAAAAAGAATGGCAAAAAATTTGTAAATGTTCTTTAAGTATTTAAGATGATATTATAAAATAATAATTTATTGTAGTCTCTGCCCCAAAAGGTAAGTAAATAGTTCTGGGGGTTTTGGAAAAAAACCCCAGCATTTAGGAAACAGAAACCTTTTATTTAAAAGGGCAAAGTAGTATGAAAATGGACTAACTAGGGAGGCTGAAAAATTTCCATTATAGTTTTAATTGCATATTGAAAAGTACTTACCCTAGGAGATCCTAAACCTAAGTAAGAGATTTTAATATTGTAAAGATTCCCATAGGGCCACAAAGATTACAAAAATTTTAATGATTTAAATGACTACAACTTCAGAATTGCCTAGAGTTTATTTTAGATCATTACAGACAGAAGTATTCTGTAGCCTCAGAACAAAAATTTGAAGTGAGGCTTTCAAGCGGAGCTTGTAGTGATTTTTGCCTTGAGTGATGCCTAGAAGAGCAAAGAAAAAGAAATGAAAAGAAGGTAAGCAAATTCTTTAGGAATTCAAACAGAAAGGTAACAGAATTCTAATGCAGAGTCTATGTGTGTTATACAAACCCTTGTAGAATTGATAGAATAGAATGTAAGCATCTGTTAAATAAATTCAGTAGTAACTCCAAAGGAATGCCAAAATAATGTATGTTTGTAATGAAAGGCTTGACATATGGAGTATATGTGATAATATAATGCTCTGGAATGATAACACAAACCATACAGTGCCAGGGGAAAAAACATAAATAAAAAAGAAAAAAAAAATAGACCTTCCATACTTGTAAACAAGCCTTTGACCCAAACATAATGGTAATCCAGATGATGCAAGAGGCATGCTGTGTAATTCATTGCAGAGTTTCTTATTTGCTCAGACAGAGGGCATGAATCTCTAGTTATTTGTCAGCAAAAAGGAGTAAAAAGTAAAGAAATTAATGTTTAGAAGAAAAACAAACACAAAACCAAACCTGATTTCAAGTCTTACAGTAAAACAGTTAATACAGTGAGTTTACCAGGAAATAACAGTAAAATAATAAAATTATGGGAACTCTTTCCAGTGCTTTTTTTTTTCCAGTTCCTTTCTTCCCCTTACTGCTCCAAGATATGTAATGGACACAGAATTACTAGATGGTATATTATACTTGAAGTTATTAGGTCCCAAGTACTGTTTGCAAGGTTGTGTCTATGGCTTCATGCAAATGTCTCAGAAAGTGCTGATTTTTCTTTTCCCTTCCCCAAAGAATTGCTTTTTTGTTGGTGGTGGTGATGATGTTTTTGCAGCAAAAGCTAACATAGTCAAGCAAAAGCTAACATAGTCAAATGTAAATGAAGTGTAAGATTTTCTGAAGCAAAAAGCATACAAAGCCAGAGGATGACAGAACATGAAACTTCTACAAAGAGGAATGAAGGAGAAAGTTTTGTGCAAGCCTCCAAACCAGGGGATTTTTCTTTCTATAGAATCCCCACCCAATTCAGCTGCACATGTATAGCACATGAGCAAGCAGAAAGTGTATTTGTGAAGGGCTTGTTCATGGACACTTATTTATATGCTAGCACATCAGTTATCAATTGCATTGTTATAATCTAAATGCCTAACAGCATTTCTTCTACAAACACATTTTAAAACTCAACTATGCAAATTCACTTCAGACTGAAATTTAGTACAGACTTGCAAAGTTCCTTGTTGTCTTCCAGATCATGACCAGACAACAGAATTGACTTGAACAAATAATTGTGGTAGAAATTCTTCACTGTGAGGGTAGCAAAACACTGGAACAGGTTGCCCAAGGTAGTTGGGGATGCCTCATCTCTGGAAGTGTTCAAGGCCAGGGTAGATGGGGCTCTGAAAAACCTGCTCTAGTGGGAGGTGTCCCTGGCCGTGGCAGGAGGCCTAGAGCTAGATGATCTTTAAGGTCCTTTCCAACCCAAACCATTCTATGATTCTATGATCCTATAATAAATATTTAATTTATTAATGAAAGACATCCACTTTAAAATAGCTTGTGGTAGCATATGGCAAATCTACTACTGAAATATGATTTCTAGATGAAAAATAGGAAAATTTACATAAAGAGAGCAAATTATCACAACCTGTTAATGAGGGAAAAGTCCTGCAAGAATGCCACATTCTTTCACAGGTTTGCTTGCAATATTTATTGATCCATAAATAATATGAGCTACATTTAAATAAAAAAACGTGCTCTGTCTCTCCTTGCATGTTTGCCTGTTATAGCAGAGTTTATTGAATCTTTCTGTATTATTTCATTATCCTTTCCTTCATCTTCTCTTCCCTATATCTGATTATTAGTGGTTTAATGATGGGATCTCAGAATTTCAGCTTTCCAGAAATAGGTTTATCACTACCTGCAATTTTAATACAATCACAATTTTTTACTTCTTAAACCTGATATGTTTGATAGTTAGGAAAGTACTGAATGAATACAGTAGAAGATGACATCTGCATCAGCAATGTGATGAGTACAAAAATATACACAAAATGTGTTTATTTGTGTAGACTAATAATACTGTCATACTAATTGCAATAAATATTATAAAAATACAAATAAAAATAATATTAAAAATTTATATGAATTTTTTTTTTAGGAATGGCTTTGCACTGATATCTATCTAGTTCCTCAAAATCAGAAGTCTGAAATCTGTATAGAAGTTTAAAATATCAAGACCAAAGTATACAAGCAATTTTGGTCTTAGTAAATAATACTACAGGTATCATTGACTAAGTCACTGAATCTAGCAATAATTAATAGCTCCAGAGTCCACCCTCCTCAGCTGAAGCTTGCTGACAAGAGGTGGAATAGCTGTACTGCTGCTGACCACTCTGAGTGTCCCCTAGAACTGTGGTTGAAGCAGTAGAGTTAATTCAACACTTCTCACAAGAGATAAATCCATGTTTAAAACAGTTTAAAGAAGCTAATTTCTTCAAGCACTGAATTTCAGAAGGAACAGTGGAATATAGATTTTGGGGAACAGTAAAGTCAGCATAAACAGCTTTCATAGATAACGAAATACCATAGGACGTAAAACTTTGCTTCCAACAATTACTTACATCCTTAAGGACAGTGAAGAGGGTTTTCACTATGCTATCCTGTGACAAGATGTAAGCATACCATGCTTTTCATGGTTCATCATGCTGCCAACAAATTCCATGTTCTTTGCAATGCTTTTCAATGTATTTGTAACCAGTGTGAATAAAATACTTGCCCCTCCTTTTCTTATAGCAGTTAGCCTACTAAGGGAAATAAAATTACCCTAAAGAGAAGTCAATACAGAAACAGCTTGAAGCATCTGTGTACAGTATGTTTGTTATTCTTCATCTCACAGTCCCATTAGATATATAGACAGCATCTTGGAAACATCCATCTCATTTCCTTAAAGAAAAGTGTAAGCAATGAATCAAGAGTACTCCAAACCAATGAAAGGGTGCATTTTATAGCACATTAGATCATTTAACAGCATGGAAGATGATTAACAGCATGTTAGGTAATGATGTGTCATGAATTAGTTTACATTCTGCAATGTAAATACTCTGCAGAAATTATGTCTGAATAAAGAAACCAAGATTGGAAATGAGTATCTGGACCAAATCCAGTGTGCTTTCTAATGACTTGCTTTTGTTTGTTGAGGTAGCTCTGAATTAATTTTTGCATATCTATATAATATATAATACATAAATAGATATGTATATTTGGGATTTTATGATTTTTGGTTTTTTTTATTGGTTAGGTGTTTTTTTTGTTGTTGTTTTGATTTTGGTTTTTGTTTGTTTGCTTTGGTTTGGTTTGTTTGGGTTTTTTTCTAATTCAGGTCTCTCCCTTTCTCTGAAAAGTTGCTCTTCTTCCCTGCAGATGAATAAAATGTATACCTTTTTTTACCATTTGCTAAGTACAACTCCTTAAAACTAATTTTCACTAAATTCTACCAGGTATCTCTTTATAATTTGAATAATTAAAAAAGAAAACTTCAGAGTATACTAATGTTTTCTGTAATCATCTGTTTATAAGTAGCATTGAACCATGTCAATCATTAAAAAAATTATTTAACTGTTGCATAATTGACCCTATTGAAACCAAGAATTCCAATAAGGATTAGTTATTGCAAGGGATAATTACACTATCACAGAGACATAGCATAAATAGGATATAATAAAAAAAATGAAAAAAATATGCTCACAGTTCTGTTCATAATTCAAATACTATTTGATAATTTTGAGGAAGAAATTTTAATATCTTTGCATTTTGAGGTTTCCAGAAAGTTGGGGATTTATAATTAATAAGAGTAGAGAACTGTTAGACACTCCATTCACAGCTAGATGCATTTCTGGTGTGAAATTCTGGTGCTACATTAATTTGTAAGGTTTACTATAGTAAAATTTCTAGTTACAACACTCTGGCTGATGAATTAATTCTTTGATGCCTACATTGAACTTCTTCCCAGTTTGTTAGCCTGTAGATTCTTGGGGTTGAGCCATGTTCACGAGTGTGAATGAGAGCCACAAGGCTTTTTCAGTCTGGAAAGGAATGTCTTTTGCCTTAGCAATTCTCAGACAAATCTGTTTGAAAAGTCTCCAAATTTCAATGTTTCCAAAAGTTTCTGTGTCCCAGCATTTAATACTAAACCAGTAAATACCATATTTGAATAAGGTAATATTCATGAAGGATAGGTATTCTGCTTGAAAAAGTTCATATAAACCTACTATTTGCCCCACTCCAATGATCCAATATTCTAATATCTTGAAACAATCTGCCTGTAGAAATATGTTAACCAATTTAATCTCTTTCAAAACCTGATCCTAACCCTGGAACTGGGAATTACACCCAGCAATAAAATATTGATTATAAACAACATAAATTATTACAGTCACACAAAGGGACATTAAAAAAAAAAAAAAGGCTAGAATTTTTTACAAAAAATGAAAAGATAGCCTCGGGTATGGATATTGTGTCAGCTTATTGGATTTTTTATTATTATTTTTTTTTTAATATACATCTCTTCATGGAAATATGTCATTTAAGAAAACCCAACTATAGCGCTTCTTCATATATTTAATTCTGTTCTCTACGTATACACCAGCTTTATTTGTAAGGCTGTTTAAGAAAAAAAAAAAATAGGGGAAATTCTTTTCTCCTTAACACACATTTCCAATCTATCTTTCAAGCACAAAAAACATTCAGAGATTGTGTTAAATTTCACTGGAGATAAAGGAATAGATTAAGCAAAGGTCATTCAATAAAAATATGACATTCCTACTAATAGAATAAGAGAACTGTGACAGCAGGAGACAGCCAGCATTACAATGAGAACAACTCAAAATGCACAGAAAAAATCCCGTTAATTCATAGAACAGAAGCCCAACTGGTACATGAGTACAGGGGTGGAATAGGTCAACAGTGACCAAAACTACTTGGAAAAATAAAAGTGTGCCCACATATACAAACCTGAAAACTGTCAACACAGCTACAGTACTTCTACCAAAGCTGACCTATTCAAATAAAACAGGAATAAAAACTATTTGTAAACCAGGTAAAAAAGAAGTTACTCCTGCTTTCAACTCCAGTCATCTTCACACTGCAGGAGGTTCAGAACCATGTCCAGGCCCCTTTGCTAAGAATCCCTCACCAGGTTGATATAGAGATTTTATTTTATCAGCTGCTGTAAAGTTCCACATAGTAAGATATGGAGGTTTTTCAAGAAAATAAAGTTCTCAAGAATTATTATGTAACAGATTCATCTTAAAATTCACTTGGATGCAAATAAGACACCAAGTATTCAGATGAAGTTGAAAAATCCAATAATGTTTTAAACAAACTCAGTAGATGGTTCGTTTCACACTTCTCAATGTTTCCAATTGCCGTTATTTTCAGGTTTGAATCAAGGAATAAATATATCTTTCTTCCTTATCCCTGATCCTCTTCCATCTCTGTTCCATGTTACACATTTTCTGCTATCTAGTGTATAAATTTGGGATTTTAATTTTTTGTTGTTGTTCTGTTTTCTTTGTTTTTCTAGTCAGAGAATTCTGTAACATTTTATTAGTCCTTGTTGAATTTGATTCTGTGTTCTTGTCCTGCTGGCTGAATACAAAGTCACCTTAAGAAAGAGAAGAAAAAAGCTTAATACTCAGATTATTTTTTTCTAATAACCTGTTGTAGTGTCAAAAATTGAAAGCTTTGACTATGACAGTGGAACAAAGAGAATAAATTAATAAAATTAAGACTCACTTCCCTACTTTGTATATAATTTTTCGATAGTGAAGGGAAAATAAGCAGCATAAAGCTTAGATCTGGTAAAAAGAAGAATTAATAAGTAGATTTTTTTTCAGAGATTCTCTTGAAACAGTATTTGCCATTTTGGAAAGGTCACTACAAACTTACAACAAAAGCATTCTTCAGTTATAAGAAGGAACATGGGTAGAAAAATTATTCTTTCCAAATGAGTTTGTATAGCCTACATCACAGATTAACTCCCTTAAATTTTGAATCTCTCTTTCCTATAATCAGAAAATATAATCACATCCAATTTCCTTTTATATAGATTTTACTTTATTTTTATATCATAAAGACATGATAAAACAATATTACAAAGACAGCAAATTTTAATGCTATCACATCTGCAGGATAATTCACCTTTGTACCATTAGCTGCTGTGGAAAGTCTGTTCTTTTGCTGGCTTCAGAAGGTACTTTATTTATGAGTGCGTTATGTGGTTACTGTTCATACAGTATTTTTACAACTGTTGCAAATAGACATAAATGCTATAAATTACACCAAAAATCTTCCCCAGCTCCCTGCATGTTTAATATGAAGCAGTAACAAAAAGGGCCAATCTGCAAGGACTACTGAAGCCTGTTTGATGAATTCCACATGTAGATTCAAGTTCAGATCTCAATTCAATAGCAAAATATGAAACTCCAAGTCTCTCCTTCACATCTATTATATAAAAAAACCAACAAACAACAACCAACAAACAGAACACAACCATACTTTTGAACACATCCTCATTAACTAATTTGGATCACAATTTTCTTTGAAGACTTCGATACTACAAAACTCCATGAAATGTGGGGATTTTACTAAATTACTTATTTGGTCCACAATCTCTGGAAAATCTTACTTGGGAGTATCACAATATAATGAAGCAACAAACAGTACTCTTGAGGAATAGAGAGACCTGGAAGAAATCCAGTGTCACTCCAGTCTTATAAAAAGGCAAGAAGGAAGACCCACACAACGACAGACCTGTCAGCCTAAACTCCATCCCTGGAAAGGTGGTAGAGTAGCTCATTCTGGAGGCCATTGCTAACCACTTGGAAGAAAATAAAGTTATTACAAGTAGCCCACATGGATTTACAAAGGAGAAATCTTGCGTGACTTAGCGGACATCCTTCTACAAAGGCATGACCAAAAGGGTAGATGAAGGGAGACCAGTGAATGTCATATGCCTTGACTTCAGTAAGGCTTTTGATACTGTCTTTCATAACATTTTTGTAGGAAAACTCAAGAAATGTGGAACAGATGATTGTTCTGTGAGGTGGACTGAAAACTGGGTCAAGAACAGAGTTCAGAGGGTTGTGATCAGTGGCACACAGTCAAGTTGGAGGCCTGTGACCAGTGGTGTTCCCAAGAGATGAGTTCTGGGTCCAGTTTTGTTCAATATCTTCATCAACTACCTGGATGAAGCAATAGTGCACCCTTGGCAAGTTCACTGATGATACGAAACTGGAAGGGGTGGCTGAAACACCAGAAGGCTGCACTGCCATCCAATGAGATCTAGACAGGCTAGAGAGATGGATTAATGTGAACCTCATCAAGTTCAATAAGAACACGTGTAGGGTCCTGCATCTGGGGAGGAATAGCATGAGACACCAGTACAGATTAGGGGTTGTCCTGCTGGAAAGCATCTCCATGGAGAAAGACCCTGGAGTCCTGGTAGACAATAAATTATCCATGAGCCATTAATGTGTCTTTGTCACCAAGAAGGCCAATGGAATCCTGGGTTGCATAAGGAAGAGTGTACTCAGCAGATCTAGGGAGGTTCTCCTCCCTAGAGAGAGGGAACTGATAGACAGAGGCCAATGGAGACATAGGAGGATGATTAAAGGACTTGAACATCTTTCCTAAGAAGAAAGGCTGAGAGAACTGAGGCTGTTCAGTCTTGAGAAGAGAAGGCTGAGAGGGGATCTTGTTAATGTCTGTAAATATCTGAGGTGTGGGTGTCAAGAGGAAGGGGGCAGTTTCTTTTTGGTGATGCTTAGTAATAGGACAAGGAACAATGGCTATAAGCTAGAACACAGGAAGTTCCTCCTCAACACAAGGAGAAACTTCTTCACAGTGATGGTGACAGAGCACTGGAACAGACTGTCCAGAGAGGTTGTGGAGTCTCCTTCTCTGGAGACTTTCAAAACCCACATGGACACATTCCATTGTGGCCTGTCCTAGCTGATCCTGCTTTGGCAGGTGGGTTGGAATAGACGATCTCTAGAGGTCCCTTCCCTCTAACATTCTATGAATCTGTGATCTAGACTTCATACAGGCAGAAAAACACTTCATATTCACTGATTGTACTTAATACATTTAAATCCAGGTAAATATTTATATATATATATATATATATATATATATAAATAGTTCATATATAATTGAAAAGGTAACTAGAGAATAATCAGTGCATGTCACTGAAGTAGATTGTACTGAGGTAAAGAGGACTATGCACCAAAAGACAATGAAATGCTGATCTCAGACGAGCACTGCCCAGGAACTGCTCAGAAAACAAGAAGAGATACCTTTACAGGAGAAGGATTCAATACTTAAAAAAACTCCATCTTGGTTCCTTTAAAACTAATAACCACTCACTTTTTATAGAAACGGCCTAACGAATCAGATTTTTTACAATATGTTTGTAGCATGAATTTAATTTTTCAAAGTTCCTATATTAGCAGAATTTTTCTTATGTTCTTCAATTACTTTTCACAGTATGATGGACAAAATGGCCCTCTGGAAATGCAAGTTTTTATGTTTTACATGCAAATCCTTGTTGCTATCCAGCTGAGCTAAACAACCCAACTGTGATCTACAGGACAATTCCAAATCAGAAAATGCTTCTTATTTCAGTTATTCCTGCTTGATGAACAGAATAGTCTTTAAAATATATTTTCTGTGGAATGTTTTCTGCCCCAAAGATTCAGTATCTACTGGCTCTACAGTAGTAATACCTTCTGCCAAGTACAGTTTGTCCCAAAAGTGTTCAGTCTCAAGTCCTATCTCCAGAAATAATTTTTACCAGTTAAATCTGAAGAATCTCATGCACATCCATCACGTATCTTTAGTAGCCATTAGAATTAGATCAGTGCAGCTGTAGGCAAGGAATTAGATTTCAAGTTTGGACAACCTCAGCTGTTTTTTACATCCTTCTCTTGGGACAATAGTAGGGCTGATTATATGGAAATTTGGAGAATTACTAAGGAGACAGGTTTAGTATACTTTCATGTCTGAGTTTAAGGTGTATTACAGAACACGATAGTTCTGAGCTTAAAAGCCACATATATATCAAAGAGCACTCATCACACATTCTGATTCATCCTAGAGCAGTCAGCTTTAATGCATTAGTGAGTGCATCCTTTCTTCCCACTAGCTGCAACCTTCTTTTCTTTGATCTGTAACCATGAAAGATCTAATTTTACAAAATAAATGTCCAGATTCAATTTAACAGTTTGCTAGAAAATTCAGACATAAACCTGTAGATTATTAATAGAAAGTTGACTAACATCAAGCCTACCAATAAATCATGTGTATGTGTACTTGCTCATAAATTCAAGACTTCTGTGAGTAAAGCCAGTTGGAAAGTGTCATTCTCTGCTTCTTGTGTATGTATTTTATGAATTTTGAGGCATTTCTGGTCTTTGAGTCCTTTTACTTATTAGTCTTCTATAGGCATCTCTAGTTCTTGTTTCATTGTGATAACATAAAGCCTCTTGAAGATGGCCTATTGCAAGTTCTCCATTGCTGTTCTGCAGTCAAATAACTTTATCCCACTATTTGTACAGTTTGTGCATAGAGGACACCTTCAGAAAAACACTGTTCAGCCCTTGCAGAGGAGTGTCCCATCACTCAAAACTTTAAAAGTCTTACCATAAAATACATTAATTCATACACAGAAACACGTTCCTTGAGAAGACAGTGGATCCTGAATGCAAAAAAATAAGAAATGTTTAGGATTTAATAAAAAAAAAGGTATTTGTTATTTTTTTAAACAAGGTATATAACCAGCTAAGTGTTTTTCTAGAATAAAAAGAATTAAATATGAGTAAGAAGATGGATGGGTTAACTATGAATACAGAATTTTTAATATGAGTTCTCAAGTTTTTAAAACTCCTGTTTCATAACTGAGTAACTTGAAAGGTTATTAAATTTTTTAAGACTTCACAGCATTATTGTCAAGCTCAAGCTTCCACAATGCTGTAGTTGTTGCAATGTAGCTATTTGGTGGTTCACCAGCCTAGGATTGCTTGATTCAAGCAGTTTTTGTTTACTTCCACCTCACAATGACATGACAGTTTGCAATTTCAGTGAATGGGTCTGAAACTTAATTGAAAGCAGACTGATGCACTTTCTCTTTTGGACTACCTATTCATGTCTGAGGGTCATTCATAAAGCACTCTGTGGCCGGTTTGTATTTTTAAAGCCTATGACAAATATTGGCATCACAGAAAGTGAACTGGGAAATCCAGGATAAGACTTATGACTTTATTTAGAAATGAACAAATAATCATAGAATCATTACAGAGTCATAAAATTATTTGAGTTGGAAGGGACCTTAAAGATCATCTGGTTCCAACCCCCTTGCATGGGCAGGGACTCCTCCCACTAGATTCAGTTGCTCAGAGACCCGTCCAGCCTGGCCTTGAACACTTCCAGTGATGGAGTTTCCACAACTTCCCTAGGCAGCCTGTTCCACTGTCTCACCACCCTCACACTAAAGAATTTCCTCCTAATGTCTAACCTAAATCTCCCCTTTTCCAGTTTTAATCCATTACATCTTGTACTCTCACTAAAAGCCCTTGTAAAATAACTACTCTAGAAGTCTTTGAAAGGACAACTGAAATCTCCTAACAGTTCTTAGAAGTCTGGCCAGAAATACAACAAACAAAAAACCAAACAAAAACAACAGCTAAAAGCCCACCCACCAAAACAAAAACCAACCCAAACACCATTCCAATAACAACAAACCAGAAACAAACACATGCTTTTAACTAGCTTCTTTGAATGTAAGAGAACATATCTTAGGTAGGCCATTATTAATAGAATTCTTGCATCCACGACTACTGTGAATAATATACCAGATTTGCCTTCCCCTAGTATATTCACATCAGTTTTTTTCTTCTCAAAATTATAAACATTTTTTGTGCTGCTAATGTCATTAATAATTCAGCAAACATTAAAGTACATTACTCAAATTTCTGACTATACACAGCAGATAAACCAGGATCTGATCCTAAATCATGCAGAAAAAAAAAGAAAGAAGAAAAGAAATAAGGAAATTCCCCATACTTGAATGAAGTCTGCGTGTTTATTTCTTTATAAAAAAAAAGCCTTTGCCTGAAGGTAAATTTCAGTTTGTGTCTTTTGTAATTTCATAGATATGTTTTTGTTTTGTGACTATATGAATTACTGTTATAAACTATTGTATATTTAATGCTTGCCTATGGCTATCCAAAAGTCTCTGCTAATGGAAGCCTGAAGAGCGTTAGGTCCATATTAGAAATAACAGTTTTATTGAAGGGCTCCATTGATAAATTACTAGCATATTTCCCTTTGCAATTGTTGACCCTAATTTTCAAGACATCTCCTTCAATGTCACTCCAGTCTTCAAAAAGGGCAAGAAGGGTGATACAGGAAACTATAGACAAGCCAGCCTCACCTCCATCCCTGGAAAAATGAAGGAACAGCTCATTCTGGAGGTCATCTCTAAACACACAGAATAGAGGAAAGTTATCAGGATTAGCCAGCATGGATTTAACAAGGGGAAATCATGCCTGACTAACCTGATAGCTTTCTACAATGTTGTAACTGAATGGGTAGATGCAGGGAGAGCAGTGGATGTAGTTTACCTTGACCTTAGCAAGGCTTTTGACACTCTCCCACAACACCCTCACAAGCACCCTCAGAAAGCATGGGGTACAAGAGTGGACAGTGAGATGGTTTGAAAACTGGCTAAACAATAGTGCCCAGAAGGTGGTGATCAATGGTGCAAAGTTCAGCTGCAGGCCTGTAATTAGTGGAGTTCCCCAGGGATCAGTACTGGGTCCAGTCCGTTCAACATCTTCATCAATGACCTGGATGATGGGACAGAGTCTATCCTCATCAAATTTGCTGATGATGCAAAACTGGGAGGATTGGCTGATTCAGCAAAAGGCTGTGCAGCCATTTGGCAAGATTTGGAGAGACTGGAGAGCTGGGCAAAGATGAACCTAATGAGGTTCAACAAGAATAAGTGTAGAATCCTGCACTTGGGGAGGAATAACAACATGCACCAGCACAGATTAGATGCTGGAATGCAGCTCTGTGGAGAAAGACCTTGGAGTCCTGGTGGACAGCAAGTTATGCGTGGGGCAGCAATGTGGCCTTCTGGCCAAGAAGCCCAATGGTATCATGGGGTGCATTAAGAAGAGTGTGTCCAGCAGGTCAAGGGAAGTTATTCTCCCCTTCTCTGTCCTAGTGAGACCACACCTGGAGTATTGTGTCTAGTTCTGGGCTCCTCACTTCAAGAGGGACAGGGATGTTCTTGAGAGAGTCCAACTACAAGGATAATTAATGGACTGGAACACCTGTCTTATGTGGAAAAGCTGAGAGATTTAGGCCTGCTTAGCCTAGAGAGGAGAAGACTGAGAGGGGATCTTATTAATGTATAAAAATATCTGTAGGGTGGGTGTCAAGAAGGCAGGGCCAATCTCTTTTCAGTCATTCCCTGCGATAGGATGAGAGGCAATGGATGAAAATTAGAGCACAGGAAGTTCCACCTCAACATGAGGAAGAACTTCTTTACTGTAAGGGTTATGGAGCGCTGGAATAGGCTGGCCAGAGTGGTTGTGAAGTCTCCTTCTCTGGAGACTTTCAAGACCTGTCAGGATATGTTTCTGTGTGACCTACCCTAGATTCTGTGATGGTCCTGTTCTGGCAGTGGGGTTGGACTTGATGATCTCCAGATCTCCAGAGGTCTCTTCCAACCTCTAACATTCTGTGATCCTGTGATTCTCTTCCAAAAGTGCATTTGTTTCAAAAGCCTACAGAATGGGCCCTAAATGCAATGTGACACTTGATATTTTTTGCAGCTTTCTGTAACATGGTCCAGCGTCTTTCTTTGTTCTCAAAAGTTTCAAAACATCAACTGCATGTCTATATGAGTGGTTGGGAGGCAAAACAGTATTAAATAAACAGAATTAATTTGATCTCTTTATTTCAACTGTAAGCAAAATTCAAATGACAAAGATTTAAGTAAGTATTTTGAATATTTTATAAAAAGGAATCATTTTTAATTTAATATCAATCTTATTTGGGGGGTTTTATCTTTCATTATTCTGTTCCCATCAAACATGTTGTAAAAGCAGTGAAAGTGACAGCATCATTCTATGAAGATGTATGATCTTCTTTGAACGTGGTTTTGTGTTTCTTATGGGAATAAGCAAATGAAAAAGATATTGCTGTCACCATCATTAAATATAGAGGAAGAGCCACAGAAACCCAAGCCATGAGATTCAAGTATTGTTGAGAAATAAAAAGGATCAAACTTTATGCCCATATTTATTTCTTCTCATAAATGGGTACTTGCCTAAATTCCACCTATTAAGCAAGAGAACACCCACACATCTCTGTTTATTCTTCTCTTTTAAAATTTTACATGCAACTCAAACACTGACCTACATATTACACTTTATTTGAAACAGGAAAGAAGCACATAATCCAGGTCCAATGGTCCTTAATTAATTATGTGCTCCATATTCATAGGCATTATTTGGATTTTCATTAATAACAGCAAGAAGCATACTAGAACATACAGGATATTTCATCAGTGTTCTGACTTAAAGGAACAGGCATTCCGGATGACTGGAAAGAAGGGAAAATGCATAGAAAAGTCTAAAAAGATTTCCAAAAGAGGCACAAACTAAGACAGAATTATTTTTATATTTTCTAAGCTGAACCTTGCATATATTAATAGCAGTGCACATAGCTCATCCTGATTTTTAATGTTAAAATATTAGATTATTTTTACATTCCACAAGTTTGCTGTATGGTCTATGAATTATTACAAGTCAATTAGTACACACTTTGAAAAATGTCTATGTAAAAAGACAAACCACTGCTTGAAGGAAAAACAAAAAGCTCATGCTTTAGCACGCAACACTTCAAGTGAGATGTTTAGAAGGAATAAAATCGCATGAATGCCACAGTATTAAACACACAAAAGTCCCAGATGGACACCAAAGTATACACACTTTAGATGCACCCACAACTTAGTGCTGTCAGGCGTGTAAGAGTTAGGACTGGGGCTGACTTGGTGGATTACATCAAAATCATAATATTATATTGAGTATATGAATTTAAAATATTTATATGCTGTATGAATGCAAAACTCCTAGACAGGTGAATGACATAGCATGCAAGGGAGTCAGGTGCATGTGGAAATAATGTACATATGTTAACTGTACATTCAAATGATCCCAATTTTTGCACTGAAGATAAAATAAATAAAAATATATTTTATTTTTTTTTTAATGTTAAAATATCTTACCTTTATTTTCATCTTAGCTTCCCAACCATCACCAATGTGAAACTTTAGTATGCAGTGGAAGTCCACCACTGTCATATTATTATAAGCCTGAAATGGTCTTCTGCTGGAATATGCTGCTATGGTACACCCTTAAAATCAATAGCTGCCAGCAAGAATTTGCAGCACATTAAGTTAATGAGCTACTGGTGTAAGTTGTATAGTATATGCCAGGATGACAAAACTGAGGTCTTGCAGCAAATATAAAGACGAGAGTCACTAGCTTCCATAGAGCAAGGACTCTTACTCAGTTTTCGGAAGGTATAGATTTCTTTCCTCATCCCAAACTATGGAATAATGATGATAAGTTTTCTTTAGAACCGTGTCAGTTTTAACCCACCTCAAAAATGTTAATATATCTGAATGAAGATATTCGTGTATAACCTGAGGCCACAAAGAAGATGGAGAATTTCCACCAAGTATCAATTTTGTATTCAACTGCTGCCACACAAATCAGAGAAATAATATGCTAGGTGATGTGAGCATTGGGATTTTACAGTAAAGATTATTATAGATGCAAGTAAGGATTGTTTTTATTCCAGTTTATGAGGCAAGAATAAAGCCAGTATGAAATCTCACTAGGGTAAAAGGTATATACTTACATACCTTTCTAAATGCATGAAATATATGTGCTCAGTGTCACGATCCGGTATTCGGATACGTGGCACTTTTTTATTAAAGGTGATCCCAAATGGTGAAATTAAGACGCAAACGAGGTCAGATGTCACACGCACAACAAGCTTTTATTAGAGTAACACAGCAAAGTCCCTAGAGCGGATAGGACAGGGAGGAAAACAGAGACAGAAAAGAAAGGAGAAAGCAGAAATACAGAGGACAGCAAGCAAGAGCATAGTTACCACCACGGTCCAGCGATGTCGTCGGTGGGGAAGTGGTTCCTGGTGGGGAAGTGCTTCAAATGCACCCATAGTGTCTCAGATTTTTATACAGTTCTTGCCCACTGCACCCCCACTTTTCTCCCTGAGTAAGGGAGAAAATCCTGCTATCTTCTCTGTGCTCCTCCGAGATAGCAGGGGGGTAGGTATGGCTCCAGGGCTATGTCCTGCAGATAGTCTTTGTTTGGCTAAGTGTTAAGACCAGCCATTTCAAAGAGGAGGTTGAGACAACTGGCACCACAGGATTAGTTTATTGCAGTGGAGTTTCAGTCCTAGGAAGTGGCTTGAGACCAGCACTCTTTGTCTTGTCCTGCTAAGTTGGTGGTTTTCATGAGATATCATATCAAGGCCTGGTTATCACTGTCCCAGCACCAGCTGTAGATCTCCTTTTTTTCTCCAAGCTCAGCATGTCCCACATTAAACTCCCCAGTTCTCAGGTACACATTGCAGGAGGGGAAGCAAAACAGTTGAGTGGGTTGCTGAGACATCTCTTTAGTCCATCAACAAATGTTGTTCAACTCTCAGATGCCACAAGACAGACAACAGATATCCTGAGTGCCAAAGTCCATCACTTATCTCTTGGATTGTTCGAGACAAGCACTGTACATTCTGAATGCCACACTCAGAATACTCATACAGATATGAGAATTGAATGATGTGCAGTAGAAGTCTCCACACTTATTTTTTACTACAGTGAACTAACAGTAAAAGGAGCTGATCACCACAAAAGTGATTAAATTTTAGAACACTCCAGGAATGGGCAAAAGTTAAAAGAACTAAAACAAAGAAAGGACATCTTAATAATAAATGTTGTAAAACCAGGGAAGTCTCCAACAGTAGGTTGACAATCCCATTTTCTAGGTTATTTTCAATTAGAATGATTTTTGAAAATTCAGTAAATATACTTAGAAATTTTCTAGGTTATTTTCTTGTTAGAAAATACATATTTGTCAAACAATTATTTTAAGGTGTATAATTTTCAGCTACTGTTTGTCAGATAGAAATAAAAACTAAATATTTAGGTAAGGCTGAAAAATTCAACATTTTTTGTCTGTTCTTTAGTTTCACCATTTCATGATTGTACAAGAGGATTTTATTTTAGATTTACTTATTATTTGGAAGAGAAGTGAGTTAAAATATTTCCAAGGTGAAGAATAAAAAATAATTCATACAGTGTTATTACCCAACTTTTATTCTTTAAATGAAGTACAGAATAATTTTTACAGACAATTTCAATTTTTAAGATTTCCTCAAGCATCTTATGAGGGCATTTAAAATTCTAGTTGTGTTGCTGAAAATTATACAGTGTACTATTTTTTTCTAACACAATGCAAATCATTTAGATTCCGTTTTTTCCTTTGAGGTACTTCACATTTCTTCATGAAATGTTTCCAGGAGTTTACCTCCAAGAGCTACTATTGCTGGATATTTTCTTTATTTTTTGGTGTGTAATTTTATTGACAAAAGTATTGACAATTATGAAAGCAGAAAGGATGTGTGCATCGAAGAAATTGAGTCAATGTGCTTGCTGAGTAATAAGTAGGATTATTTTCCTTATTTAGATATCTTTCTTCACTTATTTTGTGCTTTAAAGTATCAGTAGAAAGCACCTTGGCAGGTTTGCTTCAAGAATAGCTTACTGGAAAAATATGCTGTGTGTGTATATATAAATATATGTACACATGCATACAGGAATAAAATAAAGGCAATGCAGTGTAAGTTTCATGAACAGATTTACTTTGAAACTGCAAGTCAAACCATAAATGCACAGATGTTTCAAGGTTTACATCTGAAAATCTTGAAAGATACATGTTTCATATATTTTCATTTTATAACCTTCTTTATGATGGGAACAGTGAAGTGAATTGTTCTGTAAGTCATAAATTATGAGATGTTGAAACATATGTTGATAAACTCGGTGTCTTGAATTCCAGACTCAGTTGTTCTGGCTTATTCTTTACATCTGGATAGACATAACTTCTATTTAATATATTTTGCATTATCAAATATTATTATTAAACCCTTCAGAAGATGTTCAGAACCAAAATATTATACAGCTTCTCTAAAAGGACAGAAACAAATCTGCATGATCTTTCTTAGATGTATTTCAAGGAAACCTGGAGACATAAGGAAATATTAAGCGCTAGTGGTAAGCAAAAACTGGTTAAGAAATTATTTCAGAGATGTTGAAGTCCAGACACATCTGAAATCTTCAGAACTTTAAAATCATTACATGAATAGACTTTACATTACACGTGGTGCCAAGCCAGGAAGTTAGGATGACAAAAGAGTTTCCAGAACATCTTTTACTGATAAATAAGTTTGAATAAAATAACAACATCAACAAACTTGGGTCTTTAGACTAATGTAAAAACAAGAATAAATTATATAACCTGTTTCATTAAACAGACCAGCTGTTTCTGCCTTCTATTTCTGAACATGAAATTTTATTTACTCATATTTTTTACTTTATCTGTATTTTACAAAGTTTGTCAGAAAAAAACACAGTCCTTCATCATCGGAAAGCAATTATGTCAATTTGTCATTATTACAGGTCCTTTTTCTCCAAATACACACAAGGAGTTGGTGGCTTTGATTCCCACAGAGATACTGATATGGAGGCAAAATTATGGGAATAGAACAAGCAAAGGTGGCCTCTGTTGTTCTCTGTTTGGATATAGTGTAATATCTATTCATAAGTTTCACTCCACAATCTATGGAGACATGGTCCTTTAGAAGGACTTCATCCTTTTAAAGTAAAAAGAAATTAAAAAAAAATAATAATGGCCTCAGAAATATAAAATGTACGTTGTTCACAGAGATCTTTCCATGAGTGGATGATAAACCAAGCATTATGTATTAATACAATGGAGAAGATACCAAAATGGATCAAAGGCAGGAGCAAAGGGTGGTGGACAGCGCTGGCAGCACAGAAAGCATTTTGGAGCTTGAATTTGACATGGTGGAGATACAGATTCAGTGAAAAAAAAAAATATTAAGAGGAGAGTGACATGATCAGAGCAATCAAGAAAGAAGATAACCTGACTACAGCATCCCTTTAGGTTGCTGAAGAAAAGTGAATATAAGATTAAAAAAGTAGCTCTGGGGGAAGAAACAGAATATTCTGAAGATTTTGAGAGAGAATTGTTAACAGATATCAATCTGGCTTTGAGAAAGTGGTCAAGAGAAGTAAGAAAGGTGTGCGGGAAGAAATGTATGCTGTAGACAGAAGCAATTGAAAGAAAACTGTAAAAAATTTTGAAATCAGGTTCATGTGGCAGTTATAAATAAGGTAAGAAAAAAAAAAGGCTTTATAATAGAAAATGGAATTAAGTGATACAGGGATGTTAAGAACAACAAGAAAAGTTTATACAGGTATGTCAGCAATAAGAGGAAGACTATGGATAATGTGGGCCCAGTCCTGAAGGAAGCTCAAGACCTGGCCATGCAGGACATAGAGAAGGCTGAGGTACTCAATGACTACTTTGCCTCAGTCTTCACAGGCAAAGGCTCTGAGCACACCATCCAAGTTAGAGAAGGCAAAGGCATGGACTGTGAAAAGAAAGATCTCCTCATTGTACAAGAAGAGCAGGTTTGTGACAGTCTGAAGGACATGAAGTTGTACAAATGCATGGGAACTGACAGGATTCATATGTGGCTCCTGAAAGAACTGGCCAACAAAGCTGCAAAGCCTCTGTCCATCATATTTGAAAAGTCTTGGCAGTCTGGAGAAATTCCTGAGGACTAGAAAAGAGGAAACATAACCCTCATTTTCAGAAGGGAAGAAAAGAAGACCCAGGGAACTCTAGACCAGTTAGTCTCACTTCTGTGCCTGGCAAGATCATGGAGCAGATCCTCCTGAAGGCTCTGCTAAGACACATGGAAAACAAAGGAGTGATTGGTGACAACCAAAACAGCTTCACCAAGGGCAAATCCTGCCTGACTAACTTGGCGGCCTTCTACAATGGGGTCACAGCATCAGTGGACAACAGAAGAGCAATTAACGTCATCTGTCTGGACCTGTGCAAAGCTTTTGACAGTGTCCCCCACAACAACTTGGTATCCAAACTGTTACAGTACAGATTTGATGGAGGTACCACTCATTGGGTAAGGAACTGGCTGGATGATCACATTCCAGGAGTTGTGACCAACGGCTCCATGTCCAGATGGAGATCTGTGATAAGTGGTGTTCCCCAAGGGTCAGCACTTGTACCAGTGCTATTTAACATCTTTGTCAGCAACATGGACAGTGGCATTGAGTGCACCCTCCACAAGTTTACCAACAACACCAAGCTGTGTGAACCAGTTGACACTCTGGAATGAAAGGTGGCCATCCACAGGGACCCTGATAATTTTGAGAAATGGGCTTGTGCAAACTGCATGAAGTTCAACAAGGCCAAGTGCAAGGCCCTGCACCTGGCTTAGGGCAGTCCCAAGCACAAATACAGGCTGGGTGGAGAATGGATCGAAAACAGTCTGGAGAATAAGGACTTGGAGGTGATAGTGGATTAGAAGGTCAACATGAGCTGGTAATGTAAACTTGCAACCCAGAAAGCCAGCTGTGTCCTGGGCTGCATCAAGAGATACATAGCCAGCAGGTCAAGAGAGGTGATTCTCCCCCTCTACTAGGCTGTCGTGAGACCCCACCTGTGTTCAGTTCTGGGACACCCAACACAGGAAGGGCATGGAGCTGTTGGAGCAAGTTCAGAGAAGGGCCACAAAGATGATTTGAAGGCTGGAGCACCTCTCCTACAAAGATGGGCTGAGAGAGTTGGGGCTGTTCAGCCAGAAGAAGAGAAGGCTCTGGGAAGACATTATAGTCACCTTCCAGTATATGAAGGGGACCTGCAGAAAAGCCAGGGAGGGACTTTTTACAAGGGTTTGTAGTGAAAGGACAAGGGGTAATGGAAGAACTGAAATTTAGGTTAGACATTAAGAGGAAATTCTTTAGTGTGAGAGTTTTGAGACACCAGAACAGGTTGCCCAGGGAAGTTGTGGAAGCTTCATCCCTGGAACTGTTCAAGGCCAGGTTGGATTGGGTCTCGAGCAACCTGAAGGTGTCTCTGCCCATGCAAGGGGGTTGGAACTAGATGATCTTTAAGGTCCCTTCCAACCCAAACCATTCTATGATTCTATCATTTGAACATAAATTCTCAAGATTATTGTATTCCTCTTAATGATGAAATAGCAGATTTAGATTCATGGCAATTTCTAAAGTTAATTCCTCAGCTAGTCAAAACATTTAAGCAAAAAAGCAGAACAAGTGTATTAGTGAACTCAATGTCAAAAAGCAAAATAATTATTTTTTTCCTTGAGTGAAATTACTGCAACAATTTATCAGTGTCTAAATTTAGATTTCATGCCCTTTCTAGGAGAGCAACTTTAAGACTTTGTACACTTTTATATCTAGTGCCGTATATATTCTAGTGCTTTATAACTAAAATGATGTTCATAAAGCCATCATTAACAATTGAAAATGCATAATCAAGTTGTTACAGATACAGTAAATTGATAGCTCTCCTCACGTAGGCCTGGAAGCACTGGCCTAAGACTGCACAGCAATGAATGCCTGTAACGACCATTGTTTGTGGGTCGTTACCGTGCCCATTGCCGCTGCTGCTGGTACAGAGGAGAGAGAAGAAAAGAGACAGGAGAAGAAAAATCAAATAAAAGGAGCTGAGCTGAAAGCAGCCCTGGCTGAGATCACCACAGGCCCTTTGCCACCAGACCTGGGTCCAGTGAGGAAAACAGCTCATCGTCAGAATCCAGCGCTCTCCAGCCTCTCCAGCGCTCCTGAGATCATCAGAAGAAAGCTCTTCAGGGTGATAGAGGTGAGTGGCCCTGCCACCCATGCCGTGCCCAAACTCCAAAAAGATCCGTCCCCTGTGCCAGGGCACACGGCAGCTCGGCTGCCAGAGGCACCAGAAAGACGAAGGCAGCAGCTGCTGCAGCTGCCCTTGCTGTCCCTGCCACCGCTGCCTCAACTCACCTCACCCCATCCCGACGCCAGGAAGACGTGATAACATCACCATTAAAACCATTCACCTCTAAGGCATTCTCGCCCCGAGTGTGTAATTGGCCCTTACATGCACCTGGTCAACCCTATGTGGGAAAGGTTTCGCGCTCTCTCTACCCCAAACTATAGTAGTCTTTTTTTCTTTCTCTTTACCGAACGGGTACCTTTACGTATCCAGTTTTACACACACACACTTTGAAAACTTTTACAGTAAAGTGGTACTTTAAACACATAATCTCTGGGGGGGGCGCGGGGGAGTGCTTCCGAGAGGTGGAAGCAAGCCGGCCCCAAGCCAGGGACCCACCAAAATAATTAAGAAGGCTATCCTGAATATATAATTTGGTGTCAGAAAATGCCCTGACATAAGGCGGCTTCGACCCAAAACTGAGTTCGGACCACAACAAAGGGCTAAGTAAGTTACATGGTGGATAATGTCTTTACATGAAATGTGGGAAACCAAAGCAACCACAGTGAGGAAACAGTGCTGAATATGTGTGGTTCAAGGCCTTATACTCAATGTGTTTTAAGAATACTGCTAAAGTTGTTGAATTGTATTTTTCCAGTAAAATGTTTCCTTTGTTTAGAGAAGGACAGATATTTTTTCACAGTACTCACTTACATGTTACGCAGCACATGATTTTAAAGTATCTTGCTGCTTGTGGCAAGTATCACTTAGATTCTATTTACTTCATTCGACAGTTCTTAACATTCTAGATGTTCTCACCCAGGACTGAATTTAGTAGCACCTATCACAGTGGAGCAAAATTATTAAATAAATAAATAAATAAAATCTCACTCCTGAGGTAATGAAAACTTTTTTAGTCCAAATGAAGACTTTGCGAGTCAAACAAATAATGGGACTAATCTTGCTCTGGTGAAGAGTTTCAAGATCTTAATATTTTAACCAACTGAAATTTAGAAGAAGAATCAATGTGTGCCTATGAAAATATCTTCTTTCAATTTCAGGTTCTTTTATTCTAATTAGCCAGTGTTTTGAACCAAATGTCACGTTAAATTAATGTGTTTAATTTACAAAAAGTTGAGGCAGTATGTTTTGACAGCTTTTGATTGCTTCCAATCTGTTGGGTTTCGGATTTTTTTATTGTAAAATACGCAGTGCTGTCTTCATCCATACAAAGATAGAAAGATTGATGAAATTCTCACAACCATTAAGCTTTCACCATTCATGGAAGAAAGAATTCCGCTGGGGAAAGATGATGTGTGAAAGCAGTTTATTCCCTGTATGTAAACAAAGGACATGATGAACTAAGAAGGCAATCCAACCTCACCTAGTCAACATTAAAAAGTATTCATTTTAGAAGTTAAACAACATAGAAATATCCTTTGTGCCACTGGGAAATAATTTAAACTTTCTTCTTGCAATTTTCATAATGAAAACAACAGAAGCTCCCTGAATCCCATCTGTGAAAGAGTTAAGTGGAAACTGACTATGTGTCTCCATGTGTGCTGTGTGTGTGCTCTCACATGCGTGTACACAACTGTGTGCCAAATCCAAGCCAGGAGATTAAAGAGGGAAGAAAAAGCTCCAAATCTATACACCTTGAAACAAGCACAGATATTTTAATTCAAACACTGTAACTTCCTCTTTCTCTAATCCATTCCAAATCCATGATAAATTGCTTGAGTTGGATTTTCATTTTGTTTTGTTTCACTTAGTTAAGGCAAAGGTTCCAATTTAATAGCAAAGTGAAATAAGGTTTTTATTTGGGAAAAAAAAAAAAAAAAGGAAAGTCTTGAAAGATTTAAGAACAGTTTTGTTTAAAAAAGATCTAATTTGAGAATGCTTCACAGGTAACAGGGCACATGTGCAGCTTCAGCTGTCCTGTCTTGTCAACCTGGAGGCTGTCATACTGTCTTATCATCTAATAATCTCACATTAAAAACCTTATATCATACCTCATGGGTCTGGTAAGAAGACCTGGTTTAACTGGATAACAATATAATTTCAGACTCAGTAATGCACCTGTTTGACGGTTTAAGCCTAGCCAGCAACAAAAAAACACACAGCTGCTTGCTCACTCCTCCCCTTTTGGTGGGATGGGGAGAAGAATTGGAAGAAAAAGATAAAAGTAATGGGTTGAGGTAAGGATAGTTTGATAGGACAAAACAAGCTGAGGGTAAATAATAGTAACGGTAATACTAATAAAAGAAAATACAGAGTGATTGATGCAGAGTGTACTTGCTCACCACGAGGACCCGGCACCCACTACACTTCCATGCTGCTGTTCGCCCTCCCCTGGCGTCAAAGGCCTTACTGATATCTAAGCAGAAACTCAATATCTCTCTTAGGCAGCTGTTGTTCTGGGTTAACCCTGCAGCTCAGCCCCACACAGCCCCTCTCTCCCTCTCTTGCAGTGGGATGAGGGGAAGACTCAGAAGCATAAAAGTGAGAAACCTTATTCTGTTAGGTTGAGATAAAGACACTGTAAAAAGTAAAGCAAGGTTGCATCTTAATGCTATGACATAGTAATATCTTTCTATATGTTTTAAGCTTTTCACTTCCTCATTGTATCAGATACCTCCCCTAGAAAAAAAAAAAAAAAAAAAAAAGAAAGTAGCAGGATTAATAATATTATGTGCTTTTCATCAGCCACTATATGTCAGTAGTTGCCTCTAAAACTAATAAGAAAAAGTTTTTTCTAACTTGACTAATTCAATAACTTTGAATTGCCAATTTCTTTACAGAAATGCCAGAGATTGTCTTAACTCTCTACTAATAAAATGGAGCAGGTTTTCCTGAGTGGCACACATCTTGAAAGTATTCATCATCTCAAAGTAAGATGCAGGGGAATGTCTCTTGTCAAGTTTTACAATTATAGTCTAACTTAATTCTTTGTTCATTTGCTGTCTTTCTTCTCCAGGGTGAAAGGAGAGGACCCAGATGGGACAGAGGAGATTTTTGGAAGCGTTCATCCTCCATATCTCTTCTAAGCCACAACATCATATTAAAGAAACAACTTCCTTTTAGAATGAGTGTTTGTTTATTTTCAGATACCCTATCACCTTTGATCTGCAAGACACTAATGGACCTCAGAGCATTCTCTGTTCACTGACACTGTTACTTTTGAATTAAGACCTGTCTTACTATTGATGAGTTTGACATAAGCAGAACAGCCTGTGGCTCAGAGCAATATAGTTACTAAGAGAGAACCAGTGGTGGGCATGGCTGATCAAATGCTCCCCCACTGGAACAGAAATGCTGGGTTTGTTTGTTCAGGAGTATGGATGACATGTACTTGAGGATTTAGGAGAAGGGCATCTGGGGAAATACAACAGCTCCTGTTAAGGTTATCAGCAGGGTTTCTTATTCTATCTTTTGCCTTTCCTCACCTTCTTGCATCCCAGTTACAGGGCAGAACAGCATCACCAGAATACCTCCTGCAGTTTTGTTAAATCTGATTATATTTGACTGGCTGGCCAAGTGCACTGTAAAAAAATATTAGTCTGAAGTAAAAACCTCTGACCTATTTCTTATCCAGAAGAGCCTACTTTAGTCACATTGTCATTGAAACCCATTTTTAAGCCATTCTCTGCAATTTCAGTAGTTCTACAGATTTTTAGTCTATATAAGTTGCTGCTTTGCTAGGAGCCAGGGGGACAGAACTAAGCATGCATCATGTGAAAAGAGGGAGATTTGGTAAGTAGACACCAAAGGTAACCAAGATAAAACACAGTACAAGTGTTGAGATAGAAGAAGTAATTCCCACAATGTACTCCCACAGCAGGTGGGGTGCTTAAAGAGGATGAGAATATATTTTGGGATCTGAAGAAGATCGAGAAGAACACCCATAAATGGGACTTAATACAATAATGTGTGTTATACCAAATAAAAAAGCTAAATGAAAAACAACTTTAGCATCCATAAAAGCATATTATTTTGACTATGTTTCACAATTACCACTTATGGTTTTTAAGTGCCTTGACTGGCAGCAAACTTGTTCAGAAGCATCCAGCAGTGAGACAAATGACTCTGATCTCTTTTATCAGCTCATTGACTAGGAATTACCTACATAGGTATAAATGAGCATTTTCTTGGACCAGATTTAAACTCTTCAGAAGTTTAAATTGGAGGAAAGCAGTGATTTACTCTTTCATCACATTAGAAATAGTTCAAACATTCAGACTCAAACATGAACAGATTTCCCTCTAGCTATCCAACAGAAGACAGAGGTACTAATATGGAGATCTGTAGACGGAGATATTTTTTAGGCCCATCTCCGAGCAAAATGATGTTTCAAACTGGTTTTAATCTGCAGGAGTCTTTGGGATCTTCTTTTACATAGTTAATCTTTGCTGGCCATAATATTCTTGTCTGGTGAGCAGCATTGCTGAAATTTTAGTATTTTTTCTTCATCTGGTATAGCCTGGGGGAGAACTACTTTCCTTAAGGGAACAACCTTTATTGTTTGGACATTTATTTCCTTAATACTGGACTGCTTTGAGTTCAGAGGCTTTTGGTTGTGGAAAATCAGCTTTAGTCTTGCATGCAAAAATAATTTTGGCTGGCATTTTGTTACCATTGATATTTACTCCTATGTCAGTAAAGCCAAAGGCTGAAACTGTAGTTCTTTCTGCTTGGAATGAAGTATAAAGATAAAAACACGTAGTTGGTCATAATCCCATGAACAGACTTCTTGCATGTGAACAGTTGTCTTTCATAATGCATTTCTCTTTTTTTGGGCAAGAAATTATGTCCTCACTATGTTTAATTGAGTGCACAAAAGTTTTATTCGGGTAAAGTTAATTTTTAGTGCTTACGTAGAAAATCTTGAGTGAACCTAATTCTTAAAAGTACTTCTCTATACATTAGCAGTTGCAATAGAAGATTCCAACTGCTGAAACATGTAGAATTTAAAGATTATACATATTAATAAAAAACACATATGTAAAGTATATGTTTCTTAAGCTCTTACTATCTCAAAGTCTCCAGGGAGAGCCAGCCACCATGAGCACCACAAACATTTCAGGCAAACTGACACATCAGCCAGAGTGTGATGGATGGACCATTCAGTGGATAAGTAACTGGCTGGCTGGTCGCACTGAAAAAGTCATAGTCAATAACTTGATGTCCAAATGGAGACCAGTGACTAATGGATTTCCTCAAGGGTCAGTACTGGGACCGATACTTTTTAATATCTTCATCAGCAACATAAACGGTGGCATTGAATGAAGCCTCAGCAAGTTTGCAGATGACAACAAGCTGTGTGGTGTGGTTGACATGCTGGAGGGAAAGCAGGCCATCCAGAAGGACCTTGACAGGCTTAAGAGGTAGGTTCATGCCAACCTCATGAAGATCAGTAAGGAAAAGTGCAAGGTCCCGTGTCTGGGTTATGGCAATCCCCAGCTCAGTTACAGAGTTTGTGGAGAATGGACTGAGAACAGCCTGAGGAAAAGGACTTGGGGGTGTTTGTTTAAGAGAAGCTCAACATGAGCCAGCAATGTAGGCTTGCAGCCCAGAAAGCCGACTGTGTCCAGGGCTGATGAGATTTGGGGTTGTTCAGCCTGGAGAAGAGAAGGCTTCAGGGAGACCTTGTAGCCTTTCAGTACTTAAAGGGGGCCTATAAGAAATCTGGGGAGGAACTTCTTACATGGACATGTAGTGCTCAAAGAGTAGTGGCTTTAAGCTGGAAAAGGTAGATTTAGGCTAGATATTAGGAAGAAATTCTTCACTGTGAGGGGGTGAGATACTGGAAGATGTTGCCCAGGGGAGTTGTGGATGCACCCACCCTGGAAATGTTCAAGGCCATTTTGGATGGGATTTGAGCAACCTGGTCCAGTGTGAGGTGCATCTGCCCATGCAGGGGTGTTGGAAGTGGATGATCTTTAAGTTCCTTTCCATTCTATGATTTTACAGTTATTGATTAGAAAACCAATTCTATATTAAATGTGCATCTGCATTTTAGTCCTATAAAAATAAGTGAAAACAATATCACCTTTACTGTTGCAGATATCATAAGAATTTACCCTATTGCAATAACCAGATTTATCATACATGATATGGAATTTTGTTTAAAACATTTACTATATATCTAGGCAATAAAAAGGGAGATGGAACAGGAAGAGATAATGTTTCAAATGCTTAGTTTCAGAAAAGATGCACGTTGAAAGCAAAATGTGACACACCTTAACACTAGAAGCAAAAAAGAATCAGCTATAAAAAAGCTGACATTCTGATCTGATGTAGATATTATTCAGAGCCAACTGAGAAAAAAAACAAAAACAAAACAAAAAACACCCACAATAAAACACTGAGAAAGTTCATAGTTCCATTAACATCTAGCTTGCAAACTCCTTTTATTATTCTAAATTTTTAACATTTTTATTTTCACATCCTTGTGAAATTTATTAATTCAAAATATGGAATTGACAAAAACATCATCTCATTTATCATATTTATCTTTTTTAAAAAAGGATGCAAAAATTCCTCAGTTTTATGTAAAAGGGTTTTCCTCACAACAACAAAAATATGACTTCTCTAATTCCTATGTTTCAGTGTGAGTTGAAGTACAAAATGTTAACTTTACAGTCTAAGAATGGGGAAAGGTTTGTATCCAAATATGGATTTAAACATAAAGTGTTAAAGTAGCTCCTTTGCCTCAAAGAATGTCTTAGACATGTGGCATGGCATGAGGGACAAAAATATGCTTTGATTCGGTCTGCTGCTGAGAGGAGGACAAAAAGGTCAACATATGAAAGGAGAAGAGAGCACATGGAGTGAAACAGGTGAGTATAAACTCATTTTACTAATCCACATGAGCAGAGTAAAACCCAGGGAGAAGTTAGTCATCTCCAGATCGCATGGGACTTCACCAAAGCTTATGTGCTTTTCACAATTCCTTCAGAAGATGAGGAATAAAAAGCACCATTGAAGAGCAAGATAATTATTATAAACAGTAATAAAGCACAAATGTAACATTGTGGTCCTTTGTGGCAATGTGAGAAGCATTTTATAACTCATTATTTTTTAAGTGGCTCGGGAAGGATTATTTATTCTTTGCCTAAGAATAAAGCCAGTTTACTTTAAAAAAGACGGTTGGACTAAATGAAATATGAACCCCACTATAGAAACACATTTAGCTCCCATAGAAGACTGAGAACCATCACGGGTTGCTCATAAACCAAATAATTTATATTCTGAAATGTCTTAATGACAAATGAAAAAAAATATCAATCTCATATCTTTGTTGGCAACACTTAATTTTCAATACAAGGATCTCTCTTATTTCCCTGAAATACCTGTATTATTATCAGGAGTCATTAGACCAGGTGATTGTTTCTCCTTGAGGTGAGATAATCTGTTTTCACTGGGTTTGAAGATGCATGATTATGATTCACCAAATAAAATCTCAGTTACACCCAGTCAACCACCAAATTTAAGTCCAACATCTTAATATATTCTTAAGTGCAACAGCAACAAATTATACAAATAACTGGATGGAGAAAAAAAATTAACAAGCTGCCTAGATATAGGGTGGAAACCATTCAACTTCTTGATAAGTTTTATGTAAGTCCTTCCAGTCTGACCATGCTGACTGCTTTAAGAAAGTAGTTTCCTGTTATCACAGAAACTTGAATAAAAAGACCAAGACACAAATAAGTACCAATACCTTGTGACCAGCCCTTAAGGAGAGTCCCCAGGGAAAGGGAGCTGGGAAAGTGTGGAGCAGATCAGTGCTAAACAGTCTGACCATTCAGGAAGCTGCCAAGAGACCCCTCTACCACAGTGTTTCATACCTACCATGTCTCTCTTTGATCTAGATGATTTAACTTTATGTCAAGTTTTACTTTCTTACAAAACTAATTCAGGAACTACAAGTGTGTATCAGCTAAGAACATTCTTAGCTCGCATTGCAGAGCATCTTGACTCAAATGCAAAATATAAAATTCAAATTCTGATTCCATCTGTTGCCTGGAATTGTTCTAGCATCTGAAAATTTACCACTTGAGCAGGAAAAGGAATATGATTTTTTAATATCTCCTTTTTGATAGGAATCAACATGAAAAAAAAAAACTTCTCTTTGAAGTAGTGTTTCCTTCTACATAACTGTCCTGTAGTGCTTTATGAATATTAAAATTTATAACAGCAGCTTCCATTTTCAAGCTACTAGCTCTGTTTAACTAATTTTTAAGATAATAAATCTAGAAACTAGTAAATTCCAAACTGCAAGAATATCTACTGGCATTTTTCTGTTTACTGGAATTAAAAACAGGTAGCACCAGGGTAAATTTAAGAGAGAGAAGGGGAAGATTTATCCCAGAGGAAGTCAGGCAGAAGAGCTTTCTGCTGAGAAAGTTATTCTTCTAGGTCAATCCTATCTCTCAGTGTAGAACTGGCCCGGATAGATTTGTATACAGACTTCATGAGAGATGTGTATATTAGCTAGGAGTATTTATGTAACAACATAGATATGTCCAACGTACACATAAGAAAAATTTATCAAGGTTATAGTTTACCAAATATATTTAGAATATAGAATATGTTATTATACAATGCCATAATCTTACATAACCTAATGGCAATATTGTAATTAAGGTGAGGAAAAAAACCAACAAACCCCTCAATAGTAAAAATAAAATAAAATATAAAATCAATGAATTAATAATTTAAGTCAACCTTTATTTTTCTACTTTAATTCAAGAACAGGCTGAACTGCTTTTGCCAAATATCATCTTCTTTGATCATTTTATGAAAAAAAAAGCAGAATGAGCAGCCCTACAGGATCTAGCACATTCTTTAAGAATTACCTCTGGAGTGACCATAAAAAAGAAGACAAGATGGACTTAATTTCAAGTACAGCTGATTATGAAGTATTCCCCATTATGTTTTTTCCTCTAGTGTATTTTCAGTTAACTAAGACACTAAGAAAACAGAGTTGCAAAGGTGTATTGCATGACAAACAAACTAAATACTTCACATAAAATTTAAAAAGTTAATAGCACTTTTCTGAATATACACAAAGGGAAGCTGGAGAGACACAAACTTTGATGACAAATCTAAGGTAAATCTCAACTTGGGAGGGTAAAGGAGGAAGGAAATGTTCAAATTCTAAATAGGAAGTGAAAGTCTATTGTTCTGGCATCTAGAAGAAAGAAGACACACAGACTTTTTGGAGACATCAAATCTAATTTCCCAAATTAACCACTGATGAGCTAACTTTATTTTTCTAAGTCCTGACTGAAGCTCAGAAATTTAGCACTTTGTCTTTCTAGGAACACTGGAGAACCCAAATCGTTATAAGCAAACTGCCCCGAGCTGACTATGACTTCAGACTTGTCCCAGATCTTCTCAACCAGGACAACAAAGGCCATGAGGAAAAAATTCTTTCCTGATCCATGCTGGACTTTCAATACCACAATACAATAAAACAACACAATTAGATTGGATATTAGGAAGAAATTCTTTACAATGAGGGTGGTAAGACACTGGAATAGGTTGCCCAGAGAAGTTGTGGATGCCTACTGTCTGGAAGTGTTCAAGGCCAGGTTGGATGGGGCTTTAGGCAACCTGGTCTAGTGGGAGATGTCCTTACTTATGGCACGGGGTTTGGAAATAGATTCTCTTTAAGGTCCCTTCCAACCCAAACCATTCTATGATTCCATGAAAATAACATGGCTTGCCTCACTGAAAGGCACCACACACATATCACACACACACAAAAGAGCAGGGGAGGAGGCAGGAGGGGAAAACTTGCTGTCAAATTTAGAGGAAATTATTCTAGTCTACAAGGTAGGGGATGTTGAAGGACTATATAGCAGTGGTTCTACAGGAAATCAAAGGATCAATTCAAGGCTTGCTATGGCTTTGACAAGAAAAAGATTTCTAGGTACATCTTGAACATTGAAATCAGTATGATTTTACTGTGGATGTGGTGTTCACTGAAAACTGGCAGTCAACTAAATTGTGTATGTCTGCTAGACAGTGTACTAATGATTAAGTGCCCTGAAAGTTTAATTCAGTGTTGGTTGTTTGCCACCCACCAGCCCCTGCAAAATCTAGGGATTCAAGAATGGAGAATGATCATCTCCAGGTGCCCATGTAACTCTTATTTACATCAAAGGATCTGATGTACACTTCTAAGCAGCTTAGACCCTATGGTATACATAATGTAGAATGCAATTCTTATTAGATGTGCTAATGTTCCATTATAGAAGCATCTGATCCCTAGGGTGAAAATTTGACCAAAGATGCAATATCACTTTGAATATCCTTCAGTGCTAGAAATGTGTGAATGAACAGAAATTTCCATTAGTATGTTAATCACAGTTTAGCTGATTCACAAAATAAATCTTTTGATTAATCTCTTAACACAGGTTTATGTAACATTATACAACATACTTCTACACTGTTAATTCACCACAGAAGATTAAATTTAGAAATCATGGAGTTACCCTTATTAAGAAATTGATAAATATGTCTTCCCAAGATTGATCCTACACAAACATGTGAGGAAAAAAAACAACACAAAACAAAGCAAAACAAACAAACATACAAACCCAACCCACCACAATCTTTTTCTGACTTTAGTTCAAAACATCTTCAGAAGCTCCTTGATATGATGAAATTTCTCTGAAAAAGAGTAATTTCTGTGGAACTGCAATATCAAGTAACATGGAAAAAAGATGCAGTGGGATTATTATCACTTGATACATTCTTTCTAATTTATAATGTGATTGCCAATGAGAAGAATGGTTTTGATTTCTTTTGTTTATTCATTTGCATTTTTTTTAAGTCTTTCTTTGTAGTAACAAGAAACAGTGAAGTAAAACCAAACATACTGAATTTTAGCACAGGTATCAAGAAACACACCTACCTGAAAGGTTTGTTAGGACATAAATTATTTGTTATTTTGAAGGACAGAAACCTCAAACAAATGAAATCAGAAGTAAGTATATTTAAGAACTTTCATTTTGGTGAAAGAGACAAAGACATATACTCTGCCACTATACCTTTGCTATCACTTCACACGACTAAATTGTTGCAAATGCAACATTGGTAAAAATTATGCTGAAGAAAATAATGAAGTAAAAATAGTTTTTCTCTCCTTTCCCTACCTTATTTTATAATATTTAGGGATGTCTGAAGCAACAGTAATCTTGTAAGGTAAGCATTGACTTTTACAGGTATTCTTTTTTTTTCCCTTTTTGGCACAAATTTCTATAAATATGTGTTGAAAACTTTATTTAGGAAGCTGATTGCATAATTCTCAAGTACATTTTGATTCACTGAATTTCTTCTAATAGTCTTCTGGGTGAATTGTATGGCTTACCTGTGTTATGAAAGTCACAAGGATAGTTTCAATCAAGTGTACATCATTAAATCAAATGTAAAGAACTATTGGAGGCAAACCTTTATGCTTAAGGAATTTCAGATGTAAAAGCAAGCACTTCAACACTTACAGAAAAAGAAAAAAGTAATTACGAATATTTGCTTCTAAAACTAATAAAATATTGAAAAAATATTTTTATTTTCATTATTCACATAGTTCTCTAATTTCACAGGATGGATTTGTATGAATTTGCAAGCTACAAAACACAATTTTAGTAGGACTGTATATAAATTACTAGAAAATAAATATTTGGAGAAATAAACAGCCAACACACTTGGCTTGGTTGCGAAAGGATTAAAATGTTGAACAAAAGCCTGAGGGAACTAGTGTTTTAAGGTGGTCCATTATAGAGAATCGTAGCATCACAGAATCACAGAATGTTAGGGGTTGGAAGGGACCTCCGGAGATCATCTAGTACAACCCCGTTGCCAGAGTGGGACCAAAAACTAGGGCAGATCACTCAGAAAGGCATCCAGACAGGTCTTGAATGTTTCCAGAGAAGGAGACTACACAGCCTCTCTGGGGAGCCTGTTCCAGTACTCTGTGACGCTCACAGTAAAGAAGTTCTTCCTCATTAAGGTGGAACTTCCTGTGGTGGAGTTTGAATCCATTGCCCCTCTTCCTATCACAGGGCACAAGTGAAAAGAGCTTGTCCCTGACTTCTTGATGCCCAGCCTTCACGTATTTATAGACATTAATTAGATCCCCCTTCATTCTTCTCCTCCCTAGGCTGAAAAGCCCCAGGTCTCTCAGCGTTTACTTGCAAGTCAGGTATTCAGGTCCTTTAATCATCCTGGTAGCTCTCCACTGGACTCTCTTAAGTAGATCCCTGTCCCTCTTAAACTGAGGAGCCCAGAACTGGGCACAATACTCTAAGTGAGTTCTCTCCAGGGCCGACTAGAGGGGAAGGAGAACCTCCCTGAATCTGCTGGACACACTCCTCTTAATGCATCCCAGGATACCATTGCCCTTCCTGGCCACAAGGGCGCATTGTTGTCCCATGGGTTACTTGTCTACCAGGTCTCCAAGGGCCTTCTTCACGGAGCTGCTCTCTAGCAGATCACCTCCTAGACTTTACTGGTGCATTTTGTTGTTCTCTCCCAGGTGCAGGACTCTGCATTTGCTCTTGTTGAAGTTCATTAGATTCCTCTTTGCCCAGCTTTCCAGTCTGTCCAAATCTTGCTGAATGGCTGCACAGCCCTCAGGTGAATCAGCCAATTCTCCCAGTTTTGTATCATCAGCAAACATGCTGAGAAGACACTCTGTCCCATCATCAAGGTCACTGATATACAGTGGAAACCAACCTATATTAAAAATTTTACAGTGCTTTTAAAAAATTAAAGGAGAATCTTGCAGTTGTCATTTTAAGATATTGAGATTAAAATTATTTGTTGTCATCCCCTATCTTGATTGCAACTTCAATGCACTTAGTACCAATACTTACAGAAATCAATAAGGTCTTTTTCAGTACCTATAACAAACTTTTTTTCTATGTTTTGCCCTGAGGGCTTTAACCTGGAAATAATGAAATGGCTTCAGTTTCCACTAAGTACTTACATTAAATTTTTTGTCATGATTGCGCTAAATGATTGTTACAAGAGATGGGGATCACAGATGTAAAATACTTTACACATTCACAATCTGTACTGAAGAATAGGTCATACAGAAAGCATTAGATCTGTTCTGTGTTACCTGCAGAGCTTCCTGAACCATTTATAAAGGAGTCACTCAAACTGAGTTTGGCTAGATCAAAACTGCCTTAGCAGCTATTCCAATGAAGTGTAGTTGACTAAAACCAGGCAGGGATTGATGAGGGAATTAAATAGACCAACTACTCAAAAAATGGAAATATCATATGGAAAGTTGGAAAAGTTATCCAGTGCAATTTCTTTAGCTATAAATACAGATTCATCACCACAGTTTTCTCTTTCAGGCTGAGAAACTGAATTGAAGTAGGTCAAAACTCCACATCAGAGGCAAAGATAAGGTTTGGATTTCAGTTGTGACTTAGCAGCAGAATTTGTACCAAGGTTTCTCACATTAGTGAGAGGAGTTACATGGTCATCTGCAGTTGAACTTTCACTACTTATGAATTTAAGGACGTAGTGGGGGAAAAAACAGTAGTAATTAACAACTTCTATAACAAGCTCAGGTAGCACTTTGACCAAAGGTATCCTCAAATTAAGAAAGATCAACACAACACATTTGCGTACAGCCTAGGCATGGCAGCTAAATCAGAAGTTTTACACTTTGAGGGGTTCATATTAGAAGTACCATGTTGGGTTGAACAGATCATGACACAATATTGAGTCTGACTAAACAGGACTTAAAAACTGCAGAGTCTAAAAGAACTAAAGCAAGCCTAGAACAAAGGAGCTGCAAATTTCCATTTAGACTCATTCGTGCAATTGTATTTCAGACCAACAGGAATGTAAGCAGATGACTGAGCATGTTTGTGAGTGAAGTGTATCTGACATATAACAGGAACATGTCTGCCTAGTAGAAAGTTTGCTTGCTAAAGTCATTATCACTTCTCTCTCTGATTCTTATATCTAAGCTTTCTGCCATTCTTCCTCTTAAACCTGGAACACATCTTAAACCAGCATGTTCTTTTCTCTTTCACTTTCTTCCTATTAGACTCAATTAACTAGATTACACATATTTAAGGGATAAAAAACAATGGAAAATTCCAGACGTTTGAAAATAACATACTAACTTTCGGCATGGATCCCTCTAATAAGTCTTTTCAATACTATGAAGCAATGCCAACAGTACCAACAATACAACCTCTGTTGTAGATTTGAGAGGGAAAGAAACAGTGAGTTGGAAACAAATGAAAAATGCAGGCCTACATTTTCTCCAAGTGACTCTGTACTTAAGGCTAAATGCATTTTATATGGACGGAAGTAATTTTTTATTTCCTAACCTGGATAATTTTTACAGTCAAGTTTTTGTGCCCATTTACTATCCCTCAATCAAAAGCCTATTTTTGTTACAAAGCCCTACACACTCAGCTTCCTCCATCATGTAGTGTGACATTTTGAAAACTGGTTGAAATCTCCTAGTGGGAGAAAGCTTTTCAGAAAACTTCCATTAAAGTCCCACCTAGCAGATTGCCAAATGGCAAGTACCTGATTGAGAGTAGTAATACCTTGCTTCATAACAGGCCATTTGTTCCTAAGAGCCATTTATTTTCTAGAATTAAGTTACCAGGCAATTAATTTTGTTGAAAAAGGTCTAGTCAGCTTTCATATTGAATGATATGCAAATGGACTTCTCCAAAAATCTTGGTTGCAAATGGCTTCTGCTTTATTAGTTACAATAATGTGATTGTATCTTTTGTCTGGAGTTACCACCTTGTCTGAAGCACTGTGTTTTCAGAAGATTAATACCCTTTGTGTTAGAAAAATTAAAAATCTCTAAGTCCCCTATTAATTATGTTGTTTGGAAAAAAAACATTTTATGAGAACTACTGATGGTGACTTGTTCAGGTCCTTATTTTGTTCCTTTGAGGTTGTAAGTTGCTGAATCTTGTCTGGAAGTCTAGGTTTTAGGTAGAAGAAAATACTGGCATTTAGATCCATGCAGACAGAAAGGTTTCAAACATCAGCTGGAATCAATAAACTGAAGTGTTAAATATTTCTTGTCTGGAGTTTATGTTTCCACAGGTATTTGTTCCCTAAATTATCACTACATTTTAAAATAATGTTATATGTGCTAACATTTTTTATAGTAAGACTAAAGAATATTTTTAAATAAAAATATTAAAATTAGATTTAATAGAAAATGAAATTTTAGGTTTTGTAGTGGTCTTCCATACACTATGAAGCAACATTAGAAGTTAAGCACTGTGATAGGTACCACTGAATGTGCAAGCTTGAATGTAGTATCTTGTCCAAGTAGGTAAAATCTGAATTAGACTACAAGATGGCATTGAGGAAAAGAATGAGAGCAGCGATTTCTTTTAAAAGTCTTTACATGGAAACAAATTTCTACTTCTCACAGTTTCTCAGCTATAACATGTAGAATTTGTTGTGGTATTTTCTTGCTTTGTGCATAGTTTCATTTGATAAAGAAAGGTCTGTAATGATGGGTTTATTTAATTTTAAATTAATAAAAGTTTTCATTTTAAAGGTATTTCACAAATATTTTAAAAATTTACGTCTGTGGTACAAATGTTGAGTCCATGCCTTTCCTTTTAATTAAAAATGTAGCTTATTAGTGAGTAAATGATATGTAGCTTTTAGTGAGCTGTGATCACAGAATCGTAGTCTCAGAATCACAGAATGTTACGGGTTGGAAGGGACCTCTGGAGATCATCGAGTCCAACCCCACTGCCAGAACAGGACCACCTAGGGCAGATCACACAGAAACATATCCTGACAGGTCTTGAAAGTCTCCAGAGAAGGAGACTTCACAACCACTCTGGCCAGCCTATTCCAGCGCTCCATAACCCTTACAGTAAAGAAGTTCTTCCTCATGTTGAGGTGGAACTTCCTGTGCTCTAATTTTCATCCATTGCCTCTCATCCTATCGCAGGGAATGACTGAAAAGAGATTGGCCCTGCCTTCTTGACACCCACCCTACAGATATTTTTATACATTAATAAGATCCCCTCTCAGTCTTCTCCTCTCTAGGCTAAGCAGGCCTAAATCTCTCAGCTTTTCCACATAAGACAGGTGTTCCAGTCCATTAATTATCCTTGTAGTTGGACTCTCTCAAGAACATCCCTGTCCCTCTTGAAGTGAGGAGCCCAGAACTAGACACAATACTCCAGGTGTGGTCTCACTAGGACAGAGAAGGGGAGAATAACTTCCCTTGACCTGCTGGACACACTCTTCTTAATGCACCCCATGATACCATTGGGCTTCTTGGCCAGAAGGCCACATTGCTGCCCCACGCATAACTTGCTGTCCACCAGGACTCCAAGGTCTTTCTCCACAGAGCTGCATTCCAGCATCTAATCTGTGCTGGTGCATGTTGTTATTCCTCCCCAAGTGCAGGATTCTACACTTATTCTTGTTGAACCTCATTAGGTTCATCTTTGCCCAGCTCTCCAGTCTCTCCAAATCTTGCCAAATGGCTGCACAGCCTTTTGCTGAATCAGCCAATCCTCCCAGTTTTGCATCATCAGCAAATTTGATGAGGATAGACTCTGTCCCATCATCCAGGTCATTGATGAAGATGTTGAACGGACTGGACCCAGTACTGATCCCTGGGGAACTCCACTAATTACAGGCCTGCAGCTGAACTTTGCACCATTGATCACCACCTTCTGGGCACTATTGTTTAGCCAGTTTTCAAACCATCTCACTGTCCACTCTTGTACCCCATGCTTTCTGAGGGTGCTTGTGAGGGTGTTGTGGGAGAGTGTCAAAAGCCTTGCTAAGGTCAAGGTAAACTACATCCACTGCTCTCCCTGCATCTACCCATTCAGTTACAACATTGTAGAAAGCTATCAGGTTAGTCAGGCATGATTTCCCCTTGTTAAATCCATGCTGGCTAATCCTGATAACTTTCCTCTATTCTGTGTGTTTAGAGATGACCTCCAGAATGAGCTGTTCCATCATTTTTCCAGGGATGGAGGTGAGGAACAAGAACATTAAAGGATGTAGTAAAATGCTCTTAAAAAATAATCTCAAAGTGTTGACAAATGATTATCTAGAGCTTTAGTTGTTTAGATTAGATCTATCATTGAAATGAGCAAATATAAGAGTAGCAGTTGTGCATTACAAAACATTCTGGCCATTACGTTAATTACGTTAATGACGTAATGACTAGAAATCAAATTCATTCAGATTTTACATTACACCAAACTGCATAAGTACAAAAAAAATTCCTTATATTTTCTATCTCCCCATCTGTATGTTTTTCATCATAAGTCTGTTTGTTATGAAGATGTTAAGCCAGACACCTCTCTGGGAGTAAAGCAGTATGCTACCAATTAAGTCAACAGAACTTAACACACTTGAAAAAACTCTCTCTCACAGATATTTTTAATCCACATTTTTTTTTACCTTAAATGAATGAACAAGCAACCCAAAACTTAAAGAGACAGAGGATTAAGTTCTCAAATATGGCAAACAACCTACACTACAATTTGCTGGGAATGATTATTTTCCCTGCAAGAGTGTCACAATCCAATAACCGGACATGTGGAGGTTCTCATGGGATTTCATAGAGACAAAGTACAATGTTGGGTGCTAAAAGACAAACAATCACTATGGCTGGTGTGCAGCTTATGGAAGATTGGGCAGAACCCCCTTGCTTTCTAAGCTCCCTCACTCTCATGTGGAGCCCAGATGCAGCTGGGTTCAATCTTCCCTGCCCTAGTATAAATCGTACAGCAGATACACACCTTTGTCCTGAGGGACCCTGTTGAGAAGATCTAAAGGTGTTTCCAAATGGTGAAATTAAGATGCAAATGAGGTCAGATGTCACATACACAACAAACTTCATTGGAATTGCACAACAAAAACTGAAGATCCTTAGAGCAGATAGGACGTAAAGAAAAAGACAGGAAAGTGAGGAGAAAGCAGAAATACAGAGAATAGCAAGTGATAGGATAGTTACCAACATGGTCCAGCAACGTCACTGGGGTGAGAAGAGTTTCACTGTATTGATAGTGCCACAGCATTTTTATAGTTATAGTACTTGACCTCAGCCGCTCCTCCATATACATGTGTTATGCGTCTCCAAGGTGGTCTCCCAGGGGGCAGTTTTCACACAGTGACTTCCTCCTCACAAGTCTTCCTCAAAACATCAGGCCACAGGCATTCAGCTTAGTAGGGAGGGGGGCAGGTACCGAGCTGTCTGCTTCCTTTGCTATTTCAGCACCTTATGGCTAATTTCTGTGTTTACAAAGCAAGCTATTGTTTTGCACCAAAGTTAATTTCTATTTCTAACACCACAAGCTTGTATTCCAACAGTGTTGAGACATCTTGATGCCACTAGGTTTTCTTCTCACAAAGAGAAATACATAAACCCAAGAACAGATGGTAACGCCAACAGGCTGTCCCTGTTTCCCACAGTTTCCCACACTGTCCATATGTATTTCATACTCCATAATGTCCATAGATGAAATAGCCCAAAGTTCATGAGCTCAGTTCTTCCCAGTGACAGTGTTATACAGAGTTATATTAGACTCTTATGTGTGTAAATAATCCACATATGTAAGTGAATAGTCACAATACATATAAATATATTTTATTTGTTCTAAATGAGGCTTATGGCCAAAGATGGTGGCTATTCTGTTGCCTCCTGCCTCCATTCACAGCTACCTGCCTTCAAGGTGAGTCATTTCCACTTCCTGATATAACAGAAAATCTAAGTCTCAATAACGAAAAAGATTACGTTGCCGTTAGACTGGAAAGATTAATTAATTCATCCACTCTGAACACTGCTATTAGGTCCAGCACAGGAGAGGCAACAGCAAAAAAAATACAGAAAAATTGAAAGTATAAGAGCACAGATGCTGCTTTTAACAGTAGCTGGGTGGCTTATTGCAGTAGATTCTGACTTCTAGCTAGGAAGACAGGAGGAATCTGGTTAAAACAAGGGGAAAAAAGGATGGGGAAAACAAAATGCAAACTGAAAGGCTAATCAGCATATTCAAGATAAGCAATTCACCTATTGTTGATTCTAGAAAATAGTGTTACCCTAAACATTTCCAGAGCATTTCCACATAGCAAGGATATTGATAAAATCAGCAATGGCCAACACACATTTTGTCCAAAAAATATTTTCATTACTACCACCAGCACATTAAGTTGTCAGAATCACTCTTCAGATAACACATCAGTGGCAAAGCTCAAAACAGCCTTTTATCCTACCAACTTTCCTTTATGCAATCAGGTAATATTTAATTAGGAATTCTATTTAATTTGTGTCTTTACCATTATATTTAATTACTAACTCCAAAATATACTGTATTTATTCTTTACATGGATTTAAAGAGTTTCAAAGAAGCATTAATTGCAGCTGAAAGTGTGGAAAGAAAACTACACATCAACTCTAACCACTGGAGTATTTACAGTGTCTTTTCAGTTTCAATTGGTAATATTTTATTATTTATTTTTCCACTTTAGAAAGGCTACATTTAGCAGTAGAGGCACTTAAGCCTTAGTGGATCTATTGAGTGTCACAGAATATACTTTCTATGCCTGATTATGACGTGTTTTAGGAGATACTCTAATGGGTAGTGAGTTTACTTTGGGCATTGCTGTCAACTTATATTGCAGAGTGTATCTACCACAGGCAGCACAGGAAAAACTGGATAAAGGAAAACAGGGCAGGTGCTTTGCCAGTAATATATTACCATGCTCACTTCTGGAGCCAGGGTTGACTAAGGAATATTAAATAGGGTGTTTAATCTCTTGTAGCAATAAGAGGAAGATTGGAACTCTATAATGTATCAAATTCTGCTTGGCTTGAAATATGGAATGAACTGTGCTATGATGCATATACTTACGCATTCTATTTTACAGACGTGTATGGGAAGAAAAAAATAAACCCATTAAACCCCAATCTTTGAGAGTTTTCTGATACTGCAGGAATAAAGCATCATAGCTATTAACATTCTTATATTTCTGTTGTTGAAATTTTTAGTGAAGATAGATTGAGTAGGGGACCTAGATCTAGCTCATGGGCCAAAGGTTGAGAGAAAGACATAACTGATTTTTATCATATGTAGATGTTGTCAGTTATTAATTTAAATAAGTAAAATTTGGAGGAATAAATCACATTTTTGAAAAATCACTTAAAAGAGAACATAAGGGACACGCAGAATAAAAGTAAGGCCTAGATAACAGGGAAACAGTAAGATTAGACAAAACCAGATTCCAATTAGAGAAAAACACTCTCCAAGTAGTCAAGAGCCCTGCCTTGAGACAGGCCTGCAGGACACCTGTGAGACAGAGAAAAGGGATGGAAAGGAGCACTCCCCATAGCTTATCTTGGTTACAGCCTTGAGCACTGGGAAAAAAACACATTGCATAATTGAAATCACCCTATTAATATATTAATGAGCCATTAGCACACTAAAATTCACACCCACAGGCTAGAGGGACCCCTACTAACAAGCCCCTTATTCTTTGAGCAGGTGTAGTGAAATTCCTGAGCATTGCCAGCAGCAAGGGATTAGTTGACCAATCATGTATGCCCATGATAGAATAATGTTAGAGATAAAGTTCTTTCTCACATTTTTGGGTATAAAAGCAGCACTTGTGTTTTAGGAAACTGAGATTGCTTTTTAGAATACCACCCTGCTCTCTTTTCTGGGCAGAACTGAATAATAAAGCAAATATCTCAGCTTTGTATGTCGATTGGCGTCTTGCACACCAGGTAACAGACCGTGCTTTTGGGACAATAGCAATTGTCCCAAATATCCTTATATTACTGTTGTTGAAATTTTTAGTGGAGGTAGATTGTAAGGGTTCAACAACAAAACAAGGAGGAGTTTGAGCAGTTAACCCCTCCCTCTTGCTTTAGTTGATATCTGCCAAACCCACCCACCTCCCACGGGCAGTACGCACTTTGCACAAAAAGGGAATGAGGACACAGAGTGGGGGGTTTGTACGTGTTGATACTTTATAAACAAAACAAAGATGTACAAATATATAATTATAGTACAAGCCACTGATAAGGTGAAGATTGTTATGGTAAAGGGAGGTGATTTAGAATGCATTGCAGTTGCCTCCCGTTGGGGTTGCCATTGTGCAGGTGAGTATGGGGAGTGATTCTATATAGAAAGAAAAGCAGGGAAGATTCGTGGATGAGGTTCTTACACGTTGAAGGTAGCAGAAATGACGGCTCCTGGGCTGGAGGGACCAGAGGCACTGTGCAGGAGTGCTGTCAATTTAGTCACCCTTATATGTTGAAATAGTTTTATGGGAGACATATCTTTTTTGTGGTAAGGGACATAACCGTTACATAGATTGAGTAGGGGATCTAGATCCAGCTCATGCGCTAAAGATCTAGAGAAAGATACCACTGATTTTTATCATATTTAGATTAGGTCATAAACAGGATTGTATATTGGGAAAGACATAAAAGTGGAGTCACGGTTTTAGCTGGGCCTGATATTTCTAGAGCTAATGTTTCTTGACTTCAACAGAAAAAAGTTAGGAGTATATTATCTTAATCTCTCCTCATTTCTATACTTTCTGCTAATTTTTTGGGTCAAAATACAAAAGCACTTTTCACATAGCTTGTGCATTCCTGAACATCACTGGTTCCCAGGCTGTTTTTCAGAAAATCGGATCCAAATGGGGTGAATGATAACCAAATCCAGCCCAAAGCAACAGAACTGCAAGCACTCAGACATGTCACCTGTTATAGGTCAACTGCTCTTGAATTACGTTTTCTTTGTTGGATTAGGAAATGTTCCACTGATATAAAGGAAAAAACTATGAATTGGAGTGATTCTTAAAGCATTTTCATACAGAGAACTAGTTATTCTACCTTTACCTGGTGTCTGGTCATTCAGACACATATCAAATAAGGAATAACTGGCTAATATTCCTCTGAATACAAACTGACAGGGATGCCTAAGGCTGTGTTTGTGGTCTGGAGACTGCACAGCAACACCTAGTGCCAAGGCATTTGTCACCAGCACACTGCTTTGCTCTAGCTCTGTGTTCAGCCCACTATCCTGCACTCCTCTGTGGTCTCCTTTGCCTCTGTTTCTCCAGCTGAGCACAGAGGTGGGAACTTGTCCATGCAAGACAGAAAAAAGGGCAGCAGAGGGAAATGGCCACCTCAGAACTTTCTACTAGCTCCTGAACTGTGCAGATGGTTCCTCCTCTACCACCTTCTGCTGTCTGCTTAGGCCTAATGCCTGCAGTACCCAGGTGGAAAGCCTGTATATGGGGCTATGAGATGAGCTAATGGCTGCTCTGTGGTTCCGAATCCCAAACTGTCACACAAGCAGTATAACCCTGCTTGTAGAGTATGCTGTGGGCAACAGGACCTTAGTAAATTCTCACAAATTTACCCATTGTGTGATCTTTTTTAAGAAACATGATCAGAATACTTATAGCCAGTCTTGGTATTTGTATGAAGAACTGAAAAAGTAGTCATTATTATCTTGTCATTTGATTTTCTACCACATTTTAGTATTTTTATTTATAGTTTGTTTGTTTCATTTTTAGAAGTAAAAAAAAAAACAAGTTAATGAAGCACAATGTGGAAGGTAACTTCATCTCAACTCAGTAATGGCGTCTCCTGAGAATAGAAACACTGACAGTACTGCCTTATATATGCCATACTACATGTTATTTTATAACTCTTCTTGGACAGATTGTTTGCAGCTGTGTGAAGGATTTATATTCTTCTCTTCTTGTTAATTAGATATTTAGAATCAAAAAACCAAAGGAATTTTTTTAATTACTCTGAAAATCCTCATGAAAAAATATTATCTATAATACATTCTTACTAATTAACTGCATCTTGATTTTAAATTACAATGGAGAAAGAATATAATGACCAGAAATACTTGTAATGCAGAGAGAGTGTTTCTGACCATGAAGAATTACTGATCCATTTATATTCAGCTTGTCCATTCATCTAATTTTGACAGTGAGATCTCTTAGTGGCATTCAGCATAACATCCTTCACTTTGCAGTGGAATTAAGTATCCACTCAAGACTAAATTGCTTGGCTGTTATTCGACCATATTCACTCTTAATGCTTTTAAAATCCATTAGCTTTTATGCATCTTGTCTTAGATTGACAATGTTGTTGTACAGAATGATCAGTTACCATCAAGTCAACTGGAAAACAAAGCAAAACAGAAAAGTTAACTGTGAAAACCTGAGGGCTTATAGGTATTGATCAGGAAATGCCTGCTACAAATGCTAAGTGTAAAGTGACATAAAAATATAGGAACATCAATATATTTCCTGGGTGCAAACAATGAACACTTATACCAGGGTTCTCTGTGTTCTGAATAATTCTTTTTTCTGTTTTCACAGACAGTTGAAGGAAGAGACTGATGTCTGGTATAATTGATCAGGTATTAACATTAGCTGAGGATGACATGAGGGGATAGTGATAATGTGCATGATTTATTATAGCTATATGCACTGCATAATGCTGCACCAAGAAACCAGTTATTACTGGCTGTATTAGCTCTCTGCACTGAAGCTGATCTCATGCTTCTTATAAGGGAATTTATTAATGTTGCAAAATCTCAACCAAACACACTAATCTATTCCAAACAATTTAACCAAGATGTATATGCTTTATTAGAATTACATCATAGTAAAGAAAAATTAGTGAATCAACCCTGCAATATTAGTCTTTTTGGTTTAGAAGATGGCCAGAGAACTACCTCAAATCTTAGAGCAAATACAAATATGATTTGACTTCAAAAAAATAACTGTTCCTTCTCAGAAGCCTTTTATATGCTTTAGAATTCTAAAGATGCCACAACAACAACAAAACCCAAACAAACAAAACAATACTTTAAATAGAGCTCAAAGGTATGCTTTTAAGTTATTTGAATTTTGAATAGACTTGGCTCCAGAATAAAGCCCCAGTGCTGTATAGAATGACTTCCTGAACACTCAAACCCAGACCGTGACATATCAGAAACTCTAACAAGTTCAACCAAAGGCATAATATGAACTTTTCCAAAGTTTTGAACCTTTGGAAAACTTTGTATTTGAACAATAGCTCCATTATCTTGGGTTCATTTTTGTTTTTTAATGGCTACCTTAAGAAAAAATATCAGAACCATATATTTTAAAGAAAAACTTTATTTCACAGAATCACAGAATGGTAGGGGTTGAAAGGTACCTCTGGAGATCATTTAGGATATTATCTCCATGAGATGAGGTAACAAAAGCTACTACACTTTCTGTATGTTGAAGGACCTCTGAATAGGAGGAACTGCTGAATAGGAGTTTTCCACTGCTCCTTGAACATGTGCTTTTTAAGGTGAATTTGGAACCGTTCACTAAATTTACAGTTTGTGAAAATACAGGTACTGCTTCCTATATAGCTAAGCATATGCAAAATTACTTGTGAAAATGCATACTGAGGGATAGTTTTGGAAAATTCCAGAAAAAACTAACTATAAGTATAGAAGTTTGAAGTCATATAAAGCATAAAGCTTCACCTTTCTCTTTCCACCACTAGACATTTGCATTGATGTATGCTACTAACTGGCTCTTTCTTGCAATAACCAGAACAAATCTCCTGCAGTTAAAATCCTTATATATATGCAGTTGCTTTCATAGCATTTTTTGTGATTGATAAGTTTTCCCAAGTCATCTTTTTTACCTTAACTTTCAGGCTTTTTACTGAGCATCTGTTAGCTAAAATGAAGCCTACAGTAAACATTTATGTCCCTCTTTATGCTGATTGTTGTTTACGTCTCTGTGGCAAGTCTGTAGAAATATACAGAATATTTATGTAGCAAGAAATTGCACCTCCAGCCTATTAAACACTGAGAAGAGCAGCTGGGATTCTTTAAATACATTCAGGCCACTAGCTGCATTCATTATTTATCTACATTGCTAGCTGCATTTGTAAAGGTTGTTCACCCTGTCTTCTCTAACACCTGTGAACAGCTGAATGAGATCACAACCTTTTTGACCCCCTCAATATTCCTGTCCATTTTTAATTACATTCTGGTTTGCATTCTCATTATAATGAGGTAAGAATTTGAGAAAGCCAAAAGCCACTACATGCTTTTTAAGAGAAAGACGCAATGATGGAGCCTACTGTCTACTCTTAAAAATTGCCTATTTTACAAAAGCACCAATCAGAGAAACTTTTGCTAAGAGATCTGTGTACTTTAGTAATTCTAATCAGTGCATGAGGAAGGCCTTGTCCCAGGAAAGTAAAAATCTAATTTAAGAGAGAAATTAGAAACATAGCATAAGAGAGGGGGGAGGAAAAAGGAAAAAAACAAACAAACAAACAAACAAAAAATCCCAGAATCTATTGGTTACAAGGATTTATTTCAGAAACCACTTATGAATCTAGTAACTGGCAGTTATATTGCAATGACTGAAATTAAGAATGTTATTTTTATCCCTTTAAAAGTTCCGATCTATGTAAAACATTTGAACTTGCAATCTTATTTATTTTTTTTCCCTGCATATATATTTGATTCTGTCAAGGTTATTCCCAGTGCTTAGTGAAAGTACCCAATATTGGAAAAGTAAGAGAGAAAAGAGTAGATTGTTTCAAGTCCATAAGACCAGTTATGACATGATGAGCAGGCTTCAGTCAGCTACATCTCCTTGATTTTGGTATTTTCCAGCTGCATTTTTGGTAACAGAAAATCTGAAATACAGCTCTTGCTTCTGAGGGAGAAATAAGATAAGGAAACCTGATTACAGGCTCATATTGTTACAGCCTCAGTTATTTTAAGCGATGAAGATGACTGTTGAGATTAAAGGCAAGGACACTAGAAATCTCTGCTAGTATATCTATGTTGTATGCATGCATAGCAAAAGATAATAATGTATAACATATCTGATATTTCACATTGGTGATTGAAATGCCTGTTTTCTGATTTGCCCAATTGAACAAATAAATTTTGTTCTCTACATTATAAGTCACAAGATTTTCTAAGATGGTTTTTCTCTTCTTAAATCATACCTACTGTCTTTGTAGCACTACTGCTAGGCTAGCAAGATGTTATCTCCTGTGTAGCTTCTACATATCTTTCTATAATAAAAGGAAGCCCTGATTAGAATATGTATATTTGGCACTAATTTTAATGTAGTGAAATTTATTTTTGCATGCACCTTGTCCTAGGTATCAGGTTTTGTAACTAGTGCTGTTCCCTTTTAACAAGCTAATAATACTCCTTGAAAATGTTACATATAAGCCAAAGAATCTCCAATATGGAAATCTATATTTTTAAAAGTTTATATAGCTCAAATATGAGCAATGAGGAAGCATATGCATTGCTGTATGGTAAGGCTGAATCTATGTTATCACACAGCTAGTTGTAAGGCTTTGGCTTTGTTGTATCTTTTTCAACAGTGCTTATAGTTGGGTTATCAATACAGCATTCTACACTGACAGCTTCAGTTTGTGTTCCCTCTAGAACAAGATGAACTCTTGGCAGATAACATTGCCTTTGGTCTTTCTTCCAGAACTCCCAAAATCCTTTACAGACATCAATTAAACATTTCAAATCCCAGATGTATACTTCACTATGCTAAACTTGCTACTATGGACCTTTAAGTGCACCAGGAAAAACCTTGACAGAATTTTGTTCACTCTCAACAGTAGAGCTAAGATTTTGCTATAACAGTCAGGCATCATGGATTGTAACTGGAAAACTAAATCAAACTATTAGTGGCCATACAAAAACAATGTTTTTTCTCATATCTCAATCAAATCCAAATTTGCATTTATTTCATAGCAAAGCATATACAGAAGGAAGTTTAAGGTGTCTAGTCTATTCCTTTTCCTCAGTTAAGTGTGTGCTTTTACTGACAGATACAAATTCTAAGTAGAATATAATGTTTTACTACACATAGGATGCTATTCAGATTTGTTTATGCACTGCTTTCTTCTAAAGGACTGACGTTATAAACAGTACAAACAAGGGTAATGAACTGTCCTGCACTCCAACACTGACAGACAGTAGAATGCTACTTTTAGTTTCCATTCAATTTAATGGAAACTTTCTTCACCTGCTCACAACAGTTCCTGATAGAGTCAATATCCACTTCACATGGACATATATATATGCATATATATACATAGGAATACTTTAAATTTAGGTTAAATTATCGGATGTAAGGGACAAAGGCTCATTTGAATGAAAATAGGAGGATGACTTCATTGAAGATCAGTCTATCTCACACTGTCTCTATATCATTCTTATTAATCTCAGAAGCAGATTCTAGAACCTTATTAGCTTATTCAATTCTTTCTTATGTAAAGATCATTACCAGTGGTTTGATTTCTATTAGGTTTTCAGTATTGTACTAGTTTCTTTCATTGTATCTATTATCCCATAATAGCAAAAAATCCAGGAATTTTAGGTGATGTCCATTTTTCTGGACTTGTTAATGAAATTACTTTCTTTATACAGTGATTCCTCAGCTTTAATTTATTTATGTAATTCTGGGAAATGTACTTGCCCTAATTCAATTCAAACTTTGAATAGTATGTCAGCTCAGCTTAACAAGTGATTCACTGCATTTAGAATCCAGTTTCTGTTTTTATATGGTCTTAGTTTCTTATGTGATTCTTACAAAATATCAATATAAAATCATCTGCTGGTCCTCCATGAAGGTTTAAAATGTCACTCTTCTATTGCCTTTGTTGTGTATGTTATATATGGTATGTTGGTTATGGTATGGTACATATTTCTTGCTTTTAGTCCTGATCGTACTAGACAAAGAACAGATTCTTCCTATAAAATATTCTAAGAAGATCTTTCAAAGAGGCATGTCAAGTTCTGCATAAATATCATCACATCAGAAAGAATTTTTAAAATTACGGTACTGTAGCAATGTAAAGAGTAGACAAATTAGATGTGTGTCTTCCTAATGGACCTCTTCAAGGACTTGCTAAAAGTCTTAGATTTTCTGCAATGTAAATTACAAAGAATTCTAACAAGTAATAACTAGTAGTAGAAACCTGCTGTCTGTAACTTTAATAGAAGTAAACTCTCTCTAATTTTGGTGAACTTTAGGTTTTGCCAGCTTTTGAATTCTGTAGGAACCACTTCTCAAAGCTACAATATAGCCTCCTAGCAATTTTATATTAAGTATAGCTCACTTTTGTTTACAGAAAATAATTGATCACAAAGGAACGGTCTTCTCAACTCTAACATAACTCTTCAGAGGGGTATGCCAACATAGACTTCTGGTAACTATGTCGCATTTTTTTTCAACCCACAGTGATTACAGGAATTTTTAACTGAATAAACCCAATAAAGAAGTTCAAAGGGCTCAGAAAAGATGATACTCAGGAAAGTGTTAATAATATCTTTAAGCACAAAAAGTGTTTTGGTGTCCTGTGATGTCTTAGGGGAAGCTTCATGACATAATTAGCATGCAATATTTCTTCACAACATTACAAAGCCATCTTGTCCATATCCTGTTCATCAGCCCAGATACACTAAGAGTAGAAAATACTAAATTGAAAGACAGTTCCAGCAGACATTTATTGGTAAAATTTTCTTATCAGTTGAAATTAACATAAGACTACTGATTCAGGATTAACAATAAAAAGACATAACACTTTGAGTGAGCAGGACATGTGAGAGAGAAAAGAAATTCCTGAGCAAAATATATGTAAGTGGATGAATGTAAAGTGGTAGACTTCTTTTTCAGAAGGTATAAAATAGATCATTGTTCATTTTAATAAGTATTGAGATAATTTTCACTGGTCTTGGAGAATATCTGATGTGTTTTTAGAACTTTCAATATTGAAAATTATTTAAGGAAGTCACTAATGTTACAAACAGAACCATATCTCCTCCAAGTAGAAGCAATGTGAGCTTCATTCATTTGCAGTCAGGACTTTGGCTAATATATCTCCAGTCTTCACCTGGAAACCTTGCAAAAGGTCTTAGGTCATCAGAATCAGGTATGAAAGAGTGCCTGGTACAGAATGTCTGGTGCACTGTTTTCTGACAAAATAAATGGATCATGTCACAGATAAAAACTTCTATATGAAGTCAAGATTTGTTTTTACAGCTATTTCTTGTTTTAGCACTTCAAACAAGGAGGCATAAACCAGATTATTTTTCTAGCTGGTAATAAGTACATGTACTATTTGAAAGCAGAAAGGTACAAAGGAGGATGAAGAAACACTTATTCCACCTGTGCTTGTGCCAAATATGAAAACATATTTAATAGGCCTTCTCCATCAGCAATTAACATAATTTAATAAGTATGAGCTGAGTATAGCAGACACATATTTCTGGAATCTCTGTCAGAAAGAGTGCAATTATCAGGAAGCCATGAATTTAGATGCCTGCATTGTTTCCAGGATAAATGAGCATTCAGTTCCCAGTCACTGTTACTTCTTGAGATGCAATTCAGGAAGTTTCAAGCCTTTAACTGGCGTATTTAAGCACATTTCCAAAGGACCTCCTTTTATCTGTTTGTAAATATGTTTTTTACTCTTGGTAACAATCATTTGGTGAAAAATTTAGTAATGTCATTATAACAAAATCTTGTTGGACATAGCGGGACAGAAATTATGGGACAGAAATTAAGTGGTTGCTGTATACTAGTGTAGCTCATGAAATATTTTATTTTACCAATACTAATAAGGCCATAGGCCTTGTGCTCATTTGACAGTGTAAGGTCTTAAGGTTTGCCTGTTTGCCTTGCCAAGATGGTTAGCTTATTAGCTTTTGGAAATATACATAGCCACTGCATAATGAACAACAGTCCTTGAAGTTAACATGGGATGCAGGCAGTTTGCTGTGGCAGTTCACTAAGCCTGTACTCCAGGAGCATTGATACTGTTAGTCTAAGAATCCAGAGAGATTTCAGAAAAAAAAACATAGGTATTGGTAAGTTTTGTTCCATAGCGATTTAAAAAATAGTATTATTAAGGAGGTTTTCCTGTATTAATTTGAACTACCAATATTATTGCAACTAGATGAGACATTATTTGCTCTACATACTATTTGTATTATATTCTGGATGTAACATTGGACACATTTATACTAAGAAACCTGCAAACTTAAAATCAATATTTGCATGTATTTGAAAGTGTGTGCACCAATACAGCCCTTCAAAACATGGTGGTCTTCTGAGAAATAGTGTGCCCTAAGTGGCATGCATTCTGAAAAGTTCTGGTAAAGAATTTTTCAACATAGTAATGTTCCCATTAGCAGTTTGCATTAATTCCTCTGAATCTAAAAAATAATAGAGAAGGTTAGTTTCAGAATGTTCTTACTAGGAGAAAGCAGAGAGAGGTCACAGATATTTGAAGAATTAATTAAAATACTTTCAGCATCTTCTTTACTGTGGGAGGAAACTAAGAATATTCTATGTTCTGCACAGGCTTGTGCACAAAGATCTGCAAGTGTATGAGATTTTTCCAAGCAGATTCCAGCTCAGTGTTGGCTGAAGCCTCTAAATCTAGTCTTGACAGCAACCCTGAAACCACAGAGAAAAACCTAGATTGTCTGTGTGTTTTACGAATGTCTATCCACGTATCCCTAGTGTCATTAAGGACAGAAATTATCTGTTCCAAATTTTAAACATAAAAAAGTAAATACTAGAATGAAATGTTTTTCACCACCGTAATACGATGTCTGTTGCAGAGGTCTGACCTAAGGAGGTACTCTATGAGATTTTCTTTCTCTGACCATTCAGAAAGAAAATTAGCATAGAAGTCATACTATTATTTTCATTCTTCGTGTTTTGATATTGCATAGAACTCAATTAAAATCACTCCATACTATACTGAGCACAATTAAAACCATAAATCAGAAAAAAGTTATGCCATATGAATAAAAAAGTCTTTAATTGTGTAATCTTACAATTGTTTCTACTGACATTATTTTTATTTGTAAGTTGTCAGCCTAGTAGTTTTTTTTTTAAAACCAGAAGATTTTATTATGAAAGATTGTATTTCTCCTGGTTACAAAAATGCAGCACCAAAAAGCAGGTCAGGCAATGCCAGTTCTGAGAATTGTCATTCTAACATGTTTACTTTTATTATCTGTAATTAAAAAAACATCTTCAATTATCTGTAATCAAAGCTGTTGAAAATGTTTATAATTAAGTCTTAAGCTACACTGAACCTGGAACATTCTAGTACTTCAGAAAAAGCATGCCTGCCTTCCGTGTTGGTGACTTTGGGGATATGATAACACAAATGACACAGCACCTTAACAAGCATTATGGAGAGGATGTATTACCTCATTTATATTTTTGTTTCCATTTTTAATGGAAACATGACATGTGTCCTTCTTGATAAATCTGCTCAGTTTTCTTTCAAAATGTCTTCCTTTTCTGCCTTCACAGACACTCCTGTTTTTCCCTCCAACACCTTTATGCCATTCTCTCTTAGGCTTCCTCCATCTTCTAAATTCTCTGTTTCTCACACAGACAGAGCAGTAAGTTCAAATGAATCTTCTACTTCACCTGATCAAATTTCCCTTACCTTCTTGTCTTGGTTCTTCCCTTATTTGTAATTACTGAAGATGTGCTAATTTCCAGAGAGATCATCATTGGTAAAAATTTTAAACCAAGGGTCTGGAATTTTTTCAAGAGATCAAAATAAACTTTTGAAATGCTAAAATATACAAATGTGTAATATATAAGAAGAAACTGCTATAAGCAGACAAGTCTTTCACATGCTGCCCGTATGTTTGTGTGAGTCTGGAGGACATCTATCTCTTGGGGAAGTTTTATGAGGGAAAGGGGAGGATTACAAAGGCTCAAATTGAAATGTGATGGAGTGCACAGTTTGTTGCATGACCAAGGAAACTGAACACCTCCCACCTCTTCTGCCACTAGCATACTTGCACACAGTTGCATGTTGTACAATATCCTAGTTAGTTATTGTTGGAGGTGAAACACAATATTCATGTCAGCCCAATGAAAAGCAAGAAATAGGAGCATATCTTTTTTTCATGTTTATGGTTGCAATGAATCAGAGAAAACTTTCTTTGGAAAGGACAGAGGAAAAGAAGAAGACTATATAAAAATATCTTTATTTTTCTTAAGGAACAAAAATTGTATTCATTAAATGGTAGATCCACCATAAATTCCTAAGATAGTTACATGTTTTCAAGCTTTCAGCATAGACTCATATGGCATAGGAATAGATACATTAAAAACACATTGAATGGGCAGTTCTTTGCATAGTTAAACTAAAAATCATAGTCTCGAAATCCTCATCCTGTTTATATTGGAAGGGATCATACACTCCTCCCATGCTCTCAGAAATTAAAATATTTCCAATGTAGCTCATTCTTATTTTCATTCTTCAGATGCCCAGTTTGAGCTATCTAAAATTAGTTATGTACAGCATGATTTCTGCATCAGCCATTTACAATGCTCATTATTCAATCCATCTCTTAAATTGCATTTAATGGAAATTTAACGCAGTGGTTACAACTGTCACTAGAGTGCCCGTTCATTACATATTTCACATGCAGAGAGAATTTTCTTTTAATCATGACAATTTTTCTCTATCAATTCAATTTACGTAAGGGCTGGATAAGTGTGTAGGATGAAAAAATGAATCCAGCTAATGTTATTGATTAGGAAGTTCTGACTCCCAAACTAATCTTCATTAATTATCCTAGCTACCACTTCAGAAAGCAGAAATTTGAAAAGTCTCATGACATTACTTCAGTCCTTGAAATATCAATATAATTTATGATATCTGTATCATTACAGACTCATTAGCTGCATACAGTCTTTAGTGTGACTGGTACTGTGTCATCAGCTTAATGCACAAGGATGCAATTTGGGAGTAAATAAAATCCTGGAAGTGTCTAAGTTTTAGGGTTGCTAAAACTGCACACTGCTGTCCGCAATACTAATCCAAAGAGGAAAACTGGTTAAGGACTCTGCTTTAGGATTTAGGTTTCTTGTAAACCAATTTTCAGAATAGCCCAGAAATCCTACTGACTTCATCTATGAGACATAGGCACCTGGAGTACCAATGAGCTAAGATTTTATCGACCATTCTAATTGCAGCATCCAGCAAACTGAGTTTAAAATCATCAGCAGTATTAAGGTAGGAAAATCTAGTCAGAAACATATGGAATAGTAATAGTTCTTTTGGGTACTTGCAAATATTTTCCAGCCATGAGTAATTATATCCTTGTTCTCCCAACATGGCAAATTATTCATTCATTGTTAAACCTCATTTCTTGTAATGCATATAAAATAGCAAATGTTCAGTTAATAGATTTTTTTTAACTCTAGTGCTGTGTTCTCAACCTGACATGTTAAGGTGTTAAAAAAACCTGAATCCATTTGTTTCCCTCCTAGCTTTCATCCAATTACTCGTACTGTCACTTTAAAGCAACTGTAGTGCTTATTAATTTTCTGATTCGTTATGATTCAAATAAGATTCTATTTTTTTTCTTAAATCTTGGGATAAAATCTAGAATTTTAAGAACTATTGTGAAATTTCATTTTTCCTCAAATGAATTTAAACCAATTCTCAGATGACCCTAGAAAAGGGTCTTGGTAGTTCCCTCAGTAAGAAGCATACTTCAAAGGGAATTAGTAACAGAAAATACAAAATTTAACGTAGTCTATGAATGTCCTACTGTTAGAAGGCTTAAAAGGATTTAAGCTCATCTCTACCTTCTGGGGAGAAAAGCCAGCGCTCTCTGTTGTACCTGTAATTCCACACCCTGCAACCCTCTTCTGGCTTTCTCCCTGGACAACCAGAACCTGGCACAGGCTGAACCTAAGAGAGAGGAATTCATATTGAACCCAACTGTGAATAGCTCACATCAACAAAGAGAATTTTCTAGGTTTAGCTGCAAAGTCACTCCCAGTATAACAGATCTGCCTGGACACTAGTCCAGACAAGCACAAACCTAATTTCACAGACAGGTACAGGTAACCTGGTGGTGATCAAACTGCTGTCTCTCAGCTTTAGAAAAGAAAACTTCACGTTGAAACAATGTCTGTTGTTTTAGATTTATCTAGAGTGGAGCAGATACATTCCATTTTCCCTGACCTTGAAAGTACGATTTTTCTGTGACTAACCCTTAATACCTGAGTAAGCCAGATGTTTTGTGATTGATCTTTAGAGATAACCAACACCTTCAAGGTCTGGTTCCTTTTTGCTTTATTTATAGTATGCAAATATGCCTATAGTTATCCCACATTTTGATTGTGTCCCACTCTTTCCTCCTTTCTTTATCTTCTTCTCCTGAATAACAGGGATCTATATGACCAAGAGTTTCTTAATGGCTATGTGTGAAGTAAAAACACCTGCAGAAATAAGTAAATAGGTTGTATTTTAAAAACCACAGTGAGAAGCAGGTGTAGAGGTCAAGGTGAGGGCTTGAACCATTTTTTATTTCTTTTTTTTAGTTTTTGAAAAAGAGAGTTTACTGCATCCATATAAGCACCTGGAAGGAAAGTTGTGTGCTTTGTCATGTCCTTTGTAGAAACCCAATGAATTAACATGTAATATGTATAGGGCAGAACTTTTGCTTCTGCTTACAGAAGCAAACATAGTAATCTTGTAATTTTTTTTTTTCTTTTGGAATATTTTAATTTTAGGAAAACATCATTCTAGAAAAAGAAGCAAAATTTCCAGGAAAATGGGAAGACATATGTCTGAGCATGCATGTGTTACTAAATTCAAGTCCATAAATTACATCAATTTGAAAAATAAACAGTTACTGATTTCTTATACAAAACCCAAGACAGTTGAAGACCATAATATAACTTCAATTTAAACTTAAACTTCAATTTAACTTTAGCATATAGGAAGTTGTAATTCTTTTATATTTAAAGAAAAACTGTGGGATCTCAACAGTTACTAGCTATGGACCCACTATATTGGGTTTCTCTCTGCTTACTCGACAGGTAAATGTGACTTCTCATTCTACCCTCTAACAGCTACCTACATCTCTATCATCTACAAACAGAACAAGAGATAAATGGTTCTTCCCAGGAGATATGTCTGGGAATTCAGATGTAGAGTCTAGAGGGAGAGGGGTTTGCTGGAGCTGTTGCTGCAGACTTGCTGTGCAGGCAGAGTTCTGGAGGATAAGTGGAATAGCACTATATCCAGCACTGACAGATATGTACGGGGTCTTAAAGACAGGAAAAGCAGACTGTACTGTAACTGGAAAGTGAGGTGAATTTCATAAGGGACAGTAGCTCACTCATGTCCTCAATTACTTACTTGACAAGCATCGGATTAACACATTTTATAAATAGAAGGGGAAAAGCTTTAAATATACCTGTTGAACTCAGTGTGCAGTAAAGATTGCTCACAGGCTTGAGCTTCAGAAGAAGTCAGTTCTTTGAAAACTGAGAGAATGTATTCCTTTTCTTTCTGTTTCCTCTACCAAGAGTCAAAAAAAGCTCTGCTAAAAAGAATCAGCCAGAATGTCATTCTCTGAGTGGCTAGGAGATTTGCACTTTGGAAAATAAGCTACAGACTCCATTTGTAACAGAGGGTTTAATTCCCTTTGAGGATGGATTTTTTTTGCTCATTAAGCACCAAAGGGCCCCATACCTTTATATTAGGGTGTTACAGAAGATAGAGAAGAGTCAAGACAAATGCTATATAAGATTTATATATATTTTCTCCCAATGAGCTTTTTAAGTGATCCAAAGATTTCCTGTTTAGTCTGTCTCCTGATGAATGTGAGATCATGTTATTAGCAATGTTCTTGATTAAAGCGACAGGATTACTGATAACAAAATTTAACGTTAGCAGGATTTGCAAATTCCAAAATTCCAGTTAGATCAGCTTCCAAAGTCAATTAGATTTTCAGGGCCCAATTTGTATCGGATGTCTTCAATACGGTTTCTTTCGGCTGTCATTTGCTCAAATGTTAGATAGCAGTCATGAATTTTGATTTTGTCTGCAATAGATTAGTTCCAGGTTCATTCCACTCATGAAATCTATCCTGGTCTTTCCCCTTTTAAATGATGGAAAAGGTCATGCCAGGTATAAATATATCTCTCTTCATGGATGGATACCTGGGATATGCTTTGGCTCACAGTTTAACCAAGACCAACATTCCATTTTTGTAAAGAAGTAGCTGTAGTAAATGGATTTCATGCTATATGCACTCCTGTTCAAAAGTTTACAGAACGGATATTACGTCTCTTATAAAATCCAACAATAATTAAAAGCAGTAATTTAAAAGGATGGTATAATATTTAAAGAGGCAGTCAAGAGAAATCATAGGTCAGATCCCTTAGGCATATCTTTAATTCTTAAATTCTGTATTAGCCTTCTCTGTGCAAAATATCTACTCAAGACACATTTTTGTCCTGATACCTATCTGTAAAATCAATTACTCCATCTCCCCATGGGAGCTGGCTGAAGATCTTTATTTCATTGACCTTAATATACTGTAAGGATCTGATAAAACAACTGAGGATCTACCTGTCAGGAGGGGTTTGTCAGATAAAGGAGTCTTCCTCCTGCCATGTCAATAGAAATGTTAGTCCGCTGCGATACTTCCAACGATTGAACTGCACAGTCGCAGTTTATGTCTGTCCTGGTTTTAGCCAATTTTCCTTTTACTGATTTTTTTTCCCTTCAGTAAGCTTCTTTTAACTAGTAGCAGAGTGTTCCAGCTTGGAATGCTAACACTGGTGGAATGTTTTTCTAACTGCTGGGTCTTCAAGGTCGCACCTTTACTCTGCCGGCTCAGACACTATGGGGAGATCTATGACTCCCCCATAGGAGGCTGAATTAGACAGACAGCAAAATTCACCAGAGCTATTCCATTCCATATACCTATGTAAGCTCTGAGGAAGGTCAGAGATCACAGAAGACAACTTCCTTCCTTCTTCTTTTTCCCTTCTATTCAGACCATGGCCAGCATCCAGGAAGGATTTGGTCCATCCATTACCATCAAGCCCTAGGCTGTGCATCTCCTGACCCTCATAACTCTGCTCTCTCTTTGGCAGCAGTGTGGAATATTTCAGGACTGTTCGCAGCTAAGGAGAGTGCTGTGGGAGTTGCTGGGGGCGGGGGGAGGCAATAGGGGGTTTACACATTCCTGAACACATTTGTATATAATTGTATATATTTTCTTATACCATTAATGTTTAATTAAATCTGTGTGGTTTAGTTTTCAATCCAGTAAAGTCTCTCTCTTTTTCTCACTCTCCTTCCCTACCTGGGTGGGAGGGGGAGGGGATTGAGAGCATTGTTGTCTGACCTGAGTCAAACAGAGACAATGTCTGCTGTGCTTTCATCTTCTGTGGTAGAATGCAGTTGAGGCTAAAACAATAACTCTGCATATATGGATGCAAGTTTTTCTACATGCTGTATCTTGGATCACATTATTGCCAACAGGTACCTACTCAGTACAGTCAATGCAAACTAAACAGGGATGGGATTGCCCTGAATATAGTAGTAGAATTACTGACTAAATCATCCTCACAGGTGCACATACACTTCTCCTTTGATTTTTTTTGTTTGTTCAAGCTTCTGTGTCCAATGTTAATACAAACAAGCAAACAAACTAAAGGTCCAGTCCTTCTGCAAGTATATACAATTGGGTTGTGTGAGGATTTGGAGAAGGAAATCATAGGCTAAGTAAAGTATTGTTGAAAAGAATTAAATATCAGCCTTGTACAGGCTGTGCTATTACATGTCTAAAATACTGTCCACACTGAGTGTAGGACTATATATTCCAGCCTAACAATTGCCTTCATAAAGTAAAGTTTCCACTGATTCTTCTCTAGATTTTTAAAGAGTGAGTTCATGATAACCTTAACTCCATTTATTTTTCACCCTTTTCCATCCATATAATACAGATACTTATAGATGCAATGATTGCATGCTTTATCCTTCAAATGCTTATATTTGAATTCTTCACTATTTTTAGGAGCATCTTCCAAAGGTTAGATACAGCCATAGAGTTGGGTTTCACGAGGACAGTTTAAAAAAGTATATTTACTTTTGTCATTTGTAGCTTTTACTGTTTAGGTTATAGGGCTGTTTGTACTGAGATTTTTATGGCAAAGTTCAAATGTATAGAAACAAGAGCTGAACTCCAGTTGCTGCTATTGATTTGATTTCTGTTCCAATTCACTTTTGAGAGAGAAGAGTACCTCAGAATACAGTCACTGCTGCATTCCAGCTGCACTGAATACAGCAAAATTTGAACTGGATAAGTTCTCTGTTAGTTTGCCATTTTCAGGCACAGTGTCAGTATTTCAGTCCCTCCTAAACACCCTAATGAAAGCCCAAAGGAATTCACTGTTAGGAGCTGAAAAAGAAAATACAGCATTTGCTAAATAACAACAAGGACTTTCTTACACTTAGGTGCAATAAAATGCCACTGGAATTACTTCATCCATTAATGGCTAGGTTTTGTTTCCTTCCTGGAGAGAAAATGATCCATGTAAAAATTTCTAATAAGGCTTCAGACCTGCCTTTAAATTTTTTGCTTACATTTATAGTCTTCATATTCAATTGACTATTCAATTTGTAAATGTGACTGGCTGTGGTCGCACAACGGTAAGAATGCATTTATATTACTGCAAAATAAGGATCAGTTAGAAGCAAAACCAACACAAATAATCTCAGCAATAATTATATGTAAATAAGTTTTTATTTAGAAATATACTCATTTTAATAACAACAAGAAAATCAAGACAAATTAAAGATCAATTTGCATTTGATTTGTTTACCTTGAGGCAGATTTTCTTGGAGCATCAGCTCAACCATTACACCTGCACATACATTTGAGACTGAAAACTGCTGTTATAGAAGCCCCTGTACAGTAATCTTGTTTATGAAGTCCCCTTGCAAAGCTTTGAGTAGTCCTCCTTGCCATACCCAACCATTACCACAAAACAAGACCCCACATATTCCTCACATTCACTAAACAAAATTCCTTCACAGCAGTATGGGGGACTGTGCTGTCAGTTGGACACAAGAAACTCTCTCCAATTGAGTGCACTAATGGCTCTATGTTCAAAGTTAACTTCAGCTTTCTTATAACAGGACCAAATAAAATACTGCTCACTGGAATGGTTTGCTTAAGAACAGACACAAAGTCGGTTCTGGTTCTGCTTATGGAAGTCAGAAACACAACTCCTATCTGAAAGGGAAAAACAGAAAATTATGCTGGGAATGAGTAAAGACAAATTCGTTTCTTGTTATGAACAAACCCAGATTAAATTGTTTTGCTAGGATATGCAACTGTTCACATAAGACCTTTATAAACACTGCACAGCATTACGGTTCTTTTTTCTGAACAAGTCTTAAATCAGTCTGGGATTATGACAAAGTGCAACTTTTCTTTGGGGAATGGTGAATAAGATTAAACAAAAGTGTAGAAGAATAATAGGAAATTTCATTCTTACTCTGACTATATTCTGTGACGGAAAATTCATGCTTGGTTTAGATGTTCAGCATACAGGTTTGTGTTACTGGTTGTGCATGTGTGTAAGCAAACACACATCTATGAACCGGGCTTCCTGCTTTGCTGGGCTTCTTCAGCTCCTTCATACAGATGGATATGTTTTTCTGTAACCACTTCTGTGTTTAGTTGCATCCCAACCTATTACTCATATTCTGGCCAGCTGCAGAGTTCACCAGTGTGATTGATTTACAGGCTGTTGAAACTTGTAAGAATGACTAAGGGTGAAGTACCCAAGCAACAGCTCAAATCACAGCTGGACTGAATGGCTGCTGCTGCCACTCTCTTATGTACTGGGGGACTGTCAAGAAGTCAATGATGATTTAGCAAGATAGAAGGGTGCCATGTAAAGAAAGAGAAACAGCAGGAGCTGACTTCATACAGCTCAAGCTTGGAGGCAGCTGGGCTTACTGCAAAGGATTACAAATTGAAAATTATGAGTGCACATTTTCCACTGGTGAAGGACTGATGTTAGAACATATGGCAGTTGTTTTATTCTTTCCCTCACCTTCTGAAGGATGGTGTTGCAACATCCTTATATAGATGTGTTACAGCCCCCTTACTCTGTGGATGAGATGGGAGGTGTTTTAACACTGCACACAATTTTCTTTCAGTTGGAAGGGTTCATGTATTTTTCTGTAACTATCTATGGTAACTGACATGTTGTCTAATATAGAACATGTCACCCTCCTATGAAGGGAAACTTACCACAAGACCTCTGAGTTTGTCATGTCCGAACTCAAGAGTGAAACATTCTTCATTGTCAGGAGGAAAGGACAAACTGTTCTATAAAATCTCAAAGGACTATATATGTATATGATGTGGGGATGTTTGGATTCACAGATCTGATATATTTTTAGAAAAAAAAAAAATAAAATAAATTGAAAAGCATAGAAATAAAAGTATAATTTTGGGATTCCATTACACCCTTTCTAAGTGAAAAAATAATTCTATAATTCAGTGATTTGCTATATGAGCTCTTAATCATCAGCTTTCTCAAAAGAAAAAGTTCTTTTCAAAGTCAGTAGAGCAACAAAGCCAAGAACTTGTGGCTTTCTGAAGAGAAGCTAAACTTTCTGCATAGCTGATGACAATGGCTTCCTTTACACTTGTTCACATCCAAATCAAATACTCATTTCAGAAATGGAGGATCATATTAAGATCCAAAGACATGGTCTTATCTCTCACAGTTTTCCAGTCTAGGACTACAGAGTCTATGTTTTTATCAGTTAATATTTCATATCTGTGAGATACTTCAGCAGTCCACCAGAAAAGTTTTTGAGCTCTGGAAGCTCCAGAAGTTCATACTGAGAAGCTTACAAATTGTGTGAAATTATTCAAGACCAAAGAAAATACCTCAATTCTGACTACATGTTATAAAGCTATGTCTAGTGCTAATCTTTTTTAGCATATTATATTCTATTTTAGGGGCTAAGCTGATAGGAAGCTCATCCTCCTTTCAGGCAGCTTGTGAAATGAAGTCATCAATACAAAAGAGGCTTTTTAAAATAGTGAGCAGAAAAGGGAAAGGGGAAAAGAAATTTTTATTTTATTTTTTTTTTACAATACCGTTTTTCACTTCAGGATCTCAAAGCATATTGGAAACACTGTAATTAAGCTTCTCACCCCTCCATGTAATATAAAGGATTTTTAATTACTTTTAACAAGAGAAGAAGCAGGAGATAAACTGGTGTTTGCTCATGTAATGCATAATAAGAAGGAAAAAAAATGCACAGTTTAATAATTGTTTTTATTTCAATTGTTCATAAAGAGCAAGCCTTCTCCTTCCCACTCTAATTATAGGGTAGACAAACACCAAAATGTGAAATGCTGTAATGCTCAGGATCACCCATAACTTGGCAGGTTAATTCCATAAATTTTTCTTTCCCAACATCTTCCAGCATTTTATAGAAGGTCTTATATTCTCTTTTCATCCACTGCTGTCTCCTGATTTAGTGCTTCAATTTACCTTCTTTTCCATACTTTCCCTCTCTCAAGTGTGTGTTGATTACTTTTTTGTTATGATTGTGTGAACCAATCTCAGCAGAGAGAGGAGAAAAAAAAGAGGGACAAGATGTGTGGTATCAATTCAAGACTGAGGAATTTAATGTGAGATACTTTTCACACCAGACAAAATGTTATCAGTGAACCAGATGAAAAGCATTTGAAAATAGCAGCACTTCATATGGTTATGAAATTACTTGAAATTAAATCATGAACTGAAATGATTTTGTTGTCTTAAAGAACGGTTTGTCCTTTCCTCTCCTCTACTATCTTGATAGTTTATTATGAAATCTGTTCAGCAGGGAACATTTTCATGTCAGAATGCTGTATTTTGAGTTGATCAATTGGCTCTTTACTGGGGCAGAGGGCTAGCTGCATTTCAGACTGGAAGAGACATCTGCAACCAATAGAAGAGTCTCTCCACTTATACTAGGGAAGACAGAAAAGACCGTGTATTTCATATGTTCACATTAGTGCTTTTGTGGCACAAAATTTAGAGTGAGATACAACCATATTATATATATTTTATATTCTATTTATGACATAAAATAGAGGGACTTAGAAAATTACTTAAAGACTGAGTTTCTTAACCAATTTCACAATTTAGCACCTGCAAGACTCAGTGCCTCTGAAGACATAGACTTGCTGGTTACAATTTCCTTAACATTTAAGTCACTGTCAGTATTTCCCCACACTTACATAAAAAGTCTGAGAGAAAAGCAGCAGCATTTACTCAGAGAAAAGGGTGGGCTTGGTGAATGCCCACTTCTTCTCAGTAAATGTATCCTTCCAGAAGTGTTAAGTAAAGCCAGAGCCTAATCATTTCTCACTGATGAGTCATCAGTGAAGCCTCTAGGGTTATAGCAAAATCCAAATGGTTCCCTAGTCACTCCTTCTATTCTTATTTTGGCATGCTTTACATTGGTGTGTGCAATTACCAACTTCAGTGAATATGTTCCCCATTTCTATTCATGTAACTGAGATCCTCATCTTGCCCTTGGGGTGATGTGTCAAAGGTAAGTAAAATAACGTATCATCTTTAGCTAATAAAGATACCCTTATGGGTAGTAAAGATAAAGTTGCTATATTGCCAAGCTATTTTGTCTATCTTTTTTATTCTTTTCTCTTTTTCTTTAGAGAAGGGGGGGGAGGGAGTAAATTCCTCATTTGTAACCCAATCATCTCAATATCATAGTATAGGATGACAAAAAGTAGCATGTCAGTAATAGAGAAATGCTCATTTGCATGAAGAATGACAATCTTATCAAGCTCTTAAAACCCCTGTCTGATCCATTCAGGCACAGCCTGCATTTGAAATAGCATCCAGGTACCTGGCAAAAGGAAGGCCTGAAACTACTAAATTACTTTCTGCGGTAAAAATAGGTGAAGAAGAAAACTAAACACAGTTGGTTACTAAATGTAGCTGAGTCTAAATGCAGCTGGGGTGTGGATGAAGAACAGAAGTGTGTAAGGGAGTAGGAGCAACTCTGTCACCTCCCATCAAGAATACCATTAAAAGAGAGCTGCAGCACAAAACCTAAAAACCCACAGATGGATTTAAATTGCCTACAGTGTGACACACCTTGAAAAAATCCCTTCTTTCTGGATTCTTAACTAATTTTTTTGTTCTTTAAGTGGATTTGTCCCCATGCCACATGTAACTATAGAAACAATAACTAAGGTCATGTGAAGACTTATTTTATTTACTGGGGGAGTTTTACTGCAAGTTGAACAACAGCAGAAAGATTTACACCTTTCTGTCCCACACCTTCCTTCAAGATGCACATAAAATCATAGTCATATAATGGTTTAGGTTGGAGTGGATCTTAAAGATCTCTCTTTCTCTCTCTGTCTCTCTCTCTCTTGTTCTCCCTCTCTTTCTCTCTCTCTTTCTTTCTCTCTCTTTCTCTCTTTCTCTCTTTCTTTCTCTCTCTTTCTCTCTTTCTCTCATGGTGTTATTCTGTAATATTTTCTATTTCCTCAGTGATGGGGCATTCTGGGAAATTATGATCCAGCAAGAACGAATGAGACAGTATCAAAGCATTCTCCACAAACCTGTTATCTTCTTCCTGTTGAAGTTCACATAGCTTTGGGAAATGCAAAGGAACATAGAACAAGAATGTACAAGGTGCATTTTGAGAAAGAAATTACCTTGTAATCTTAATAAATAATAGGCTTTCTGTATTGTGGCTATGCAGCATAAAGATGGCAATCATAATACCTAGAAGTACATGAAAGAAAATTCTTTTTAGCTTTATCAAGTCATACATTGAAGCAGTTTGGTCTCAGAACAGTAGGATGCAGGAAGAATCACAAAACTGTTTCTTGCCTATTCAGTAGAACATGTTGTGTGCAAAATTTAGATTACTTCACTGACTTCTTTTTCAGCATCTAGTTTGTCACATTTTTCCAATTATCTTCCTTTTTACCAGAATTTATTTTGGAATTTTTATTATGCAGGTCATCAACCTTCTATCAGCCTTCTCCCTTCCCCTTGCCCAACCTTCTTTTTTTTTTCTTTTTTCTCCCCTGGGACTATGCAGGTGGGAAGAATTATTTTCTCTCTTTTTTGGCTACATCTTGTAGTACTCTGTTTTTCTCTTTCTTTTTCCAGCTCAATTCTTATGCTTTGTCATACGGCTTTTATCAGTCTCACACGTACAGTTGCTATTTCTCATTTCTAATCATTTGTTTATATGTCATCAAGTACAACATGTGCTCTTGGCAGAACATCTGCAATTTCTAGAAACTATCTCATCTAAAAATGCAGGGTGTTACCAACACTGATAGAAGTGAACTGAGCTGTGGTTATGTACTGTGATTAGGTCTTTTCCATGTGACAGACACTATAAAGAATACAGGAAACTCAAACCTGTACAGTTTTCTGAAAGGACAAGGCCCATTTTTTAAAAAGGGTAGTGTCACAGTTTGACTTAGGATTGGCAATTGAATCAGAAACAACACTTGCTGCTAGTTAAAAGAGAGCTTACTGAAAGAAAAAAAAATCCAGTAAAAAAGAAAATTGGCTTCATCCTGGCTCAGACCATGACAGGTAGAAAAGAGGACCCTGGGAACTACCAACCTGTCAGCCTCCCTTCTGTGCCTGGGAAGATCATGGAACAGATCCTCCTAGAAGACATGGTAAGGCGCATAGAGAAAAGGGAGGTGATTCAGGACAGCCAGTATGGCTTTACTAGGGGCAAATCCTGCCTGACCAACCTAGTGGCTTTCTACAATGGAGTGACTGCATCAGTGGACAAGGGAAGACCTATGGATGCCATCTACCTGGGACTTCTGCAAGGCCTTTGACATGGTCCCCCACAACATCCTTCTCTCTAAGTTGAAAAGATATTGGCTTCATGGGTGGACTGTTCAGTGGATAAGGAATTGGCTGGATGGTCACATCCAGTGTGTAGTGGTCAGTGGCTTGATGTCCAGCTGGAAAATGGTGACAAGTGGTGTCCCTCAGGAGTCCGTACTGGGACCACTGTTGTTTAATGTCTTCATTAATGATACTGACATTGGCACTGAGAGCACCCTCAGCAAGTTTGCTGATGACACCAAGCTGGGTGGTACAGTCGATACACCAGAGGGACCGGATGCCATCCAGAGGGACCTGAACAAGCTGGAGAAGTGGGCCCAGGTGAACCTCATGAGGTTCAATAAGACCAAGTGCAGGGTCCTGCACCTGGGCTGGGGCAACCAGAGATACCCATACAGGCTGGGGGAAGACATGTTACAGAGCAGCCCTGTGGGAAAAGACCCGGGAGTACTAATGGATATGAGCCACCAATGTGCAGATCCAGCCCAGAATGCCAACTACATCCTGGGATGCATCAGAAGAAGTGTGGCCAGCAGATTGAGAGAGGAGATTCTGCCCCTCTACTCTGCCTTGATGAGATCTCACTTGGAGTACTGCATCCAGCTCTGGAGCGCCCAACACAAGAAGGATGTGGATGTGCTGGAGCTTGTCCAGAGAAGGGCAGTGAAAATGATCAGAGGGCTGGAGCACCTCTCTTATGAAGACAGGCTGAGGGAGCTGGGGTTATTCAGCCCAAAGAAGAGATTTATAGACCTTCCAATACCCGAAAGGAGCCTATAAGAAGGCTGGGGAAGACCTGTTCACAAGGGTATGTAAGGCTAGTACAACGGGCAGTGGTTTTAAACTAGAGAAGGGTAGTTTTAGATTGGACATTAGGAAAAAGTTCTTTAATATGAGTGTGGTGAATCACTGGAATGGGTTGCCTAGAGAGGTTATGGAGGCCCCATCCCTGGAGACATTCAAGGTTGGGCTTGATGGGACTCTGAGTAATCTGTTCTAGTTGGAGATGTTCCTGCTTATTGTAGGGGGATTGGACTAGATGACCTTTATAGGTCCCTTCCAACCCAAGACATTCTATGGTGGTATGATTCTAAGTGAGGGTTTCTCAGCAAGGCTCAGCCAAGTGTAGACCACACATAATGTGCTAGAGCCTTTTAATTTTGTTTTCATCAAACAAGAAGCTGATCATATAAATGAGACTGAGGGGACTTTTATTTGGTACCATGGTTTGCATTTTGTCATGCAAGAAAGGTGAATACAAAAGCAACTGTTAATTTAGGGAATGTTCTTCCCAGTTTCCAGTGATTCACTTCAAGAAATATTGTTCCATCTCAAGTAAAATTGCTGTTAAGGCAATACACAAATGCTTGTGTCTGCAGCAGACTTTTCTGTGCTCTTTCCAGTTGTCACTATTTATGATTTAGCCTGATCCAGCCTGTAGGTCTGCAGCAAGTTTTTTTTCATTGCTGTCTGGACCAAAGTTTTCCTTTTCTGATGCTTTCAACTCTGAGAGCTCCCAGGTGGCTTTAAAGTTTTTATGTCTCCCTGTTATTAATTGAAATTGATTAACTTTCTTCTTGTGACACATTCCTGATCAGCTCCAGCACATCTTTCTTTCTCTCATGCAAAGACTTTTCTTCTCTTATCTCTCTTAGAAATGACAAGTGGCAGGTGTGGGAGTAAAGAGTTTCCTCTAGGAAATCTGAAATTCATCTATTACTACCTAAAGCTCCTGGCCTTTTAGAAAGCTTGGTTTTTATGCCTGTCTTTCCATCTCCTTTTTTTTTTTTCACCAATCTGCTCATTAGGTTTCCAATATATTACTTATAATTGATAAACACACTTCCAGTATTTATCATTATCTCCTCTTAGTCCTCTTTTCACTACCTCCTTTTTCTCTCTGCAATTACAGTGTATGCAACTCTGCCTTGCTTCAGGGCAACAGTTCAGTAATATTCCAGTCATCCAAGGTATTATAAAAAAATTAGCCTTTTAGTTTTCACTTCATTGTTAAGAGAACATTCCTGCATTCTATCCCTGAAAATTCCAGTTTCTAAATATTGCAATGATAGAGGACCCGGCTTCTTCTTAAATTGTAGTCATTAATTTTTGCCTACTTAAAATCATTCACTTGCATTCCCAGTGGATAAAACAAATCCTCATGCCTTGTTCTGAATGTGGGCTTAGCAATCAACCTACAAAAAATAGCTACTCACTTAAAACGCTACTGAAAATCTGGACGATTTTATTGCTACTGTATTTGCCTCAGTAATGGTTAATTTCAGACCCATCAGATCCTGTAATTCATAGAGGAACAAACTGTTGCTCATAGTCAACACAGTATAAAACCAGTTGCAATGCAGTTGTCTCCCCTCCGCTGTTTTTGTTCAGAAAGGAGTCCCAGTAGAGCTTTTCATAAAAGAAGTGTTCCTCAGATGCAGAAGGGAGATCATTAGGAAATAGGATAAATGTACCTGGTATAATTTCTCAAGATGAGATGTTCTAGAGAGATGTCAACAGTAAAAATAATACTATTGACAATCTAGCAGCTTATGCAGGTGATAAGCTCAAGCAGTGAACTCCAGCTCTTACCAGCATTTGAATTAACAATGACAGAATCACAAAGGAGATTTCTTAGTTCTCTGCTTGTTTTAATTTAAATGCCATTCAAGAGATGCAGAAAGGTCTTTGCTAGAGGAGAAAAAGTTTAAAGCATACAAAGCAGGTACAAAGAGCTGAGGTCCTCCTAGTATTCTTTTTGCTAGCTCTAAACTTGCTCAAGTAAAACACTGCAGCCAAAGACAGGTTTGCCTTGCAACCCTGCAGTTCAGGGTACCAAGCCTGCTTAGATTCCCAGAGTGTTGTACACAGGTCTAACCTGGAGAGTCTTACCAATTATTTGCAGAAAACACTAATATGCACACAATGAATCATATTCATGGAGAATTTTGCTTATTATGAGCATTAAAAAAACCCTAAGCTTTTCCTACAAGAAAAGTAATACTTTGTAGAGAGTTAAAGGACAGCAGAGGTAGACACTATCCTCAAAAAACTGTTGTATTGGAAAAAGCCCCTCAACACAAGCCCTCCACTTGAAAGCACTTCTGCTTCATGCCAGATCCTTGCTCTCTAAAATTGTTATGGGAATTAAGATCCAAATTTCTACTGCCATGCTGCATGTGCTATCTCTCATCTGGTGTACCTTTTAATAAACAGATGTATTCAGTCTTCTCCCTTTTCAAAGAAAGAAGGAAAGAAGAAGGAAATATCCCTTGTGCCCCTCCAAGGATCTTTATTAACATGACCTTACATTGTCCCTCTGAATAATGTAAGATTTGTTTTGTTGTGCCCTGCAGGGTTTCAGTGTCCCCAGAATCCTAGGGCAATTGCAGTGCCGAGCTGGCACATGGTAGCAGAAATGTCATTTTTTAATTATGTGGTTCTGAGGGGAATCTATTATCTACTGCTGAGATGCTGAAATCAGATGATTTATCTCCAAGGCAGCTCTGTCTACAATCTAGAATATGTATCTCTTGTCACTGCAGGAAAAGAAACAAAGGATGGTTTTATTCTGGTGCCTTATGTTTATAAATTTATTCTTTTAAGCTTTGCAAACAGATTTCTGGGGGTAGGGTGCTGAGGGGCAGGGGAGAGAAAAATCAATTTCTGATGCTTCTCTAGGCTCTGTTCCTAGTAGATTGTCCAAGGTCAGAAAGGATCTAGCTACCCTTCAGTCATACACAGCCTCAAGAGCTCATGTGCCCACAGTAACTAGCTTAGGTTTTAGTCATTGCCCTGAGGACTCCAGGCCTTTAAGTGCTGAGAACACTGTAGAAGTGAACAGCATCAAGAAATTGGGCAGGCAACCCGTTAACCTTAATTAACATAAATACTAACCTCTGCTTGACTTTTCAGGCTGGATGCCTACAACAGTTTGAAAGCATCTTTATTTCTCACACATTAGATATTTTCATTTAAATGTAAACTAATATACCTGCCACCTTATTCACAGTGATTCTGAATTATTTCTGTTACACCCCTAAGGTACCAAAGCAAAAGAAAGAGTTTAGTACATGTTATTTTTTTTTATGTGCAAAATTCATTACAGAAGCCACTTCGTGAAGCAGGATCAGAGCTGCCAGCAATTCATATCTGTTAACAAACAGGTATGTTACAAATGTTTTTTAAACAATCCCTCTCAATTATATTTTAAATGAATATGTGTTTTCTCTATCTTACAAAAGTTTACCAAAATGTTGCAGGGAAGGGCAGAAGGAAAGGACTATTAAAATATCCCGTCAAAACTGTAATTCTTGCATTGCCCTCTAGTGCATGCATGTCAACATGACACCTCTTTTTTTAAAACAAAACAAAACAAAACAAAAAACTTAATGCTATAAATCACTAAAATGAAACCTTTAAGGTAATTTGATGATTCTCTGCATTTCATTTTGACAGAAACGCTATAGGAAGTTTGTTTTGAAATGTAGTCCATGTGTTTTCAAAAAAAATAAATATCATTCAGAACAATCCACACCCAAAAACATCCTTGCTTCAAAATTACCTGAAGTATATGATGTATAAATTAGAGGGTGCCTACATTCTTTACTAAATGAGGGCAAAGAAAAGTCTTCAGGAGCATGTAATAATCTGCATGCACTTTCCTTTAAAAGTCAGCTGCCTCCCCCACAGCCAAAAAGATCAGCATGCAGAAGAGCACAGACATGCATTATAGTTACAGTGGGCATAAAATTTATATACAAAGATGAAAGCTATTGTAAAACATCGTAGAGGCAAACATTTGAGAGGGTATGGATTTAAACAAAATCCTTCTTACTTAAATGCTTAGCTGTAAGAATCCCTAAGTTTCTGGGCACCATTTGTGACATACTCATCACATTTAGTAGAAGTAAATTAAGTACCAGTATCATAAACTATGTACTCTGGTATATAAATAAAAAATAAATAAACAAAATAACTCTACTAGTAATAAGTCCTAGTAAGAGAAAACATTTTTTTAAGTATTTAAGGGAAAAAAAAACAAACCAAACAAAACCAACAACAAAAAAACTACCAGGTTACAGTGAGGAATATTTTAGAAATACCTTTGTAATTGCAAAATATGCTATTATTACATTTTGTGTACTATAGTATAAACAATGTTTTCTGCATTTTAGAAGCCTGATGATCTAATATCACCACCTTCGCTCCACATAGTCCTTAAAAACATAGTATTTGTAGAATTTTTTATGTTCTGGTCCACAAGATACCTTTAAGTAACTTGTCAGCCTCCCACAAAGAACATGGGGTGAAATTACAGCAGCTCACAATTTCATGGATTTTGCTTTCAAAATATATTTCACAATTACATATATATATATATATATAAAATCTGTAATCATTTTTTACATGAGGAAATGCATCTTACACTCTTGGATAAACAAGACAACCATGTGCTTGAGCAATTATGCTATTGGCCCATGCAACTAAAGGTTGTACAAGAGTTGGAGATGTAGTTGCATCTGTACAAGCAAGAACACTTGCAGGACACCAAGACCCTGGATAGAATCAAGACTTCAATAGCAGAGGGAAAGCAATGGAATGCTGTGAAGATACACGGCTGCAACTGCATTGTGTAAGTGGAAAAAACATCTACCATATTCATAGTGTTAAGGAAAGCACAGCTGCAGAATGAGCTGCTCAAGTAAATCTATGCCTTTCTTATGTCCAGCATGATACACAGTTTTGCCGCTATCGAAGTCAAGAAAAAATTATCTGCCATTTTAATAACCACCAACTATATTATTGAAGTACTGCATGGTGCTGTGCAATGCTGACAATCTTAATTCTTTATTTATACAATGAGCCTTATTAAACAGAACTTCTGGACAATTTTTATCAAGTGAGTTTGTTCTTACATTTCTATGTAATCCAGTATTCCAGATGTCCCTGGGTTTATTACATTCTTTTGTATGAATCTGCCTAATTTCTTTCTGCTGCTTCAAGAGCATTATCTGGACTCCATACCCCAATAAGCAAAAAAAAAAAAAAAAATAATAAAAAGCATAGCTCTTTTCCTCCTCACTTGAGAAGTCAGTATATTGCACCATCACTGGGCAAAATCCAATATTTATCTCATTTCTGGACAACTACAGAACCTCAGTCTTCTAAATTCACACTATCCACACCTTGTAGCTCTACTAAATTTCTTTAAAGCAGAAAGAGCTTATATCATTGAAATGGAAACTCAACACAAGTAGGAAACCTGATTATTAATTCTCTAAGAAACTGATTAAAATATAAATTGTCACAATTTATTAATCTGAAATCAAGATATGTTGTCTTCAGAACACCCTGGATGTTTTGGGGTCTTATAACTATGAATGTATTCACCATTAAGGTCACAACTAAGACTACTCTTCATACTGGTAAGATTTCTTTCCCATCCATCATAAATTGCAGCAAAACATTGAAATAACTTTTGCTTTTTTGGGTTGTTGGTTTTTTTTCTGAATCAAAAAGCCAACAATAAACATTCAACCAGGTTAAGCGAAGCTTTTAATGTCTAATTCAAGCACTTCGAACTTTAACTTCTGACCACCACATCTAGAAAAGTCAGGCACTTTCAGTGAGAAAGCCACGCCTTCCGTATGATGGAGTGATTTTAAGGGGAGCATAAAGTTCACTTTGCTGCCTTTTGATATCTTTCCTGATCAATATTTCTTTCCCTGTTTAATTTCAGCCTGGCATATTTATGGATCCTAACCCAGATTTTCAGATTTGACCTGTAAGAAGTTCAGATGTCACAATTTTATGATCTGTTATGTTTTTTTCCTGAAATCCTTAACCTTATCTTTCCTCCCATGAAAGTAAACTGTTGGCAGAACAGTGATAATAATGAAAATAATAATAAACGTTTTTAAAATAATCTTTCCCTCTAAAGCTTCAGGTTTACTTCATCAGTATTCCAAATGATGCATTCTTTTTCCCAAAAATAATCTCTTGGCAAATTCTGATTTTGCTAATGTGCCTCTCATTAGTGTCAAAATGTACTTTTCTACAGCAAATTCAGGTAAAGTAGCTTTAAAGTATTTTTCTTTTTTATTTTTTTTTTTTAAGTGACTAGGCTTAATTTGAAAACTAATAAATGTCTAGTAAAGATTGGTTGCTAAAGGAGTAAAAATATTAACCCAATCATTCTAACATCAGATATAAGCATACTGAACTTAAGTTGAGGACATGAAATGAGAACTTTGCAGTCTTCTTCAATTTAGAAAACACAATGAACAGGATCTAACAATAAAGAATTTCTTCCAGCTCTAGGAAAACTCTCAGATTAATGTCACTGCTCCACCTGATGATGCAGATCAACAGTCATGATTCATGGATCATGCCAAGATCACCAGATTTTTCAGAAACGTCATTTAAAAAGAAACAAAAGGCAGGATGCTTTTCATTGATCTCTGCGTCAGTGTGTACAATCATAAAAGAATGCTCTGATTAAATTATTTCATTTATTTGTCCATTGCTAGACTATAGGCCCATAAGAGATGATTCTCATGCAAAGCAGGACTATGCAGTATAAGACTAAAATTAGTCTTTAACTATGTGTAATGTGGTGTAATATGGTGCTGGTTAATGTGCCATTACACGTAATGTAGCTGGGAAACTTTGTTAGTCCTCCCAGTAAATCCAGAGTTGTCTCAATCATTCCCACTTAGATAGATTTCACTCTAAAATCTCCCTAATTGACTCTACTCAAACATTATTCAGATGGTCGGTATCCCTATGTGCTAAGGTATTTCTAAGAGAGAATGAAAAGGTTTCCATCACTAATGCAATGTGAGTAACTAGAAGAAAAAAACAAAACAAAACAAAAAACTAAAAAAAACCACCAAACACTAGGGAAAAAAAAACAAAAAACAAAAAACAAAAAAACACAAAACACAGCAACAACAAGAAACAAAAAACAAGAGCAAGCAAATGTCACATGCTTTGCCCATGTCTCAGTGCTCTTCCTGTTCCTCACTAAATGCTGCTCTGTAGTTAATGTTTATTGAAGTCAGTAGAAAATGGAACAACAGAGAGGAAAACGTAAATTGAACATTTTGCTGCAGTGATTGATTCTAGCTTTGCTAACCAGAATATGAGATTGACCTTAGGACCTTTTTGTCCTGATGAATAAATTCCCATCTTGGAAAGCATCACAGATTCCTGAAATGCTCATCTGAGCTCATGTTGCAAAATGAGTTCCTGCTGAGATTATGCTTGACAAAAACTAATGAAAAGGTTAAAAAGGTGAGAAATGTAGATACAGTGCACAGCAGATCATACAGTAAAAAAGAGATATATGGTACAGACATTAGATTTTGCTTGTATCAGTGTTGGTATGTGTTGGTATCTGATTCTAACACAGTAAGGAGAAATCCTAGCCATAAATTAAATATATAAAGAAAACCCCCAAAACACCTATCAGTCAGTCCATGTCTGTGAAGTTGCACTGGAGAAAGGAAGACAAGAAATTGCTACATAGCCTTTGATTATTTTAGGGGAGAACTTTGTAAAGTATGTATGACAGTTGGACTCAGTGATCTCAAGGGTCTTTTCCAACCTGAATAGTTCTATAATTCAATGACTCTATCAAAACTCCAATCCTAATTTATCTCTAAGTCTTGGATAGGCTCACTTTATCAAGTAAGCTATTTCATCTCTCAAACTCCTACACATCATTAATGACATCTAATTATTCCAGTCTTGCAAGAATGATGGCAAAACAAAAAAGAGCATGGGTCATTGTCATGGCTCCATGTCTCTCTCTCGGCTGGCTCACCAATCATGTTGTAGTTTGGGCCCAGAATGACAACAAAGCAACAGCCTCATGGCTGCTCACTCAACCATTCACCCTTCCCCCCCAACACACACACTGGGATGGCAACGACAAAGCTCATGGGTTAAGACAAAGGACAAGGAGGGTTCTTCACCGTTTAAGGTCCTGGGCAAAACAGACTCAACTTGGGAAAAAATAATAATTTAATTTCACATTAATCAAACCCACACAGGACACAGACAACACAAAGAGCAGTGCTTGCACATGTTACCCCACCCCTCCCTTCTTCCTGAGCCCAAATTACTTTGTTTCCAGTTTTTCTCCTCCCCCCCCCAGCAGCACAGGGGGACAAGGAATGGGGCTGGAATCAGTTCACAGGCTGGTGGTTCTTGCTGCACCATCCTCCTCAGGAAGGAATCCTTTCACTCCCTTCCATGGGACAGTCCTCCACAAACCTCTCCTTCATGAGTCCTTCCCACAAGGTCCAGAGCTGCTCCAGTGTCGGCTTCTCGCAGAGTCACGGGCTGCTTTGGGAACAGCCACCTCCCCTGGTACCTGGGTCTTCCAAAGCAGTGCAATCAGAGTCCACTGGCAGCAAATCCACTGGTCACAAAATCCAAGTTCACCAGCCACATTCACCCCTCCTGGCACCTTCAGGGAATGTTCCACCACGTTGCTTCATGAGTGCAGGGGGGCAGCCTGCCATCTCGCCATGGGTTGCAGGGAAACTTCTGCTTGGGCACCTTCTTCCCCTTCTTCCTCACCAGCCACCAGCACCACTTTCCCTCTCCAGCACCTCTCTTCTTTTTCTTTAAGTCCGCTCTGCTCAGGTCTCATTTCAGTTCTTTCATATGTTAATCACAGAGGCACATCTATTGTGCCTCTGATGGCTTCTTGGCTGGTTTTGGAGCAGAGGGAGCTTCTCAGTTTCTTACTGGAGCCATCCCTGGGGCCCTTCCCCCACTACCAAAACACCCACGAAACCAGAACAGTAATGCAGAAAAGGATTTAATTGAATTGGAGGTATTATTTTATAGTATTTCTATAATTCTAAGAACCTGAGAATTACACATTTATTTGTATACAGAGGTATAAAAAGTCCTGACAGTATGCCTGTGCCTGGTCAAGATTTTAAAGTGGAATGTGGTATTATTTTCTTGACCACAAAAGGAGATCAACAATTTCTTTTTCTTTTCTCTCTTCCCCCTTCCCCCCCCAGTTTCTCCACTGGGAAGAACGTTCCGCAGAAGGTTGTTTTGCAAATGACAATACAAACCCAAGGTGTCTAATGTCTTTTTAGCTTCAGCCTTCACTAAGAGTATCAACAGCATTGAAACTGTCAACACATCTGAAAATAGTGACGAATAGTTAGTAATTCAGGTTATAATTGAGGCAGTATTATTCTAACTCATGGCAACTACACTGCCATATTAAATCAGTTGGAGCTGAAGTAGTTGAAGACCAGTTGGATTCTCAGAATATTACAGAATCACAGAATGCTAGGGGTTGGAAGAGACCTCTGGAGATCATCGAGTCCAACCCCTGTGGTGCAGGAGATCCAAATCTAGGGCAGGTCACTCAGAAATGCATCCAGATGGGTCTTGGAAGTCTCCAGAGGAGGAGACTCCACAACCTCTCTGGGGAGGCTGTTCCAGTGCTCTGTGACCCTCTCAAGTAAATCCCTGTCCCTCTTGAACTGAGGAGCCCAGAACTGTATGCAACGCTTTAGGTGAGGTTTCACTAGGGCAGAATAGAGGGGGAGGAGAACCTCCCTCAATCTGCTGAACACACATTTCTTAATGTATCCCAGGATACCAGTGGCTTTCTTGGCCACAAGGGCACATTGCTGTCCCGTGGATAACTTGTTGTCTACCAGGACTCCAAGGTCTTCCTCCACGGAGTTGCTCTCTAGCAGATCACCTCCTAGCCTTTACAGGTGCATTTTGTTGTTCCTTTTCAGGTGAAGGACTCTACACCTTTTCTTGTTGAACATCAGGTTCATCCTTGCCCAGCACTCCAGTCTGTCCAAATCTTGCTGAATGGCTGCACAGCCCTCCAGTTAATCAGCCAATCCTCCCAGTTTTGTATCATCAGCAAACTTGCTGAGAATATACTCTGTCCAGTTATCCAGGTCTTTGATGAAGATGTTGAACAGGACTGGACCCAGCACTGATCTCTGGGGTACTCCACTAGTTACAGGTCTCTAGCTGGACTCTGCACCATTAATCACCATTCTTTGGGCTTCATTTTGTAGCCACTTCTTAATCCATCTCACTGTCCATTCTTCTATCCCACATTTCCCGAGCTCGCTCACGAGGATGTTATGGGAGATAATGTCAAAAGCCTTGGTAAGGTCAAGGTAGACTACATCCACTGCTCTCCCTGCCTCTACCTATTTGGTCACAACATCGTAGAAGGCTATCAGATTAGCCAAAGATGATTTCCCCATGGTAAATCCACACCAACTACTCCTGATAATCTTCTTCTCTTCCATGTGCTTAGAGATGACCTCCAGAATGAGCTGCTCCATCATTTTTTCCAGGGATGGAGGTGAGGCTGACTGGGTTGTAATTTCCTGTATCTTCCTTCTTGCCCTTTTTGAAGACTGGGGTGATGCTGGCTTTCCCCCAGTCCTCAGACACAAACAAATTATTTAAATAGATTATTTCTAGTAATCTAATAAAAAAAAAACCAAAACCAAAACCAAAAACAGATAGATCAATAACAGAGAGAATTTATCAGGAATTTGTCATGGCAAGCCAATCAAAACTCCGTACATAATCTGTTACCCTATTGATTACACAGAGGAAACAATAGTCCATATATGCTTGGGTTTCAGTAATCCTCTGCCATTTCTTCACACAGCGTTTTCAGAAGTAGACTGAGAAAACTGTCTAAATAAAGGTACTAGGTGGATCCCATATGTGTTGGAAAACATGGCAGCTTCCAGTTGTTAAGCAACATCAAATTAGAAGATATCAAGTAAAGCCCTGGACAAGTCTGTCTGAGCTTGGAATTTAATTCTCCCCTGTCTGGGGTTTGATTGGGTGAGATTTTTAAGCTTTTTTGTTATTATTATTTTATTTCATTTTAGAGCTGACATTCAATGGACTCCAAATAAAAAGATGAAGGAAGGAAGTATGATACTAAGACATTAGTCCAATTACTGTATGAAAGGAACAGCTAGCTCTACTGGCATACAATACACTGTGAATTCTAAGACAGTAGTACATTTGAAGCCCAGGATAAGTGGTCATTAAATTATAGGTGTCAATTTAGATACAGCATAGTATGTAAATATCCTCTAATTTTAAAGAAAAGGTGTGCCCAGTAGGTTCCTCCAGTGTATTGATGATAACTTTTTGACTCAGGTGGTGGAGGAACGAACAAGGAGAGGTGTACTACTAGACCTAGTACTGACAGATAAAGAGGGATTGGTAGAAGACATTAAGGTTGGGGGCAGGCTTGGTTGTAGTGACCATGAGATGGCAGAGTTCAGAATCATGTGCAGCAGGTACTGAGCTAACTCTGGCCTTTTTGAGGAACTTCTTGGAGAAAATGGAATAGGATACTGGAAGGAAAGGGGGCCCAAGAAGGTTGATATTCAAGTACCCCCTCATCCAAGCTCAAGGTTGAAGTGTTCCAAAGAGTATCAAGTAAGAGAGCCAGGAGACCTGCATGGTTGATCAGGGAACTGAGAGATAAGACCATGCTTGGATAGGCTGTGCCAAACTGCAGGCTGGGTGAGATGCAGTAGTTCTCTCAGTCCTGATCCTGATCAAGAAGCACAAAGACCAGGGCAAGTGCAGCTCTGGGTGTGCTGTGAACCCTCAACCATTTGATCAGGGGCATGGAGAAAGGCTTGGGACCAGACCTGTAGAAGTAGCTAGCTCTGCCTTCTAGAGCTGGCAGATGCCATGCTAGGCTGGCCATGGTGGAGAACCAGAGGAGAGCTCAGGAAAACAATCCTGAGAGTACCCCAGGTCTGGGGGTTGAACTTGGGAGGACCAGATTGAATGGGCTGGAAATTTGAGACTGATTACATTAGCTTTAGGAAATGGGACTCTACATTACCACAGCTTTCCAGACATGGCATAATTTTTAAAAAGGTCACTGCTCTTCTTGGCAGTTAAATAAATCTCAACCCAGTCATCTTATCCTGGTAGAGCATAGCTCAGAGTGTCAAACTTAATTCACATTATACAATGTCCCCTTGACAAATTGCCAGTTTCAATGCTTCTCCAGCCTTATCTTCAACAAGTTATTTGTATGCTCTTCCCCACAGACTCAGCCCCAACAGCTCGAACTTAAACCTTCACCCAATAATAGGTAAGCAAAGATTTTAGATAAGGCAATTTATTACACCAGAATCGAGGGTGAAGGACAAAGGTAAAGACATTGTTGGACTTCAAGGCACCAGCTGCATGCATTTTTGTGCCTTTTTTTACCCTTTTTCTGGATTAGGCTTGTGTTTATTTGAAATTAATCTCCTTGTAGTTCTTGGACAGCAAATATTTCTACACTGGATAGTTTTGACTAGTAAGTAGATGCAGGCACAATTTTTAAATGTTCAGTATTTATTTTTTTCAATACTCATTTCTACATATGTTGTTTCTATAAACATTTTCTGCTGGTTAACTGCCTAACAAGGTAATAGAAGCACAGTGTAAAAAAAAACTCCATTACTTCTTTTAAGCATCTAAGCAGATATTTATGGAAATACTCTGCAGTAATCCCTATCCCGTGACAAATTAATCTCTGAAATATGAAAAATTAGTAAATCTTTAATTTCTAAATATTAATTTGATCCATCCTCATGCTGCAATTCAAATCACTAATTAAATACAAGCATTTTTTGCCTTCTTACTAACATTTGGTACAATTTATAAAGGTTCAGTAGTTCAACAGAAGAATATGAGAGGCTCAAAGTTGAATTATGGAAGTATTATCATTAGGATCCACTTTAAATTGGAGTGTATCTTTACCATTTGGAGCAGAATATTAAATACTTTACATGCAAGTTTCATGCTGGTTTTGTATACAAATCAATTGGTACAAATAATACAGGAGGAAAACCAGAAAAAAATTGATATGTGCTTTTTTATTATTATTATTTTGTACTAACAGGGTATAAAATTAGGTTTTTGTCCTTTTTCCAACTATGCTCCAACATTCTTGTAGGGAGATGTCAGATTGCATTTCTGATTAGACCTGCAAAGGAGGAGAAATATTTTATTAAAATATAAGTTCAGCTAATTTAATTCCCATCAACTCTGTTTATGAGTTTGTTTGGTTTTGTATGATATGTTTCTGTCTTTCTACACTAATGCAGGGTGGCACTCTATTTTTCAGTTTGATTTGTGTTTGTGGAAAATGAGTAGGTTTTGTTTGTCTTTTTGCTATGTTGTTTTTTTGCTGAGGGTTTTTTTGATATACTGCTAAGTGAAAATGAAGTAAAATTTGCTGTAAGGATTCAGTTAGTCTGATTTGCCTCTCAATTCAAAGTAATTTGTAAAATTAAATGGTATTTTTTACCATCACTTTGTCCAGAGTTATGGCATGGGCTCTGTGTTGAACAGAGCGATCTGCTCTGTAGAGAGCAAGCAGCTGACTTTAACCAAACCAGTTTTATGGAATCAAGGATCATTTTTCATGTCTGGCCTGCACCTGGTAGGATAAAACCTGATACCTAAATGTGTTGGACTTGCCTTTCCATATGAAAGCTAGAGCATACACTTTAGAGAGGCAAAAGCTTGTTCTATTGTGCACCTCATCTGAGTAACTATGGAGCAAGTACACAGTATCATAGAAAACCCCAGTCAGATAAGGAAGAATGCAGCATTTAAGGGTGTACCTCCCGTAGGTTGAAACTCAAGTTCATAATTATGGAGGTAAATGCAACATGATTAGACACAACACAGGTGTTTCCTCGAGGAAGCGAGGAAACTGTGATAAAATACTAAAGCAAATAACAGTTGTTTTTGCTGTATCATGGTTAACACTTCCCCAAACTTCATCACTTTGACCTAACTCTCTAGTCCATAATTACTAGCCCCTCTATCTGATATAAGAAATTTATAAAATTACAAAGTCTGTGGCACAAAGCTGATTTCTTCTGAGTCAGCTCCATAAGAAGTAGGGATATATGTATACAGTGTATGCATATTTAATACTGTCCATAGTTTATTGTAGCTCTATTACTTGCCTCATAGACTTCAAATAGGATTTTTTCCCTTTCAATTGAAACATGACCTTTTGAGGAAATATCCATTTAGCAAATTATTTCCAGATACTCACTGTGTTGTGATTCACAGTTGTATGTAAAGCTGAGATCTTATATTGAAATTTTTAACAGTGACAAGCAAAATTATTCTTTTTACATCATCTTCTTACTATTGTCATTTCATACTTGAAGAAGCATTCTGTCACTGTATACTCCATTGTTTGCTTTGTTCTTAGCAGAAATATAATCTCAAGATTAAAAAAACAAACAAAAAACCTGTAATTTTCTCCTATTGGTTCTCCTAATCTTCTTTACCACTTCAGCCATAAATTGACATATATTTTTGTGTCAACCTCAAGAGCCAAAGATCAAAAGCTTTGGCTATATGACCTTACTTGCTGAACTGAAAGGTATAGTAATGAATTTTATAGCAAGAAAAGCAAGAGGGGAATTTAATGACGGAGGTGCATCTTGATTACAGGGCCACATCAAGTCATGGTTTGGGTGTTGTTGTTTAGCAGCCTGATGTTATTTCACCTACAAAATAAAAAATCATTCCAATATAATCTAACCAATATCACCTCCCTCCCTTTTATTTCATTTTCACATCTAAAACGGAGGTACTTGTCATTAAACTAAATACACTACATCAATTAAATATATGCTTTGCACATTGAGCTAATCTGAACTAATAAGCAAACCAACACTCACTATATGTATAGCAAATCATATCAGTGTTCCTGTGAACTACTGCACTTTTATTGTTTAGGAATGCATGGGGAAAAAAATTGAGATTTTTTTATTATTTTTTTTAGCTAATAGCCTATTCAACAAAAGAACCTAAAAATCAAGGAAGTCTGTTTTATAATCAGGACTATTGGAATATTTCTCTTTTGGAATTCTTTATATCCCTGGAAGGTTATCACTATATTATGTATTTGTACATAACTGTCCTTGTGAATAATTATTTGATACTCAGTATTGTTTCTCCCACTAAATATATATATATATATTCTCTATTCACAGCACACATAAATTGTCTTGGAGTTGTCATCTAGGTTGCTTCACTCAAACTTTGTGAGGAAATTTAAAAACAGCTAACTACAGGACCCCTGCTACTTTGGAATGTGCAATTGCAGTGAGTTAAGGGTTTCTCTAACTCAGAATATTCCATTAGCAAACTCCTGAAGTAAAACAATACTCCTTTCCTTGCAGTTTCTAAGAGGTAAATAATGTTAAAGATGAGATAAGAGATTTTCAGATGGTTAGATGGTGACATGGTTCCAGAAAGTGTTAAAGAATGGAAAGAATGGGAGGGAGTGGAACAGGAAAAGATAGAGAAAAGGACGATGGTCAGTCTTGATCAAAGGTCAAGCTTGTCTATAACAATGGAGCATAAGAAACAAGGTGCATCTTCAATCTTCTATCTGGAAGAGATAGGCTGAAAGAAGAGAAAGATACTGGGAAGTTAAGATAGTGTGAAAAGAGAAAGCAGAAAAGATTGTGATAGCAAGTTATGGAAATAAATGGAGCTGAATTTAGAGTGAGACATATGTAGGTAAACTGCAGTTATGAAAACTGAAATCTGATCAGTAAGGAGGAACTAGTTCTCTGCACTTTTATATTACCAACAAAGGGGTATGTAATAAGTTCCACAGAAGATGTCCCCTGTGCTCTATGCAAGCATGCTCTGCTTTTGCTGGGCAGCAGATTAAAAATTACAGACTTAAGATCCAATAGCTAGAAGAGAGCTCCTATTTGCCCTGGAACAAAAATAAATAAAATATTATCTCAGTTTGCCACACAAAAGTCTCTTCTGTTGCAGTTTTTGGAAGGTGCGTTGCAAGGTCAGCATAATCAGTAATCTCTCAAATGTACCATCAGTGTTTATTTTTAATTTGGGACTAGTGAATAAAGCTTTAATGGTATTTTAATGGCATGTTGGACACTCTTCAGTGTCCAGAGATGTGGCATCATATCCAGGAGTGTCATTATCTAGATTAATTATCAATAGTGGGCAGATATCACTAGGGAGATGTGAAAATGAGAGAGGTAGTAAATGGAATTTACTGGGCATAGATGCTGAGAAATAAATAAATAACAAAATCTGAGAAGTCACCAATGGGTACTTCAAAACCATTTTCAGTTTGATATTTTGTAATACAGCTGCCATTTCTTCCCCTGCTCCAGAATCTGTCATGACTGAAAGGTTTCCCTTGCCAGACAGTATAAGCTAAACTCCTTCATAGTTGTAGCTGTATAACCATACAAAATTCATGACCAGATGTGCTTTCTAATGTGACTAATAAATTTATCAGAAACCTTAAGAAGACTCTGTTAGCCTAACCAGCAAGCATTCTACAATGTAGGAAATGAGCCTTGCTGATAAGTTTTTAAGAAGTGACTAAGCATGTCAGGGCATGCCTGATAAAACATACTGTAAATATGATCTATCTTGAGTGATATAACTTATGATAAATGTGACCTAAAGAATCTAGAGAATAGTTGCATTGAGGTAAATTCTATGCACCTCAATGCTATATCTGCACATGAAAAAACATGGTTTAAGGTATTATTATTTTTTTCTAATCAATATAATAATCATTATTTTAAGGTTTTTTTAAAATTGTGTTCAAGACTTTTAGATAATATTGCATTTATGAAAACATTGTTTAAACACTCAAGATTTAACACTATCTGAATATAGGCAAAAATAGGAAAAGAAGATAGGTTATCATCCCCCATAAGAAGAGGAGATCTCTCTTGGGAAACAAACATCAGAAAGGACTTAGAGTTCATCTAGCTGCTTGACACTGTGCAAGCTTTCAGTGCGGGTCTATAGTGAAAAGTGAAACACTATCTGCGCACACATGGACACACATGCAAAGCTAGTAAGACAACACTGAGTGGAAATAAAATATTGATATTGTTTTTATACTCTTAAATATACAATATCTGCTCTTTAAGTCTGTTTTTTTGCATTCAGAAGCTAAGAGACATAGTATTAATTGTATGCTTTGTCTCCGCTTATTCTGCTTTCTGTCTGAAAAAATACTGAAGAACTACCCGTAACACAAACTGGTACAACTTTCATTGGTGGGTCTCTGTATACTGAGACATATATATATACTGTATATCTGAGACAAAAATATCTTCTCCTTTTGCAATGTGTATCCTACTTTGGAAGGGATATGATAAATTATTTCCTAAAGACACAGGAGAAGTTCAATGCTACAGATCACAGGAGGTATGCCAAGAAAATTAAATGTCTGTCCAACTAGTAATTTGCTCAGAGTTTGAGGAGCCTTCCCAAGAACCATCAATGAGCGCTTTGCTGCCAGCTTTCCACAACTTTTCATATTTAGCTTTGTCTCTGTTAACACAAGTTTATTGAATATACTTAAGACTAAGACTAGGTAGTCATGTAACAAAGATGATGCCGAGTTAATTAAATTATTCTTGTCTCTATGCAGTAAAGGTGAATAGATGTGCTAGATAAGACAGAAGTGCTTCTGAGTATAAATTAATCAACAATTTATGGTTATACAACACTCTTCACTCAAGAACCTTAAAATGACTATATTAATTCTAGGCTAAATCCAAAGCAACAACTTATTTCCATGTTCAGATTCATGCTTAATACACCAATAGAGCATCTCAGGTACTAAAACCACTGTCAAAACCACAAAAATCTCAGAACTAAGCAGAAACAACTGGTCTAACTTTTTCTATACGCAATTGCTATATTTATAATAAACTGAAACAGCACAGCAGATCTACAGACTCTTACAATGCGATTTTTCTGACATCTCATCAAGTTTCTTACTACCAAATCCTTATAAGAATCCGGCACATTTAGTGTTTGACAAAATAAAAGGGAAAAGGACTATAAATAAACTCTGACTTATTTCTGCTTTGCTGAGAGATGAAGATTGCTGACCTCTCAAGTATTCTATATAAATGTTGATTTTATCTATAAGCAGGCCCTTGACCTTGATGAGGCTGACAATCACTCTGATCAAATGGGTGAAAAAGGCTTACAGAGGAAAAGGGATTTAATCCACCAGAGATCAATAGGTCATAAAAAATGAGACATCAAAATGAACCATGCTAAGGACGTTTTTAATTTAAATTAAAAGGAAATATCAGACTAGAAATTAATAATTCAGATCAGTAAAGTGAGGAATTCTCCCTGTCTGCTTGTCCCCTTCTGTCTGAGAGTCTAGTATCCTACCTCTCCAGCTTGCTTCGGTTTTAGTTATAGATACAGTTATTTTTATCACGTAAAGATAAAGTTAATAGCAATTTTATTAATCCATTAATATTATTTTATTATTTTTTTAATTTGTAGAAACGTAATCCAATTATTTTTTCTTATACTGCTTGTTTGCTAAATTAGGGGGGGGTTAATAAATTAATTTTTTATAGTTTTTTCTCAGTTTCTGGTTTCAAGTATGTTTTTAGTATAATGATGCATGTTTTGCACTGTGGACACCTAAGAGAAATATTTGAACTAAGAATTATCTTAAAAACTTAGGAAAACAGTTGTAAAAATACTGTAATAAAGTGTAGTTTTCATTGAATCTTATTTTATGCAGATTATATGTTGGGTTATTTTAGCCAGTGTCATCTCAAATTATAGTATTGTCCTGTCAATTGCACCAGCCAGTATGAAATGTTTTTAAATAAAAACACTGATGGGTGAATATTAACAGAAGTAAAACCAAGCTGCATTTCAGCTCATCAAGATCATTAAGTCTATAACATCCCTGAACCTATCACAGAGTAGAATATTCCAAGAGGACAAGCAAGGTAACTTCATCCTCTCTAAATTCCCTTCTCAGTGCCTATTGCATTTATCAAACCATATCTAGGCTGGGAGTCTAAGGAAGGAGTAATTATAGAATTTTACAAAAAAACACCGTTACTGTGAGAGTGACTGTAGCAGAAAAGTAGTCAGGTTGGTGAGCACATGGTGCTTATTGCTTCTCCTGCAGCCTCCCATCAAATGTAGAGACTTCACGATAGTATGTTATTTTCTGAGTAGATTTTTCAGCTTCAGCAAGTCCATTTAACAGTACTGAAAGTATTTCCATAGGCTGTACACTGCAAATACAAGAGACAGAAAGATGCCCACACCTGTAAATGGCTGTTTTAGAATTAGAAAGGCTCTATTATAGACAGACTGCAAAATATTCACCCCCTGTATCTTATTGATAGTGCAGTGCCATAAAGATATTTGCTAAATATCTGCATGCACACTTTTTGTTGGCACAGCTGGCCCTGGCTATGTGTTTGAGAAAGAAACTCATGAAGCAGACAGCAGCTTTTGATGAGTGACAGAGGAAAAATAATTCTAAGGACTTAAAGAAACAAATATAAACATGCTGAATTCAAAATACATATAGTGTAATAAAGGACAAGAGAAAAGTTCTTTAACTTCCCATTCTTCATAAGGTTCTTAAAGCTCAATCTGGTGAGAACTCCTAGGTTGAGACATCTTTTGATGGCTCAGAATGCAACTTTGTATCAAACAGCTTAGTGGTCTGCAGCTAATGAACAAGAGATGTAGAATCATGATGTAGTAAACTTATACACACACCCACTGGACACAACTTCATAGAACCACAGAATCATAGAATCATCAAGGTTGGAAAAGACCTTCAAGATCAAGTACAATCATCCGCCTTACAATCCCTAACCAATAAAAATCATCTCCTGAAACACCACATCTACCCGTTTTGTGAATAGCTCCAGGGACACTGTCTCCACCACCTCCCTGGTCAGCTTGTTCCAATGCCTCATCACTCATTCTGTGAAGAATTTTTTTCCTAATATCCAATCTGAACCTCCTCTGGTGCAACTTGACCCATTCTTCTTGCCTTACCCCTAGTCACTAGGGAGAAGAGGCCAACACCTGCCTCAGTATAACCTCCTTTCATGTAGTTGTAGAGAGCAATGAGGCCTCCCCTCAGCCTCCTCTTCTGCAGGCTGAACAGCCCCAAATCCCTCAGTCTCTCTTCATAAGACTTGTTCTCCAGACACCTAATCACCTTAGTTGCCCTTCTCTGCACCCTGTCCAGCACTTTCATGTCCTTTTACTGCAGTGCCCAAAACTACACACAGTACTTGAGGTGCAGCCTCATCAAGGCCAAGTATGCAGCCAGGATCACCTCCCTTGTCCTGCTGGTCACATTATTCCTGATGCAGGCCGGAATGGTGTTGGCCTTCTTGGCTACCTGGGCACACTGCTGGCTCATGTTCAGCTGGCTGTCAGTCAGCACTCCCAGGTCCCTCTCTGCTGTGCAGCTCTCCAGCCACTCTTCCCCAAGCCTGTAGCACTGCTGGGGGGTGTTGTGCCAAAAGTGCAGTGCCCAACATTTGGCCTTATTGAAATTAATACAGTTAGTACCCTGCCCTCAAGTAGATTGACACTCCCACCAAACTTAGTGTCATCTGCAAACTTACTGAACGTTTACTTTATCGCTTCATCCAGATCATCAATAAAGATGTTAAACAGGAGCGGCCCCAGCACTGAGCCCTGGGGAACACCACTCACAACTGGCTCCTAACTGGATTTAACTCCATTGAACACAACTGGTTGAACCTAGCCATCTAACCAACTTTTTATTCAGTAAAGCTTATGCACATCCAAGCCACGAGCAGCCAGCTTTTCTAGGAGAATGCTGTGGGAAACCATGTCAAAGGCCTTGCTAAAGTCAATGTAGACAGTATGCACAGGCCTTCCCTTGTTCAATAAGCAGGTCACCCTGTCATAGAAGAAGATGAGGTGAGTCAAACAGGACCTGCTGACTGGGCCTGATCACCTGGTTGTTCTGCATGTGACGCATAACAGTACTCAGGATGATCTGTTCCATCAGCTTCCCAGGTATTGAAGTCACACTAATAGGCCTGTAATTTCCCGGATCATCCTTCCATCACTTCTTATAAATGGAGTTACATTTGCTCATTTGCAATCTGCTGGTACCTCCCCACTAAGCCAGGACTGCTTCCTTGCTTCATCCAGATGCTTGTGGAGACACATTGACTTCCCTCTACTTCTGCTACCCAAACATAAGAATTACATAGCTAAAGCATGAGTTACTGAGTAGCTTTTCTATTTTTCTGACTTGATTGAATCATAAAGTCCATTATGCCTGTGATTTATAGGCATCAATCTTTATGTAACCTTTGGACTGAGTATTTAGGTCATAAATGAATTTTGTGAATTAAATAAAGTTGCACACTAATTGTATAAAGTCACAGTCCAGCTAATGAATGGTGCTCAAATCACAGGTTTTGAATTTGGAGTCTGGATTTTTCCACTCCTCTGCTTTCCCAAAATTTTGTGAAATAAATGACAGAGGTCTTCAGACCTCAGAAACATCACATTAACCATGATTCACTGAGGGTGGTGTGAAATACATAAAACTGACTAAAAAATTATGTCTCATATTTGCACCAGACACATCTCAAATATTTTACACTCACTATCCTTCCACATTTCTCTTTTTAACAAGTCGTTCTCAAAGCATAATTTAAACCAAAATCAGACATATTTAAAGGATTCCTTCTTTATTCTAGCAGTAAATCTCTGATGTACATTAAGCAGAATTTCAAAACAGTGTGTAATTTTCATTATCCATGGACTGTATGAATCTATGGCTAATTCATTACTAGCTGTCCTGCTCATCGCAGATCCGGAAATCTACCTGACACAGCTTCATCTAGAATTGTGGTATGCTTTAAGAAGTGTTCAGAAATCTCCCTAGCTTTCCCTCATTGTGAGATTTTGCTGTTTTGATTTATAATGGTCTTGTACTACATGTAATGGAACTGATGCTCATCTGCCTTAGTAAAAGGCTGTTTGAAAGACTATAAAATTAATTTATTGAAATGTAATTAACATGACTATTAATTTTTTTGCCATGCTTAGTGTCACCAATCACAAATTCCATTTACAATTAAGAGAACAACATTGTCAGACATTAGTATTCGTTTATCCAGTCTTCTCTCCCACAATAAAACATACCGTAGGTCGCTGTATCCTGAGAGAGACACAGAGCAACAATTATTCAAAATATATATACATATATATATCCTTGATCCTTTGCAGCTCATTTACTTTGGCAAAGCCTGTCAATTTCAAGGCCTGAAATTTGAAGTCTGCTTAAACAGAGAATGAATGCTGTGAGTACTGTTGTGCTTCAGGCACGCCTCTCCAATTAGTGTTTCAGAGCCTAACTGGAAGGATGGCTCCGTTAATGCAGGTATTCCCTATTGACCTTCCACAGCATCTCTAACCATTCCTATTAGTCTGTGGAAGTTTATCCCAGTGGAAAAGGTGAAAATACTCTACCAGCTGAAAGTTTTAGACTAGCAGTTATGTAGGGTGTTGGTGAGAATTTTAAAAATAAGATACCTTGTAATACTCCATAGATTGTTTGTCTGCAAAGTATGACTTACTTAACTTTTTTTTTTTTTTGTAGTATTAAAAAAAGAACAGAAAAGCATTATTTATAATTTTCTGAGTGGATCAAGGAAGGAAAGAATATACTTTCTGGAAAACATCTGTTTTACTTCAGAAAGGGATTTATTTCTTCAGTAAAATAAAAAAAGGTCTTAATTTTCCGGGAGAAAATGAGGTACGGGGAGCCTAATATCCAGATCCACAGAAATGCTTAGATGCTAAAACTTCCAGAGAATCATAGCCATTTGTTAAGTACAGCCTACTTAATACAGCATAAATACTGCATAAGTAAGCAGGGCTTAAAATCTCACTCTGGAAGGAGCAGCAGCAATTGAAACATGTAAATAGGCAACAGTCTAATGGACATTGTTAAAATGTCCCCCAGTCCCCAGAATCATAGAATCATAGAATGTCTAGACTAGAATCTGAAATCCCAGCACTTCACTGTTGTAAATCACAGGAAGAACTAGAATACATATTCTTTACCTGAGGAACAGCTTGAGGAATGTGCAGATATTCTATGTCTATGCAGTTAGACAATCTCTGAGCAGGTGTTTAAAAGATTCTACTTCTGTAATTAGTCCCCAAAACTTACAAAAGATTTTATCTAGACCTAAGTTTGAGGAATATCTCAAGATCACACAGGAAGGCTAGATCACAGGCTTGCACCTTTTAAGTTGTGAAACATTACACCACTAATCTAATAGGGAGAAAAGAGACACATAGGAGACAACGTTTCTGCAAATAAGGTAACTCAGATACTTCGGTCCAGGGAGAGTGCTCTCCTTGGTAATGCAGATACTGCATAAAAAGAAATTACAAAGTGAGAGGTAGTGATTGTGAAAATTTTAGTAATGATCTGTAGCATGTTCTTCCCCTGTGCATTTCTGACTTTCATGATTTTCTCTTGCATGATCTAGTTACCATCATTTGAAAGAATAGTCTCCGTTCCTGCTCCTGACATTTGGTATTACGTTCCTCTGTTTCCCTACTTCACTAATACTTCATCCATTTCCTGAATTTCTGCTATGAAATCTTTTCTCCATTGCATCCCCTCCCCTTTTTTCTTTTTTTTTTTTTCTTTTTAATCTTGTTCTTATTTTATTTCATTCAGTACCTGCACAGCAACTGCTAGTTGTAAAATCATTATTACAGAGAATAAAGGCAAGTGTTTTTCAGGTGTTTTGCTGGCTTCTACATGAATGTGTACAATCCTGCTTTAATTAATTTACCTGTACTTGAAAATACATGCTGACAAATCAACATCTGTAGAAAACAAAAGCCTCACAAAGAAAACATCAGCTCACAGCTCTTACACATATACTTTCTCCCGCTAGTAATTTTGTACATAAATAACTGCATATATATGTGGCCTTTGAAAAGTCAAAGTTGTCACAGTTAACTTGCTGTGCACTATAACTTTCTTGATATGTGTATCATTTAAGTATACGTTGAACACAGACGTCACAGCTGCCTTAAAAAATAATATAGGAACTTATAATAAAAAATGAAGTTATAAATAAAATAATAAAAAGAATACCCTTCCAGATGACTACCATTCATAAAAATAAAATATTTTTTTTTAAAAAAATAGAACCTGGACTACCTGTATGTACAATTCTTCATTTAGGTATAATTTCAGCATTATCTAAGTTCAAGCATATTTTACTCAACCCAGAAAACATTGTCTGGAAAACATTGTCTCTTTGTGCAGGTAGAGATATATAGTTGAAATGAGAGGTGAATGTTGTTTTAGGATATATGCTGTTTAAAGCCTATTATATCAATATATCTCAACATGTGCTTGAACCTAAGTTTGAGCTGCCTTGTTTATTTCAGTAGTACATGAAACTTATTCTTAGTGCTGGGTTGCATTTGGGATTTGCATAGCTAGGCAAACAGTCTTAAGTTAAGATTAATGTTTTTGATTAAAATTTAAACAATGCTAGTATGAGTCATTCTTTCAAACACTTTCCCTCAAAATGCCTGACATTGTAACCCACATATTAGCTATCATTGATGCATCGCCTCTTAAGACAAGGTCTGATCCTATGAGATTCCTTGGTTTGATAAATGGAGAACATTTCATAGAATCATAGAATCATAGAATCATAGAATCATAGAATCATAGAATCATAGAATCACAGAATCATAGAATCATAGAACAGTTTGATTTGGAAAGAACTTCAAAAGCTGCAATGGGTGGCTTTGGGAGTCTCAGTGATACCAACTTTCCCCTGTTGGCTGGCTCAATGCTGCACCCAGGACTGGTGATTTTCTATTACCTCTCTAAACTTTTCTTCTCCTTCTCTCTCTCTCTCCCTATAATCATTAGGTAATACAAGGCTTAGCCACGATTTTTTCTCAGGTTGTGCAGCTTAAACATATATGTATTGTACTCTAGTGATCTAAATGTCAGTCTTTATGATTGTGCAGCCTAAGATAATGATGGAACTATCCATATTTCTCCTGTAATTTTAATTAAACCTAATGAAAATGCAGACCTTGAGTGTCATTTCACCTTAATCTGATCAAGGGATATCGGATGGTCAATCATTTCCTTGGACCGTGTCATTTTATTCACTCTCCCTGGAAGGGCAAGGTCTGAGACAAAGGTTGGATCCAGCCACATCTGGGCTCCTCTCTAAAAAGGAGTTTAGAAAGCAAGGGATTCCAATCAGAATCTCCCTGTGTTGCCCTACCCGGGTCAAGACATGTGTGGGGGTTTTTTTGGCTGGGATAATTATACTTTTCTTCTTAGTAGCTTCTATGGGGCAATGTTTTGGATTTGTGCTGAAAACAATGTTGATAATGCAGATGGTTTTGTTACTGCTGACCAGTGCTTACAAAGAGTCAAGGCCTTTTTCTACTTCTCACACCCTCCTACCAATTAGTAGGCTGGGGGTGCACAGGGAGTTGGGAGGGGATACAACTGGAACAGCTGACCCTGATATTCAGAGTGGTGATGTTTTCCTTCCCAAGTAACTGTTACACATGGCGGAGCCCTGCTTTCTTGGAGATGGCTGAACAATGAGTAGTGAATTAATTCCTTATTTTGCTTTGCTTGTGTGCATAGTTTTTGTTTTATCTATTAAACTGTCTTTATTTCAACCCACAGGTTTTCTCACTTTTACCTTCTGATTCTCTCCCCCGTCCTACTGTGAGGTGAGTGAGCAAGTGGCTTTGTGGTACTTGGTTGCCAGCTAGCATTAAAACATGGCAGTTGGCTAGTCCGTTTACTGTACAAAGTAAGTAATGGTTAGGAAGTCCAAGCCTGTCAGAAAGTGATAAAATACCAGTTACCATTAGCTATTTTTATACATAGGGTTTGTCTATGAAGCTAAGAGAGAGCAGATCCTGTGTAATAGCCTTCCAAACTGAAAAGGCCAACAGAATATTGTATATTGAAAGGTCATTCCTGGTGGGACAAGGGAACTGAGAGAAGGTCAGCCATCCCTAAATAAAATATATTGTTGCCTCCAAATTATTTGGGATTTATGTGCTTCAATCAAATACTCAGATCTTATTTTAACTGTGCAAAAGAAAAAACACATGGTATATTTATGTGAGGAACCATATGTATGTGAACTGTTATGTTAACTTAGATTAAAAAAAATGTCTGAGAGATGTGCTTAGACAGATGCAGGCATAAAAACTAAGACTGAAGAGAAAAGCCATTCTAACCTGTAATATTAGTTTGGAGCATTTAGGTACTCTTTCTGAAGTTTGCTTCTTTCTCTGAATATCTGACACTCGTTATTGTTGGAGGCAAACATGGCAACATGGCCTTTTTTTTTTTTTTTTTCAGATGTGATTTATACTGAAACATTACAAATCAACAGATGGTTTTGAAAATCTTGGTCAGCTTGCACAAGTTAAGGCCCTAGACATACACTAATAGATGATCGGTGGCACTCCATGAAAGTCAATGGGCCATATATTTTCCCTTCGTTACAGTAGTACAGCTCCATTAACTACAGAAATCATAAATCAAACAGCAACACTGAACTCTGTGATGTTGGGCAGGATATAAATTAGACAAGAATTTGGCCTTCTGGTCATTTTATCCCCTGATTTGTGGCTGCCAGGAAATCCCTTGTTTTATTTTGCCTCAAAGTTTTAGTCAAGTGTATTCTGACATACATCTATGAGCATGAAGACAAGTTAACATATAAATAAATATATAGGAGCTTGGCTGTTACTGATTGATCTCGTGTAACACTTCCAACCTTATCCACCCTTTTTCTTTCCCCTCTCCCTGTTTCTCATCTGTAAAATGGAAAATATAAGGCACCCCTCCCTACTAAGAGGAATTAAACATTAATATTAAAGCACTTCAAAGCCTCTGATGTTGGTGCAAGTTATATCTTCATTTCAACTTAATGGGATCTTTTAATTGGGATCTCTCACAAAGTGAGGACAGACGTAAGAAAATTGCTTCCTTCTTCCCATTGTTAATAAACTATCTGGGAAAATTAAGGCCACAAGTTTTTAAAAAATGGAATAATTAAAAAGATTACAAACTAGAGCACATCTATGTAAGGCAGCCAAAGACGTCCATTCATTAAAAATAAGTAAGTCAAATTTGAAAAGAGGTGGAAAAAAAAATCAGTCTTTAAACTCAATTAAGTAAAGCTTGATTTATTTTCATCAACTGAGATGAGAACATTTTCCACCTCCTTGATTAGGTAATAGAATCAGCCAACTATTTGCAGTGCCCAAATATTTATAAAACTTTGCGGTGGTAGACTTTCTAACCATTAAATTCAACTGAAAGTCTAAAACAGCAGGATAACACCTTAAATCTACTCTATCCTGATTTTGTCTACAGAGACCCAGCCTAAATACAAACAAAAGCCTTTCCTTCTATTTATACTTCTTTAAAAGTTTTGATAATAAATAGGTTGGTTGTTCTTAATTAGATAATGCCTGCTTGTCCTGCTTCTGAGCCCTGTCTTAGAATCAACTCGGAGGATACCAGATTGTTTCGTAGCTGTTGTGGTTTGGACAGTTACTTTATCACCCAACTCCACCTGGGACTTGGGAAAAGAAAGGAGATTCATGGTATGAAGAGGAAACAGATTTAATAGAATAATAATGTACTACTTCCAGCAGTGAAGGCTGAATGCCAACACCACAAGCACAACTCCAGTGAGAACGCAACACTCACAGCAAGAAGAGGAGAAGGCTTCAGGCATGGGATGACAGGACCCTCTTGGGAAAGCAGCCATAGTAGAAGCCCCCAAACATCCTCACAAACTTCTCAAATTACAGTGAGGGTGACGTTTAAGGTATGGAATACTTTGGTTGGCTGGCTTGGCTCACCTACATTGGGCTTTGCCCCTCCTAGCCCACTGTACCTGCATCGTTCAAAACTACCGTCAACCTTGGCCACTGTAGAAACCTGCATACCATAGCATCTTATCTCTTCTGTTCTCACGGAACTGGAGTCTGAAGTCTCTCAAAACTACAGTTTCTCTGAACAAAAAAAAATATTTTAAACTCTGTTCCAGTAAAACCAGGACATTACCTGAGAGTGATTCAGCGAAGGTGGTATTGCTGAAATACTACATTGTCAGGAAACCTACATGGCTGTCAGACCGGGGTTTACATAAAGCAATCTTTTATCCACAACTGTAGTTACTGTTATATATGTGTAGCTGTGAGCCTCCAAATTCAAGCCATGAACATTTAGTGAAGGATTGACTTTTTAAATCCAATCTTCACTTGGCAGAAAAGGTATTTACAGTATGACCATGAGCTTATCCTTACAAAGTGAGAAATAGCTGCCTATCAAGCTCTGGCTTTCTCTGTGTCAGTTGTTTGCCCAGATCTCAATCAGTGGAAATCAAGGGAGAAAGAAGTCATTTTACTCATACGTTTATTCAATACATGATACAAACCAGCTTCATACAATGTTTCTAGCATTATTCTGAACTCATGTCATCTCCAGGCTGTTATAATTTATAATGTTGACAGTACAGCACTTACTATTGTTAATAATTTGCCCGTAATCATAAGTAAAGAAGCAATAAATACATACTAAATTACACCAATCTCATGAGGTGAACTCTAAATAAGGGAAATATAGCTACCTTTAAATTTTTCTTTGTGCTATTTTTATTCCTTGCTTGGTGTTGATGCAATTTAAAGAGATTTTAAAATAACAAAAAGGAGCAACCTTATGATGCTCTCAGTGATTATATAGGACAGGAACACAGGCTCTTAGAAGTTACTTGGCACCTGTTTGTATCAATTACACCAATTAATTGATGTGGAGGTGCATTAGCTACTGTATATTGCTGATGGACTACCAATTATTCAAGCAGATTTATTGAGTTTTAAGGACAGTGTAATAATAACGTCTGTATATTTTATATGCAGCCATTGTTACACCTCATTAAATGGGCTGGTAAATGATCCATTGCTATTAAATTAATATGCAATGAGTGTGATATTAAATCTAACATGTAAATTAAAACTCAATTGGAGTCACTTAATTTTAAAGAGTGATGGAAAACTTCTTTGAACCTGAATGCCTTTTGTCTATTTCTTTTACATGGTTCTGTCTGCTGTTCAAATGATGTTAGACCGATTCTAGAAAGACAAAAGGGGAAGGTTTTATGACAAGAAAATTGAGCACAGCAAATTAAAATCAGCCCACTCTTGGAATAAAATGATGGGCAGAAATTTGGCCAAATACCAAACATCCTAATATTTCAGAGTATTCACATTCATTATTCAAGTTCATCTCTAATTCAGAAAGCACTAACGAGACAAATATATGATTGAATGTGACAGAGCCTTGGAAATAAAATATATAAATGCATGTGTTGTGGTCATTACCTTTTGTTTCCCCAGGTCACTCAAAATTTGAGCCAAAAATATGTAAATTAAACCTTATATAAGATAAAAAATAAAACCAGTCATAAGTTTTTCAAACTAAAAGTGTTAGTGTTCCATACTAAATGTTGAGTCTAGTAGTCTTCATGACAATACCTTTTTTAAAAAAATAACAAAAGTAGAAGTAGTAATATTAGTTGATGCTATCACAGTAACATCATTGTAATCATTCATGGTTAAATATACTTAAAATTTGGAAAGCAAATAAAAGAATGGATTAGATTTCTTTTTAACCTTAGTTGGAGCTATGTAACTGTTGAAAACAAACAAGCAAAAACCCCTGTACACTGAATCTCCTAGATCACATTGATAGGAGATTAATTTATGGAGAGATTGCATGTGAGCTGAGAGCTTTTGCAGCATTTTAATACAGATTGCATCACACAATTAAATTATTTAGCCAGTTCTGTAGATAGCTCATCAGTTTATCTCAAATGTAAATAATTTGCAATTGTACTACAGTTTACTAGCATATCAGTTCCTAGATAGACTTAGTTATCTTTCAAATGAGAGAAGCTGAGGATCATTAAGGTCTTCTCTCTTCTCCGGGTTCAGCTACCACATGATGATACTGAATTTATTAATTGCTTTGATAGACAGACAACCTCTGAGCAAAACCCACCCACAATCCTCTCTTTATGGTAGCTGATGATCTACATCCCTGAATTCGAAGGTAATAAAAAGACACTAACTTTTTGGTAGAATTAATATTTTAGAACAATTAACAGTAATATTTTCTATGCAAAATAAAGCTTCTTGTAGTATTTGAAAGACAGGAGTGATTATAATCATTTTACAGAAGAGGAAGTTGAGCCACAGAGCATTTTATGATGAAAGTCAAGCACCAAGATTTAAAATTATTTCAAGCTCTAGATATTTTATATTCATGCTGTAAATATTGGACCATGCTGCTTAACCTATTAGATACTTTTTGAGTTTCCTATGAGCCTACGTAAAACACTTAATATAAGTGACTTGTCATCAGAAACATTGCCTGGCACCAAAAGCAGTATCCACCTCATGTCAACAGTGGTGTGTGTAGACAGTGCACCCAGGATCCATTGTGGCCAGATATGAAGGAGACCCAGCTAGGAACCCATGCTAGATGCAGTAAGGGATCAGATGACTGTGCCTCTGCACCTCAGTTGTAAGAAAAGCTCTGATTGACCTTAGTTTGGGATCCATGTGTCATTTCTGCATCACTAATATTCAGCAAAATGTTGTTCCTACAGTAATACTCTTGTTTACCTTTGTTTCTAACAGTAACAGGATAAAAAGCTGTTCAACATATGAGTAAACTGAAAACAGAGATTAAGGTAGTCCTATTACTGGCATAAGTTTTTAAAGTTTTGCTTTGTTCACCTCTCCTCAGGATCCTTTGCAGCATGCTATTTCTGGCTCCAGTTTAATCATTTCATGTCTTATTCTGTCACATGCTGTAATATCCTTCCATGTTTCAGCATTCCTCCACAGAACACCTGCTTAAAATGAGGATGATTCAAAAGAAAAGTGAAAATTATTTAAGAAAATTATTCAAGAAAATGTACAATAGATAAAAACCTAAATAAATCAATAAACCATTCCTTATTTTCTGAGTTCTCATTCCTACACTGTGTCAAGAGAACCAGCCTTGGGAAATGACAACTGTCTGGGACCTCTTTGAGGTTTGCTATGACTTTCTGTCAGAAGATAATATTTAGCAGTTTGTTGAATGAAGTATTCATACTTCCACTACCTGAAATCTGGTATGGTTCAAGAATATTTTCTATTACCCACAAAAAAATTGTAATTAGTTCTAGCTACTTAATTTAATTATCCTCCACAATAATAGGAATTGGAGAGACCGAACAATCGAAATTAGAGAGATTCACAAAGTACCGTTCTACATTTCACTAGAGAGAAAGAGGTAATAAATAAATAAATAATAAATTAGAAAGAGAAATAATTTTAATCTGTTGTATTCCTTGTGCATGAAGAATATTAACCCAAATATAATAATTTTCCCCCTTCTAGAATGCTGGAAGTTTTAGCCCATCAATACACAACATGTTGTAACAGCCTAAAATATGCAATTCAATTCTTGATGCATGATGGCATGTAAAAAGTAATAAGCAGCAGTGCAACAACAAGAAGAGAACAGTAGCACATCCCAACAGTTTTTTTTCAGAGATGTTGCTGAAGTTACAGTCACAGTTGTCACTCAGCAGCTGATCTGTGGCTGCTGTCAGGATCCAAAGAATTAAGAGTATTAAATATGCAGCCACCACAAGCTGTAAATAAAAATCATAATATATAAACTCAGAGCTTTAAGTACTTGTCAGACTCTGGAGCGCACCTCTTTAATTAACAGCAACATCCAGGAAAACAGGACACGGAAGACAGAACTGTTGTATGAGCCAGATTCAGCTTAACTCTAGTTTCTTTCCCCATACAATCTCTGCATGTATAAGAATTATTTCTATCAACACACACAAGCATTAACAGGCAATTAAGCTGGTTGATCCTTGTTGAAACATGGCACATTTCACCCCTACTCCTTTCCTCATGTCTCCCAAGTAAGTTCCCTATGCTGACTGGCAAAAGGAATCCTCATTTGCTGATTTACATTGGTGCTTTTCACATGGGAGTGCCAAGGATTTGGAGAAAAGATGAGAAATCTTTCCAAACCATATGCTTTATATGTCTCCTTAGTTATTGCTATTTGCAGTATCATTGAAAACTTATTCAAGCACACCTATTTATATTTTCATTTCATTGTAGATAGATGTGTCTAAAGTAATGAACCAGCAGAACCAGAACCAGAGAATGATTAATTTTCCTCCTTCTGTCCTTAAGCATAAGAAATATCTGCTCTCCCAGAAAAATTGTATTACTTCTGCTCCCCATCTCCCCACAAATCTTTTCTTCCCTCTCCCTTCTCCTTCCTCCCTCTCTCTCTACACAGAACTGTCAATACTCACACCAGCTACCACTGAAGTATTTTGCAATGCCCAGAACAAAATCACAATTGTCTCTTGACTTTTATCTTGAGCTAAAAAGAAAAATGAGAAAATATAGTGCAGCAGAGTCAGAAGTGACTGAGATGCAACTTCTAAAGTTGATGAAGAACATCGTTCAGAATGTAAATGAAAATAGAAATGTCTAATTGTTTCATTACCCTTCACTATCGGTGGTCATTGAGTACCTCTGAGAGTTAACACAAAGTGGCCGAATCAAACTAAGTCCATTTATGTTATATTTAACACTCGTCTTGCACAGAATTAGTTATGACACCCAGCGCAGGACAACGGAGGTTCAGTTCTGTGTAATACTTCAAAGTAAGCCCAGGAACTTTTGGTTTGCCTCTTTTCATCACATTCACTTTACTAATTCTGTTCCTGTCTTTCACAAAAAACTCCCAATATTTTATGTACTTAATGGTTGGGGTATTTTTGTCTTCTCTACCTCCCTGGAATTTTCAACTCAGGTTACAAATGTTTGACACTTTATAGCACATAAGCTATTGGCAAAAACGTATGTATATTTTCCAGTGTTTGAAGCCCTCTCTGTCTCTAAACTAGAATTACTACAGCGTTCCAAAAGATAATGGAGGCTTAAGGACTTGAGATATCTGAAATTAAGAAAAAACTTGCAGAAGGCTATCCTAAATAATTCAACTTTTGATTATTTTTTATATGGACTAAATGCAATTTTGAGGACAATCAGCATGCATAACAATATTTTATATTAATTTTTTAGTGTATTAGTTATTGTTGAGACCCTGGACCATAAGAGTAACTCACATGTCTATGTAACTGTGAAAAAATAATAAAAGGTGAGCCACATACTCTTACAGAGCAAATAAATTTATGCAAGTTCCTATTTCAGGAGTTAACATTTTCCATTAAACAAGAAATTTTAAGGCACTTATGAAAGTACAATTCCATAAATTAATGAAACACACTAACAAAGTACTGTATAAATTAATACAGTGTCCTGAGTCATAGGGAAATTGAAGGTTATAAATCTAGACATAGTATAAAATATAATAGCGATTTCCAAAACTAATTATATATGGAATGGGACATAAGTTTTGATTATGACATTGTCACCATAAAGTCAATGTTGCACATGTCTGTTACTGATACCAAAATTAATATGTATAAGTAATAGTCTGGAATAACACCATGTACAAGACATAGATGTTTAAGCAATACTTATTTTGATATTGTAATATATACACCCTTATAACCTACCTTTGCCCTCACAGAGAGGCTTGAAAAAAGTGTTAATCATTTTTTCATGCTGACACATGAAATAAAACATTTGTTAACTGTTTCATTCCAGATTATTTGTTCATACTATCACATATAGAATTGTGTATCTCTACTGATGTTTGCAGATACTGATGACCATTTTGGACATGCAAGTTTGTTAACTCAGCTGAGCTTTCATATTTTGTTTGTGCAGTTCAAGAATCAACGAAAAATATATTTATTTTAATGCTGATTTGTTCTGCCTTTATTGAACAGCAATATGGCTGGCACTGGTGTTTTGTGAGAGTTTGGGATCAGTTGCTCCTTTACACTAGTATGTGCTTCTGCAAAAGAGAGGAATGACTTTCATGTTTGGAAGGCAATTCAAAAGCTATGAATGAAGAACTGTGCAGAAGTTCAATAAGAACAAGAAAATAGAATTCAGAATTTCCACTGACTCATGGTTTTACTTCATCCACAAATTATAATATATACATGTGAAATACATGAAGAAATTATATTTATATACTGCTTTTGCCAAGTCAATATCAAAATCAACACAGTATCAAAGATGTTTTATGTAAAGGACTCTCATTGTAGATGTTCTAGTAAAGAACAGTCAGTTCTGGAAACAGGTGGCAGAATTCTTTACTGAAATTTATGCCTCTTCAGGGTTTTATGCAGATTATCTTGAATAGCTTGATGTAACTGAAAATAGTTGTTAGTGTTGCAGAAAAATAGGATATAATGATCCATAGAAATGCTTCAAAACCATTATACCATCAATTTCATCAGATGCATGATGTAACATGACTTGTCCTCTCAGTCTTGCTAGATGATTGCTTCTGCTCACACTGTACCTGACACTGGAAAAAGAGTAATTTTTCTGAGTTACAGGGAAATAGAGAGAAATTTAACTGGGACTGCTTTAATTTTTCTGTTTAGGAAGGGATGTATTTTATTTTCACTTTTCTAACCATGACTTTTTCAGACAGCTGTGTAAACAGATAATATTTTTCTTTGGTTGTATTTTTGTTAAATTAGAAATTACAGCTAACTGGCTAAATCCCAGAGAATATTTGCAGCCATAACTACAGGGATGTGTTTATAAATGCCTGAATCTGTAAGTCCAGCAATATAGTGACATCAATAATTAAAGAACAGCAAGAGTTTAAATTGTCATCATTAATTTTGTTCTAAAGTTTAACCATATCACTGTAATCCCATTTTGTTTAGCCCAAAGTAAAAGACCTTTGCCTAAGAGGGGGCTTTTCAGTCAGTGTTTATTAGTTAATGAGTTGGTTTTTTTAACTAATGCACACATAAGCCTACAAAACAGCCAGCCTAAAGTGCTAGTTAAGAGGATTTGAGTTCATAACTTTCACATTGTTTCAGATGGTTTCTCGTGAACGTTGTAAAACTAATTGCATCCCAATAATTTCAGTTTTGTTTCAGCTTTAATGATGAACCTCTGTAATGATTCTGGTCTCTGATTTCTCTTATATGTAGGAACTGGGCTGTCCCCTTAGCACTGCATAAAGTACAAGAAAAAAAAATAAAAATAAGAGCTTTGTGTAACAGAGAAGAACAAGATAAACAACTTCTAAATGAAATAAGGAAGTGGCAAACTGCCTAGGTTAAAAAAAAATAAAACTCACAAATTATTATTTTCAAATAAATAGATGATTTTTTGGCAATTTCCCATAAAATACTTTTAATAATAATAATGCAGTAACAAACATTTTAAATTAGTGGAAGTCTCCATTTTGTTCTCACTGTAGGACTTGGATTCAGACATCAGCCCCACGGCAGTAGCTTGTGACTTCTTTCCTGTCACCACAGGGAAAACATTAATCTAGTCATAATATGAGTATTTGTGACATCATGAACTGCCACAATAGAAATATGGTATCTTGAACCTGAATCCTAGCAAGAAAATGACATAAGAAATAAAACCTTTTACTAGCATGCTGAGAGATACAAAAAGGACTGCAAGGAAGAGTTGCTTTACTATAGTAGCATTTATGGGCCTCTACTGAGCTAAGTTCTACTGCATTGCACAGACACAGCTACACACCACCCCCATCCAGCCTTTGTAATGAAGACAGACAAAAAAAGTATGAAGTGAGTGTTAAGCTGATCTTTATTTTACAAGTGGGAGCTGAAACTCAGAGGGAATATGACCCGCCCAGTTACATCTGTGAATCAATCAAAAGCTAAACTGGCATTTGCAGAGACTTGACCAAGTGCCCCAGTTCCAGCTTCATTTGTGCCCTCTAAAAGTAAGACACATTTATCACTATATGCCATACTCTCTCATGAACTTTGTTGGTATGGAGGAGAAAACAATTCTGCAATCAACACTTTTCACTAGTGTTAGCACAGTGAATAGATAATCTCAGTGGTAAACCAGCACTGGCCAGACTTTCTGAATATCTAAATTATTTTGAGTGCTTGGCTTCTTTCTTAATGGTGCTGTGCTGACATCAGGAAGCTGCTTTGAGCAAAGCCTAAAGACCAACAACTATGGGATTTACACTGTGAGTCAGTGAACACTTTTCAGTCTCAACTACTCAAAACACAAAAAGGGAAGTTCAGTGAGTTAGGTGTTCTCAACCTTGCCTAATACTAGAGGCCTCTGGAATGATTAAGGGAGAAAATGGGACTATGGAAGTCCTGTGGTTTCAGTGTGGAGCTGAAGGATAGATCCCAATTCCAAAAGGCAGAATGAGTACTGTATTATTCAGCCAGGCACTCTTTAGGCCTTTAATAATGTAGATTAGCACACTGCACCTGGCAACCTCAGGGCAGAACCTGCACACTGGAAAAGGACACCACTAAGTTTGTTCAGGTAACATGTAATATCAATTGACTCCCTTCTCCTGTGCCTCTTCCTGTTACAGCCTGGCTTACTACAGACTGGCTTGCAACTCTAAATATTTGAGATTAAAAGGTGAAACTGAAGGATGTCTCCTCCTCCACCTGTGAGCAGCCAGGTGCTTTTGTCTGCTGCTGTTGATACACCAACAATGGACAAGAGAGAGGATAGAAGTTCCCAAATTGTGATTCAGTCCCTCTAGTTCTTTAAGGACTAATATAAGACAGAGGTTTCATTTCCACTTTTTTTTTTTTTCTTTCATGTTTTTCTTTCCTTTTAGCCTAAAGACAACAGTGCCTTACAAAGAGTTACAGAGTTGTCATGTGAAAAAGAGAACACCAGACTATGTATAAACACATAGTTTTTCTTCAGTACTAAGGATGAGAGAGGATGAGAGAGCTAAATAAATCCCTTGAAGAGAGGGTGTCTCAAGCATGTGAGCTAATTAAGATAATTGCTATGCGGGCTATGTCTCATATCTTTTACCAAAGCAAGCCAATTCTGTTAAAATACTTTTAAGTTTTAATGCTAAAGCAGGTATTTGACTATGCAGTCAGTACATGTCCTCTGAAGACACAATCCCAAATTACTGTGGCATAAGCATAGCCAGATTCTCTACAGGAAGCTTACACTCCAGGGCCATCAACTTAACAGTGCTGAGAGAGATCATCAGGAATCAACAAAAGGTCTCCTCATACAGCAGAGAAACTATCAAAACTGGGTTTTTTCAGATCACAGGAGCTCAATGATCTGGGGACCACTGTTTTTCTTGTCTGGGGTAGACATGGTGAGAAACCAGTGTCTGGTGTGCCTTGTGTGCCTTGTGTTATACTCTAGTTAATGTATGCAGGAGTTAAGAATCTCTGTGGAGTTAAATGCAATGTAGAAAGGGATCATGGCCATTCAATAGAGTTCTTCCATAATGTGGAATAATTTGAATTTGTGAATTATATTGATTGTTCTCTGTGGAAATTATATGTGAAAAAGTCTCCCTGAAGACAAACAGCAGAGCTTGAAGGGATTTATTAAGTAAGGTATGTGTATGATTGAGTCTGGGGACTGATACTTCTAGGGGTAAAACCACCAAAAACTGAAGTCTGTATGTCAGATTACTGTATGGTCTTACCTCTGGAAAGAGACCACTTCAAATAGTTAACACAGTAGAAGAGTTCCTCCCAAAACAGGCAAACGTCCCTGTAACTTATTGATAAATTTGACTGCACAATGAAAAGTCAACAGAAAAAAATATGGAGAAAGACTGGAGCTAGCACCCTATCAGCCTCACAGGTAGATCAGTGAAATGACTGGATTTGGGAATGTTGGCAAGCTATGCTGGCTGTGGTAATCACACCTGCAGATATTTTATTCAGTTTCCCAAGTTGACGTTTTATTGTATTTCCTCAATAGTATTGTTGCTTTTTAAACATTTTAACTCATAGCTTATGAGCGGAGGAACATTGCTCACCAGGAACACCTGCAATAAATAATCTGCTCTAGGCTTTGCAAGGTCTTGAGCCAATATAAATTTTCCATTATATACTCTTAGAAATTTAAACCTACTCTTTTTACGGTCATATGGTGCCTCAAAGAAATTTAATATATGTAAAATAGCTGCAAAAGTGCAGAAAACAGCATGCTTGAATGTATAAATGTAAGAGCTGATGATTGATGATCAAAATGGGCAAGAAGAAATTTTTCCTTTATAATTATATTTCATTTTTTTTTTCATCACTGACCTTTCTTCAAGCTTCCTACTCTTTCCCAAGGTGTCATTAATAAAAGCGGAAGTCATCAAAGTTATGTCTTTTTTATGCCATTCCTGGAAAGTAGCCTAAGGAGAAAGTTAACATCTTCCTACACATGGGACTTCACAACAGAGACCCAGTTTCAGGAGAATGAAGTGACCCAGCCTTTACAAACAAGTGGTGCCTTTCAGCAGCAGCCCTGTACTGTCAAACTCTACCTTTGCAAAGCAAAATGTCAGATGTTTTGATTCTATGTGCAACTCAACCATGTCAGTTCAACTACTTTGTGCATATATGAGCTGCTAAGAGCTGTGCAGAGTTCCCCTTAGCTGAAGCGGGACAGTTACATCACTGTAAATTGAAAAACACTGATTAGGTAGATGAGTATGAATAGTGGAATTAATCTGGGAAATGTATGTAAAGAAGCATACCTTGGCAAATATTGATATAGTAACAGACACACATTTGATTTACTATAGGCTATAGAAGGTTTTACTGTTGAATCCATTCTGTTTCCCAACTGATTAGTCCTCCTTTAATTACATTCTGTATTTTCCAGCTCATTGCCACCTTACACAACACATTTTCAGTGCAGTAAATGCAGTAATCTTCCAGCAAATTGCAACAGGCTTTCTGCCTAAATCATCCATTGTTTACAATATAGTCCCTGCTAATTTAGATCCGAAGTGTCCAAACACTATGAAACAGTGACTCTAAGATTATCTGGTCAGTAATAAATACAAATGTGCTGAGCAATACCTTCACTACTGTGTTGATGTTAGAATGTATTTTCCTGGGGAGGGAGTGCCAGTCCATAAGTAGAAGTGAGTATGTTTTCTTGAAAAAAATATTTCATTTGATTATTTTCTTCCATTCAAGCAATTGTCCAGAGATATACTTTGCTTTATTTACTTTACAATAACTTGAAATATATCAAAACAGGTATAACTGAAAAATGTTTGATGGACCATTCTTTGATTCATTGAAACAGAAACATTTTGCAAGCAGAAAGCTGGTTTAAAAATAAATAGAAAGGGACTTCAGACATCACATTGAATGGTTCTTTCAGTGGTTGACTGAGAGAACAGCTTACCTAGAGGTCAGCTCTCTCGCATGACCACAAGTTTAAGAGTCTTTATAACCTGATTTGCACTTAAGACTAATAATTAGTTTCCTGGGGAACACCACTTGTGACCGTCCTCCAACTGAATTTAAATCCATTCACCATGACACTTTGGGCCCAGACATCCAGCCAGTTTTTTACCCAGTGAAAAGTATACTGCTCCAAGCCATGAGAAACCAGATTCTCCAGGAGAATGCTGTGAGAAATTGAGTCAAAGGCTCTAGTAAAGTCTACATAGACAATATCCACAGCCTTTCCCTGAGATCAGGTTAGTCAAGCAGGACCTGCCTTTCATAAACCCATGCTGACTGGGCCTGATCACCTGGTTGTCCTGTATGTGCCATGTGATGGCATTCAAGATGATCTGTTCCATAACCTTCTCCAGCACCAAGGTCAAACTGACAGACTTGAAGCTCACTGAACTTTCTTCCAGCCCTTCTTGTAGATGGGTATCACATTTTCTATCCTTTAGTCAACTAGGAGCTCCCCAGTAAGCCAGGTCTGCTGATAAATGATGGAAAGGGTCTTGGTGAGCACTTCTGCCATCTTCCACAGTACTCGTGGGTAGAACTCATCCAGCCGCATAGACTTGTGTATGTCTGAGCAGTGTGACAGGTTGCTAACCATTTTTCCTTGGACTTTGTGGTCTTCATTCTGCTCCCAGTCCCTGTCTTCCAGTTCAGGGGAATGGATACCCCAAGAACAACTGGTCCTACTGTTAAAGACTGAGGCAAAAAAGGCATTAAGTACGTCAGCCTTTTCCTCAGCGTCCAATAAATGGTGGGGATTCTCCTTACCTCTCCTTTTGTTGCTAATGTATTTACATAAACATTTTTTATTATCATTTACAGCAGTAGCCAGATCAAGTTCTAGTTTGACTTTGTCTCTTCTAATTTTCTCCCTGCATAACCTCACACATCCTTGTAGTCCCCCTGAGTTCCCTGCTTCTTCCAAAAGTCATGAACTCTCCTTTTTTTCTCCTGAGTTCCAGCTAAAGCTCTCTGTTCATCCAAGCCAGTCTTCTTCCCTGCCCGCTTATCTTTTGGCACATGTGAATGACCTCCTGCACCTTTAACCTCTCTTTCATAAAAAAATGTCTAATCTTCCTGGATTCTTTTGCCCTTCAGGACTGCCTCCAAAGGGACTTTGCAAACCAGGCTCCTAAACAGGCTAAAGTCTGTCCTCTGGAAGTCCAAGGTGGTAGTTTTGCTGACCATCCTTCTTTCCTCTGAGAGAATAAAAAAAAATATTATTTCATGATTGCTTTGCCCAAGATGGCTTCCAACCCTCATATCACCCACAAATTCCTCTTTGTTCACAAGCAGCAGGTTCAGCAGGACTCCTTCCCTCATTCATTCCCTCACTAACTGTGTCACGAAGCTATCTTTCACACACTCCAGGAACCTCCTGGACTGTTTCCTCTCTGCTGTATTGCATTTCCAGCAGACATCTAGTATGTTAATGTTCCCCATGAGAACAAGGGCTAGTGATTGTTAAATGTTTCTGAGCTGCTTATAGAATCTTGTCTGTCTCTTCATCATGGTTGGGTGATCTGTAACACTCCCACCATGATATCTGCCTTGTTGACCTTCCCCTGATTCTTACCCATAAACACTCAACCCTGTAGTCACCATGTCCTGGTTTGAGCCAGGATTAAGCCAATTTTTCTTTTCACTGATTTTTTTTTCCTTCAGTAAGCTTTCTTGTAACTAGCAACTGTGTGTTCTGCTAGGCTGATAAGACAGTGGAATGTTTTTCTAACTACTGAGGCTTCAAGGTTACATCTTCACTCTGCCGGCTCAGACACTACGGGGAGATCTCTGACCCCCCCTGTGGGAGGCTAAGTTAGACAGACAGCAAAATTGGCCAAAGATATTCCATTCCATATATCTACGTAAGCTCAGAGGAAGGACAGAGATCTTAGAAGACAGCTTCCTCCTTCTTCTCGCTCTGCTCTTCCGTCCATGGCCGGCATCCGGGGAGGACTCTGCTCATCCGTCACCGCTTACCCTTAGGCTCGAGCTCTCCTGACCCTCATAACTCTCCGCTTTCTCCAGCAGCGGCTCCGGGATTTCTCGGGACTCTTGCCAGTTCAGGGGAGTGCTGTGGGAGTTGCTGGGGGGGTGGGGGGAGGCGAGAGGCTTTTGCCCATATCTGAATATACCTGTATATAATTGTATATATTTTTCTTGTGTGATTCATTAGTGTTTTAATTAAAGCTGTGTAGTTTAGTTTTCAATCCAGCCAAGTCTCTCTCCTTTTCTCTCTCTCCTTCCCTGACTGGGTGGGGGGGGGAGGGGATCGAGAGCATTGTTGTCGGACCTGAGTCAAACGGTGACACACCATCATTAATATCTAGGCAACCAAAGCACTCCCTAACATACAGGACCACCCCACTATCTCTCCTTCCTTGCCTATTTCTTCCAAAGATTTTGTGGCTGTCTATTGCAGTAGTCCAGCTGTGTGAGGCATCCCACCATGTTTCCGTGATGACAACTAAAATATACTGTTCCTGCTGTACAATGGCTTCCAGCTCCTCCTGTTTGTTGCCCATGATGCATGCATTTGTGTAAATGCACTTCACCTGGGCTATTGGTACTGACACTTTTCTGAGATGACTAAGTCCTATTTTTACCTGATCGTTCTCAGGCACTTCTGTGGTGTCTAGCCCACCAATAGCCTTTGTGTCTCTGCTGTCACATGGCTGTCCATCGCCTACTTTAAGATTATATAACTGAAGAAATTATTTGCTAGTTTTGGTCTTTTCTTTTAACATCTCTAATTCCATTATTTTACCAAGTTTTGAATTCCCATTAACATGGAAGGCATCTCAAGCTCTCTAATAATGAATCCTAATAATGAAAGAAAGGAAGTATGAATATGGCATGTTGTGTATATATTTTTTTTTTCCTTCAGCCACTATCCCACACTTTAAGTTCAGCCAAATTTAATTAGGGTTACTGACATGACAATTTGCATTATTACCCATGATGCTCTTCTGCTCTTTATAAAGCATTTCCTTTAGAAATTGCCATGACCTACATAAGCATATAAATTTGTCCCTGTAGCTAGCACTTGGTTGAACAATTAGATTCACTGTGAAATTCCTGCGATTACTATTTCATTCTTATCTAGCTGAATATAGAAACACTTTCAGGGCCCTTTTTAAGTATGCCATTGACTGTATTACTTTTGATGATATCTCATGACTGCTTATCTATAATTACTTTTAAATTGGCAGCTTAACTCAACCCTCTTTTATTCTGTATTATGTATCTTCAGTGTCCAGCTAACTCTCATGGGTGAAAGCAGAGCAGTTAAAGCAGAGACATTTGCAGAAGATCAAGAAGGTGGAACAATAGTTATTGTTCTGGATGCTTGAACTACAGGAGAAACTCTGATCCTCAACACAGATTAGCAAAGGAACAGGATTTAGAAGGGGGTCTACTAGGAAAGGAGGTCAAAAGGTCAAGAGCAAGAAGCTCTTAGGTTTTCTTAGATAGCTTCCTGAGTTGAGCTGTTTTGTCTGAAATAAATAAAAGAAAATGTTGCAAATACAGATGAGCAACAGAGAAAGTCCTTACTGTCTAGATTTGAAAGCACCATTATCTGTGGTATGAACATTTGGCAAGGTTAGGTTATATTTAGTTTACCAGAGTGTCTTTCAGACAGTGTATTTATTGGTGGTATTCTGTGCTGCAGATCTTAACTCAGTATATTGGAACCTATACTTAAATTTTGCCTTTTTTTCAGTTTAAATGAATGCACAATTATACTTTGATCTAAAATAGTAAAAAGTAAACAAATCAAAATGTGTCTTGAACAACAACATGGACCAAAATATCTTTCACATCTGAAAAAGTTATCCAAGGGAAAGCTCAATGCAATAGTTATGGATTAATTATGGGCAATGATTGAGCCTTTCACCTTCATACTATTAGTGGATTTCTGCTGCAAGTTGGATCTGAACTGACAGTTTGCCCAAAGTTTCATGTCACAGAATCACAGAATGATTGAAGTGGGAAGGGACCTCCAGATGTCATCTGGCCGAATAGCCCTCACTCAATCTGTGTCACTGAGACCAGGTCCCTTCCAACCCAAATCATTCTGTGATTCTATAACAAACTTGCAAAAGGAAAGCTGGACTGCATCAGTTTAGTACATCTCAGAGTGGCTGTAGATTCAACATGATCCATCTGTCAAAGAAGCTGGAATGACTCTTGGTTGCATTCTCGGGAGTTTAATGTGTCCTGGACTTATGCGCCACTATGCATGAACAGCAGCACTGGGCTTTCGGGACATCTGGAATACTACACTGCTGTGTACACATATGCCTGACACTGCGTCATTGTCCAAAGCCATGGAACTAAAAATAGTAGCAGTGGAAACAGTGCAATGAGACTAAATAACATAGCATTTATTATTTGTGTTGTCAGAAGTAATTTTCACTTGTAGGTTTGCTCTAATTTTCCAGTGTTTTTTATTGAGACAGAACTGATATACACTGAGTATGCAACTATCCAGCACTGGAAATTAACAAATATTCAGATTTTTCTGATTTTTGGAATGTGACATCTGATGATTTTGTCACTGGGTAGAGTCATAGGATTGTTTGGGTTGGAAAAGCCCCTTAAGATCATTCAGTACAATTGTTAACCTAGCATTGCCAAATCCACCACTAAACCATGTCTGTAAACACAATAACTACATGTCTTTTAAATACCTCCAGGAATGGTGACTTCACCACTTCTCTGGGCAGCCAGTTCCAGTGCCTAACAACCCCTTCAGTAAAGCAATTTTTCATAATATCCAATCTAAACCTCCCCTGGCACAACTTGAGGCCATTTCCTCTTATTCTATCACTTGTTACTTGGGAGAAGAGAATGACCCCCACCTTGCTCCAACCTCCTTTCAGGTAGTTGTGGAGAGTGATAAGGTCTCCCCTGAGCCTGCTTTTATCCAGACTTCTGGCTAAAATCAGAAAGTTTTTATTTGGGTCAGCTTTTTCCTAATTTCAAAGCACCTAGGTTGTATATGCTCTAGAATTAGCCACTTTTTATTCTCAGAGTCCTTTAGAGATTTCTTCATCACTAGGTGTAAGAAGCAGCATTGGAGTTAATTAACATCTGTTTAATCACTCCAGGGCTAATATAAATTATTGGATTGTGGCTGTAACTTGTCTCAGAAGGTGATATCTGCAAAGACAGAATAGAAGAGAGTAATATATAACATTAACTTTGCTTTCTGCAGAATAAATAAATAGAGGAGAAAGGAGTCAATTCTATCAGTATCCTCATTAGTTACTAAAAAACCAAGCTGTTCCTTCTAAGTGTTTTTCCTTTCACAAAACTCTGCACACAAAAGGGTAGATTTTGGAAGTTAAATGTTGTGCCTTCAATCCAAAGTAAACCCTTTCACACAGGAAGAGTGTATGTTTCCATTACGAGTTTCTGAACAAAACATCTGACTGTAAAACTTGCATCCAGTTCTGGGCTCCCCAGATCAAGAGGAACAGGGATATGCTGGAAAGAGTCCAACAGAGGGCTACAAGGATGATTAAGGGTTGTATGAGGAAAGACTAAGAGACCTGGGGCTATTTAGTCCTGAGAAGAGAAGTCTGAGAGGGTACCTTATTAACATCTATAAATATCTGAAGGGTGGATGTCAAGAATGAGCCAGCCTCTTTTCAGTGGTGCCCTGTGATAGCATGAGGGGAAATGGCACCAAGCTGCAACACAGGAGGTTCCACCTCAACAGGAGGAAAAACTTCTTTACTGTGAGGGTGACATAGCAGTGGAACAGGCTGCCCAAAGAGGTTGTACAGTCTGCTTCTCTGGAGACTTTCAAGACCCATCAGGACATGCTTCTGTGTGATCTGCCCTAGGTGATCCTGCAGCAGCAGTGAGGTTGCACTCAATGATCTTCAGAGGTCACTTCCAGAGATGGAGCTTCCAGAGCTTCCCTGGGCAACTTGTTCCTGTGTCTCCCCATCTACATACTAAAGGATTTCTTCCTAATGTCTAACCTAAATGTCCCCTCTTCCAGTTTTAATTCATTATCCCTTGCCAACTCACTACAAGCCCTTCTAATAAATTCTTCCTCCATTTTCCTGTAGGCTCCCTTCAGGTACCTGAAGGCTGCTATGAGTTCTCCCCAGAGCCTTCTGTTCTGCAGGCTGAACAACCCCACCTCTCTCAGCCTGTCTTTGTAGGAGAGGTGCTCCAGCCTTCAAATCATCTTTGTGGCCCTCCTCTGGACTTGCTCCAACAGCTTCATGTCCTTCCTGTGTTGGGTGTCCCAGAACTGAACACAGTACTCCAGCTGGAGTCTCATGAGTGCAGAGTAGAGGAGGAGAAACACATCCCTTAACCTGCTGGCTGTGCTTCTCTTGATGCAGCTCAGGATGCAATTGGCTTTCTGGGCTGAAAGTGCGCATTGCCAGCTCATGTTGAGCTTCTCATCCACCATCATCCCCAACTTCTTCTTCTCCAAAGTGATTTCAATCCATTCTCTACCCAGCCTGTATTTATGCTTCAATTTGCCCCAAGCCAGGTGCAAAACCTTGCACTTGGCTTTGTTGAACTTCATGCAGTTTGCACAAGCCCATTTCTCAAGCCTGTCAAGTTCCCTCTGGATGGCATCCTTTCCTTCCAGCATGTCAGACTCACCAAACAGTTTCTTGTCATAAGCAAATTTGCACTCAATGCCACTGTCCATGCCACTGACAAAGATGTTAAATAACACCAGTCCAAATACTGACCCTTGGTGGACACCACTCGTCTCAGGTCTCCATCTGGATATCAAGGTGTTGATCATCACTTTTTGAGTGCAACCATCCAGCCATTTCCTTGATGAGTGGTCATACATTGAATCCATACTGTTCTATTTTTGATACCAGTATATTGTGTGGTACACTGTCAAAAGCTTTGCACAGGTCCACGTAGATGACATTGGTTGCTCTTCCTTTGTCCACTGATGTTGTGACCCCATTGTAGAAGGACACCAAGTTAGTCAGGCAGGATTTGCCCTTGGTGAAGCTGTGTTGGTTGTCACCAATCACCCTTTTGTTTTCCATGTGTCTTAGCAGAGCCTTCAGGAGGATCTGCTCCATGATCTTGCCAGGCACAGATGTGAGACTGACTGGTCTAGAGTTCCTTGGGTTTTCTTTTTTTCCCTTCCTGAAAATGGGAGTTATGTTTCCCTTTTTCCAGTAAGTGGGAATTTCACCAGACTGCCAAGACTTTTAAAAAATGATGGTCAGTCCATTGGCCAGCCCCATGGACTTCCGTACCTTCAGGTCCTTCAGATGGTCTTAAACCTGCTCTTCTCCTATAGTGGGGAGATCTTCCTTCTCACAGTCCATGCCTTTGCCTTTTCTAACTTAGATGGTGTGACCAGACCTTTTGCCAGTAAAGACTGAGGCAAAGCAGTCATTCAGTACCTCAGCCTGCTCTGTGTCCTGGTCTCCAATTTCCTTCTGGACTGGGCCCACATTATCCCTAGTCTTCCTCTTATCACTGACATGCCTGTAGGAACTTTTCTTGTTGTTCTTAATATCTCTGGCCAGGTCTAACTCTGTTTATGCTTTGGCCTTCCTTACCCGATCCGTTGCTTCTCTGACAACTTTTCTGTACTCCCCCCAGGATACCTGTCACTGCTTTCACTCTCTGTAAACCTTTTACATTTACCTCTGTCCAGAAACTCCTTGCTCCTCCATACAGGCCTCATGGCACTCCTACCTGCCTTCCTCTTTGTTGGGACACATTGCTCCTGGGCATAAAGGAGCTAATCCTTGCATACGGACCAGCTTTCCTGGGCTCTCCTCCCATCTGGGGCTTTGATCTGTACTAAGCAGATCCTTAAAGAGACCTAAATCTGCCCTCTTGAAATTGAGGGTAGGGAGCTAGCTTCATTCCTTCCTCTCTGCCCCAAGGATCCTAAATTCAACCATGTCATGGTTGCTGCAGCCTAGTTTCCTTAGGTCTTACATCATCAACTACCCTGTCCTTACTTGTGAGAAAAAAGTCCAGCATAAGACCTTTTCTCATTGGTTCCTCTAACATTTGGAGGAGAAAGTTTTCATCAATGCACTACAAGAACTTCCTGGATTGGTGGTGCTTTACTCTGTCATTCCTCCAGCAGATATCAGGGTGGTTGAAGTCCCGCATTAGGACCAGGGCCTGTGAGTGAGAAGCTGCTCCTGTTTGCCTCTAGAGGGGCTCATTCACTTGTTCATCCTGGTCAGGTGGCCTGTAGCAGACCCACACTTTGATATCTCCTGACCCTGTCTTCCCTTTAACCCTGACCCATAAAGTTTCAATCAACTGCTCTTCCATCCCCAGGTGGAGCTCCACAGACTCCAGCTGGTCATTGATATAGAGGGTGACACCCCTTCCTCTTCTGCCCTGCCTGTCCTTCCTAAAGAGTTTATACCCAACCATCCCCACACTCTAGTCATAGGAGTCATCCCACCATGTCTCGGTGATACTTAATAACATCATACCCCTGCAGGCATGTACACATTTATAGTTCCCTTTGTTTATTCCTTATTTAAACCTGAAATGCCTAAAACTGATTGGGCAAGGAAAGAAGCCTTGAAAACGGCAATATACTGTAGAAGAAAGAGAAACTGTGTCATGTGAATCAAGACATTTATATTAGGATTATCTTGGCAGTAATGTTTGTAACTGGGATAGACATATAAAGGTTGTACATATGAATATTTAGTCAGGTGAATGTTATTGAGATATCACATTGGGCCTGATTCAATTTTCCAGTCCGATTCGCCTATTAAAATATTTGTACAATTATGGAATTATATCACTAAATTAAGAAATTCCATCAGTTAGACATATGATGACAGGAAGCATGCTGAAGACTTCTGGCAATTTACTGCTCAGTTTTTCTGACCTGTGCTAAATGGGCTTTGAGAGCATCAGGTGGTTACAGTTAAGATCTGGATTTTCTCTCTCCATTTTACTCTACAGGCTCAAATAAGAAGGCAGATGTAAGCTCTGATGTGAGAAAACATTGTGTGTTCATTTAAGTATGTGGAAAAAATCTACCCCTTCCATGTGCTGTTGGACCAGCTGCCTATACTCAATTTGCACAGTGAGTCTAGTCATGTGACAGAAGGTGGTGGATATCCTTTAACACAGAAAGAACTGACTATGCTTGGACATCTGGTAAAGCTGGTGTTCTCATTCTACACAATTGTAAACAACAAAAAAAGTAGATTAATTTGTAGTCATAGTTGCAAAATCTCTGGATAATAACCTTTTGTATAATCTTGTTCCATTATAGTTTCTTTTTTTTAATTTATTTGATTCACAAGTACAGAGAGCACGCAATTAATTCATGGCTATTGAACTCAAACATGGTCAAGCTATAAATAATTAATAATAATAGATGTCCTTGCCAGAGAAAAACGTCCAGGTTATGATAAAATTTTATCAAAATCTTTATAAGAATAAAAAGTTCTATAGTATAACAGAGAAGCAAAACTGGGCAAGTGTTTCATATGATACCAACCAGCAGCATGACTTACAGTCTTGTCTCACTTTCTTTAACTGAGTGCACTATGTGAAACTTCTTTCAGTACATAATTTTCTATTTGCTACTGGAGAAAGTGTCCGCATGTCCACTTATGTCATATTTCAGACTGAATTCTACTTTAACATTTATTGCTCTGACTTCTCCACCTGGTTTGATGTTACATAAGTTTCCTACTAAATGGGTCACACAATTAGTCCTGCTGATAGGCAAAACGTAAGTTTCTAATTCTGCAATACTGAGTGTGCTAAATATTGATGTCTCATGGAACATAATATTTTTCTCTTGTATATTATTTAAATTTGAGTTATAACACATTCTTTAGAAAATAATTTGCAATCAATTTAAAATCATATCCATTTTAAGTGAAAATAATTATATCAACTATTTTACATTATTTTAAAAAATAAATAAATTGTAAAACAAGAAGCATAAATGACAAATTACCTGTACTCTCTGCTGTCAGCCAAGAATTTTGTGAGCAGCAATCCCTCTCTGCATTCACAGCCTTGCCCAAATTTTTCATTCTTAGTGTCCTTCAATTGTGTCTAAGGTTTCTGCAGGAAAGGTCCGTGACTTGGTCTGCTGCTGCTAAATGTGCAATGAATATCTAATGATTGGAAATTGTATTTTGTAAATACTTAATAATAATTACATATTACCAACACGGCCATCAAATGGGTTCCAAAAAATTCCGTGATATTTCTATCTTCAATTTGCATACCATGCTTTAGGTGTACTGTGATAGCTCACATAATTCACAGCAACTTCAGGGTACAAGTGCATACGTTCCTTCAAGGAAACAGAAAACACTGGGAATGCAACACATAGGAATTAAGTAATTAAATCTTTGTCCCATTGAAGAAAATTTAAAAAGTACATTAATTTCAGAGGAGATCAGGCTTGTACTGTACTTAAAGCTCAGATGGAAAAAAGAATGCTTTCCAGCTCCCCGAAGCCATTTGTGTAGGCGATGCCATTTGTTTACAATGCCATTTAATTTTTCGTTATTAAAGCTAATGATCCATAATTGCTTCTGGAGTGACAGACTATAATATTAATTTGTCACGAGCCGATGCCAGGGGGGCTACCAGCAGTCAGGATGCTTCCATGGCTTCCTCCCCCAGTGTGGAGAGGTTTTGAATAAGACCTAGGGCTCACACGTGGCATTCGCCTTCACAGAGGAACGGCCGCTGTGGGACCATATTTTAGTAACACCCTCATCCCGCTCACAAATTGATACTGAGACCAATGTTTAGTCTACTAATTAACTGGTTTATTAAGGGTTAACATAAACTGAGGGACCAAGGTTCAGGAGAGGTAGGCTGGGGATATGTCAGGAAAATAATTCAAAAGTACTATGGTCTTATTACATGTACTCTCCGAGGGAGAGGTGTGGAATCAATGGAGTATAGGGTAGGAGCTGAGTCCAGCAGGAAAGTTAAGAGAATGTATCTGTGTGTGTGCGTTTACCCTCCCGTAGCGTGTGGCTCCTGGGATGCGGCTTCTTTCCGGATGGCAGGGCTCGGTAGCAGGTCCGTAGGGGGCCGGCTTCCCGGTAACAGGGGCGACCCCCCAGCAGCAGGCAGGTGGGCAGGCAGACGCGGCTCCAACCTTGGGGCAGAGGGGCAGGTGGGCCGGGCAGGCAGCTGCAGGCTGCGGTTGTGTTTGGTTTCAGCTCCAGTGTTAGGCTCGGCCAGGCTTAGACCGGGCAGCTCAAGCCAGGCAGGCTCCGGTGAGCAGCAGTCCCTTGGGGACCGGGCTGGTTCCCCGTGGAGAGGGCACAGGCGCCCACCCCTTCGGCTTCTCTGGGCAGCGGTTGCGGGGCAGCCCCCTCTTCCCCCTCTGCTTCTCCGAACAGCGGTGCTGGCGTTCCAGGTGGCTTCCAGTACTGCAGCAGGGTCTCCCCCCGGGCAGGCAGGGAGCCGTGGGCCTGCAGAACTTGCCCTCTTTTATAGATCAGAAGTCACTGTTCGAGTAAAGTACCACGGTTCAAATTAGCCAGTTAGCACTGGCCAGGTACATACCCTGTCAGAGGCAGTCTTTCACCTAGTGTCCATTTTGCTGCCAGTTATCATAACCCTTGTGCTCTTTTCTTGTTGTGGACTTACCTGGTAGAGCAAGGAGCCTGTTCTAGTCCGTCCTTGGCTGAATCAGCAAAAAGACACCATTCTTGTTTTGCTGGCTTGAAAGGCATTTTGTTTAGTCTTCTGTGAGGGGAGAGAAGGTGTACCGTTCCCCACATAATTGTAGTGAGCCAATCTGAAAATTACTAGACCAGTTTTGCATCCAAATTTCTCCAGTAATACTTATCTGGACTCTCTAAGGCTAGGAATACCTCAAGAGTGAAGAGGTTGTTGTTTTTTGCAGTTATGTGTGTTTGGGTAGTTTATTTAATGCCTCAGGGAGTTACTTCTGACTACATCAATGTAGCAGGATTTGAGAGCTATCCCAGTCCCCAGGAGCCATGTGACTTGAAGTGTCCTAATTCCCTGTCAAAGTGACACCCCAATATGTACTCTATATACTCTGTCTTTTGCATGAGGGAGAGCAGACATATGCGTCAGGAAAGAGCTACTGCACCTTCTTGTCAGGTCCCAGCCTGGATTATCAACATACATCTTAAAGCTGAAATATGACCACTTGGCCAAAAATTACACAAAATATAGTAAGAGATTTGCTGGGATTGATTTATTATTTTCCTCTTCTTTAAAATACTTTCTCCAAGCCAGATACCCCAGAACTTCTGTAATATGTGTCAAAGATAGCATCAAAAGGTGGTGAAGAATATAAAAAGCAAATTACATCCAAAATATGAATACTTTCTTCTTCCAAAAAATCTTCATGCATTTTGATGCCAGTGGTCCTGTTCTGACAGAGAAGTTATTGCCCGTTCATTTTCAACATTAATGCCTTATTTGACGTATCAACTGAAAAAGCATCCTTCGAGTCTACAAATAATAATGACACTAATAATAATTCTAATAGTAATGGTAGCAATTCTAATATTCCAGTCTATTTAAATGAGCTTGACTAGGACCTATGGAAAGCTTAGGGATGAAAAATATGCATATATTATCTCTTTTAATTATACTATTTTCATGCATAAAATATGTATTTATTGTTGTGAGTATTCAATCAAAATGCACAAATGTAACTTTCCTATCAGAAAAGACCTATGGAGCACTAAATTATTCAAGTGCCTTTGTTCTCAGTTTCACAATTGTTCTGAATTCAGGACACGGAAAACAAGCATTTGTTACATTTTAAGACATAACTGCTAACAAATAATTTATGGCTGCAAAATGCTACACATAGCAGGGAGACTACAGCTACTTATAACCTAGTAAATTAAAACTAAACCTTCTGTGTGCTAAGTATCTTGCATAAGATTAATTGGATAATATCAGGCTGCTCACATTATAAAGATCAAATGCAAGTAAAAAAGACATAAGCTTTGGGTATGTTTCAATGTAGCCTCCACTCAGCATTTGCTAATTATTTATTGGGCATGTAAACAGATGCACCTAATCCTTGTGTGAGAGCTATTCAGGAAGACTGAGAGAAAAAAGAAAAGACTCACTATGCATATCTAAGAGGAAAATGAAACACAATCTTATACAATGCTGGTTAGCTTTGGCTCCTTTTGAATTCCATGACTACTCAGCACAAGGCAGGAATGAATATAGGCACAAAAAATTATTATGCCAATTTCTCCACCCTTTTTCTATAAGATATGTTGTACTATACAGCTCAGAACATGAAGTTACATCAATTTCTTTAATTAAAATAAAATAAAATAGCCTTCCTTTTCTCTTAGAGCCATTTTCTTTTTGCAGACTTGCTTGTAAATTCTGTTTTCAAACATACAGTGAAAAAAGCTGATCATAAACAATTTTGTAACGTATATTATAACAAAGAATATTTGTAGATAGTCAATGCAAATTTTTTTATTATTATTATCAAGCTATTTACAATTTTGTGCCACCATACATTTGAACATACTCGGGTTCTCCACCAGTCTCATTTCAAAAGGAATAAAGTCAGTTGAATAAAGGAATAAAGTATTTGAAAATAAAACATTGGTGGGAACTACTAAATTCAACAGCTAGATCCAGTTGTCAAGTATACTCTTGTATAGTATTGTCCTGAAAGGTAATGTTTCTATAACTATACCTGAAAGTAGTCTATATAAGATTTAACCCAAACTTTTGAAGTCCAATTGAAGCCACTGAAAAATTTTTGTTTGTTTGTTTTACTTCAGTATTGACTGGTTTAGCCTTGCATAAATAGCTACATCAGCCCTTGCTGTACGCCTGTCACAGAGCAATCCTGTGGCACATTCATTACCATCCCACCTTTGTGCATTGACTTTGAGGAAATGACTAAACATTATGGATGTCGTAACTGGTCTCAGTAAGACAAAGGGTTATTCCCATGGACTAGATTCTTCCTGTAACTACCCACTGCAATAAACTTCTAGTGAGTTATTCTAATAACAATTTAATGGATCTATCCCAGTTTATCTTAAGTTTAAATGTGCCTCTCAATCTTTGGTGTCAAGAGTTCAACTGAATTAGAAAAGACTAAGGGTGCAATGTTCCATGTTTCCATGTGGAAAATTAGTAAGTGGAATGTGATTAACAAATGTGAGCCTTTGATAATTACTATTCCACAACAGCCACAGTCACTGTGTCTAAAATGTGAGCTTGCAACATAGATTGGAAGGATGTTTTCTGCAGCTAGGAGGAGCAGTATTTAAGAAATAATATGCTTTCAGGAAATAAAAAGTGACATTTCCTGTAAAAAATAACAGGGGAAATAGCATTAAAACCTTTTACAAGATAAAAACATTGAAATGTTATCTGTTTCTGACAGATGAGAATTTGTTACATTAATATGACTGACTGAATTCTAAATGCAAATAAAGGTAATTTAGCCATTAGTTCTAACTCTACTTGAGGGAGCAGATTTCTTCCATTTTTTGTAAGACCAAATATTTGCTGTTGACATAGGTTATGTTTTCATACCCAACATAAATTCTCAGATTTGTTAAAGCTCTGGTCAGTCTATGGTTTTATTATAATTACTGAATGGCGTTGTATAACAGTCACTAAATCGTATGTTGCTAAGTAACCACTCATTTATGAACAGACTTCTTTTAATTAACACAGTAACTATCTAATACGTGATCTGTAATATTTCTGTATTATTCTATAATTACTTGGTGTATTTTCCTTCCTTTTTCCCACAAGTTTTATAAGACAGTTATTTTCATCTTGTTCAGAAGTCCTATGTTGCCTCACTGAAAATGGCCATGAAAGACCCTGTCTTAGAATAAATAAGAGGAATAGGCTAAGGTATCATTGAAATATTGTTTATTAAACCTTCCTGGTTGACTCCAGTACATGGAAGTTTTTATATATATACAGCATTAGTTATTGTTTATTTGCATTATTTGCAATCAAGCATTTTAAATACTTAACCTTGCAGATAGAAGGTTCTATTTTGCATTATGATGAGTTTTCTTTCAAGGCATTAGTTTTAGCAATATACAACTGGTACTCCTGAAAACTGTCCATCTCACAGAAAAAAGCACATTGCTTTCCCCTTCCTGATAATTCAATAGTGTTACCATAAAAATGCTGTTGTGTATTTTTGCATATTTTTTCCAGATCAAATTCCTAACTGCATAAGTAAACAGGAAATAGATTTACTATAAATATGATAGAGTAGAATTGAATTTATATACTTATATTATGCTCTACATGATCCAGGTATCTAGTAATCAAATTATTTACTGTATTTTTTGCTGCAATCTTCTCTATAGACAATTGTTTAAATCCTCTTTAAAAAACTTATTTTATTGTGAACAAACAAACACCAAGCAAGATGAGTTTATTTTTCTTTTTGTCTTGCTAGCATACAAGTTCAGAGTCATTCTGATATGTTCCAGGTACAGCATGTATAACTGTATTAAAAAATTGGTCTATACCTAATTATAAATTCTTGCAAGTGTGAGATTTTAATTTCTATAATTTTATTTTCTTCTGCTTGTATTTTTATTAACTATAGAAAGGAAAAAATTGACTTACCACAGTACTGCTAACAGAACATACTATATATAAAACCAAGTTCATGTAAAGGCCTGATATTTTTTTGTAATAATGGATTTCAATATTTTGCTTCCAGAATTTATCTTGACCTTTCCAATGGATTTATATCAGCACAAAAAATATCAATCATCAAGCACTACATCTGGATGACAAGATGCAGATAAATCTACATAAAGTGAACAGAGTAACTGGTAAGTACACAATTAGAGAAGCTTTGTACAAAACATGTCAAATAATAATTTTATTTATTTATTCATTCATTTATTTATTTATTTATCTATTTATTTATTTTATTTTGGTGAACTTTTACTTGAAGTACCAGGTGGCTCTATCTTAATGTACACATTCACAGAAAGATGGTGTGTGCATATAGAGGTACCTATACACAGAAATGCATTCATATGAGCAGGTATTAAAATCTCTACCAACTTTAAACTGTTTTAATAGCTGCAGTAATTTCTAGCTGAAGACTCTACATTTACCAGCTGGCTTTTTGAAAATTCCCTGTCCTGACATAGTTATGTCCTAGTACAATTTTTGCCCCTGTCTTTAAAAGGGTGAATGACCTCCAGGTTCCCTCCAGGAACTTACTCGATATCTAGTAATGCCAGTTAGGGCTGCTATATTTCTCACTATATTTCTGTATTTTCGACTGTCTCTTTTTTCTGTTCCATGAGGGAAAAAAAAAAAAACAACAAAACCTTATGGCTGCAACAGAGAACCAGACCTGAACAAAAACAAGAGAGGCCCGAACATTTCCAAATAACATGATCTTGGGAGAAAGGACTACTCAGATAAAATGCCAAGTTCATGCCCCGTTAGTAAAAAAAAAAACAACACAAAAATATTCTACACGAGTCATTTCTATTTGTCATAACATCTCTCAAACTCTGCTCTGCGTCTACTGACACTACGAATTCATGTTAGTTCCATAGCAATGTCAAGTCAGCTTTTCACTGCTGCTGGTCCAGTAATACATCACAAGCAGGTCAGATGCACACGCTCACTGCTGCAAGGGCAGCTGGATCGTGCTCTGCATATTCACTCACTCACATAAATGGTAGCATCTGATGACAAGCAGCCAGAATTTTATCTACAGCTCTGTTTAACCCTTGCATTCTTATTTTTTTCAAAGTTCCTATCATCTATCTCCAGAAAAATCTCACTCTTTAAGAGATTTTGCAGGGTCCATGTGCCTTATCATTATTACTCAGTCACCAAACAATAGCTATGAACCATAGTTCAGAAAGTGGCAAAAATACAGACACAAACTCTTCTTGCACAACTGTAAGAGGACAACTCATTCATTCAGAGTTGTATAGATGGGGAAAACACTCCCAGGGTGATCACAGTCAGAGAAATGGCTCTTATGGCTGCACCTCATAGCTCTCCTCTGAGTTGACAGAAGTTGTTCAACTATTTATAATCAACTAAAAAGTTCTAAGAGCTAGTGAAAATTAGCACTTAGCAGAAAGGGGTCTGTACATTGGTTCAGAAGGCTTAATAGCCTTGGTTGTAGTCTTAATGTATCAAAGAACCCCAACATGTCACATAATAGAAAACTGAAAATCCTTGATGGCAGGAAGCATGTTACAGCCCTGTAAATGTAAGTACATACCAATGTTTCAAAACCTGTGTTTGTAATTTTGATGGGTTAACATATATATTCTGTGGATCCAGAGGAGATACCCTTATGACAAGAACTGTCACTATCCCAAAGGATGGCTTGCCTATTGTATATTATTTTAATATGTGAAGAGTATTTCCTATAAATATATCTTTTAAAAATAAAAGAGATTATAACCTGCATATTTCATGTTCTAGGTAACACCGGCCAATATCATTACTCTAAATTACTAGGAAGAAGTAGATGAACAACCACAATTAAAACCGCAACCCTCAGAGACTACTTGGGCTCTAAAATCCAGATAAATCACTACTATATGCCAGAATATAATATATGCCTTAATATACATACAGAAGAAACTGTTTTTTTCTTTGTTTTCCCTGTGATGAACCTCAAATGAAATATTTTGGAATTTTATTTTGCAGAATTTTAGGTTTTTTTATTTTACAACTTGTAGTATCTGGAAAAGTTCTTAAACCACGTTTTCCATATTAATTATTACTAATTACTATTACATATTAATAATCTCAGAATAAAGTTGTGAAAATGCATCTAAAAGAAAATGTGTTTAAAAATACAAACTCAGAAGACTTCTTGTGTTACTACTCAGCTCCAATGTAACCAGGACATTCGGGTTTTGAAAAGCCAGACACATCAAGCCACGCTTTGCTGGTAATAGTAACAATTACATCATCCATCTCTTTTCAAGCATCAGGCTTCCTTAATATAGTAACTAACAGTTTTTATTATAGGATGAAATAGTCAACCTATTAGTTTTGCTTTAGATATACAGCTGCAATAGCAGCTCAGGCATTAATTTTATCAAGTCTGTTATATTTTCTATCACTTTCTGGAGCTGTAGATTTATACTCATCTTTGAATTCAGGCCCGTTTGAAAATGAAATATCATTTAAAAACAAATACCAGAAATAACATTTTATTGCTGAAATATGCATTTAATATATGAACCAACATGCTCCAGTCTGTCATGGACAGAAAAATTCCAGATGTTATTCAGCAGCTAAAAGTTAAATAAACGCTAAATAGTTTCTCCTTGCTGCATATATCCCTGAGAGGGCTTGCTTCCAATTTTTTTTTTTTTTAGTAGTTAACAAGGATAAATGGTTTCCTGATTTAGATCCTTTACTATCAATTTAATTAACATGGTGCTTTTCTTTTCATATCATTACTCCAATATAAAGTTGGATTGGGAGTTGCTTGTGGTTGCTTGTGGGAAGTGGAGTGTTTGTCTAAAAGGTATTTCTATACTTAAGTGTGAACTAACTGATTTAGTAATAAACATTGAAAAAAACCTATAAAGGTAGATAACAGGCAACTGTAAAAAGAGCTAAACTTATCAATGAATAAAGTATGTTTTATTTTCAGATAGGCCAAAATAATCCATAACATATTCTGCATCTTAATTTTTTAGGACAGTACCTTCTGTAATCTGTGATGAATTTTAAGATAAAAACTTTATTCACTAAGTAATAGTCATAACCAAAACCTAGTTCAATCAGGACCTAAGGAATGACTGCTAAATCTGAGTCAATTTGTTAAAAATTTGCAACCCTTGCTAGAAGAATGATTGTAAAAGCCAATACGTTTACTTTCCAAATGTACAGAACATAATGATTCAATTATTAGCTATACATTTTATTTGGGACTTAATTTACTTTGTTTAAATTTAAAAATGGGAGAATAAATAAAGTAATTTAATTTGTGAACCAAAGTTTGAGAGCTTTTGAAGATTAATACTCTGTAAAGTAAAAAATAATTTTAAAAATAGTAAACACTTTTCATTTCATATTATTGCATTCCCCCTATTGTTTCATCAAATCACTGGTTTGCCTCCTTCTAAATATTTGGGCAGCTGAACTACTGCTGAAACTGTAAAATCAGATTCTGACTCTGCTGCCTAGAGTTTCACTGCAGACCTACCCAGTCACAATAGATATGTTAGGGTGATGAGCACTGCATTGAATTATGGAAGAAAAAAAAAAACAAAACACAAAAAAAAAACCCAAAAAAAACCACCAACAAAAAACCCCTACATAGTTGATTGGCTAATTGTAATGCTTTGGTGGAAGGAATTGCCCTCTCTGGTCTGCAGCATAATGAGATTTATTCTGAACATCAAAGTAATCTATAAAAACTGAACAAGGATATGAACAGCTACATATTTTCATGAGGAGCAGGGTAGGAATCTGCAATGCAAATGCCATAGAATGAAGGGACAGCCTGAAAGAAAATGAACTCTCAAAGAAGGTAGCTGAACTTTGCATTGTCATAATGCACTAAAAGGCCTTGAACCACATTTTTTTTCTCTTACCCTGCTATAAATCCAACAGAAAGCCATTGACTGTCCTGAGCTTGTTCTGTATTCATTTTGGTGAACATTGAGTCAGAATCTAGTCCCTGATCTTAGTTTTTTTCTGGTTATATGACAAACAATTTTAACACGTACACCAGGATCTATATAACAGACTCTTAATGTCCTTCACATACATATGTCAAAAGAAGATAATATTGGGAAATAAACTTTTGAGTCTCTCCCTGTCCTCAGTCATCTCACATAGACATCTGCATAGCACGGTCATTGGCTCTTTGCACCCATCTCTAAAAAGGCTTTCTACATAGATATCTTTAAGTGTGAACAATTTCAATCCAAGTATGGGAAAAGGTTCTTAGGTAAAATACTGAACTGTATGACATTTCAACAGCAGTGTCATTTGACATTAACAGTAAACAAGACAACATCATCACATTTATTCTATCTGCTGTTAAAAGACTATAGTAAATAAATAACTGAAAGGTGTAGCAATCTCTTCTTCCAGTATTGGAGAGATTTATTTATTTAGAACATAGAGAAAACAGTTTAATTGCTTTAAATATCAAAATGTAGAGATTTTGGGATATATTTAAAATTTGTGTTGTTATGACATTGTCTAAGTTTCAGACAGAAGAGCACAATACTACACTATTTCAGCTAACAATTTCTAAAGAAAAGAATGCTCCTCCTTTTAGATTCAGATGTTTAACACTATTTAGACAAATTCATGTGTATTTAACTGAATATTTTTGCTGTCAAATGGAGAAAAGTGTTATGTAGTACAGCAGAGTTGACAAATTTGCAGAGAAGCTATCACAAGGGCATGATGTTCACATAGAAATATCCTGTGTATTACTTTTCAATGGATCCTCTTGTGATTTCTAAAAAGCATCAAGTACTCAGTTCCCACAGACAGATAATGCTGAGTGTGCAGCACTTGTGCAAATCAGGCTATTCATATGAATCCCTAAAAATAAAATGCTGCATCTTAAAAATGCTTTGGGGTTTTTTTGTTGGGTTTTTTTTGGGAGAGGGAAGTAATTCAATTTTTTTAACCTCTCTTATACACCATAGCAAAATGTCTTTGAGGTAGAAATAGATCAAAAGCTTATGACAAAGGTCACTTACAAGAGAAAGCTAATAGTAGTATGTCAATTTGGAATAACTTCCAGCAAGAGTGAGATACATGGCATGTTGTAAACATATCATACTAAAAATCAGGTCTTAAAATTCCACGTTGATGTTTTTAGGAAAATAATTTTATAACATCCATAATGGTATGACATTTTTCCAGTTTATACTATAATTTTTTAAATATCAACATCGAAATTCATTACTTCTACTCTACTGAAAGAAAAAGTTTGAATTACATAAATTTTAAAATACTTCTGTTTCAAAGGAAATACCAAAGTCCCTTCACTACCCTCTCCCTCCCTCTCCTCCTTCCTCCCCTTCTTCTCTCCCCTTCTTTTCTCTCCTCTTCCCCTTCTCCAGAAGAAAAACACAAATGAGCTCAGTAGATTTCCATAGAAAGAGGACAACTGGTTCCCTCCCAGCTCTTCTATGAGTAATACAAATTTTAAAACAAAGTGAAATAATGTATATATGCAAACACAATGTAGAAAGACTTCAAAACTTCTTTTGACAACTGTCTCAGGGTATTTTGCAAAGTGGGCACAATCTGAGTATGCTTGTTTGTCTTCTCATATTTGATTTGTCATTAACTCTCATTAACATAGACACCTAGTCAAAATTTATTTACTAAGTTGAAAACATCTGGTACAAATAAACATGTTAAATCGTATATACAGTAAAAGTGATATTCGGAACTGAGAAATGCGGAGGCAGCTCAAAGGAGAAGTTTATCTTGAACATACGTTTGTATGTATGTATATATATATATATATATATATATATATATATATATGTATATACACACCTCATTCATACCAGCTCTGGAGCACTTTTTTGAATGTAAAGACTTAGAAAGACCCACTATCACCGTTTGACTCAGGTCCGACAACAATGCTCTCGATCCCCTCCCCCTCCCACCCAGTCAGGGAAGGAGAGAGAGAAAAAGAGAGAGACTTGGCTGGATTGAAAACTAAACTACACAGCTTTAATTAAAACACTAATGAATCACACAAGAAAATATATACAATTATATACAGATATATTCAGATGTGGGCAAAAGCCTCTCGCCTCCCCCCACCCCCAGCAACTCCCCCAGCACTCCCCTGAACTGGCAAGAGTCCCGAGAAATCCCGGAGCCGCTGCTGGAGAAAGCGGAGAGTTATGAGGGTCAGGAGAGCTCGAGCCTAAGGGTCGGCGGTGACGGATGAGCAGAGTCCTCCCCGGACGCCGGCCATGGACGGAAGAGAGCGGCGAGAAGAAAGAGGAAGCTGTCTTCTAAGATCTCTGTCCTTCCTCTGAGCCTACGTAGATATATGGAATGGAATATCTTTGGCCAATTTTGCTGTCTGTCTAACTCAGCCTCCCACGGGGGGGGTCAGAGATCTCCCCATAGTGTCTGAGCCGGTGGAGTGAAGGTGTAACCTTGAAGCCTCAGTAGTTAGAAAAACATTCCACTGTCTTATCAGCCTAGCAGAACACACAGTTGCTAGTTACAAGAAAGCTTACTGAAGGAAAAAAAAAATCAGTGAGAAGAAAAATTGGCTTAATCCTGGCTCAAACCAGGACATTCCACCCCTTATTCCATACCATATATTACATACAGGCTCTATACTTTACCAGCTGTCAAATTAAGGATTCTCTCCCAAAGTCAGATTACCTTGAGGTACATATTGTACTTCACCATTCTCCATCATCACACACCAGGTATGTCCAGGCCCCTGAGCAAAAGCAATACCCCTGACAGGTTTACCTTTGCCTGAAGCAGGATAGACCCAAACACTTTTACCCAGCAGGTTTCTTTCACATACCACAGGGACTTTATCCCCATCTGTAGTATGCAAAAGGTCTGACTGGGCAGGACCAGCCCTATTGATGGATCCCCTGGTATTAACTAACCAGGTGGCCTTTGCCAAATTTTTATCCCAATTTTTGAAAGTTCCACCACCCATTGCCTTTAGGGTAGCCTTCAACAGACCATTGTACCTTTCAACTTTCCCTGAGGCCTGTGCATAGTATGGGATATGGTAGATCCATTCAATACCATGCTCTTTAGCCCAGTCAGTGACAAGACTGTTTTTGAAATGAGTCCCATTGTCTGACTCAATTCTCTCTGGAGTACCATGTCTCCACAAAATTTTCTTCTCAAGACCCAGAATAGTATTTCTGGCTGTGGCATGAGGCACAGGATATGTCTCCAACCATCCTGTACTTGTTTCCACCATTGTAAGCACATAACGCTTACCCTGGCGGCTCTGAGGAAGTGTGATGTAGTCAATTTGCCAGGCCTCTCCAAATCTGTACTTTGACCACCTCCCCTCATACCACAAAGGTTTCAACCGTTTTGCCTGCTTAATTGCAGCACATGTCTCACAGTCATGGATCACCTGTGCAATAGTGTCCATGGTTAAGTCCACCCCTCGGTCACGAGCCCATTTGTATGTTGCATCTCTGCCCTGATGACCTGAAGCATCATGGGCCCACCGAGCCAGAAAAAGCTCACCCTTGTGTTCCCAGTCTAAGTCTACTTGGAACACTTGAGCAGCCTCATCTGCTCGTTGGTTGTGTCGATGTTCCTCAGTGGCTCGACTCAGAGGCACGTGTGCATCCACATGACGCACTTTTACCTCCAGTTTTTCTATCCGAGCTGCAATGTCTTTCCACAGGTCAGCAACCCAAATAGGTTTACCCTTTCGCTGCCAGTTATTCTGCTGCCACTGTTTTAGCCAACCCCACAAGGCATTTGCTGCCATCCACGAGTCAGTGTAGAGGTAGAGTCTCGGCCACCCCTCTCGCTCAGCAATGTCCAAAGCCAGCTGGATGGCTTTTACCTCTGCAAACTGACTTGATTCACCTTCTCCTTCAGCTGCTTGTGCAACCAGTCGTGTAGGACTCCACACGGCAGCTTTCCACTTCCGGTGGTTCCTTACAAGACGACAGGAGCCATCGGTGAAAAGAGCAAATTGTTTCTCAGTCTCTGGTAGATGATCATATGGTGGAGCTTCTTGAGCTCGTCTCACCACTTCTTGTGGTGGCATTCCAAAGTGGGTGCCTTCTGGCCAGTTTGTAATTGCTTCCACAATACCTGGATGATTAGGTTTCCCTATTCGGGCTCTTTGGGTGATCAAAGCAGTCCATTTACTCCAAGTCACATCGGTGGCATGATGGACAGGAGAAAGGTTATTCTCGAACATGAATCTCAGCACCGGTAGCCTGGGCGCCAGAAAGATCTGTGCTTCAGTGCCAATCACTTCTGAAGCGGCTCTAACTCCTTCATAGGCTGCAAGTATCTCCTTCTCAGTTGTTGTGTAGTTGGCCTCGGAACCTCTGTAGCTCCGGCTCCAGAATCCCAGGGGTCGGCCTCGAGTCTCCCCTGGTGCTTTCTGCCAGAGGCTCCAGTTGGGACCATTGTGTCCGGCTGCAGTGTAGAGCACGTTCTTGATGTCTGGCCCTGTTCGAACCGGTCCAAGGGCCATTGCCTGCGCAATCTCCTTGATCTGCTCAAAAGCTTTCTATTGGTCAGGACCCCATTTGAAATCATTCTTCTTTCTGGTCACCTCATAGAGAGGTTTCACAATTTCACTGTAACATGGAATATGCATTCTCCAGAAACCAACAGTCCCTAAAAAGGTTTGAGTGTCCTTTTTAGTTGATGGTGGGGCCATAGCTGTTACTTTGTTAATCACATCCATTGGGATCTGGTGACGACCATCTTGCCACTTGATTCCCAGGAACTGGATCTCTCGCGAAGGTCCCTTGACCTTGCTTCTTTTTACAGCAAAACCAGAATCCAGAAGAATTTGGATGATCTTTTTACCTTTCTCAAAAACTTCTTCTAATGTGTCACCCCACACAATGATGTCATCAATGTACTGCAGGTGTTCTGGAGCTTCACCCTTCTCCAGTGCAGCATGGATCAGTCCATGGCAAATGGTTGAGCTGTGTTTCCACCCCTGGGGCAGTCTATTCGAGGTGTACTGGACTCCCCTCCAGGTGAAAGCAAACTGTGGCCTGCACTCTGGTGCTATGGGAATAGAGAAGAATGCATGAGCAATGTCAATAGTGGCATACCACCTAGCTGCTTTTGACTCCAGCTCATACTGAAGCTCTAGCATGTCCGGTACAGCAGCACTAAGTGGTGGTGTCACCTCATTCAGGCCACGGTAGTCCACTGTCAGCCTCCACTCGCCATCAGGCTTTCGCACTGGCCAGATAGGACTATTGAAGGGTGAATGAGTCCTGCTAATCACACCTTGGCTTTCCAATTGCCGAATCAGCTTATGAATGGGGATCACAGAGTCTCTGTTGGTGCGATACTGTCGTCTATGCACTGTTGAAGTGGCAATTGGCACCTGTTGATCCTCAACCTCCAGCAACCCTACTACAGAAGGGTCATCTGAAAGGCCAGACAAAGTACGCAGCTGTTCAGTGTCCTCAGTCTCTACAGCTGCTATACCAAAGGCCCACCGGTACCCTTTTGGGTCACGGAAGTATCCTTTCCTGAGATAGTCTATGCCAAGGATGCACGGAGCACCTGGGCCAGTCACTATAGGGTGCGTTTGCCACTCCTTACCAGTGAGGCTCACACCGGCCTCCACAACAGTCAGTTGTTGAGAACCTCCTGTCACTCCAGAGATAGTGACAGGGTTTGTCCCTTTATGATTCGATGGCATTAGAGTGCACTGTGCACCAGTATCCACCAAAGCTTTATATCTTTGTGGTTCTGATGTGCCAGGCCACCGAATCCACACAGTCCAATAAACTCGGTTGTCCCTCTCCTCCTCCTGGCTGGAGGCAGGGCATCCCTAAGGTTGAGCACTAGAGCTCGATGAACCATCCTGGTTGTTGACTGGTGCAACCTTCCTCTTGGAAGAACCATCTCCTGGCTTTGTTCTGTTTAGAAGCTCTTGCACACGTAACTGGAGCGTATCAGTGGGTTTCTTGTCCCAGACTCTCATGTCCTCTCTAAAATGATTTTTCAAGAGAGACCACAGGTGGCGTCGCAGTGAGTCCTGTCTTCCTCGCTGCTGTCTCGTAGCAGGACGTCTCTTCTTAATGGCTGCAACACGTGACCAGTTGTCTCTAGGAAGAGTCTGGAGTTTACTTCCCCATCCATTTGGCATCTTATACTTCCTGTCAACCATTTTCTTAACGGCTGAGGTCTGGAAGTAAAGGGAATCAGAGAGGATATCTCCATACTGTCGTGCTTTAACAGTTACCTCACGTACAGTTGGTCTTTCGTAACCTTCAAAACATCCCATGAAGGAGAATATATGGGCATGCGCTGCTGGTACAGCCTGAACAAACTTCCGGAACATTTGTGTGTCACACTCAACGTCATCAGGATCTGTGATTCCATCGTTATTATAGATCACTTCTCGCACAGCAATCTCTCTCAAGTAGGTGATGGCTTTCTCGAGAGTGGGTGTTCTGCTTCGGCGCCATCCGATGTCACCCTTGTGGGGGTATCTCTCTCTCACAGCTGAAAGAAGTCGGTCCCACAGGGTAGTAGTTCCTGTCTTACTACTAAGTGCTCTGTCAATACCAGCATCTCTGGCCAGGGATCCCAACTGCTTGGCTTCTCTCTCATCCACATTGTAGGTCTCAGCACCACTATCAAAGCATCGGAGCAGCCAAGGAAGGATTCCCTCACCATCAATGCGGGTGAAGTCCTTTCTCATGAGGCGCAGTTCTTTCATAGAGAAAGGGTGGGCAAGGTCATCGTCGTCATCTGATTGAGGAGGACCTGCTGTTCTTTTATTTGCTTGAGAGTGGCTTGGTTTTTTATCTGTCTGAGAGTGGTCTGGTTTTTTATCTGTCTGAGGGGTACCTGCTCCATCATCTGATTTAGAATCCTTCCCTTCCTCACCGTCAGCCTCTGTCTGAGAGGTACCTGCTCCATCAACTGTATTAGGATCCTCTTCTTCCTCACCCTCACCTTCTGCTGCTTCAAGGAACTCTGGATATCTCAGACGGGAGCGGGTGAAAAGGGCGGAGCGCTTTGCCTTGCTCTTAGTCACAGGGTTAACTAGCTTGGTCCGCGATGGATCAGGCTTTTTCTTTGTAGAAGCAGTTGTTTTTGTAGCAGCAGGAGTGGTGGTATTGGCAGCAGTGGTGTTGGCAGCAGCAGTGGCAGCAACATTGCCTGTGGGGGAATGGCAGTGAGCAGAACAACATCTGGCCCTACGCATCCACAATATATTATAAACATTCAGCAAAAACATCCCCACTGCAACCATGCTATTCACATCAAGAGCTGGGAGATTCAGCTTGAGAGAATATGGAGAGGTAAAATTGAACCAGCTATTGCTGTTACCAACATGGACCGTTCTATTTACTTTAGGAGTTGTACTAGTAGGACTAGCAGTGTAACTGTACACATACAGTGACCCCATAGAGAACAGTATCATCATCCCTAGGATCACTAGGCTGGTAATGATACGGTTGACTATGGCTACAGTTCTGTCAATAAACCACAAATGAATCACAAGAGCAGCTACAAAGTGCAGAATGCCCTCGGCTACATACCACATGTACAATTGCAGGTTTGGAAACAGATCCAGTAGATTCATTGCAGCAAGTGTCTGTTCAGTTTTCAATCCGTCAGAACACTCAGCAGAATTATTGCTCATTGCTATCTGAGGGATTCCTCCCCTCAGAGATGGAATTTTGGACACTCCCAATTGATGAAAATGTGTAATCTGGGCTTAAAATCAAGCCCCACGTTGGGCGCCAATTAAATTGTTATCACCGTTTGACTCAGGTCCGACAACAATGCTCTCGATCCCCTCCCCCTCCCACCCAGTCAGGGAAGGAGAGAGAGAAAAAGAGAGAGACTTGGCTGGATTGAAAACTAAACTACACAGCTTTAATTAAAACACTAATGAATCACACAAGAAAATATATACAATTATATACAGATATATTCAGATATGGGCAAAAGCCTCTCGCCTCCCCCCACCCCCAGCAACTCCCCCAGCACTCCCCTGAACTGGCAAGAGTCCCGAGAAATCCCGGAGCCGCTGCTGGAGAAAGCGGAGAGTTATGAGGGTCAGGAGAGCTCGAGCCTAAGGGTCGGCGGTGATGGATGAGCAGAGTCCTCCCCGGACGCCGGCCATGGACGGAAGAGAGCGGCGAGAAGAAAGAGGAAGCTGTCTTCTAAGATCTCTGTCCTTCCTCTGAGCCTACGTAGATATATGGAATGGAATATCTTTGGCCAATTTTGCTGTCTGTCTAACTCAGCCTCCCACAGGGGGGGTCAGAGATCTCCCCATAGTGTCTGAGCCGGTGGAGTGAAGGTGTAACCTTGAAGCCTCAGTAGTTAGAAAAACATTCCACTGTCTTATCAGCCTAGCAGAACACACAGTTGCTAGTTACAAGAAAGCTTACTGAAGGAAAAAAAAAATCAGTGAAAAGAAAAATTGGCTTAATCCTGGCTAAAACCAGGACACCCACCTATACATCTTAATCTAGAACTTAACACCAGCTGTAAATTCAATGCTAGTCTCTACTGGAACTATAGATGGATATGTCAAAATTTATAAATGGAATTAATGCTGACTTTAAACATAATTTTAATTAAAGGATTATTAGAGATTACTCTAAAAATGGCACTATACGCCAGCCAACATATCTTACACCTAGAATTAATGGCTAGAATGACTGTATTCAGTTGCCATATTTTAACTTCTGTCTCTGGCAATCTGCCACCCACTTCACTCACTTTGTGACCCAGCAGTGTGATGCTTAATGTTATGTAGAGGCCATTATTTTATGTCTGGATAAACTACCCCACTTCTCTGCAGGTTCCTAATTATTCTGTTCTAATTATCTTGGTGAGTATCTAATTAATCTTGAATGCTCAATGAAGCTCCTGTCTTTCAGACTGTAGCTGATTTTGTTCTAGCTTCATATGACATGTATCAATAAAAATGTTAGCTGAAGGAAAGCAGTACTTTTTTCCTTTCGAACTGATAGTTCAAATAAACTGAATATTCAAGTTCTGTCTTGGGAATAGCATCTGATTCATACATTGTGATAGAGAAGTCACTCGTTTAAATATTCATTTCCTTGCAAATGTTCCCATCACAGTGGCCATTAAGCATAATTTGTGACAGTCTCATGTCTTGAGGAAAATACATAAAATTAGAAGAACTGCACTAACTGAGATTATCAAGGAGTTTTATAGAAGGAGTTATGATTCAGCCTGGTGTGACAGACAATAGTGATCACTTGTAAAGTCCAAAGATTCACATACGGATTTTTGATAGCTGCAAAACTATGAGTTATCTTTTTACATGCTGATATGAAAACTTTTAGTTTTCCAAAAAATACTCTCTGACTCTAGGCTTATAACAGGTATCTACATTAAAATTTCAGCAATGAAATATTAAATAGAATTTTCAGAAAAAGCTTACTCCTTAAAGGAAAATGTATTGAAACGATGTTATAAGTATCTTCTGTTTATTGTTTGCAGCTGAAAGATTGGGTAATATGAGACATTTCAGGAAAAAAAAAAAAAAAAAAAAAAAGGTGAGCATACATCTGGTTTTGGTTGTTGGGTTTTTTGCATTTTTTTGTTTGTTTTTTTATGGTGGAAAATGCACAGAAAACATACAAACAGTATTTTTTTAAAATATATTAGTAATTTTAAGTTAAATACTTATGATTAAGAATAGGTTCTGTTTGCATTATAAATCTTGAAGCAATATATTCTTGATATAGCAGGGAAATTCACTTTGATGCTGGTTGCACACAGAACAATTTCTATCGAATTCACATGATGTAGAATCAGGCCACTCATCTCTATCATTTAGCATTTTAATATCACCTTCTCAGTCACAGGATGGGAAGCTGATAATAATGGATTTCTAAGTACTTAGAATGAGAAAAGCAAAAAATTGCATCCAAATTAAATACTGTAAAAATTCTAATTTAACAATACATGTAGATTTATATATACACATAAGTAAATATTAATTTTGCCTTTGAAAATTTATACATTTTTTTCAGTTAAATTCAGTTTGCATCTGAAACATGAGAAATTCAAAACTACATATATATTCACTATTAGAAATTTCACTTTACCAGGTATTTTATTCATTTCTTTCTTTCATGTCAGGACCATATGCTGTGGTGCCCCAGCCACCCCATGCTGATCCCCACCACCATTCAGCCTAACTCCTCACCTCAGGGTTCCATTTCAGCCCAGGTCTGGCCTGAGCTCTGACACAGGCCAGTATAGGGTCACCACTGGTGCCAAATCAAAACCTGAAGTTAGTAGGTGCAAACCTGTAACTGGTGGATTTAGTCTATTTCAACTTCAGTTTAAAAGTGAACCTGGGCAAACAAAGTGAAAAGAAGACTCAGGAGACAGAAAAAGGATGAGTAGAAGTTAGTAGATGTTTTGACAAACCTGAACAGTTGAGAAAGGAAAAGCAATTGAGAATGAAATGTGTGTTGAAAGGAAGTGAAGAAAAGCACATTATTTACTTATGTGATTAACTGTGCCCTTGCTATTCACTGGAAATTTTGTGAAATATTCAAAAAAATTCCCAAATCAAGCAAGCTATTTACAAAGGATTTAGAATCATGCAAAATACTAAGCTTTTTGTATTTGTCTTCCACTCATCATTAATATGCATTACAAAAAGTCACATCATCACTCCCAGGAGATATTTTTTTTCCCCATGTGAAATAAGTATTACATCCCATTAGAAATCTAACTCTACTCAGTATGTCAAAATGGACATTTCAGATGTTTTCCAGCTGCCAAGATAAAGATGTTCTTATAAGTGTGGGCAAATATCTGGGAATTACATTTGTCAGAGATTTGCTGTAACAGAAACACAACCATAATTGAGACATTTAAGCTGCCCCAGTGCAAGAAATCCTCTTTGTACATCTGTGTTTCCTGGAATCTTAAACACCAGAGGCTTCACTTTAATTTGCCTAATACCATGTTCCTGTCAGTAATGATGTCTAAGAATTATCCTGTTAGTCTTTCCAATGTCAATTTCACAGACAGTGGTCATCACAAGTCTATTAAATTTCTCCAGGTAAATTCACTTTGCAGGAAGATCCTACATCAAATAGACATTGCTATGAGCAGGAACTGCACACAGCTGAGAAACCCTTTTCAACCAAGTACAGCCGTGTTCTGTCTCACAGGCACTTGGAAGTGAACTGAAGGACCCAATTAATGACTCCATACTGTTTCTTAGGCAATGTCACACTAAAGTAGGTCATGCTATAGGATGACAGTTGTCAGACCTAGTTGAATTTTGCAGCTCTGGTTATGAAAACTAAAGAGAAGGAATCCAAGGAGTTCAATGTGGTTATACAAAAGCAGTAGAACTACCTTCTAGGTGCCCAGAGGCTACATTTGTTGCAATGATCATGCAGCCCCAAGAAGGAACAAATAATTTCACTGTTGGCGCCAGCAAACTTGCTTGTTGGTGTTATAAAACATCAGCTACAGGCCACAAAACTATACAGAAATTTTCTGGTTTCATGTAAATGCAAAAGTCAAACACCTTGCTCTCTGATAAGCATCATACAGAGTACAAACATTTCTAGATATGAAGTGAGAGCAGTAATCAGAAAAGCTCAAAACTTTTGATAAAAGAATATTTTCCACCTGTAATTTTTCAATCCTCAAAGCTGTGGATGCTTCACTGTTCTATATTTCAGGAAAATTGATTATTTTTTTTACTTTCTATCACTCCTTTAAGTTTATTTCTTACTTTACTTGGAGGTCCTACCAGTGGTGCAGTGCAAGAACCACGATTTCACTGGATGTTTCAGAACTACACTCCTTGTTACGTATTATTTTCTATTTTTACACATGCATTGCAGGTCCAAGTGTGCAGTTGGATAGCAGTAGTCTTTAGTTGTGACACTTAAAAATATGTAATCTAATAACATACGTAATTAAATGACAGCATAACGCTGCTTAAAAATTATGTTGGTCTCTATTACTGTTTGGAAGGTCTTCTGTTACTTAAACTGCACTATTTCAGTTAATTTCTCACTTCCTCATAGCAAAATTAACATAGTTATCTTTGTTTTACTGGGTGTAGAGATTATAGGATGGAAAGTAATTGTATTTACTCTGTTAAGAACTTTAAAGTGTCATTCATTTTTACAATGTTTTCAAAATCTGTTACTGTGAGAGCAAGAAAAAGACATTAAAACTTTAATTTAGAATAAAGTTTTTAGCTGAATAAAAGAATAAGGTAAACACTGAAAACTATAGGCAAACTCAAAGCAGTAGCAATTAGATTACTGTCTCTGGCAGTGCATAATTCCTATAACTAAAAAATTCAGGAAAGGAACAAATGCTAAAGAAGAAACAACTAAATCATTTAATAAAGTTTGGATTTCTATATGTTGGTTGACAACCTCTTTTCACTTGTGCCCTGTGATAGGACGAGGGGCAATGGATTCCAACTCAAGCACAGGAAGTTCCACCACAACATGAGGAATAACTTTACTGTAAGTATTACAAAGCACTGGAACAGGCTCCCCAGAGAAGTTGTGGAGTGTCCTTCTCTGGAGACTTTCAAGACCTCTCTGGATGCCTTTCTGAGTGATCTGCCCTAGGTTTTTTGGGTCCTGCTCTGGCAGGGGGGTTGGACTCGATGATGTTCAGAGGTCCCTTCCAGCCCCTAATATTCTGTGATTCTGTGATTCAGTGATTCTGGTGTAATTGCTTGAAATTACTGAAATTCTGTGCTTGGGATCCAAGTCCTGAAAGTAAGTGAAAAATCTGAGAAACATATTTAGTACTGGTTATAATTTTCTTCTCTACTCATCATGATTATACCCGTGATGAGTTAAAGCTTAAAAAAGGAGCAGCGTGTACAAGAATCTCCAGAAAGCACTGTCAACAATTTTTAGAGAGATGAGAAACTGGCCTGCAGGATTTGTAAGAAGAATGATGGACATAGCTAGCATAGAGTTGCTCAGAGTGTTGGGGAGAATTGCAGGCAATTACCCATTTGAACAGAACCAGTGTTTTCAGAACAGCCACAACTATCAGAAAAACTACAGCTCCAAAACCTACTAATCTTGTAGCCACCACCCATTATGAAGGAAAACTAAATTTTTGCAATAGAAAAACACACACTCTACCTTCTATCTAACTACTGGAGTCTAACAGCAAATGAGGTTCCTACCTGACACACATACTGCCATCAGCAGAGGAAGTGCTGTCCTGCCTCAGTTAAGACTCAGTGATCTGGGTCTGTAGACCTAATGGTGCAAATCATTTAGGCAGATGCTTGATTTCAAATGCATTGAACTTAACAGAACCACTCGTTTGCATCCTTTGGGAACTTATGATAACAAAATGTTGTTATTTTTTTTCCTTAAATATTTAAAGGAATGAAAACTGAAGCTATTATTATTCATTTTTCCTGGTCGTATTCCAATTTTTTTCATTAAAATTTCCCCTGAAATGCCATTGTGCACAATACTTGCATTCATAATTGCACTGAATTGTGGCATACTGCTGTGTCCCACTAAACCACTGTTAGTTTCTACCCACAGGGGTTATATTTCTGGTGGCGGGATGAGATCACGATCACCACAATGGGTTTTCTTTGTCCAATAAAATTGTTTGGCTTTAAAGCTTTCTATGTATATGCATCATAAGCTGTCACTAGAGCCCATTATAAAGCAGTCAGGGTTTTTTTAATTTAATCTACCCTTTAGAAAATATTTATTATTTTGTTTGTGTGTATATCTATATTTATGTCTCACACATAAATGTGACTGAGAAGACCACTCAGCACAAGTGTGACCATTTGTTTCCTGTCTTTTGTTTCAGCCACATTTCATAACAAAGCTCTCTTTGTCATACAGGAAAGTTTTTGAGAAATAGAAAATGGAAACTTATGGAAGAAATTAACTGGCTGACATGAACCTGGCAATGAACAAACATCAGCTACATAGTACCAGCATAAGCACTTCACCTGAAAATATCTGTTTGCCATCAGTCACAAAAATAAACTGAAATGTTACTACACTTGTATTTGCACAGAGCTATTTTTAATAATGCCACTAGCCAGTCCTCTGCTTTGGATCTGAAGACAGAGTGGTGCAAAGAGACATGATAACTCCACCTTACATTAAATAGTTGACAGCAGCTTCAGCCCCAAGGTGGATGGGTAGCTCATACATTGCATTTTTTTTTTCATTAAACTGATGAATGAATGCCTGGATACAGGCCATTCCATGGATACTGCTTAGCTTTCTTTGCTTAAAATTATACTGGTTTTTTTTAAGATTTGTTTTCTCCTAGTGCTGTTCATTCTGAAATGACCCCCTAATACTTTTAAAACCATCCAACTAATATTTTATGATGTTTAGATCAAAGATCTAGGATAGTACTCTGAGAAGTGGATTAGCCAGTGTCAATCTAGTTCACTACTATTATTTATGAGTTACTCTTAGCTGCATTTCTTCATATTTTGTCAGTAATATATGACAAGAAAAATATTTTTTCTTAAAGAAGTTTACTCAGTAAAAATGAGAAGTGGTTGATAAAGACAACAAATAGATTTATTCTGATTGCATGGGAATTGGTAGACAACATATATTTTGAAGCACTAAATGTGAGGTCAGACTATAGGAATGAAGAACATGAACTAAGTATGTGAGACAGAAAATCTCATCCTTGCAAGGAAGAAGTCTAAAAAACAATTAAATGCAATAAAGGCTTTTTATATCTGAAAACCAGGCAAGGACAAAAAAAGAATTAAATGGTGTCAGATTACGTAATACACGTGCTAAATATCATCAATTTCCTGGGTGTTTTTCAATCTTCCACCAAAGCTAGCTATTTTGACTAGTTGTATTATCTTCATTTCCAGACCATACAGAAAAATTAGAGCTGTTTCACAGAAGAGAGCCAGAAGGAAAAAAAAAAAAAAAGAAACATCCATTTTAGCATGAAAGCCAATGTTAGAGATCTCATTTCTGAAAAGAAAAGTTAATAGTTAAGAAATGAAAGTTAAAAATACTGATTTTTTTCAACCTAATAGACAAATGTAAAAAGATCCAAGTAGAAGTTATAACCAGACAAATGCAGACAAGACATTAAATTCATCTGTAGGAAGAAGAAAAGTGAGTCACCAATAAAATTTGAAAAGATTATACTGAATTTTCTTGCACTTAAAGTTTTTTTATAACAAATGGCAAGTAATTTTTCAAAAAGAAGTATTGGTCTGCTTATTAGTTGCCCTGCTTAAATTTCAAGCAAACCAAACTATAATGAGTTTAGTCATCTCCTTTAATGTTTTCAATTCAAGCAAATATTGGATTTCTTCCTTGGCTTTGCAAGTCTCAAGTTTTCCAATATTTTTATTAAAATTATTATCAATTATATGTCTAAATTCTTAGTAATTTTTAATGAGGTGAAAATATTTTCAAGTATTTAATCTCATATTTTATGACTGTTGTAATACTTCTAGTAAAAGAATTTATAATCACTGTCAACAGATAGGAAGAGACTGTGTCTCAGTTCTCTTTGCATTCAAGATGAAAAGAAGTTATAAATTTTCAGAATATTGTGAACATTCCTTGTGGTTTTGATACATTAAAAGTTATGCTTAATCCTATTTGATATACATTCCATTCTCTTATCAATTATCTGCTTTTCTCAAATTCCAGTTATACAACTTCATTCCCACAACAAATATTCTATTATTAATTAATGGTGCTAATTATTATTTGTGTTACTTCTGCACAGTTGAAGATCAGAAAAACCAAACCAAAAAACTCATATTAACCATACTTTAAACATTTTTTTATGGCAAGCTAAAAGACGCTTGAAATACATCTCTTGAAAAAGATGTGGACACTATATTGCTAATTCTCACTTTTCAAATGCATCAGTCAAGTGGATAGTTACTGCCAGATAAGACCGAACAGAAATAGTTTGGTGCTAATAATGTTTAGTCTCATGGCAAGGACCCTTTTATAAGCTTTAGGAAGTAAGCATGAAGTCATCTGAGCAGAGACCAAGGACTTGTCATTTGTTTTTCACTTCGAAGAGATCAACAATTCAACTCAAATGTCATCAGTCCAGCCACAGCAACATAAAAACTTAAAGCAGAACAGGTCATTAGTTATGCAATAATAAAAGAACGTTGAGGCATTCTCTGACAGTGTAATTAACATCACAAGATGACATTTGGGACAGAAGAAAATATATTAATGGATCATTGTAAATGAAACCTCCCATTCAGTTAGCAGGGAATGACTCTCATTTGTTCTAATTAAACATCAAAATGCTGTGCTTTTTAGAGTACTGAAAAAATTCATTGCTTAGAACTTTAATGTAAGTGAACCTAACATTTTCAAGAATGCCTGAAAAGACAAAAACGTGCTTTCTATTATTATATTACTGACATTAGCTACAATTGATTCAGCATAGAAGCATTTGCTATTCATACTTGGTAATACATTTTAGATATTTGCCAAAGGTATATCTAGAATACATCTGAGGAACAGTGATCCTTAGCTTTAACAATAAAGTTCAAGAGAAGTGTCTTTTTTCCTGAGTGAATATGTATGAGTGAAAGAGTATTAACAGATGGTATTCTTGTGAGAAATCATATACTCTCTACTTACCAGAAGGTGTACATTCTTAGATGATGAAAAGTACTTTTTTGTTGGTTATGTGGTTTTCCATTTCATTTATGAGAATTAAATGTAAGAGGAAACATTTGATTCTAGCTGTCATCTGACCTGATGTAGCTTCCTAGAAAAGAGCTGATACCTATAAAATCTACAATCAATGACAGGAACAAAACAGAGACATACATGGTGTCAAAAACTTTTTCAATCACTTTGTTCACCTTGCTTCTCTTTATGAAGGATGATCCAGTTCCTAGGCTTCACTGACAGAAGTAATGTTTGAAGTTTGTTTTTTCCTGTAGATTATCAGCTCACTGAGCTGGATTCAGGTCTAGAAGAAGTTTTTTAGCTCATCAAATTTGGGTTGTTATGCGACATGTAACTAATCAATTCCCTGTCCTGACTGCTTTGTTGTATCTTTCTACCTTTGCAGTTGCAGCAGCTACTTACTGTATAATATTTAAAGCTATCTGGTTTTTTCAGGTAATCCTGTGGCAGAGTACAAAATCATTATATCAAATGATTTTTTAATGCTGTAATCTGATGGGTGTTTTACCTTAGATTCTCAAGAAATATCATTCTTATCTAAAGCGATTTTGAAATTATTCAAATATATTTCTCAACTGAAGGAATGAGTTGCAATAAAGGCAAGTAGTTTGTACAGATAAATCAACAATGAAACTGAGAATCATAGAATCATAGAATAGAACCATAGAGTTCTATGGGGAACTGTGTAAAATGCTATTTGGAGGTCCAGATAGACAATATCCACAGCCTTTCCCTAGTCCAATAGTCAGGTCATCAGGTCATAGAAAGAGATCAGGTTCGTCAGGCAGGACCTGCCTTTCATAAACCCATGCTGACTGGGCCTGATCTCCTGGTTATCCTCTATATGTCTTCTAACAACATTCAAGATGATCTGCCCCATGGCCTTCCCTGGTACCGAGGTCAGTCTGACAGGTCTATAGTTTCCCAGATCCTCCTTTCTGCCTTTCTTATAGATGGGTGTTACATTTGCTACTCTCCAGTCCATTGGGACCTCTCCAGTTAGCCAGGACTTCAGATAAATAATGAAAAGTGGCCTGGTGATCATGTCTGCCGACTCTTTCAGCACCCTTGGATGTAGCCCATCCAGTCCCATAGACTTGTGTGCGTCTAAGTGGTGTAGTAGGTCTCTGACCACTTCCTCTTTAATTGTGATGCATCCCCTCCCTGTTTCCTAGCTCATGTGGCTGTATATCCATGGAACAGCTAGTTCCACTGCTAAAGGCTGAAAAAAGTAAGTGTTGAGTAACCTCAGCTTTTTCCTCATCCTTTGTTACTAAGATTCCCTCTGCATCCAATAAAGGATGGAGATTTTCCCTAATCCTCCTTTTGTTGTTAATGAATTTATAGAAACATTTTTTATTATCCCTAACAGCTATAGCGAGTTTGAGCTCTAGCTGTGCTTTGGCTCTCCTAATTTTCACCCTGCATAGGTTCACTTTATCTTTATAGACTTCATAAGTGACCTGTCCCCTCTTCCAAAGGTCATAGACTTTCTTTTTGTTCTTAAGGTCCAGCCGAAGGTCCCTGTTTAGCCAGGCTGGTCTCCTAATCCGCTAACTGTTTTTTTGGCACACGGGGAGAACTTGCTCCTGTGCCTTTAAGACTTCTTTCTTGAAGTGTGTCCAACCTTTCTGGACTCCTTTATCCTTCAAGGCAGCCTCCCAAGGGACTTTGTCAATCAGTCTTCTGAGCAGGTCAAAGTTTGCCCTCTGGAAGTCTCAGGTGGCAGCGAAGCAGAAGTAGTTAATGTATTGAAAGCGTCCTGTGATGTGGACTGTGAAAGATCACTATTGTCTCAAAGTCCAGTCTCTGATATTGTTCAGCCTCTGAACCTTGCACATTTCTGTCTGTTAGCTGTGATTTATTAGCATGCTTTATTTCACATCTTTGATCCACTATGTCAAGGAAAATGTCTTATTCCACATTTTTATTATTTTAGATATTTAATTATGTTTTAACCAATGTGTTGGAGTCCTTCAGTTAAGCACCTAAGTGTGAGGTAGAAGATAAAAATTGGAAGGGGAAAGTTGGATAATTCAGCTCACAAGTAATGTAAGATCTTTATTTCAGGCAAATTCAGATCAGAAGTCACCCTCTCAACCATCTTCTCTTGAGAGCTGGTAATCGGAAACCAGCGAGAGAAACCAGCTTTCTGAAAAACGCCTTAGATATGAATTTCATCAGGTTGATATGGCTTATCTGTATGCTTTGGTCCCAGCAACAGCATCAAGACTGAAGCAGTTACTAGGAAAGTGACACTTGTTATAATAAAACTGTATTTTCAGAAACACAAATACCTTCATTTATGATTAATTTATTAGACATCCTCAAATTAGACAAGCCAGTATTTGAAGGATCTAATCTTTGGACTTAGTCAGCTAGGTAAGACAACCCTTTCAACTTTCAGTGGTGTCTTTCTGCACCTTTTTGAAATGTCTATAACTTACATTCCAAGGGATGTTGCAATGGAAACGGTCTGGAAGACTGAAATTGTAAGTTAGATAAATAAAGGATAAGTAGCTTTTGCCATTGTTATCTCCACAGTTTCCCTAAAACTGCTAGTAGCTTGTTTTCAGGGTACTGGAAAGTCTCCCAGAAAAACTGACCCATACACCCATGCCTGCCTTCTTTTCCCTGGAGTCTTAAATAGATGTGGTTTCTAAAAGATTGTTATTGTAGTTAAAAGGATTATAAAATTCATAACTTCTGATTATGGACTTGTGTTTCTTTTTATTGATCCTTTTGGGGAGACTAATTTAATAACCTAGATGAGGATGTATCCGCATTTATTGGGAAAATTTGTTCAGAGCAATGAAAATGACATTGTGAAATGGCTTGACTGGTCCTTTGCCAATATACTTCCCATCAGGGTACAAGTAGCAGCATAAGACAGACGTCAGAATTGTTTCACAGAGACAAAATAGCAAGTAACTGTGCTGCATAGATTTGCCCTTTAAAAGATTGTCAATATACAGCTATTTATTTATTTATTTCTAATATTATCATAACTAAGCATTCTAGAGATAATGTTTCAGGATTTTAGTTTCAAGTGGATCTCAGCATCTAAGAAGCATTGACCCTGTAGTTTCCTTCCTTGCAGGTTATTATGTTGAGTTTTGTACAATACAGCACATGAGAGGATATATTGCCAGAAAACAATAAAGTTCTGGGACCAAACATCTCTGGGAGAGAGTGTGCTCTGCTGAAATTTGGCTTTTTGTCCCTGTTTTGCCATTTGAGCTCCATCTGACCTTTGGCAAGTCCCTTAAAGCAAAGCTACAAATTATGTAGCTGTTTAAATCCAAAACCAATATTCTCAAAGCCCTCACCCAGACCTTGCTGTAATGTTAAAATTTCCAAAGATACTACAATCACTCCTGATGGACAAGCCTAGCAACACATCAGCTTTGCCACAGTTGAGCATCTACAACCTGTACATTTCCCTGTCTTCAAAGGTAATCCAACTAGCTGCCTTGAAAAGCAATTTGAAGCAACAGCAGGAAAGATTGAGACACAACTGCTTCTATTGAGCATAATTCTGTCTGGATGACAAGAGTTTGGAATCAAGCAAAGAGGGAAACGAATCCAAGTATTGATTATCTGCACAAGTGATCTAACAATAAGGCTACTGTAGAAGAAACAAAGCTGCTGTCTCTGCTGACGATGCATGCCCATTGTTCCAGACTAGAAAGGTTTAGGAACCTGGTAAGGAGATGAAGCCATCAGTCCTACTCACAGAGCACCAGGCTGAGAGGTGCCCTGTGAACAACAAATATTATAGGCCAGGAACTTTCTTCCTTGGTTATCTGGGAGCCTTCACTTCTCCAGGCTGAACAACTCACAACTCTTTCATGTTTTGCTTCATTTAGAAGAAGTCATTATACTGAGAATACAGGCCCGTATCCTTGAAAATGTTTCAACACTGATCTGGATTGGGAACATAAATGGTCCTGAGGATCTGGGCTGTATGTTTGGTTTTAAGGTTAAGCTAACCTAGTGGACTGTCTGGAGTCTGCTAAATGAAATTTAGGCAAAAGAATAATTTTGTATGGTCCTAATAGTAAAAGTCCTCCAGGTCATGTCATTGTCTTCTCCAAACCTTAGTAGACCAGAAAATATTAGTCCTGCAAGAATTTCCATGTTGCTTTTCACTAAAGACATTCTACTGACATATGCAATAATCAGAAAAATAACCCTTATCCAAATGCAAGATTGGTAAGCAGTTTTTTGATGTGTTTAGATTTTCCAGAAGTTTTATATTGTTTTGTAACTGTTTCTTCAGAATAACAGAAGTGCTGCAAAAGAGTACCTATCATTTGAAAAATGAGGCAAAATCAAGAATCTAAGTTGTGCCTTACCTTGTGCACATGCTCTGAAATAAAGAGGAGATGTGGGTTACATGGGGAACAATCTCCAAAGAAATTTCAAAGGTAATGACTGGGTTACATCAAAGCACAGTAGCTGATGCTACAGGAGTGGCCAGGCTTGGATAGGAAAGAGGTTTTGAGATCTCATAGATTATTTCATTTAAAGAAATGCAGTAAGATGGGCTCTGCTTCAAAGTCCTGACATTGATTTTCTCACCTTGGACTACTTTTCAGTGCTTGTATGAGAGAAATGAAACAGAATCTGGTTCTTGTAACAATATACGATGCTGGATGGACCAGAGTTAGTTTCGGATTGGAGGTTGAATAGTTCTGTTGCCTTTTCCTCAAGCTGCCGTGTTCCACTGAAAAATAGGATAAGAAGTTGTAGGGAGTAGATGGAGCCTTGGTTTCAGTTACCCCCTAGTGTAGCAGCTGGACACAATTCCAAACAACATGTGCTGAGCTTTCTAAGGACTACAGTGGGATTTTCTTCTGAAGAGAGCTCTGGAGGGACTGTATCCTGAGGAACATCTGTGAAATGTACAATTGCCTGTATTCTCACGGGCAAAGCTTTCTGCAATGCATTATTCAGGACTGTAGCTGAGGGAAACTCTTCAGGCAAAAGCTTTTCTGAATGGAAAATGCATCTGCCTGAACCAATTCACAAATTCATTTGGAATTTTTCATCGTGTTTAAGTTAGAAAAAATCAATAGAAAATCAGAAAAATGCTAGGTGTTTCCATTTGCCATTTCAAAATGATGTTTCAACTGAAAATCTACCTCAGTTTAATATGGAGAACAAAATCTTTTTTCCCAAGACACAAAAAAAAGCTCAAAGTAAAACAGTATTTATCAACTTGTATAAAACAAAAGTGTAGTCAGGCATTTTATTTAAGAGCTTTTGTTTCCCATATGAAAAAAAAAAAAAAGGAACACCACACCAAAATATATTATTTGACATCAACCAGAAATTATTTCCTTTTGGGTTTTTTTTTTGCAATTTGAAATATGATTGCTTAATCAAATGCATTTAGGCCTGTTTTCAAAGACACAGACTAAGTTTAATTTCTTTCATACTTAGATAATAAGGTCATTGTAACAACTTTTTTTAAGGTGAAAAATATTTAACCAGTGAGGGCAGTGTAAAAGTCATTATTAAAAAGTCTATTTATTTCTGAACACTTTCATTATTTTTAGAATTTATTGCTGATGCTCTTTGAATAACTACCAACTCAGGGCTGTTAACTGCACAGTTGTTAGCCATTTTCAATATTTATTTACAATAAAATCAGCCCTATTAATTTGCTTATGAATTGGTATTGACTTAACATATTTGTGAGCTGGCAACGTTTCAAAAGTAATTTTTACCTCATTTCCAGAATGAACATCTATGAATTCCCCTTCTTGGTTAAAACACAAAAATCAATTAAAAAGTCTAATTGGTTTAATACCAACTGGTTTCAAATTATGCTGATAGCAGCAGACCAAAAACTCCACTCATCAGTTAAGGTTGCAATATGGATGATTCTCTCTATTTAGGAATATTTTGTTAATATACTAATTGTTAATAAAAAGGTAGAAACAAATAAGAAAAATAAATAAATCTAACAAGAGTTGAACTGTAAAAGATTTCATATAGGTATTTTGCCCTCTCTCACAAGAATACCTTTTCTGAACTATACACAGATCTTCAATAACAGGGATCAAGGAACCTGGTTGGAAAAAAATAAGGTTTCTTCATCAAATCAGTCACCAAATGAAAAATGAAAGGTCCTCTCTGGGGTAATATTTTCACAGGAAGCTTTCTCAATATTTCTATGCAGCTTTTGCTTGCTATTTGAGAGGAAAAATGTACTAGTGAAAGTGAAAGCTTCTATGATAAACATATTACATCAGAGCCTTAGGTAATTTCAGCAGTCTCTGACTCTTCCAGAATTTTGAATGCTTCTCTGAACCAGGCCTTAATAATGATCCTTCTGAATCTTGCCCTCTACCACAAGCTGACTATAAAGTAGCTGCTGGATGATGGCTGGCTATTTGTTGTCTGAGAGTTGTTAAGAAGTTTGATCATTCTACTTTAGAAAGAGAGCTAGAAGAATTGCTGTGAAGTGGATTGATTGCTTTTTGCCTGGACCTGTGGGCCATTAACCTGAAAAACTGAAGTGGAGCTGGGAACTTTTCTAGTTGAAGCCCTTGAGAAGCCATGAGTCTTGTGGTTTTTAGGCTTTCTGATCTGAGCTTATAATTTCTGACTTCAGTCCCTTAGCTGAAAAAACTTAATTAAGAGGTAGGTTGGTTATTAGCTCCCTGTACTATCAATGAAAATAAGCAAGCACTCTAGCAGGTGAATCTGCTTACCCAAGATCTTACTGACTTCCTTAAGGTGCTGATTTTTGTGAGTCAACAGTTAAATGTCAGCCATATTTTTAGACAGCCACAGGTCAACACAGGAGCAAGACACAGAATACTACAATATAGGTTCTCATGTAGCTAATCAGTACGTTTCCAAACACTCTTACTGATCTGAACCCAGAGACAACCTAAATGCCCAGTATAATGCATAAGATGAGTCTTAATAGCTTCCATCATCCTAGAACTTGTTTCAGAAGGTCTTGTAGTTCTCATGACAGATAAGCTCAGGAGGCACTCACAAACTGTTCTCTCTAAATTATTTTCTTTTTTTTCCCTTTTTTTTTTTTTCTTTTTTTCAGGAAGGATGTAGTAAATGTTCTAAGTAGAAATCGGGTCACTACTTTTATTTGAGTAATCTTAACACTGGAAAAACTTAAAAGAAATAACAGAGAAAATTTCTTAACCCTTGAATTATCTGTTATCTGTGTTGAATGCTTTCTAATGGGAAGTGGTGAAACAGCCATTGAACCACTAGGCACGGAAACCTGACTGAGAAAGAAGCAGAAAATCAGAACCTAGTCAGCATACTAACTGCCATGGTGTAGCTGTTGCTGAATTTCCTTTGTCTGAGTTTAGAAATACTTGCAAAACTGAAACAACTTTGGTAAACTTTCAGCATAATGTTTTAATTTAGTTTGCTTTTAAAAGTACTACTGAGATGAATACTTTTTACAGTATATGGTGGTCAATTTGGTTTATATGTGTTGTCCTTTGTCTGACTAGTCTCATAAATCATAAATTGCTTTGGGCTGCCAAATAGGTGCAAGGTAGCCTATGTGCTAATACCGGTGGAAACCACTGAAACTGTTAATGGAAAAGAGGTGGGCTTTATGGTAGGCTTTGGCTGAGTCACCTGCTTCCCCAGATAAATAAATTTATTCCCCTATTCCTGAGCACTCCTCAGCATTAACTGCTAGTCATGTAGGGCAATGACTCCAAGTGGCAAGCTCCTGGGAACTCTAGAGAGAAGCCCAGGGCACTTTCGTGGATGGGAGAGCACTTTCTTACCGGAGGCAGACCAGGCAAATATAGTGAAAGCATGCTCTGATTGTAATAGATACATTGTCAGAATAAATAGAAGAGCTTTCTTCTTGGAAACATGCAGACCATTATTTTGCATGTTTTCAAGATACAATTTTAACATTTTTAGCCATTTTGACCAAAATCTCAAATAGATCAGGCTACTTACAGCCCTGCATATGGTATTGAACATATCTGGTAGAAAACAGTCTCCAAATAGAGCATATGAGAATAAATCAGAAGAAAATACACAGGACTAATTGAGAATTTTCACCCATCTTAGCCTTCTTCTATTCCATTTCTCCCATTCCACCTCCAATTCAAGTGTCTCTGTCTTTCTTACTGTAATTCCAGGTATTATATAACACATAAATCACAGCAAATCTAAGAGAGCCATCATCATTCCTCATTTAATGGTATATTGAAAAACCTTGCAAGTATTTTTCTTTAATCTTAGTGTCTGAGAGAAAAAAAAAAAGGGGGAAGGGGCAGCAAATTCTCTTATCTTCATAACCATTTTTATTCATCTTGATGACTGAAAAACTCTTGAAAATTAAGAAGCATATAAACTTACTTGGCAAACTATGTAGACATTTTCTGCTTGAAACTGACTTTTTAAAGTGACTGTTATGTTGCTACGCACAGCTTTTTAAATTCTTATATTTATATGTGTGATATTTAGTTAAAGGCTTACAGAGCTTCTGGATTCAATTTTCTGCTTTGTACTTCATAGCATCATCAGATAATGAATTTACCAGAGCAAGCTATAATCATGGTGAATATATCAGCTTGAAAATTGCCAGTATTTTAGAGATAGGAAGGTGAGGCACAGTGATGTTAATATTAAAATTATCCAGTACCTATCAGTGTCTAGCTTGCCACATCTGGAGAGAGACTGTTTGATATTTATTAAGTACTGATAGTACTTAAGAAGGGGAAAAAGAAAGGGAATTTTATTCTAATTTCATTATCATCATGATGAAAGAATCTGAGGGGAAATACAGCTTGTGCTATCAGTCACTCTTATTGTACCCAGTAATACCCATGGCTGAACTTTATTCTAAATGTGAGCTTAACTAAAAATGCTGATGTTTATGAAGTATGTAAACTGATATCTAATTTATTTGCTACAGTTATAATTTAAAATGTTAATTAAAAATAATAACATTTCTCACAAATTTCAAGCATTAATAAGAATTTAACTGTACCTTTATTGTCATTGGAATTCTGACTTAATTACATGGCCAGATGATTTATCTTTTGAATAATTATTCAGCCTTAGTCTGTACTCTCTTAAATAATCAAACCAGCACTGTGTGGATCCTCTACAGCATCTGATCTTTCTCCATTATTTGCCTTTGTCAAGACATCTATTAAGACACTAAAATCAAATGTAGAAGGGGAGATGGGACTTTTGCTAACTGAGTTCAAACGTCTGCTAGAAGCAGTGATTTCCCAGGGATCAGACACAATTTTGTAATGTTGGTTACTTCATGCAAACTGTCTGAAAAATTGTTGAAGGAATATATATAATGGAAAGCCTCAAATGACTGACAGAGTATCTGTTACGATAAAGCATTAGTTCAATTACTGCATCAGCGTACAATAGTTCACATCTCATTCTTTTCATACTCTTCACATTCATACAACTCAGAACTAAGACCACTGAAATTAGAAGTGTCTCTTATAAGGAGACAGCACAATAAACTAGTTTCAGATCATTATAATAGGATATTTTTTACAAAACTCATACCTTTCATTCTCAAAATGAATCTTCATCCTGCTTCAGGATGGGCACTTAATAGATATACATCCACTCTGAGAAAGAGCAGTACATATATCAGACCAAGAGCTGAATAAAGCATATATAAACAAAATGTGAACTGTCTGGACTGGTTTCTTAACAAGATCCATGCTATAAACATCTTTCAGCAAAGAACTTAAAAATGTAAACTTTATGTAGAATAGTTCTCAGCCTCAAGTAGAAGTATTCACAAGGTCTGACTCAAGCAGATGCTTAATGCTTCACTGCATCAGATGAGAAAGTGAATTCAGCAGAGGAAATGTTTTGACTGAAGTGAAACACAGTGCAAACGGGATTTGGAGGAGGAAAGTAACCTTTATATTCTGCAAATAATATATGACTGAAAAAAAAGGGGGAAAGTTTATTAAAATCTTGGGGAGTGGAAAACACCTGTCCTAACATACATATTTAAAGCTCCGTATTTGAGATTAAGCTGATCACTCTAGGTTTCCTTTAAAGACACTGAAGAAAGGAATAAGGAACTCTAGGGAATAATCAATTATCTTCTAAATTAGGTACCTAAGGGGACTGTTTCTCTAGACCAACTTCAACTTAAATGAATCCTGGCCTTTGACATTTAAAAATAATTCCTTTTGCTATTTGGCAGACAGTACTGGCTTTATTCACAAATCCTCCTGATCCCAGGATAAGGATGTTTATAAGCTTAGAATTCAACATTTATCTTTTAATGTCTTAAGAGAGGAGACTTTAATCCTTCCTGATTAATTTAATTTGGGAAACACATGGTAAATAAAATAAGAATGGTTTATTTTTCTTTTCAAGATAAGATTTTTTGTTATAAAGTACTGATATTTTTCTTAAAATAAATAAATTTACTGTGACAATGAATAAATTTTTTGTAACAACCTCAATTAAACCCATCTCCATTTTATCAAAGCCCCTTCCCCCAGTCTCTCCACCTAGAATTCTTTTCAAGTCACTGTAATTTTTATTTTTTCTATTTTCTTTGCTTGCCCAGGTTTACTGGCAGGGATTGGGTTAGTACTATTGAGCCTGCATGCATCTTTTCACCTGTAAAGGAATTACAGCCAGCCATCTCTGCGGTGGAATATTGCCAGCCACAGAGAATGGCTGCATGTCAGAGCTGTCCTCTGAGCTGTGAAGAACCTGAGGAAGAGCTTTGCCTACCAAGATGCCTCCTTACCAGTGGTGCCCCCTGAAATCAGACCCTCACTCTGTGCCAGGCCTGAAGGCATAAAATACACCATGGCTGACTATGGAAGAAGCAGTTCTACAATAACTAAACATGGTACTTTCTAAGGACTTGAAATTCAGCTTTTCCCCACAAACAAGATAACTACATTTGTGCCTTCAGTTCCCTGGATTTCAGAGTGTATTAATGGTTATTGGATACAGAATAAATAAACTGGATAGAAAGATCATTATGTGAGGTCCACTTTCTGAATATCAATATGGATTCTAAACACTTGAATAACTTATACTCAACTTTCAACTCAAAACATCTCTGAAAATAGTAGAAATTTGGAGCATCCTTGCCTTTTCTCTTCATATAGTAATGGAATGTGATTGTGTTAGCTGGGCTTATTGAATTTGACATTAGAAGTTGATACATCTTTTCAAAAGCATTTTTACATACTGGATTTTGGCTTTTGGGAATTGCAAGCCATCAAAAAATCATTGGGAAAAATTGAAAAGTAAAGAATAAACTGAGAAAGACACATGAATAGCCCCCTTCATCTGCACAGCACCTTTTAAAGAAAACGTGTGTACATAAGATAATAAAGAAATTTTAAAGTATAGCTTCAGCAACCCATTTGCCTTAGCTGTGAAATGAGGAGAATAAGTCCTTCAGAAGTTTGTGAAAATGCCAGTTCTTTGCCTGCATGAGAAGTGTGTGTGTCTCCCCAGGATGCTGCCTGACTGCCATTTTACTGTGTGTTGATGCATACGGGTAAAACAGTTCTGCAGTCTCTGGATGAACAACATTTGGATGAGTAAATGTTAGAAATACTCATGCAGAATGGGAACTCTGTAGACTACAGGTACTGCTGCTTCACATGACAAAGATCCTACTGCCAAATGAGGCACTGATCACGGTCTAGGGCTACAACTCAAGTACTAGTGATAATCTCCACTAGTTATATATATGATTTGGGCTGTTTTTCTGTGCACATATTACCTTTTTTATTTTTAAAGTTGGTATGGTGTGTCTGTGACATATATTTAGGGACAGACATAGTTGGCTGTCAACTTGTTAGGCTTGATGGTACTTGTTATGTACATGCATACCTATATATGAACCTTTCAAAGAGCTTCTGGAACCATGTTGATAACGAAGCCGCAAGGTAAATGGGAATGTAAAGTGGATCCAGTACTTGGAGAAACAGTGACAGCAGTCAAAAGGATACTGGACACATGTATAGCATTGTGAAACAAAGTCTACTAATGCTTGCTTTTGCAGATTGACTAAGGTGAATTATGGTGTGAAATGTCACAAAGTACAGTCCTTGAAGAAGACGATGATTTTGGTTGTCTTATAGGAGACTAGTTTCCAAGAGACTAAGAAAGGAAGTGAATGGGATGAAAAACCATTTCGCAGATTATTTCCAAAGTATGTAAACACTAGTATGTATAAAAATACTAAGTATTTCCAAAATCTTGAACACACATTCACATGCATATGTGTATGCAGATATAAAAAGACATGTACAGTATATACAAAGACTCATAAACAGACCTAGAAGAAGGTTACTAAAGTATAACTACATCCCTAGCAGAGAGATTCTGTCTGTTCCTCACTTTCAAGCATTTTAGAGAACAGGGTCTCACCAGAGCAAAATCTCCAAAAGCAGAGTGAATTTAGGGACATAGTAAGAATAAATTTGTCTGCAGTTAAGCTCTGTTCATCCCAGAACCATAATTGTAGGCTGTCTTACCAGTAGACAAGAGAAAAAATTCATTTACCTCCTGCACTGTAACTGACAGCTCTTTTCCCTCTTGGTGTTGCAGTCCTGTCTCTTTCTGAGTTGAGTCATTTTCCTTAAATGAAGTAAGGAGATCCTGGGCTGAATCAAAAACATTTGACAATGTAGCTTTCTCAGCTTTGTTTTTTTCTGCTATCAACACTTGATATTCAACAAATGAATGAATGAGGAACATTTGTAAAATAAAGAATTTATAAAAACAATATAAACTATGAAAATAAAAACTTAAATAATGAGAAAGCATGAAGGAAAAGTCAACAGATTTGTGCTGAGCTATGATCAAAGCGATATGTGACTTCTCAATGGATTAATTTTGTTTATATAATTTAACGTGATACTTTACAATTACAAAAGGCATGTTGCTTGTCTGTATGTTAGGTAGATAGTAATATGCTTTTAAAAATGAAGAGCAAATTATGGATGAACTTGTCCCAGAGAGGAACACAGATTATTTACAAAGGAGTTATAACTACTGAGTGAGAACCTCAGCCTGAATGACTACACTGTATCATATGCCTTCAGTATCAGTTGTTCAAGGTGTGGCTTCTCTCAACGTTTTCCACTCCTTGTCTACTTGCTGCATGGGTAGCACAATGGGAAAACAAGAAATACTTGACATCATGCAAGCACTTCTCTGCAATAGTCAAAACACTGGTGTGTGTTATCAACTTTATTTCAGCTGTAAATCCAAAACATAGCACCATACAGGTTGCTATTAATAAAATTAACTCAATCCAGACAGACCCAGCTCCTTTGGTTACTTTTGTATCCTCAGATGCAGACAATTCTCTCAATCTCCAAATCGGTGTAAGTAACTCTTTCATGGGATCTTTAACACTGAACGTATTGAAGGGTGTGCATGCAATGCTAATTCAACCCATACCTATATCCTCAGATTTCATAGGCTGATATATTTAAATAGCTGTTAATAAATTCCATGCTGAGATCTGGGCAGGCTTTCCTAGGAACTTTATAGCCACACCTGCAATAAATATAAACAACAACAGAAGCAGAAAGTAATCAGTGTAATAGCACGGAATGCCTGAAAACAAGGTTTTTTGGCTTAGAACTACTGAGCAGATTGCACTGTGTGCCTGAGGTACAATCGATATTTTCACACTGAAACAAAGTGCGTTATCTCCTCAGCAACATATTATTTTTAATGGCCACAGTCATGTGACCTGAGGAAAGAGATTTTTACTGCCAGAAGGACACATGTAATTCATAAAACAGATATTCTAGAGAAAGGACAGAAAACTCATTCTGTGAATAGAAGGATAAAATATCTAATGATAGGATGGGGAAAGAAGATGAGGGTGGAATCAGGGGTAGAATAGACCCTGGATTTTGCAGAGCTGTAGAAGGCATAATCAGAGAGGTCTTCATAGCAATGTTTTCCTTTTATGTGAAGTTCTGAGCTTTGGTAGTTCTAGCATAACATTGCCAACCTTGAAATGTTATGCTTTGAATCTATCCATTACAAACCTAGACATTGTCTCTTCCTCCAGACATTGGCTTCCTTAGACCATACAGGTAGCATATGTACTTAGGTTCTAGCTAAAAACATTCCACTTTTTTATTTTCAAGTTTTGGGGTTTTTTTTGTCTGCAGAAGTGAGTACTGGATGTATATTTTTGGGGAACATAAGAGAATCAAGATATATATCACTAAAATGAAAGTAGTGAGAGTTTTCAGAACACTTAATAACACAAGATTAACAATTGAATCATCATAATTCCTGATACTATAAATGGTATTATGTGGGGCAATGTGACATTTGCGATATATGGTGCTTGTATTGAACAATCCAAGAGATAAATAGTGTATTCAGACACTTACACTGTCTGGTGTTTGTCTGGAGACATCCAAGAGATAAGCAGTGTTTAACAAAGAAACCAACCTACCAAACTGGTTTTAAACTGATAACAGCAAGCCACGCACCACCGCATCCCCCCCCTCTCCCCCTCAGCCCCCCTCCCCCCCCCCATGATATGGAAAATGTCAAAGGTGAACGGGAGAGTTTTGAGTAGGATGTACTGAGATTGCAGACAAAAGAGGCACACAGTTGGTGCTACAGCTAGCACTGAGCTAGGACATCCTGTGATAACCAGGCTTTGAATTAATCAAGTGGCTCATTGTTTTCATGTAAAGCACCAACCTGGCAGAAAAGACCTGAAGTCTATGCAAATAACTGGACAAAGAAATGGAGGAGGTTATAAAGAATTTTCACTGCAAATGTGGAACAGTGACTGGGTAATGACTGTAGCACATCCCAGGAATTAACTGTGTAGAGAAGGGCACCAGTGTCAAGATGCCTAAGATAGGACCACTAACCCCCCTTCTACTATGAGACCAACGAGACCAAGTGTGGAGAACTGGCCTCCACAAAAGATATGTATCTCAACCAAATTGACTGCGATAGAGACTTCAACAGATGAAAAAAAGCAAAAACAAAAAAACAAACAAAACCACACACACAAAACCAAACCAAACCAAACCAACAAACAACAGAAAAGAAAAGAAAAGAAAAGAAAACAAAACCCCAAACAAACAAAAAAAACCGGCGGCAACACTGCAGGGAGGGAGCTGCGAACTGGGGCTTACACAATGAAGGACGGGGACAGGCAGCACCACCTTTCTGTGTTTGCAGCCAGGACCCAGCCCTTGCAGGAACCGCACCTTGGGCTGGGAGCTGAGGGGACAAAGAGACCGATCAAACGGTCTTTAAGGGCCATTATGGGTCGTTGCCGCCTGTTGTCCGCTGCTGCTGGGAGGAAGGAGAGAAAAGTGAAAGAAGATAGAAGAAAGAGGAATGGGGAACTAGATAAAAGGAAGCCTTCTGTGGCTGGAAAAAAGAGCTTGTTCCTGTCTTTTCTAGTGAAGCCTGCTCGCTGAGGAGCGCCACAAACCGAGCCGAAGAAACGGAAGAAGGGAACGGGAGCACGTTAAAAAAGCTGGGATCACTGCTCGCTCCCCAGAGCCTCCGTCATCAAGCGCTCCCAAAGCAGCCCTTGCAGCCGCGCTCCTGAGCTCCAGCCACAGCTCCAGCCGTGCCCCTGCCATCCCCTGGGCTCCAGCCGCCGCAGCAGCCCCAAAGCCCCGGCAGCCGTCGCCGCTGCTCCTGTCAGTGCTTCTGAGCCGGGAACTGTAAGACTAACCAAGAAATCTTTCTTTTCCTGTGCTCTCTTCCCCGGGCAAACAGACACACACTCACCTCGTCGACCCTATACGGGAAAGGCGTCGGGCACTCTCTCTCTACCCCCAACTATAATAGTCTTTCTTTCTCTTTACCGACAGGGTACATTTGCATATCCAGTTTCCCTCCACACACACACACTCTTTAAAAACTGTTCTAGTAAAGTGGTATTTTAAACACATAATCTCTGTGTTTGTGCTGGTGCGTGCACATTTGGGCAGAGTTTTGTGTTCTAGCGACACACTCAGTGTAGCCAGCCGGTCCCAAGCTAGGGACGAACCCACTGGGAAAGTAAAACCAGCCAATTTGGGGCTATTCCTCCTCTCGAGGAGAAAAGAAGGGGCAATCCGTGATTCAACTCGAGGTTTTCTAGCCCGGGTTTAACTCGGACCGCAACACCAATGGAATGCCGCTGGAGCTCTGGGTGGTGACTTTCCTTTAACTCTTGATTTCTTTTCTGATGTTCGCTTTTGTAGTTTAGGGTTAGTTATATCACCTATTATAAGCTTATGCACAAATACATAGTTATAACTCCTACCAACCAAATTAAAAGCCTATTTGTGCACTCAATATTGTATTATCTTTGTTTTGCCTTGGCAGGATCACAAAGAATCTCCACATATCCGACTATCAGATAGTGACAGGCAAAACCAGGTCAATTATTAGAATATTGTTTTCCATTTGAATCAACAGGACTTGGTTCCCTCTCTTGGAGTCTGTAAAAAGGATTTGGGCCATATAAGGCAAGCTTTATAAAGCTCGATTAATCAAAAAGATTTAGACCATAGTTCGATATGTTGAAGTGTAAATTAAGAACACTGTGGGGTTTTGCTTTGCTTCCTATTTCTATAGAAACAACTGTTTGAAGATCAATGTAATGTACAGAACAGGGATCCATCTGCCTTAAAAGAAACTAAACTTGTTTTATTTTCCGGAGAGAACCAGATAAGGTCTTCTCTCTGATTCGTAGTCAGGTGTCTTATAAAAGGATGTCAGCTCAGCTGATAAGAAGGTGGGCTTTGACATGAGAACAGTAGCACCTTAAGATTGTACTGGCACAAAACACTTTGCATTATGAGAACCTGATTTTACTCAACTAATTTAAGCTTTTAGAGCCCTTTTCAACTCATTCTTTGTTTCACTTCATCATCAGACTATAAAGTCTTGACAAAAATCTTAAAGTTTACCTTACAAGCACTCAAAATATCCATGAATTGAGAATTCCTAATCTAGGAGACATTTTCTAAGAATATGAAGAACAAAAATAATGAAAAAAAACACTTCTTAATCTGTATTTAGACTGAGGTACAACTACCTTCCCTTGTAAAAGATTTGTGGACACTCAATCCTATTGTCCATGGAAGTGCAGAGTAATTCTAAAATGGACTCAATCAGTTTCATCTGATGAATCTGCTGCTCCTTGTAAGAATAAACCCATGTGTTTTCCTGGATAATGGAGATATTTTGAATAATTCAGTAATCCAGTGGGTTGGCTTTGTAGCAAGAAGGGATAACAGTTATTGTCTAATGTATTCATCAAAGACCATCAAAGAGGATTTTATTTTATATATATATATATGAAGTAGCATCAGTCATCTCTTTTTGTTTGTTGCTGCTCTTAAGGTAGAAGGAGCAGGAAATTCTGGATGTGACAAAGTATTGTCTTGAAAGTTTCTAGTGCCAGGAAAACATAATAATAGAACACCTAAGGCCTAGGATAACATTTCATAGAATCATAAATTGGTCCAACCCCCCTACCAGGCAGGATCACCTAGAGCACATCACACAGGAATGCATCCAGGCGGATTTTGAATGTCTCCAGCAAAGGGGACTTCACAACCTCTCTGGGCAATCTGTTCCAGTGCTCTGTCACTCTCACAGTCAAGAAGTTTTTTCTGATATTTACATGGAACTTCTATGCTCCAGTTTGCACCCATTGCTCCTTGTCCTGTCACTGGACATCACTGAAAATGGCTCCATCGTCCTGACACTCTCCCTTAACATATTTGTAAACTTTGATGAGGTCTCCCCTCAGTCTTCTCCAAGCTAAAGAGACACAGCTCCCTCAGCCTTTCCTCATCAGGGAGATGTTCCACTCCCTTAATCATATTGTGGCTCTGCACTGGACTCTCAAGCAGTTCTCTGTCCTTCTTGAACTGAGGGGCCCAGAACTGGACACAATATTCCAGATGCAGCCTCACCAAGGCAGAATAGAAGGGGAGGAGAACCTCTCTTGACCTACTAACCACACCCTTTCTAATACACCCAGGATGCCATTGGCCTTCTTGGCCACAAGGGCACATTGCTGGCTCGTGGTCATTCTGTCCACCAAGGCCCCCAGGTCCCTTTCTCCTACACTGCTCTCCAGCAGGTCAGTTCCCAACCTGTACTGGTACATGGGGTTGTTCTTTCCCAGATGCAAGACTCTAGACTTGCCCTTGTTGAATTTCATCAAGTTTCTCCCTGCCCAACTCTCCACCTGTCCAGGTCTCGCTGAACGGCAGCACAGCCTTCTGGTGTGTCAGCCACTCCTCCCAGTTTAGTGTCATGAGCAAACTTGCTGAGGGTACAGTCTGTTCCCTCATCCAGGTCATTGATGAAAATACTGAACAGTACCGGTCCCAGTACCAACCCCTGAGGGACACCACTAGTCACAGATGTCCAACTAGATTCTGTCCCATTGACCACAGCTCTGACTTCTTCCTTTCAACCAGTTCACAATCCATCTCACTACCTGATTATCAAGACCACACTTCCTTAGCTTACCTACAAGGATGCTGTGGGAGACAGTGTCAAATGCTTTCCTAAGACTACTTCACCAGCAACATTCTAAGTAACGTATTTCAGCATGAAAAGACTCCCAGGGAAAGTCTGTAGAAGACACTCAAACTCTCCTGGTGAGACTGACTCAATTATCAGCTGTAATAGCATCAGGTGACAGACTTTGCTAAATGAAGTGTTGCACAGTGAGAAAATTCTATTAGCAAACACCAATTTACACCTCTGAATTGCTGTGAATATTTGTTGACACCTCCTTTATGCTTTGTAGCCATTAACTGATTAATGAAATCCTAAAGAGAAGAAAATACACAGTATGTGGTGAACAGGGGTTACTACTCCGTTTTTGCAGGTGATGGAGAAACTGCAGAGATAGTTACTGATGACTTACCTGAGACCAGGAAGCTCCTCAGGTTGAAGTGTTCCTGCTTGGAGACTGCATGCTAAAGACAGCTGATATCTGGAACTCCTGCATTAGCTGGTAAGGTGCTTGTCCCACCCTAAGATGCTGGTCATTGTCCCTGACTTACCTTGCATAATTCATATGTATATGAGGCCTCCTTAAATTAGCCAAAAAAATCTTGACTGTGGTTCACATTTTAGGAAGAAGGAGCTTTTTTAACTCTTGTAGCTCTAAACTTTTGCAGCTGTAATTCAATTTGGTAGCAGCTGTCCACAAACATTTTAAGTTGTCTTGAGCTAGTGTTGTCAAAAGAAGCTGTCCCACATTCTCTTTCCCTATTAGCTTCTCATGTCTTTTCAAAGACAGGGTGTTTCTTTCAGTAGCAGAAATTGTTCAAAGTCATTTCTACATGCAGTTTAATATGATTTTGCTAATAAATGAGGAAGTGAGAATGTTTCCCTTAGTACACTAGAAAGATGACACCAGATTAGAAAATTTACTTAAAATACAAAGAGTAATGCATTATGCTGTAGACAAACTGAGAAACATAGAATCATAGAATCATAGAATCCTAGGGGTTGGAAGGGACCTGGAAAGATCATCTAGTCCAACCCCCCTGCCAGAGCAGGGTCACCTAGAGTACATCACACAGGAAGGCGTCCAGGCGGGTTTTGAATGTCTCCAGAGAAGGAGACTCCACAACCTCTCTGGGCAGCCTGTTCCAGTGCTCTGTCACTCTCACAGTAAAAAATTTTTTTCTGATATTCATCAGAATATTCATCTATATATTTCTATGTGTATCACCACACAGCTAAGGTTTTTCAATTTCTTCTTCCTTTCCACCTTTAAAACACTGGGAAATGCTGTTTCTGTGGAGCAGTCTTGCAAATATGATAGCTTCTCTTGCAATAATTCCCTTAAATTGTCTTATTACCTCTTAGGCCTAGATCCTCACTAAGAGATTCATGAGTATTAGACTGACCCATTACTTTGCATTAGTTACCCTTAACAAAGAGGAATAATGAGATTGAGTGGACGTGCCTTCAATGTTACCACAGACATTATGAGCTGTCCTTTTCCAAGTGCTTTATATGTAGTAAAAATTAATAAGTTGTCATTAATACAGATTTCTGTACAGCAAACAGCACTGTGCAGAATCACAGTTTGTTCTCATGTTCATAATGACATAAAATCAATGAAAGATAGATGAATGAATCAAGATGTTGCAAATAAACAAATGAACAATCCTTTCCAAAGACAGTTGCCCTGGGATTAGATCTTTTCCGCATAGCTCATTGTATACACAGTGGGTTTTTTCTCATATTTATGGTTGTTTCTAGCACATTGTTCCCACTCTCTTTGCTGAGTGTCTGTTTTGTGTCTTTAACTGAGATCCCATCCTACTTTGAACAAACATTCTCATCCCTCCAACCACTGCTCCAAGAGAAATAATCACCATCATCAAAAATGACCTTCTGTTAATAGCCATGAAAAGATCCTCAGAGTCTGTTAAACATTGTGATTTACATCTTCATCAATTAGAACAGTTCTGTGTTCTCAAACCTGTTTTATTAAGTGATAAATTCCACAGAATATTGTTGAAATTACTAGCAGTGAAGAAAGCTATTGATACTGAGTCTCAAAACCAGATTACAGGTTTTTCTGAAACTTGATGTGCTTTCACTTTTTGGACAAGAAACTGTAGTGTTTTATTTCTCAGTTTGTCCAGCAGAATAATAATAATAATCAAATATATATCAGAAATTGGAAGAGACTTGTAAGACTATGTGTTGATATCCTATCAGACAACTTTTTCTAGGCAGTATGGAAGTTATCTTGATATCCAATACTTTTGCAAAGATTTAAGGATAATCTTATTGAAGGTGTAATTGTTTTATGTACTTCTGTCAAAGGTAGCAGTAACATGACATATTTTCAAGTATAGGTGGCAAGTGAGTGAAAAGGGCAATTTCTGTCTTGAATACTAGTGACGTCTCTCCGCAGAGGGATGGTTCAGTTACCCTGAGCTCACAATCAGAAGTATTTTAAAATTAATTTAGAAAAGATTTCTCCTACTAGAAGCAAAAAATGAAATAAATTACAACTCTGTGTAGAGGACAAGAATCTATATGTTAGGCCAGTATTATGCAATAGCCTACTGGATGCCATGGTCATTCAAATATACAGGAGAACAGTAGCACATCTGCCACCCTAAATGTTCCTCACCTCAAAAGACTAGCATCTGTATACTAAGGTAGAAAGCTTGAATGCAGACACCATAGCAGTTTGAATTCCAGTTTCTCAGACATGGCATATTGACACAGTATGTTATAATCCATATGAGGTGTGTATAGTTGAACCTGTATTTTCTTACATTTCCTGGAAATTCAGTTTGTATTTTCTATTATCATATACTGTAGAATGGATGAAAACATCTAATAGTCACACTGACTTCTGTTCTAAACTTTTTGTTTCTAGACATCGATATAGCCTGTATTGCTGTTCCTATGGGAACACCTACAGGTAGTTTCCACATTAGAGAGCTGTGACCTGCTCTCTATGCAGGCAAAGAACCCCAGTTATCCTGTATTCAGATCTATAAATGTGTTTCTTTCTTCTAATAGACCCTGTCACTTCAGGGTTCAGTAGTGGGACTTGTGAAAATGGGGCCTAATTGTGATGACAACAGCTGGAATTCAGTGTCACACAATACTAAACAACTATGCCTTGTTCTGTCTTTGCTCGGTGTGAAGGAAATAGACATCTGAAGCAGAGATCTGGGAAAACTATGATACTGAAAGAGTACATGGCCACTTAAAGCACTTCTGTCCCCAGAAACTGTTTGATGACAATACTCAGTCCAGAAATATCTGTGATCAGCCCAGAGAGTGGGCATACAGACTCTGTATGCAGCTACTCCTAGGTGTCATGCTGACTAAGAGAATTTTTCTTCCAATAATTGCATCAGCAGAACATTTCAGTACTTCAAGGCATTTTATATCAGCATCATAAGCTTCTAATTCATGCCAGCTGATTTAACTAAGGTGATTGAAATAGATCTTTGCTTTCTGCCTTGCACCTCAACCATAACTTACCAATACATTTGAACAGATAAATAAATATGATGTATCTAATGCTAAACTGCCACAGGTCTGACTGAATTTGGATAAAGCCAATATTAGGTATCCTAAAATGTTAACTGAACTTCACAATTGGCCCTCCTGCAGTGCACTTAAGAATGTAATGAAGCCCAACTTGCGGATACTTAGACACATCTCAGCCTTCTGAACCAACCTAGTCAAGTTGCCATCCTTAAAGGAAAGAGCACTCTCACACCATTTATTTCACCAATAGCACCAGTTTATGCCGCTATTACCCCACACCAGCCATTTTTTCCTACCTGCATATCATTCCTTTCATTATGTCCACAAAACTGCATGGTAATTGGATCTCAAAATTGTTTGGGATCTAAAAAACTTCCTGTCACCATGTGTAGAAACTACGGTTGTAATAACAGCAGAAGGCAAAGCAATCTCTCTTCCACAATCTCTTCTTAAATACAGTCTCCCCTTTTACAGCCCCAGGGGTGACAAAATATTTTCAGGAGAAGTGAAAACTCTTATCTTTGTTAGGATTTGCCAAAGAACAAGTAGTTCGCAAATATAGAAAATACATAACAAAACCAAAACAAGCAAACAAACAAAACAGGGTACATATCTGTGCCTGTGTGAGAAAATGAATCTTTCTGGATTAAATAGAGTACTCTACACAGAGTTTGTAGTTCTTAAGTACTCAGACAACCTTGTGAAGAGTGCCTCTAAGTGGTTAGATAGAATGATATACAGGGACGTTCACCCATCATTGAAATGTTCTTATTGCAGGACTTGCTATGAAAATGAAAGCCTTGCTATCTCAAATGTGCCAATGTGTGTATCCTGCTGCTACATAAAATAAATAAATAAATAAATAAATAATAAAAAATGTAGTTAATAATAATAGAATATTCTTTACAATTGCTAATGAAGGAGATTGCTAATCTTCTGCTGGAGAGTCCTTTGTCTCTGCTGCCAGAAACATATTACAACTTATAATTAATTAAGAAGTATGCTGGGTGGGCTGGCAGCACACATTTTAATTAATATAATAATAAGAAATAAAGGCTTTGTTAGTGGAATGGTGACAGAAGATATTGTAAGATACCGCCAAAAATAACTGTTAGATGATGACGAGCACAGTAGGTTTTCTAACAAATGTGGAGCAGTGTGAGTAAAGAATTTTGCTTGATTTCATCAGTATTGACTACAAAATATGTATGTGCCCTCTTCTCACGTCCTCATATCTTCTTTCCTCCCAGAGATAGTTGTCAGAGGGAGAAAATGGAGACTGGTGGTTACAACAGAGGACTTGGAATTTGCTATTTTGAGCTGTGTCACTATATCATTTCCTGACCTTGGCAAAGTCAATCACAGCAGCTATGCATCATTTTCTGTCTGTAATATAGGAACAATTACAATTACCTTCTAAAAGTGTGATGATGTTTCAGGAGTAAGGATTTATAAAGCATGTGTTATTCACAAAAGGAAAACATCTTGTTGATGATGTACTGTTAGGACTGAACCCCTGGAAACAGGTCTAAGTGGAAATCCAGAGGTAGTCTGGATCCTGTCTTCTGAAAGTATTCATGTTTGTTATTGCTCATTTTCTATGAGTCAGAAGGAACCACAAAACTTACACCCACAAAATTAACCTGCATTTCTGCTGGCTTGGAAATACGTTTCATCATCGTACTCTGACTGGATGGCAGGGAGCTCTGCAGTGCTCAGTGTTCACAACCTCTTACAAAGTGACTGCTTCTGAGTTCATAGAGGGAACATTGGCAACTAGGGAGAGATTTAAAGTGTGCTGGTAAGCTTAGCCCAGTGCTTCATGAGGAAAAAATTAATCATTGCATTTTACCCAAATTTGGTTCCAGCTGTAACCTGTGCTTGAAGTATTGGGCTAACTAAACAGACAAGGAGACAAGTTTCCTCTTGGCTGGATTAATAATTGCAGAAATGGATGGACCCTGGTTTCAAGTACCACAGTTTTTGGTGCATCCTACTCTGTGTGATGCTTTTTCTGGAAAATTTGTCTGATCTGTGGTTAAGCACAAGATTATCCTTACTATAAATGAAACAATACTGGTTGCCTCCCTGCTGTCTTCTCAGATATTTTAAGTTTTTTGTCTAAAGTTACTTTTGAAAATAGTGATGTTTCATGTGTCTTTAGATAAGTTAACTCACTGCACATATTTTGTTCACTACTGGCCAAGGGCAGCCTCTCATTGGCAGCATGAGACATCTGCCTCTGTGAGATTTCACTTGTTTTCATCAAGCCCAAGAGGAAATGATGGGTCCAGCTGCTGAAGAGCAGTGTTAGTTTCCTAATATTGTTGCCACATAGCATAAATACCAATGCTGAAATCACCTATTTACATTTGCTTGAAATTTAGAGATGTCAAAGAAATTTGCACCTGCATATGTTTTGGGAATACACTAATAATTAAATGTATGCTACTATAGAAACATTGGGGGTTTTATGAATTATTATTCCATATTCAGAAGTGGTTCTTTTTTTCCCCATGTACCAATGGAAATTTCTAAATTCGTTGTGAATAAATCTGTACTGATATAGGAATAAAGACTGCTTTTGTAAAGGTCAAAAAGCAATTGTTAGTTTAGCAAATAGAGGCACACTCCTCCCCAAATACCAGAAGGTTCTTCAAGTAAATTATATTGATAATACTATTGAAGTACATGCTTATTTTAACAAGAAGGTCAAAATGTACATGTACTGGAACAATGCAGCTATTAAACATTAATTTCCCTCAAGATTATTCAATGAGTAGGAGATAAGTAAGGCTCTCTTCTTTTTAGCCAGAGAGAAACTGCTGCCATGATCTATAGCTCAGTCAATATTGTAAAATTGTGAATAACTATGGAATGCATTGAGTTAACCTTTTAATCTCAACTTGAATGCAATCATTGTAATAAAAACCTCAGAACTAATTATTACTATTGATACAACCCTTTGTAGATGGCGTTAAGATTTGATTTCATTACTTTTATAAAGAACAAAAAAAGACAGTGTGCTGTATTTAAATTACAAATGGTCCATTCAGAAAAATTAAATTACATAGAACCTTGTAATGCGCTTAGTAGGGAGGTATTTAAAATGTGGCTAAATTGTTTATTGCAATTTTTACAAAGCACTGAGCAATCACTTTTATGCTAAAATGGCACATTGTCTCTGAACTAACTAGTGCTAACAACCAACTGCTTGCTGTGCTTAAGAACTGCTCTGGTTTTGCTATCTAGTGAAACTTGAACCTGTTTGTGCATGTAAATATCTCAAGGTTTACCACAAACTAAAATCTCGCAGAGTTAGAAGAGTGGCTTTTTTCATCTTTGGGTAGAGGAAACAACCTTCATGAGCAGTTATTGGAATGATATGTGTGCATCAAGGGACCTGCACACCTGAATCTCTTACATTAATTCACTGTAATACATATCTATAACATTATCATAGAAATTATAGATGAGGAAGTAAATTTGTTATTTTTAATCTCCTTCTTGATGTTGTGGAATGTCCTGTAAAGTATACTGCATTTATTTAGGCTCAGGACAAAGCTTTTCAAAATGTATAAGGTACTTGGGGAATGTTAATTTTTTTGTTATAAATACAAATGTTTTTATGATTTTCATTATATTTGAGTGGGGCTATAATTCTATCAGTGAGAGCAAGCAAATAAATATTTTGTTAGTTTATGAAACCTGTGCTTTGGTCATCTCCAACCCATTAACTGTGAAAGTACAATATTGAGCCCTTGTTGATATACCCTGTTTGGTGGATTGTTCTGATATAATGATGACAGTAAAGAGAATTCAGAAAACATACTGTAAAAGGTACAGCTTCTAAATATTTCTCACAAAAATTTGGAACATAATAAGGATTTCCTTGCTCCAAATGTGGTTTTGAGGAATGGAATAATGGTAAACAATAGAAATAGTAACAAACAAAGTTTCATATAGATATGAAATGGATCATTCTCATTTAAGCCTGGAATGTTTGACCTCATGACATAAAAAGCTGTAATTTGCCCTCAAACATGGTTCACAACAAGGTTTTTTCTATTAGTAGGACACAGCATTCTGACATTGCCATTTTATTTCTACATGAGCCTCTAACCAGCAGTCAGCTGGGAAATCTAAAAGATTCCTATTGAGTAGTAAAGACAGTGCCTGGTGGGACTGTTAAACAGAACTGAAGTGCATTTTACCTCATGAGACTCTGAGTGATGGGTTCTCTAAGATAAATAGCAGTTAATTTTATTGAACCAAAACTTCCTTTTTCTGCAATTCTGATGATTTTTAATGTCCTTACAAGAAAAGAAAACAGATATGCTGGAGAAAGAAGAATGTTTTAAATTACTTTTGGTTTTAAACTAAAAGAGGGTAGATTTAGACTAGATATAAGGAAACATTTTTTTACAGTGAGGGTGGTAAGACATCGGAACAGGTTGCCCAGAGAAGCAGTAGAAGCCCCACCCCTGGAAGCATTCAAGGTCAGGTTGAATGAGGCTCTGGGCAACCTGATCTAGTTGAAGGTGTCCATGTTCTCTGCAGAGTAGACTAGATGACATACAATGGTCCTTTACAACTCTAAGTATTTTTAGATTCTATGGAACACTTTCTCTACTTTATTTAGAATGTGTGTTGTAGAGCTGCATTGAAAAGGTTAATCCTGGAAGCTGATGGGCCATAGGCAATTCAAGGTTTTCCAGGCATACCAAGAATATTGACTTTCTGAAGCTGACTATACGATGTGAGCTACTTCGAACAATTCAATCTACTCCATTCAGAGAACAGCCATTTTACAATGGCATGCAATCTGTGGAGGACTGTTTCAGGGTCACTGTGCTGCAGCCCTCTTGACACAGCCAAAAGAAAGAATAGAGGATGAGAAGTCTGATTACTGATTAGCTTCAGTGCTATTTCAATCAGTTCTGAGAAGGAAGTTAGCAATCTGCCTAGCATCCAACAAAAGCTTGCTATTAAAGGGCAGTTATGACAGGAACACTCAATTCAGAAAGGTTTTGGGTGTTTTTTTTTCAATTCTTGATTAATCTAGTTTTTGATGAGGCTTTTTGGATTGTTTTATTTTGGGGTGGTTTTTTTTATCATCTCAAGTTTTATTTAAGGACTTTTGATTATGAGACTCCTTTACTGCCTTTATGCCTGGAAGTACCTTTGCTTCATTTACATTTACTGTTGCCAAGCTTCATAGATTATTTAAACCTTTTTATTCAAAGGAATTCTCTCAGAGGCAGTCCCCTTCTCACAGACTGAGTGTTTCTAAATTCAGTTTATTAATGAACATGTTAGTGATTAGTTTTTAATCTAAAAAGATCAAAAAGAGTATTTTTCTATTTTCGTAATAACACACAACATCTTTAAGTGGACCTTCCCATAAGGAGTTTCTCTCCATCTAAATACACAAAGAAACAAAACCTTGCTTCACTATAATTCAAAATGAAAACTTCTAACTTTTTTTTTTTTTAACATCAAAAGGGGAATTAAAGAAGGGTGGACTAACAATCAGGAACATGGGAGAGGAAGTAAGTATCCTACAACATACTATCTGTGATTATCTGTTTAAACAAAAGGAAAATATATAGTATTTCAGCCTTGCTTTTATTCCTCCAGAGTAGCAGAGAGCTTCCTTCCCAGTATATCAGTACACTGAAGCACTCAGATGCTATGCTAATTTAAGAAAAATAAATATCTTACATCATTACAAAAATTTACAAATTCAAAAATACAAAGAAACCTACTAAAAATGCAGATGTGTGGAGGAATTTTTAATACAGCAGGGCCATGATTTTGAGAGCCTGGGAGGGCTTGACAATCCTTGCTGTAACAGTAGTATGAAGTTAGGCATTGTTTTTGTTTGTAACATGTTTGCAACAAGGGTTGTCTTTAATCTTGGGAAACTGAGGAAATGTATCTTTTCCAAGGTTGTGCAGATGGATGTGAAAACTGCAGAATGTAACTAAATAGTACTTGTAATGCATAAAGGCATGCATAAAATCATAACCAATAGCAAAACAAAGCCTGCTGCGTGGACAGTAACTTAGAGTATAGAAGTAGCAACCGAACTAACAATAAAGGAGAACAATATGTAAGACCATATTGGTTGTCATGTCATTACTCGGCCCTACTCCTGATCGGACTCATCGCAACGCAGATATCTCCAGCGTGTGAATGGACTTAAACGTGTTAATTTGTATGGTTCAATAGTCAGTTCCTCCTGGTTGCTATTGGATCAGATTCACGTATTTCAAAAGTAAAAGGCTGACCCTTTTCATTACCAGCATTGCAGGCCTAGTCTTCTACTATCTGAATATTTACCACACTGGTGATAAGTCTAAAATCACTGCTGGTCCTGTGGACACTCCTCTGAAACACAGTAAATTGTTTCTTTAATGATGTCTATAGCAACTTCAACAGGTATAAGATCTCTGAGATCAAATATAATTTCCAAAATAGTTTTTGTCGGTACAAGGAGTAACTCTGACTTGAAAATATGGGAGCAAATGCTCTCTTGTTGTTAAATCTCTGTTGAATTTTTACTGCATCTAAAAAGAAATAAAAATAGATGGTCAAACAAGAAAAGTCAAGAGCTCAATGCATGGGGAAAAAGGAGTTAATGGGAAGCTGCAGTATAAATGATAATGTAATATAAGAGAGTTATAATTAAATATCATCAGGTACAAATACCATCATGGAGCCTAATGCCTTTCAAAGCTATTTGTCAGAGAGGAATGTTGTGCTGGGGGTTGCCACATGGCTGCAGGCTCTGTAGAAGTTTGGCCAAATTGAAGTATAGTCAGCATTGATATTTGGGTGCTAAGTGAGTTTTACCAGTGGAAAAGTAAGCATGATGAGATTTTAAGACTATCAAACACCAAGCAAGAGTTTTGAGGATTTAAAACTAGAGATTAAGTGCCCAGAATGGCTGGTAACCCCTAGATGTATTCTCTGGTCCTGTTCATGCAACAGATGTTAATTTACACCTAGGCTCTATCTGGAGCTTTCTGGGGGAAAATGAGGGACATTTGCAATAGTTTCACTGATACAGCACCTTATTGGTAATAGAGCCATGATTTTGTCAAGTTAGCTCCAAAAATCTTTCTGTCTTTTCACCTGTCACCGAGGTAAAATACATGTATTATTCTAAAACCATAATGAAGTTTGAACCATTAATATCTGCATAGTCTGGTTAGATGTAAGAATAAAAGCACTAAAAATGTTCTAAAAATTTAGAGTGCATGTAAAAATATTTTATTATAAAACTTCTACAATTAGTCTTCCATATTGATATGGTAGAAGTATCACTTAACAACTACATTTAGCAACTAAATGTTAGCTAACAGAAAAACGTCTCCCAGAGGCTTGTTATACTTGGGTTTGTGACAAACTAACACAAAATGCAGTTATCAAAGCTATGGAATCTCTGGCTGCAGATGGGGTGTATGTGTTTGCATTCAGAAACTTTTTCCATTTTAGAGCTTTGCATTATTTTTGCCTACATACCAGTAACTTCCAGAGGTCTACCTGTGGGGTACATTACGAGCAAGTAAGCAAAGGAGACGATAAAAGCTTTTTTATGTAAATAGTTCAGATGAGTTATTTCACTAGAGGATTTGGGAGGGTATCGAATGTTAGTTGTGAGTTATGTAGAAAATTATGTAAAAACTTTACCAAGAGCACAATTGAAAGTACAATTGAGCAATATATTTACAATGTCTGAATATCAAAGAATTTTGTTTAGTTAGTGTGGTTTGTGTTCAAATGTAGGATGCTTTAGGAAGCAGAAAACCACTACACTAGCTCTGGACTATGCACTTGGATTTAAAAAAATATGTCACAGGCAGGAGTGGGGGTGAATGAGCTCCATCTTCTGTCTCTTGCTATTTCTGATTACATTTACAACTGTGTCACCACAGTATTAAGCTTCTCAGAGAGTTCCTTATTCCTAACAAATGGCTCTGGTGTGTGATGAATGCTTTCAGAAGAAAAACTTATGAAACAAAGGAGTTGGACACTTCAGAAAGTCAACTGCTATGCTGCTGTCTAGAACAGAGTGCAGTCTAGCAAACAGAAAGTAATTCTGCCAGTGCCCCAGAAGATCTCAGGTGTTACCTGTCTTTTGAGAGAGCATCTGGTCAAATCTTTTGTAAAGGTTCTCTGTCATTCATTTAAGAAGAGTTTTAAAGATCAAGGTCACACTTCTTGTCCAGTCCTGGCAGCCTTTCAGTAAGTTTTCTGTCTATCTCCATCCTGAATTAGAAAACAGTTCATTTAGGAGCTCCATCACAGATCTCAACAGATCTCTGCAACCATATTGTATTGTCTCACTGTACTTAACAAAGCTTTCTGGGATATTAAAAATAAAATATAAAAAAATTAACTTGATGGTCAGGGTGACATCATGCATTCTGTGGTACTGAGGGAGATGTAATCTCCCAGCTGAGCAGAGACAACAAAAATAATTGAGATCATAAGGACTCAGACTGCAATTCTAATACAGAATAAAACTTTTATTTATTTGAAGCTATGCTGAAATTCTATGTAAACAGTAAAAATATCTAATTACATGTATATATTTATTTGAAAATATATTCCATACTGAGAATAAATATTTTTCAACAACTCCACCAAATAAAGGACTATCTCTGCGCTTGATTATGAGGCAGGTTTCATTAAGGTATCATCCAGCCAAGGAGTATTAAATCTGGGTGAAAAGAGAAAAGCAAAATTCACCAACAGGTGATTTTTTTCCTAATTCCTGTGTTAGTCTTCCAAAACTTCGTGAGAGAATCATCTGTGGAAGAATATTAAAATATTTTATGGAAATATGCTGTATTTAATTTGTGACTTAAAACAGCTAAACTTCATATGGAAGATAGAGATGTTCAGTGATTTCATTTCAGGTTTTTTTGCCTTTACTGAACATTTTGTTCCTTTGGAATGTAACATCTTGACTATTTTTGAAACAGAAACAAGAAAGCTGAAATGTTTAATTTTTAACTACTTTTGCTGTTGTGGTTTCCAAAATTGGTTCATCTTAGCTAAGAAACTGGACCACCTGCACAAGGAAAAATGACTATGAGGAAAGTACTGTTAGGACACGATATCCTATCTAGTAACATGTCCTCAGAAGTTTCTAAGGAAAACACTAAGAAAATACTATAGCAGACAAAGATGTTTAAAATTCTGTTGAGAAGCCTGTAGCAACTCACTGTTTAGAACAACAAATTATTAATTAAAAGTTTTGGGGAAACAGTGGCCAAAACGAAGGTTTGTCTAAACAAGCTTTCTGCTTTGGTCAACACTGTTACAAAGTGGTCAGAAATGATAATTTATAGAGGGAGTGGACACTCCTATAGAAACATAATTGCAAGCAGCAGCTGGTGGAAGAGAGAAAGGTAATTAAATAAGGCAAAACGGCAGAGTCTAAAAAGACAAAGGTGAAATAAAGCAGAGAATGGGACTTGTCTGGGCTGACATCTGGCAGGGAAACAGTTTACATCTGTGGGAAAAGTAACTGAATCCTGCTGGTTTATTTCTTCTGTGTTTACAGAAACTGTATTTCATATGTTCTTTAAAAAGTAAATAGGATGATACCACATACATTCCTATAACCAGTCTGCAGGATACCTACTGCTCTTTAACCATTAGTGTCAAAAGAGTAAACAGATTTCATGTCAGGTCCTTATCAGAAATGCTTCATGCTCTACCTTAATTTCTGCAGATGACAAGGTTTCCAACATTTTAAAAGTGAGCTTTAATAATTACATTTTAAATAATGATATTTTATTAATGAAGGTAATACAATCTTATTAAAAATGAACATCTATAGCAGACATTTTTCCACATTGAGCTATTGAAACTTCAGTAATAAAGAAAATTTGCAACATTATACATTAAGATATTATCCCATGTGACAAGAAGTCAATGTATAGACAATCAGATGTCTCTTACCCATCTGCAGAGGTAAGACAAGTCATCGAATTATATCTAAATACTTGCTTCACTTTCTGGAAATCAAACTGTGTTTATATCTCTATGCATACCTTTACCTTAAGTCCAGTGATAAGGGAAGAAAATATTACTTCTGTTTTGATTTATTTTTCTAAGAACAGAGACACTGGGGGTTTTGGGTTTTGTTGGGGTTTCTTGTTATGGTTTTGTGGGGATTTTTGGCTTGTTTGATTTTTGCTTTTGGTTTGGTTTAGTTTGGGTTTTTTTCTGAAAGATTAATTTCTTAATATTTGTTGAGCTACGAGAATCTGGAGCTTCATAAGGTGTTTTACATGCCCTTCAAATAGTATTCAGTTAAATGCAAATAATTTGAAAAGTCAAATGTTATTCCTTAGTATAATTTGTTTCTCAGCCATTGAAATATTAAATTAATTTTACAAGAAAGTAGAAGCACATTCCATATAATTTAAGTGACAAATTGCACAGCTCACATAGTCACTATCTGAAGCACATATTTAATGAAAAACTGTCAATGTAATATCTGAATATTCAGGAATTAAAAATGCATTAAAATAGATTCCTTAGTGAATAATTAATAAATAAAAATTGAGAAAAACAGAAAATAAATGTGATTTGTGTTAGTTCAGACAGATCAATCTGCCAAATGGAAAAAAAGGAATTAGAAAGGAAGATATGGGAACTACCAGAAGAACGTAACACAACTCAATATCGACAAGTTGCTTTAATACAATTACTGTCATCTAGTGAAATTACACAGTAAGTGAAAATGGGAGAGGGACAGAGAATTTTGCTGGATATTGATATTAGAATTCCTTTAAGTGAGGAAAAGTCTCGTTTACATACAAATCATTTCTGAAGTATCAGTGTTACGTTACATATTCAATTGGTCATGAAAACTTCACTAAGAAAGTACTTGCATCCTTAGGTAAGGATATATTTGCATCCAGTCCTTACCACTCAGTCTGAGTAATTTTTCATAAAGCCTGCTCAGAAGATAATACACTGATAGTCTGCTGTGCCAGGATGCATACTCTACAGACAGCGCACTATCCATGATGTCTCCTACTCACAGGTAAAATGAAAAATTATGAAATAGGTCTATCTCACTACAGGGAAACAGAAGTATTACTTCTCATACCTACTATTCTAATAAAACCAAAACTAGTGTTCTCATTAATATTTAAATATTCAAAATCAAACTGCTGCAGCAGGTCTGCCAATTTCCACATGCATTTCAATGTTAAATGTGGACAAATAAAATGAAAGCAAGCAGTATTATAATCATTTTTACCACTGATAACCTAGTCCCTGAATTAAAGCAATTGAACTATGTTTTTTTCTCCTGTTTTCCCTATGCAATATATGAAGCCTATTCCAAGGATTCACATTCTATTTCTTCTTTCACAAACACTTCCCTCTCTCAACACATAAAACAGCTCTCATTCCTAAAAATATTTTATCAGTGTGCAACCTTGATTTCTATTTACAGTGTGCAATTAACACCTTGCTTTGATTACAGAATTTTTAGTCTCTTCATGGATTTCTTTCCAGTGCTTCCTAGAAACTTTGTAAGTTTCAGCTGATCTTCAGCAACTCTGTAAAATAGTATGAGAGTGTGTCTTTGTGTATGTTCATACTCTGCCTGAAGCCTGGACTTATATCCTGGCCTTGGCTTGGCCAGCACAATTCATTGATGACATATATTTACAGTGCCTGATGAGAACATCGGTGTCCTGGTTTGAGTTGGATGAAGCCTCTTTTCCTTTTACTGATTTTTTTTTTTTTTTTCCTTCAGTAAGCTTTCTTTTAACTAGTGGCAGAGTGTTCCAGGTAGGAATGATAACAAATGGTGGAATGTTTTTCTAACTGCTGGGGCTCCAAGGTCTCATCTTTACTCTGCTGGCTCAGACACTACAGGGAGATCTGTGACCCCCCCATAGGAGGCTGAGCTAGACAGACGGCAAAACTGGCCAGAGATATTCCATTCCATATATCTACGTAAGCTCAGAGGAAGGTCAGAGATCACAGAAGACAGCTTCCTTTCTGCTTCTTCTGCTCTTTTCTTCTGTCTATGGCCAGCATCCAGGGAAGACTCGGTCCATCCATCACCGTCAACCCCCGGGCTCGAGCTCTCCTGACCCTCATCACTCTGTGCTCTCTCCGGCAGCTCCGGGATTTTTTGGGACTGTTCTTAGCTAAGGAGAGTGCTGTGGGGTGGAGGGAGGCAATAGGGGTTATGCACATTCCTAAACATATTTGTATATAATTGTATATATTTTCTTATCTCACTAGTGTTTAGTTAATGCTGTTTAGTTTTCAACCCAGTAAAGTCTTGTCTCTTTTTCTCTCTCTCCTTCCCTACCTGGGTGGGAGGGGAGTGACAGCATTGTTGTCAAACCTGAGTCAAATAGTGACAGTCAGCTTGATTATTCATTTCTTCTATTTGTTCCCAGATCCTGTAACATCCTCAAGGGGGCTTGAAACCAGGGCTTGGGAAAGAAAACTTCACTGCTAACAAGAGAAAAAAAATTGCTTTTCTCTTTGTTCCTGCCCTTCTGCTGTATTCTCCAGGTTGGGGCTTAGGAACAGCCTTCTAAGACTGCCTTCAGCTATGACCTATATAATTGTCTATTCAAATTGCAAAATTGAGCAGATCTGCCTTATGTTTATAGTCCAGAACTTTCCCAGATTGCAAGAGCAATGCAAATGATAGCTTAATATTTGGGTTTCCAAAATTTCAACAGAAATTAATTTGGAATCATCCAAAGGAATCAGACCCATATGCATTGTAAACATAACCACAAAGTTCCATTTTACGGATGAAGACCCAAGATCAAGGTTAAAAAAAAAAAAAAGTACTCACAAGTACCTGATATATTTTTAACCTCATATTTGATGTACACAGCAATATATGTCACTTTATAGGCGAAAAGTGCTTTGATTTGTTGTTTGTTTTTTTTTTTTCTGTCAATTCAGCTCCAAATCTGTATTTGGACTCTAGAAGCTTCATAACGTGCCACGGGAAATCCCTGAATAAAAAATACTTTTATTTAAGCAATCTTCATGGTTACAGGACAGCTGAGGCAGGACAGTTTTCTGTTGGTTTCACTGTGGGATGCTCTTTGCAATTCCTTGTCTCAGTGTTACCAAAGCAGAAATGTGGAACGAGTTCTGGGAAAAGCAGGGGGACTTTTTTTATTATAAGACAGTGACACTGGAAGCAGATTTTTTGGACCTGAGGGAGAAGCAATTTAGGTATAACTCATTTCTGGCATCATATTAGTACTTATACAAATTAGCAATGTAGTTGCAATTAATCCTACTGAGAGCCTTGGTAAGAAAAGCAAACCCTGAATAAAAATAGTAATTCTTTTACCAGAGATATTAGATAACCTGAGTGACGTATATAGACACTTCTCCCATTGCTCTTTTCAAGTACTCTAAAGTTATAACTTCTTGTTACATTTAGAACAGAATCTAGTTATAAACTCCCATTTAGAATTGTCAACAATGATCCCTCAAGAACAATCCAGCCATGAGGCTGAAGCCTTTAGACTCACTGCAAAGTGACAGGTTGCTAGGGTTTAGTGACTTTTTAATTTATTTATTTATTTGCTAAGAATTGGTATAAAAGAAGGTAAGACACAGTCAGTTTTGCAGCAGTGCACCAGCAGACAAAAAAAAAATAATAATAATAAAAAAAAGATAAAAACGAGAGTACTCAGTGAGACATTCCATACTGAGTTGGAAATAGTTTATACCATCTTTCTCACAAGTATTCAGGATGATACACAAGGATATAGATTCATTCACAGGTTGGCACCACCCACTCTTATTCTTCACTCTGTCCTTTCACTTGTTTTACAACCTAGTCACATTATGGATTGGAAGTCCAGAACGGTTTTCTTCCAAAGAGGAAAAAATGTCAGCAAAATAAAATCATTTGTTTCAGTGTTTAAGTTTTCAGTCCATAACTCCTAAGGAGTGGCAAATAGATGGGTTAATGCATTTAGTCACCCACAGTCTCAGTTCCACAGTTTTGTACATATTGAAAACCAAACTTTAGTGTACCTGTGGAAGACCTGCACCAATCTATTCCTTGCCCTTCCCAACTTGACATGCTCAACATCTGCTGGCACTCTTGTTTCTGGTGTAATATTATTTCATGATAAAACACATGTAGATAGGTAAGTACTGCTCTTATAAGCACTCATACAGGTAATTCTGCAGGTAGCAAAATGCTTCCCTTAAAGATGTGTCCAAGGTCCAATGGATAAGTGAAGAATATAATGTACAACTCAAACATAAGAAATAATTAGGAAGGCAAAGTGTAACTACCTATATGATAACCTAGGAGTTAATGTGTTACCATTGAGACAAATGTCTTAGAATATTCTAAGACTGTAAACTGGGTAATTTAATTCTTCTTCTCAAGCTGTAGAGGACAACTCAGCATAGGAAAATGCAGCAGAAATTTCCTCTGCAGATAAAATATGGAACTATGGAAAGGAAATATGAAACACATTAAAACAGAATGAAATATATAGGGAAATACTTTCTCTAACAATTCCTTTGCTCCTGTTTCCTGTATGTGATGTCATTCAAGTTTTGCCAAGCTTAACAAGTTGTCTTTTGGTTGGCAAATTTAGAAGACACTAATATCTTTTTAATGGTATAGAGTTTGTTTTCTACTTCTGCTTCAGCAAGTTCAAACTCTTTGTTTTATCAATAATTGATATGCTCTTAAGTGATACTTGAGAATATTTAAGATTTAATCTAGGAAATGTTTACATAGCTTTACTGAGTGACTCTGTCAAAAGATCAGGAGCATTAAAAGGGTTTTTTTGTATGACCTTTCTATATTCACAAACCTCAATCCATTTTTGTGCAACACATGACAACTTATGTCAGCTTTAATGCATTTCATATGACTTGAAGTCTTAAATTATCTCAGTCAGCATATTCTTTCCTGATAGCTAAAGGAAATGGCCAGGCACTAACTTCAGTGAAAATAGTATGATTATTTTAATTTTCACCACAGCCACAGTAAAAGGCAATCAGCAGGGCTGTAGAAAGCGTAGAGTAGACCATCTTGTCTTGACCTGTGACATTTTATTTTAATACATCAAATGCTTCTCCTAGCACTAATAGGTGCCTTTATAACTTCACAGAATTACATGAATTTTGGTTAAACTGTTCTCTTTCAGTCAAAAAAAGTTTCAGAACGCACTTTGATGCAAAGGAAAGATTTCTTTGCCTAAACTTCTATTTTTAATATTTGTTCTTTCCTTCCTTTTAACAAAGTATATCTATTATTACCAATTAACTTTCAAAACCCCTCTGGGTTGACATCTTCTGTCCAGTGGAGCCATCTCTGAAAGAGTTATGAGTTAATCACACACAGGAAGAAGGAAGGGAGGAAATGCCCTCTCTGTGAAGCCACTGAAAGCATTCACTGCATGAGTAATTAAAACTTCTGATAATGCACCTATATTAAGACTGGTTCAGTGGAATGTGTCAGAAATACATCAGGGTAGGTAGGAGCTTTCTATCCCTTGTTTCACCTACAAAGCTTGTGTAAGGTCACTGACTTCTTGAGCCATTCTCTTTGCGTATGCTGAAACTGGCAAACTTGATTAAAGCCTCTGTAGATTCAAGTCTCCAGCAAAATCACTAGTATATGACATTGTTTATTTGAAAAAGTCAAAACCAGAACAACAACCACAACAAAAGGAGTGACCAGACCATAAAAACCCATTGAGGGGAATGTAGTACAGATGGCATATATATATATATATATATAATTCAAAAACATTACAGTCTGCTAAAGAAGTCTGAGCATGTCTTAGTACATCATCTATTCACTGAGACTTGGCAAAAAAGAAACAAAATCAGAGCTAGTAAATCACAGTTCCTCCCACATTTTTCCACTATCTGCTAGGTCTTACTGAGTTAATCCCACAGTCATGTGGACTAGTTTTTCAGTTGAACAGCAATTCTGAGAAATAAGAAATAAAATAATGTTTGGGACAAGTTGTTTTTAAAAATTTTAAACAGGACAAAACAACAGAAACTGTTTATATCAAACCAAAGACGTTTAGTTTATACACAGCCTTGGTCTAGTTTCTCTTAAACTTTAAAGTTTAGTCTTGAACTAGAGCAGGGTAGATTTAGAGTGGATAATAGGAAGAAGCTCTTTACAATAAGAGTGGTGAAGCACTGGAACAGGTTACCCAGAGAGGTGGTGGAGGCCCCATCTGTGGAAACATTCAAGGTCAGGATTGATGAGTCTCTGAGCAGCCTGATCTATTTAAAAAGGTCCCTGCACACTGCAGGGGAGGCTGGACTAGATGACCTTTAAAGGTTCTTTCCAACCCCCCGCATTCTATGATTCTATGAAAATCCACAAAGAACTCACAAAATGTTTGGTTTTGAAAAAAGTCCGAGTGCAAATATTTCCCTCAGATTTTTTGTTCTAATAATCTTTATTTTCTACATCTTCAGTGAGAAATCTAACATTAATGTTGGCTTTCATATGTATCTTAACTTAGTATTTAGCCACCAAACTGCATCAAAATAGGTAACCAGTCTTTTTTACTGGAGAGATTATTATGCCTTTAAAAAACCTTTTGTTTGTTCCATATCTAGTTGTCTGTATATCTACATCAACATGGTGTAACAAGATCAGGTTTAAAGAGTCAAAACATAAGAACAGCCTATGAAAACCCACTTACTATCATGACATCTCTTAGTGACCAGAGAGTAACCGGAATATTATTAACAATTAGATCACTGTGGATATCTGGACTTGAGTAAGGCTCCATGTATGCATAAAACAGAGGATGTCTAATGCTTGCCTCTGTGTACAGAGTATTACCCCACATGAGCTTAAAACCTGGTTTCCTAAGGGCTTGGTTTTGCAGTTCACTGACCATACCAAAGCTGCACTATGAACTAAGTTCTTCCCAGATATTACAGAATGCATATGAGAGAAACATGACCTTACTGTGGAAAATGTTCCAGTATTCACCTTATTATACATCCAAAAATCCATATAAGGCAAAAAATGACCATGCAGTGTTTATCAAACAGTTGAGGCCTTTATTGTACTTTGTTCATTTCCCATCCCTGCATCTATTCTCTATTGTCCAATAAAGGCTGAGGTCATACTGACACTTTCATATTACTGCAAGCATTAACAAGATCCTTCCCTCCCTACAGACACCTTTTTATGAGAGGTATTAGGAAGACAGTGTTCTGAGATTGACCGCCCTGTGTTCAGTCGAATTGGAACAGATTAAGAGGTTCCAGTTTTAACTGTGTGAGGCAGAGAGTCACATGTACAAATACAGAAATACATTCCTTCCAAGTGATATTTTAAACTCTGTTTCCTTAGGAAGGCAGAAAACATATAACAAAGGCTTAATGAAGTGATTAGCAGCATATCAAGATGAACCGACTTCAGACACAGAACAAGAAAAAGGATAATTTCATATTTAGCTCATTGGATAATTATTAACATCACAAAAAAGTACTTTATTCTACAGACCACCATCAGCATAGTTGAAAACACATTCTGACTACAGTGCATTGATGTAAATTCCTTATTTAACAATTGCATAAGAGAAAAGAATCAGACCTCAGAACAAATTCCCTCATATCCCATCTGACCATTAACTGCAGCACAAACTATCTAACAAAACAAAAGATGAAAAGACTGTTCAACAACCCATACAGATTGAAAGGGAAACTTACTGAGATACAATCAACTAATGGAGTTGTGTCACTTTGCACCAGCATCTTGTTCATGCGCTTTACATAATTTCTATATTTTCAGCAGCAGGCCCTTCTGGGAATGGGGTTTGATTTTACAGCTCATAGCAACTAAAATATGATCAGTCCCATCCTGTCACCAAGATTAACTAGCAGCTCTGAATATTCTCTGCACTACACATTAGAAATTATGCATATTCTTCTTCCGGAAAATATTTACCAAACCCATACAACATACCTTCATAAACATTTCTCTCCTTTTTATTGGAAAGGTAACCACTTGCATATGGTAATAACACCTCTTGAATCAATCCTCCATAAACAAAAATTATTCATAATTATGTAAGATGGTAATTATGCCAGGCTCCCTGCAGATTTGCACGTGGGTGAAGAGTGGTTCAGGGGGTACGCTGAAGTGGAACCCCCTTTACTACTGCCGCATATTAATTGAGCTCCTGAAAAGTTCAGAGAAATTACCTCTATGCCAGCATCCATCTGCCAAGTAACAAGTATGTGTCCCAGCAGGGAGCAAAAGTTCTTACCAATACAGCAAATACACATTTACATTCACACATAGTAACAGGATAAAGATCATGAGGCAGAAACAAGCCGAAGAATATGTTAATGAGTGAAATAAGAAAACCACTTTACAGGAATACAGAGTTAGGGAGACAATTACACTGAGGAAAAATGCTGACAGAAACCTCAACTGACCTACAGCAATTGGCTACTGGATATGGAGACTTTTCTATCCTGTATCACAGGGCCAATTATTTGAGTACAAGTAAAAAATGTTTGCCTCTACCTAATGTAATCCTTGGGTGGGTGGGGACTTCCATCCCTCAAATCATAGTGAGTGTTTGAAACTTTCATCAAGTCAGTCAATTGAATCAGGCTGCTAATAAAAACAACAAAGCCTTTGCTTTTCAACCAAAGATCAGATTTTGTTTTCTATCAAGCCAACTATCTCATGTTTTATCTGTACAGGTGATACGTTTTGGGCTTTGAGTGGTTTCTTCCACACATGCCACAAGAGAATCTCACCTCAAACTAAGTTTTTGTATCTGAAATTAATTAATGCTCTTTATTTCAGCATACTTCTTCCTGTTACTTTCATCAGTCTTTCACTATCCTTGCATTGCTTCCCTAATTCACATTGTACTCTGCAACAGCATTTCATACTTTATCTTCAGACTATCAAAGCACTTGAACAGGTGCACAAATGTGAGCAGCAGAGTTGTCCCATCCCCTTCTGTGGCATTGCTCACTGAAAGAAAATTATACATATGCCTGCCTGACTGGAGGGATGAAGTTCTAACAGGTTTCAGTGAGGAACCTTACTGTGCTTGCACCTATTCAGGGAGCTGTGTGTGATGTAAGCTTTATTAACACCAGTTGTAAAGCCTGACCTATCCAAGTAGCTACAGTTGGAGCCAGAAGGATACAAATGGCCAAAGAATGTAATCACCTAAACCTTAGAAAAAACCCACACCTCTTTCTGGAGTAACTGTTATTGTCATACCCACTAATGTCTTGTCTGTCTTCATTTTTGAGATGGTGTGGAAGAACAGTAATGTAATTATTTAAGCTTTTATGGATTTTGCTGAGTGAGAAGCATATTGTTAGAAAGATTAGAGTGCACGGAAGGCAACAATGAAGTAGACAAGGCTCTGCTTGATCTGTCCCTTACTTTCCTGTTTACCATCAACAGATTTGCCTGGCACCAGCACTGGCTGCACAGTGGCCAAACACAGCCTGAAAAAAATCAGGTGCCTTTGCCCATTAACCTTTTCTTTACCCACCTTCTCCTATTCTTCTCCAAATTCCATGCTAAGGTGAGTGGAACAATTTTAACCTGTTGGATATCTCCTTCTTGTATCAAATGTCACAGTTAGTCCTTGAATTAAATACTATACTTTAACTCCTTCAATGAAAGGACAGAAATGTATCATTGGCCAGATACTGCAAGCCGATGTAACTACAGTGAAACTTGGAGGCTGGGCAGGATACATTTTGCAAAGTATCTTAATAATAGTAATCTTTTAAAAATTTGTTCTCATTTCTAAACACTGTTTAAAAAAAAAAAAACAACAAAAACCCACACTTCCTTGTTTGTCTAGAAGAACACTGCTTTAATTTGCTTGTCAAATTAGTTTAGTGTTAATGTATGGTAACTATTTCCTGATTGGTACAGGCCTAAGTTCACATCTGCAATGAATCTTCTGATCAGCTTATCACGTTGGACTTGTTCCTATTATAGAGATCTAGACATACTTCATCTACCTCTCCTCATCCATTGACAGTTAGCAGATTATCCCATGTATGTCAGTGAGACATGACATTTAAGTTTTCTGCTGTATTTAAATTTTTTGTCTACAGTCAGTAGAACTTCATACAGAGTTAAATGAGCTCTCAAACAGGAAATACAAAATAATTTTATTAAATTCCATATTAAAATGCTTAATCAAAAAGCATTTTTCATTCAGGACAAAATTGTTGGTCCTCCACACTATCGTGTTCTCTCTGCCTTTTTTTTTCCACCAAAAATTCTAAGTTTTACCACAAACTAAACTGATAAAATTAATAGATAAAATTATAATTTAAGACCCATTCTTTTTCTTTTCTTTGGATACACTGTTGCCTAGAAGACACAGTCATAAACAACCAAACAAATAATTAATACTGATACTTAGCATTTTTATGTTATTTTATACCCTTTAATTCTACTGCTTATTTTAATGAAGTCTCAAATAACTGCTGTAATGTGTTCATCCATAATTTATGGATGTCCACAAGATACATGTACTTTCAAGATTTTTTTTGTAGGAGCAGCTCTAAGCACATTGTATTTTTTAAGTCTTATTTCTCCTTTGGGTGTCCCAGACAAAGTGTCAACAGAAACAACCACAGACAGGCTCCTTCCTCACGCCTGTAAAAGGTACTACATCAACAAATGGGTGGAGGCACATAAGGTTTTCTGCAATGTCTTATTTACTCTGAAAGATAGCCTCTGCTGGTTTTCTCCATATGTGGAGGGCAAATATGAACACGAAGCATCTAAAAGTTCAGTGGAGACAAGGTATGAAAAGCCTTATTGAAATTAAATTAACTAGGTTATAACCAAGAAAAGGGGTTTAATGTCTCTGCATTTCTTTCATACTAGATACAGACAGGCTTCTCTTGTTAATACTGCCACAGGTCTTCTGGGGAAAAAAAACACAACACAAATCAAACAAACAAAAAAACAAAAATCACAAACAAATAAAAAACACCAACCCAGAGAGAACAAGATTATGTGGAGGACCAACAGTTATGTCCTGAATGAAAAAGACTTTCTGATTTAGCATTTTAATATCTGGGATATTGAGTGGTTGGGATATTTTATTTGTTTGAATTAATTTTGAAACTGCCACTAGGCTTCATGGCCTATTATTTCTGGTTTTTCAGACAGTTATCAACCCTGTACTGATGTTCTCCTTAATATCATACAGTATTGCATTGCTTCTGTCCCTAATTTGCTTGCCACTGGAGGCTTGTCTGAAATATCCCCAGTATGGTAAATTGCTTCTTCCTTTGAAGCCTCTAGAAAAACACTTTCTTGTCATGTTAGAACCTGAATAACATAAATGTTGTTCTGCTCTGCTCTCTCTCCACTCTTAGTGTATCACCACTAGTGGTCAGGTGAAAGCAGGCCAACTGAGAAGTACTTTCCAAGTAAAGCTTCCTCAATGAAGTATAGTCATTTTCTCCTGAAAAATTCCATCTGATTTAGTAACCTGGCATTTGTCAAGGAATCATGATAATAGAGATGGGCCTAAAAAAATAATGTGACTTATGCTATAAACACCATAAAACTGTTAAAATGTACATGTTCTTAGCCGAGACAGAATATTTATTTGCCATATATAAATATATTTTGTGTGTCATTTCCAGAAGCCTCATCCGTGTTCTGTCACTTTTTTTCCTCAAGGGCCTCACCCTTGCTTCTTCCACCTTCTCAGATGTACTTTGGGAGACCAGGCAAGACAACATAAAAATAAGGGGATCAAGAAGGACCTGCTTTTGACAGTTACTTTGATTCATGAAGTTCAGTACAATTTCAAAAAACAAGTGGTATATGGGAATCATTTACCACTTCAGGGAGCAATTATGTGAAACAAGAAAATACCTTTGTTCCTTGAGTTTGTTAATGATTTACTCAGAAGAACAAAGAGTGGTTAGTCATTACTTGCTAGTGTAAAATAGTCTTGCACTGACAATATGCTAACATTGAATGTAAAGACATTGTAGTCACTGAAGACTAGGATCTCACACCACTAAATCAGGGTTTTGACGTATTAACTAACACAGGATTCTTACAAAACTTTTGATTATTTTTTGTTTTAATGTAGCTTCTCTATAGATTTAATTCTGAGCAGATTGGTGATTTCTGAAATAAAGGGATAGTTGTATGAAGACAGTGAAGCAAAATAAGAGATTCTAAAACTTTGCTTCTTCCTAGGTGCTGTTTTACCTTTCAGTACCTTTCTAAAAAACAACAGTAATTGACAGTTTCTATCTATCCTCTAAAATGAGTGCTTAAAAGAAGTGATGAAAAATCAGTAACCAAATATAAAACAAAATCGAAGTGTGCGTTCTTGAACAGGTCAAATCTTTAACAGAGAAAACAGTTGCTATGTTAATATTTGTTTATCTTCCTGTCTGCTTAGTTACTTCTACAGGTTAGATAAAATTTAAGAAAAAAACTCCAATGAAGACAAAAAAACCTTTAAGATGTTAGAAGACCTTTTATTAAAAAAAAAAAAAAAAAGGCTATAGAAATTCAACATCTTCAAACCCATATAGAAGAGCTGTACAGCAGACTGGTACTATTAGGTTTTAAGTGACATGTTACATTATTTCTGTGTAGAATTTTTTATATAGAACTGTCAGCACATGCACAAAAAACCTCATTTTTTTCAGACCAAGAACGCACGTAAAATCACTCTTCAATAAGCCTGTTACGATATTAATTTGTTAAGTCATTCAAAACTGGGCTCCTTATATGTCACTTCAGTCAAGCATTTTCTAACCCTTTATTAAAATAGTATTTTCCAGGCCAGTTTCACTGCTACACTATACAACCTTCTTCAAAAATGAGCTAGAGTACTTAATTTGTTCATCCCTACACACTATGCCTGCATGACTAAGTGAATGTAGAACTTGGCCTGTTGATACCAACCTCATGACAGTACATCCAGAACTATGTTTCAATAAAGCACTTATTTGCTGATACTTCAAGCCATGCTGTATAGGTATCATTTCAGCTACAGCACAACAGGCTTTACAAAAGTCTACATTATATTACCGAGCTGTTAAATGTCCCATTCATTCATTGACACACTTAAAAGTAGTCCTGTGGTATACAAAACTAGTAGCAGTTTAGTGAACTGCAGCATTATAAAATATTTTCAATTGAGATAATAGACTGCCTCCATGGAGATCTGAAATATCCATAAGGAAATACCTGTGAAGACAGTGGTACCTTCTGCCATAGTGCAGCAAGAATGGTGTTATTTCTGCAAGTTAAGAGGAGGAGCCAAGGGAGACCATGGCACTGGTGAAGCAGACTTCTCTGAGCAAGGCCGTAGTCTCACAGTGCCCAAGCAGGGTTAACAAAGCAGTGGCAGTGAGGGCAACCACAAAGCTTGCTGAGTTCAGATTTATCTACAAGAGAGATCAGACAAGGACTAGATGCCCAAGCCTGAGTTTAAGTGAAGCACTTGAGCTTGGAGGGGATGGGAGTTGTGTCAGGTGAAGCTGCTTGGGTCAATTAGGCTCTGTTGGTCATACACAGGATTCTTATACCTTCATGTATTATTAGACTGAGAAAAACAGTCATCTCCATCTCTTCTCTTTGACAAAGAGGTATTACATTTGTACGAAGAAACTTCAATTCAGCAGTCCTTTTTTGTGTCTTTGTGTTTCTCTTGTAGTATATTACGGCATCAGAAAAACAAATAAATATTACATTTTATGGCTATACAGCACATTTGCAGATATCCTCTTCCAAAAGCTATATATAACATCTGTAATTTATATTTATATATATGATAGATATAAATATGTATTAGTTACCTGTGAATGTGGGATGTCATATTCTGTGACAGAGGTATAATTTCTGCTCCACAAATCTATTTTTCTAAGTTTCGGTAAGATTTTTTTCCGTCAAGTTATTTTACTGTAATAAAAATTAAAACTGATAGTTCTCACTTTAGGACAAGAAGACCCACTGCCCTATGAACTACATTTCTTCTCCTGCTGAGATGGCAGTGAGTTTAATTAAACCCTATCCATTCTGTCTTACTTTTCCACTGTCTTCAAATTACTATTTAAAGTAGGAACCAGAGCAGCTACCCAGGAGTGAAACTTGGAAATGATACAAAAATGGTCAAATTTCTTCACCAATATTCTTACCAAAGACGTTGTCTTTGCCTGTACTTATTTTCAAATTATCTATCTATCTTCCATTATCTATCTGCCATTATTAACCTTCAGATTTTCTTCCATTGAAATAATCCTTTCAACTCTGCTGTAAAAAGGCAATGCAAAGATAACATAATTGCCCTTAATTCTTAAAGCATTTATATTCTTTTGCACTTTTAGCTGTCTTCTTTCACAGGTGACTAAAACAAAATAGAACAGGTCATTTGAAGACTTTCTCTTACATTTCTCCATTTTAAAATATTAATCTGCAACACAGAATTCTTGTTATGTAATTGCTCAACTTTTCTCCTGAAAATGAAAAATTTTGGTTTTGTGACATTTGCTGTGATTAAATTGAGGAGTTCCATCTCCAGGACCCACCAGCTCATACGTTAGTAGACCTAAAACAACCTAAAAAATGTGGAACAAAAATAAGGGAGGAAACATAAGTACAGTAGTTTAAATCAACTGATATAAAATCCCTTCTGTTTAACACAGTTCATGGCTTTCATTGCCTTTCTTACGTCCAAATAAATCTAGGTAAAGTAGGTATTTATGCTAGACATACATAAATAAAGTCTATTTAATCTCTCAAAGATAAATAAATTACAAGGTGTTTAGATTTGGTATTTTAATCAATTAGAAGGAATAAAAAAAATAAGGAAAAAATAAGAAAAAAAAGAGGGAAAAAAAGGAAATTTAAAAAAGAGGCAGAGATATATATAGTTGCTTTAGAAAGTAAATGTAGGAGAGCTATAAAAACAGTTGTCTCTCTTTGTAGAAAACATATATCATTAGCAGAAGAGTGAAATGACCATAAAGAAAAAATCTTTTCTTAGTTCATGATCAACACTGCATCCCCTACCTTCACTGTGTACAAAACCCTTAAATTCTTGTCAAAGTCAATGGGCCTTTGCTGTCATGACTAAATAAAACTGACAGCTAAATCACTCTGAGATAACCAATTTATTACAAAGTTTAACCAATTTACTACAAGGTTTAAAGAATCTGTAGCAACTGTCCCACAATTAACACATCTAAAGTATCAGATGTTCAGCAGCTGTTGTGTGAGACTAGTGACACCTATCACAACACATGAGACTTCATCTTTTCTCTGATTATGCTCAGAAAATATAACACAAGTTCAGAGAAAGCAGCATGCCACATTCTTACAGTGGATAAAATGGCTTATCTTCTCTGAAGCACATGGCATTAAACTGAATTACATCATCTGAGAACAATAAACTTTGACTTCAAACAAAGCTGCCAGTCAGTGCCTACTGGAGAGACTTTTTGTTGTCTCTAAGTTCTGAGGGACTTTTTTTTGGTTGGTTGGGTTTTTTCTCATGGTAGATTTAGGTTATTTAGAATTTTACTTGGATCTTCAATATCATTCTGAAGAGCCTGCAAACAGCTATCAGATCACTGCAGATTTTGATCATCTTTCAGCTGGCTCAAGCAATGACTAAGCAGAATGAAACTCATCTATTTTGTCATTTATAGCTTTATCAATAGAAAGTCAGAAAACTGAAACCCATTATAAAAAGTTGTGCTTGAAACTCCTTTAGCCAAACATTAAGTACTTACATTTCAAAGTGGTCTTTGGTCTTTAGAAGTTCATTTAACACTGCAGTCCTATGAATAAGCAGAGGTCATACATAGCTCAGTAACATTTTGAAAGGCCGCAGGTAGCGTAACTTGGTCAAAAGCAGTGAATGACCCCCCAAGATGACTAGATTGATCTCCAAATGACAACCTAAATAACAGCTTAAAAACTAGCCTAAGCGATGTTTTAAGCTATTCATTATGATTTGTGATCCTCTAACCAATACACTGTGAACAAGTTTCTCTCTAATAAACCTGCCCTAATTAATTAGTACTTGTCATCTTTATTCCTTTCTTACCCATTTCAGCCAATTCTAGAAAGCAAAAACTCTGTAGATAAGGAGTCACAGCATGGCATTCTCAGCCTAGAAGCAAGCTTCCCAGGTCAAACTCCAAAGTGCAGTGAGGACACTGCTGCAGTAATATTGCATTATGGTTATTATGTGGACATATACATAAGGGAAAGGGTCATTTTAAGCACAAGACTTTTGTTCCAAAGGCAGCCAGATGTTAATTATGCAGAAGAAATGTGGTCTTCAAAGCTGTTGAATTCTTACAGATCCTGTCAAATTCAGCTTGAAACCATTAGAACTGGGTCATAAACACAATATAAAGTGTTCTCAGCATTTGAAACAAAGATAATGTACATATTGCACAACCGCAAAACAATTTCTACTGACCTTTTAGGATATATTTCCTCTGGCATTTTAAGTTATCTTTCCAAGTACAACAAAAGCTATTGTGAAAATTAAAATCTATTACTTAATCTAAAAATTAAAAACTGATGGGATTCTTCCCTACCTCCCCAGAATTCTGAATGGATTTATTGTGTAGCAATTCCTAACCTGAGCAAAGCCATGATTACACTTAAATTCTCCATAACTTCTGAATTATAAAATAATTATTTTAGAAAATGATTGCATCATAACAATTAGACGTACAGTAATGCCTTCAGTAGTTGCTTTTAATTAATACATTTCAAAGCAGATTTAAAAACAGTACAGATTCTTATGTTGTAGGTTGGGAAAGAGATAAAGAAAGGCAATGTGATACACCAAAGAGTACTAAACTTGTCATTTAAAAGGCAGGAGTTAAACTGATGTCATCTGGGCAGTAGTCTAGCATGCTCATCTACTAGATTGTCCTTCCTTTCTCTTCCATATACTTATGCCAGCATTAGTTGTTATGAAGGAAAAACAGATTTCAAAAGGTTCTGAATGTCCTTTTATCTAATTAGATAAGCCCTTGATTTGCTGCCTTTGAGACCAAGAATAATCTTATTAGAAATAATAGTTTAAAGAGGTGTTGTGAAGCAATAGGAAATCCTTACGAAGGGCATTGGTAAATGTGTCTTGTCATCCTCTTTTAACCCTGTTCCTCCAGCAGAACAAGAGTGACAAATGATATTAACAAAACAAGCAAAAATAGTGTCTCAGTTGACATAATGTAAGCCTCTGTAGTTTAGTACTGAAGAAGTAGAATGAGTGTCTCTGAAAATGCAAGAAGTAATTCACCTTCTTCTGAAACATCAAATAACAGCCACCGGTGGTGGAGGCAGAATGCCTGAGGTATATAGTGATAGTTACTATCAAATACTATGTCCTCACATTCTTTCTAGTGTAAAGTATTTTAAACTAGAAACCTCACTGATATAGCAGAATTGTTTCACTCATGTTTTCCACATTTGTATTCAGCTGAAATAAGCTGTTGAGGTCTCAGGAAGTGAGAAAAGGAAGGGGGAGAGTTAGATCCATTCAAATTAACTCAGCTAATGCATGTTGGACAGCCTCAGGTTGTTAAGAACTGTTACTGTATTGTCTGTTCCCTCTTAACTGATGAGATTTCATAAGACTCACGTGGGAGTTATTGTGGCTAACTTAGTGGAGATATCCACTCAAGGTGAAGCAGAGAAAAAGTAAACAGAATATGAAAAAAAAAAGAGGCAAGAAACAGCAGATAAAACACTGCAGACATCTTGAGTAAGCGGGCCCCCAGTCATGTCAACTTTAAAAAAACTTGGAATGGAATTACAAGTGAAATAAGTAATAAAACAGCTAGAGGTATTAGGGTTTACATGTATAGATTTTTCTGCAACTTGACTGAACTCTATCAACAGTGTTCAGAGCTTTTGCATGACCTTTGAAGAAATCAAAGAAAAAACGACATAACTCAAAATTGTAGTTCCCCTCCATGATCTTTCCTTTCTTCTAAAGTGAAAGACTCTTCCATATGCCTGAGTCAATAGGCCACATTTTATTTCTTATATTGTCGGAAGCTTCCCATCCTTCCAGTCTACCTTTGAGAATAGCACATCGGTGTAAATGGAGTCAAGGTGTAATGCATTTTCTGTATTCCTTCCATCGTCCACCTGTCTGCTGAAAATAGAAAGGAATAGTAGTCTTTCAAATCTCAAAGTAACCAGTCAATTGAAAAGGACGCAAAGAGATATAACTAATTTTTTTTGTTCCCTTTACCACCATTCGGATTTAGCTCAAGGTAATCACAATGGACCATTCTTCAGTCAAAGTCAAATGGCATGGTTTTCAGTAAAACTTCTTTTTTTCCCTCCTCAAGTTCACTGACATGAGTGTGTGCAAAATGCCTTATTTCATATTTCTTGGCTCAAGTTCCATCTTTATCAGTGACTTGTGTTTTCTCACAAAGGTGTTTTCTGTTTACTGTCCCTTTATGGGTAAAAGCAGTCAGTACATGAAGGGTTTTTGTTTCCCTAAATGTTCTGAAGAAAGTTCACAGGCAATAAAAACCAAAAGGCAGTTACAAGTAACATCAGCTGCTAAAAAGAATCTGTACACAGCAGAATAATGATATTTCATTGGAGACCAGATACCATATGTTTCAGTGATTTTTAATCTCTTCACCCCAAAACTAAGGTGATTTTTTATGTTTTTTCATGCAGCAGGATGTTACATTTTACAGAATATTCAGGCTGCTGGAAAAATAAATGAAGTCCTGTCTATAATAAAGGCTTAGTTCCAGTCACTTAATAATTTTGTCCTTGTCAGGGTTAATGTACAAGCATTCTCTTTACAGCTTACACACAGACATTAACATAGAGCATTGGCTTGAAACCTAAATAAATGAAGCAAAAACACAGCTGTTATGGAGAAAGGGATGTTAGTATGTGTCAATCAAACTAATTACGCCAATGCACATTTGTAAGCAGTAGAAACCCGATTATTTCACTGTTGGGTCATTTCTCACATATTGTTACTGCCTAGCTCCAGGTTCAAGGATCTGACAATGCAGAGGAAGGCTGTGAAATTAGCTCAGTTTCTTTTGTTAAGGCTCAATATGAAGAAGATTTTTAAAGTCTAATTCAGTTTGATGTTCTCCTTAAGAAATTTCACTTTATTAAAATCTGAAGTGGAATTTAGCCCATTGATTTACAAGCTTACTGTCTGGAAAATTACTTGGGAATAGAAATGGATTTCTATACCCTGAAAATTATTTTCCCATTCTTCATCAGAATTAACCTGAAGTGGGTCAATTTCTCTTGTGAAAAGGCAGACAAAAATTCCTGTTTCATTTACTAGTCAGGCAGTCTCTGGCATATTACAAAAGAGCTCAAATTTCTTGGACATCAGCATTTCAATGATGAATAATATTCTTAGCGTCTTGTCTTTAGATATAACTGGAAAGGAAAATAAAACCTTTTCAGAAAATGTCTGACTATTTGTATCTGAAACTGTCTTCTGATTGTCTTCCAAACTTCCTCACTTCATCTATTGAACTGTGCCTGATACAGTTAGATTTGATCTGGACTCATTCAGAAGCTATTTACTTCAAAAACAAGCCTGGATAGCTGACTAGAAAATCAGCTTCAGACTGAACACAAGGTAAGGTTTTGGAAAATTCCACCATGATTCCATCAGAATATAGCTGATGTTTTATTCCAATTCTGATTAGATTTTACTTGATATGAGGTCAATAAATTTAATTCAGATAATAGTATTGGTAATACCCTTTAAAGACTGTAAGAAGGCATTCAAGACTAAGAGAAACCTAGAAATAGGAAAATTAAAAACTACTGATGCATCTTAGGTATATAGACAGACATGTTGGCCTCCTCTCAGGGAGGATTTGAAAGAACCTGCTGCCTTTACATTATGCAAATGTGAGTTCACTGTTTAAATTACCTGTGGCGATCTTCAGCCAACAGTGAATAGAATCTGGAAATTGTATTATATTTGTATGCACACTCCAAGAGCAATAGTTATTTTCAAAGGTTAATTATTTACATAACCCTTCTCTCTTCATCTTTCATATTCGCACAAACTCAGCATCTGTAAAAAACACACAGAACAAGTTCTTCTTTTTTCACTAGTAGAGTTGCTCCATCAAAGAATACGAATACTGCATTCTACAAAACAGGTACCAAAAGTCTCAGGATGAGTTTTGAATATGCATTAAATATATCAAAAACAATTCAGGCAGGAACAATAGTCCAATCTGCATATAGCCTAGTAACAGAATATTGAAATTGTCTAATTTTTTTAAACCATCAGGTACTGTATGTGGAAAGACCAGTTTTGCATGCACTTTTCTGATAATATTCTGAAACAGTATTTAGAAAAGTGATGACAGGAAAACTGCTGTTTAGGAAACTAGAAGTCAGAATTTAAGTACAAAAAGTATCAGGATTTCATTTCCACAAATGAAAGTTTAATGATTTCTTTTTTCAGTCAAAACTGTACTTAGTCTTATGAAATCATGATCTTGTGAAGGTCCTATTTCTTAGCATTTAGAAGCATAGAATTATAGAATGGTTTGAGTTGCAAAGGACCTTTAAAGGTCATCTAGATCCGAGCCCCCTGCAATGTGCAAGGACATCTTCAACTAGACCAGGTTGCTCAGAGCCCCATCCGACCTGGACTTTTATGTTTCCAGGTATGGGCCATCTACCACCTCTCTGGGCAACTCGTTACAGTATTTCACTACCCTCATTGTAAAACATTTCTTCCCTATACCTCATCTGAATCTACTCTCTTTTAGTTTAAAACCATTACCCCTTGTCCTATCACCTCAGGCATTACTTAAAAGTCTGTGTCCAACTTTCTTGTAGGTCCCCTTTAAGTACTGAAAGGCTGTTTTTAGAGCCTTCTCTTCTCCAAGGTTAACAATCCCAACTGTCTCAACCTGTCTTCATAGAGAAGTGTTCCAACCACAGCTGGGGCCTTCCTCTGGACCTGCTCTAACAGGTTCATGTCCTTCTTGTGCTGAAGATTCCAGAGCTGGACACAGTACTCCAGGTGGCTTCTTATGAGAGTGGAGTAGAAGAGCAGAATCCCCTCCCTTGACATGCTGGCCACACTTCATTTGATGTAGTCCAGGATATGGTTGGCTTTCTAGGCTGCAAACGCACATTGTCAGCTCATGTCAGCTTTTAATCTCTCAGTACCTACAAGTCCTTCTCCCCAGGGTTTCTCTCAGTCCTTTCATCCCCAAGCCAGTATTAACACTGGGAGTTGCCCTGACTCAGGTACTGGACCTTGTAATATAGTTGCATGTAGGTCACAGAAGTGGATGAACTATGAAAGACTTTGGAAATAATGAGGGAGGAGGGACTAAGTTGTGAAAGATTTTGGACCTATTTTCATGATATCTAAAGAACAGATGTACAAGAAACTTGCTTCTCATGGAAAGAACAAATGTGTAAACTGTACACAATTTTCTCAAGTTTCAGAGAAGGAAGAAAAAAATAAATAAATAGGGTTTTAATTCCCAGAATCTAAGAAGAAGCATACAATCATTTACAATACGTTTTAGCTCTATTCCCAGAAGCTTACAGGAGTGAATCTGTCAGTAGTTTCAAGGGAAAGAATCTTTGTCTTTTTTGAGGCCATCAGACGGAAAGTCAAAGTTTCTTTTCCATCTTTCTGTATCTTTTTCAATCTATTTGGGAAGAGTCAAAAGAATAGCTCCTCAGGACTTTTTCTCCTACCTCAGCATGGTTCCAGTGTTCTTTCATATCTTTTTACAATTGTTTTTCAAAGGAGAAAAAATTTCAAATACATTTTTTGCCTTATAAGTATGTTGACAAAATGAGCTCAGACTCTGAAACTCAACCACATGCTACAATTTCAATGGCAGGAGTAGCATTTAGACACTTCCATTTCATTGCAAGTCAATAGGAATTACTTAGCTAAGTGCCATTTGAATGTCTATCGCTCAATTTTTATTGAGGAAAACTACAGCATGCAAACTGTCCCCTTTTTCTGATCACTCAGATAATTTTTCTTCCATGTCATTCAATTTAAACAGATTTTCTGCTGGCCTAACCCCCTAGTGTCTCAACATCCCTCTGGTCTGAAGCTCTGCCTTTTGTTGTGTCAGCCACTCCCTCTAATTTTGTATGATTAGGAAATTTGTGGAGGAGTAACCTGTTCCATCACACTGATGAAGATACTGAGAAATAAAGGCCTCCTGGCTTGTCCCATTCCTTATCACTCACCAACTGGACACAGAGTTCTCTTTTAACTGTGGAGCATTTTCTGCTATTCACTATTTGTTTATATGGTTATTGTCTTGGCAAACTAACCAAATATCATCTTTTAGTCTTCTCCCTTCTTAAAGCTGGTAGATATCACCTAGACTTCTGACAGAAAGATTATGAGTATTATCCAAATTGCTTGGATGAATCTCTTCTTCCTTCTAAGTGAATTTTTTCATTTTTCTCGTTATGGGCATGGAGGTTGACAAGTAATACTCCTCTTAAAAACTTCATTTGTTTTTCACTTTTTAAGGACACTAATTAGGTAGAAATTATGTAGAAAATCCAGGACAACATGACCTTGCATCTCTCATGTAATCAGCAGTTGTTTTGATTCACTAAGACAGGCACCAAATAAATAAGTTTGAGAGCTTCTAACTTTCTTAAAGCTGATTGAATGTATTGAAGAAATAAAACACTGCATGTCATAATTTGCAGAAGCCTAATAAACTGAGTTGCATCAATTCAGCTTGATTTGTCAGAGAAAGAAACTTTCCCATGGGTGAAAAGCCTCAAGAAAAACTGATTCTAACTGTGACTAGTGATCTTTTTGATCATGAACTATGAGTTAAGTGGTTTATGAAGAATATTTGTAATAATTTTTTAAAACACTCATTTTGCTTCCTGGGTAGTTGTATAGGGGAGACATCAAAATGTTAACAGCATGCAGGCTTCAGATGAGGATTTATGAAAGCAATCTAGGCCGATACTAGATCTTTTTCCTTAAATAGATGGGGCACAGACTATACAGACCTGCCAGGAGATTATTATGGAAACTACCAAAATGAAATACAACAGTTTTGATTTTCAGAGACGTAAAAGCTTCATCAATTAGTGTATCCAGACCAAAGCCAGAATTAGAAGAGCAATGAATTCACCTTATAATGTCACCTGCAAGTAATAAGGAAGCCCTCACTACCAAGACAGACCCTGAGGCCAGGGGACTAAATGAGAAGAAATGTCTCTGAACTTCAGTAATCATGGTAAAAGCATGTAAGGACTTTATTAGCAGGCCTTTAGTCCAAAGAAGTAAATGAGTATGTTTGTGAAAAGCCCTTTGTGTTGATGGGTGCTTGAAATATTGCTACCACTGAATTTTCAAATCAGAAGAGGGCTGCCAGAATAGTTTATTAATTATTAGCTTCTACAGAAAAATAAAAATAAAATAAATCTATCTAACATACTTTCTGTTATAATGACCTTTAAAGTTCAAGGTTTCAAACTTTTAATCATAAAATTTAAGGAAAGAAACTCCTTTGGTAAAATTGAAGGTCAGTTATTCACATCAGCACCTCAATCTAAGCAATAAGGATTTAAGAATCTAGATTGCAACATTGTCTTAGAGCTCTGTCTGCACAAGCCAATACACACTTAAGATCTAGGGCTTAACTTGCCTTGGACCATAGAATCATAGAATGGTTTGGGTTGGAAGGGAAGATCATCTAGTTCCAACTCCCTCACAAGGATAGGGACACTTCCCACTAGTCCAGGTTGCACAAAGGCCTGTCCAGCCTGGCCTTGAACACCTCCAGTGAAGGGTATCCACAACCTCCCTGGGCAACCTGTTCCAGCATTTCACCACTCTCTTAGTGAAGAATTTCTTCCTAATGTCTAACCTAAATCTCCCCTCTTCCAGTTTTAATCCATTACCCCTTGTCCTACCACTACACACCCTGGCAAAAAGTCCTTCCCCAGCTTTCCTGTAGGCCCCTTCAGATACTGGAAGGCCACTCTAAGGTCTCCCCAAAGCCTTCTGTTCTCAGGATGAACAGCCCCAAGCCTCTCAGCCTATCTTCATAGGAGAGGTGTTTCAGTCCTTGGATCATCTTTGGATCAAACAGTGACCTCTGCAATCAAGATGTGCAAATACCTGTATATTAAATATAATGACACTGCAAAAGACAGTCACTGTTTTAATCACAGGTTTGACCTTTCCACTAACCCTCACAGCAACCTGCCAATAATTTTGTATTTTGAGCTTTTACAACTGGGACAAATTGAAAGTATTCAAAGTAGAATTATTGTTTTAAAACAATCATAAGCAACTCAGAAAATTAGCCCACAACATTGATGCAGGAAATAGGCTGCATTAGAGAGTCATGTTATTAGTGAGCACAATCAGACACTGCCTGTGACAGGCCTGTGTCCAAGACTCTTGCAAGAAATCTGGCATTTTCTTTGTTAGAAATTGAGTGCTAACAGTCTGACTTCACATGAATAAAACACAGTTGAGGATGCTGATATTTCTGACTCAGGTCTTGCTTTCTTTTCACATTATCATGGCACTATGTGCCACATTTCAGATCTTACCCAATCTAGACTAATATCCCTAGAAAAAGAGATCTCAAGAACAAGATGTGACTGATGTGGTGCTAAGAAGACCAAGAAAATATAAAGGATGACTACTGTAGCTATGTAACTGAAGTAATGTTGAGTGGCCAGATAATAAAATAGTGAGTAAGGCAGTTACAACCTCACAGTAGAATAATCTCTAATTACAAAAGATATCTGTGGGATTGTATGGTGAAAAAAACATCAAAAACTGCTCTAAAGGCCATTTCACTTTGACCACATAGAATGATGTTCCTGGCCACAATTTGCATGTATGCTTGATCAAAGGATGAATATAAAGTATTAAATAAATAATAGAATCATAGACTCACAGAACTATTCAGGTTGGAAAAGACCCTTGGGATCATCAAGTCCAACCATCATCCCTACTCTACAAAGTTCTCCCTTAAACCATGTCCACCAACACCACATCCAAACGACCCTTAAACAGATCCAGGGATGGTGACTCATCTCCCTAGGCAGCCTATTCCAGTGTCTAACCACTCTTTCTGTGATTTTTTTTTTCCTAATGTCCAGTCTAAACCTACCCTGTTGCAGCTTGAAGCCATTCCCTCTTGTTCTGTTGCTAATTACCTGTGAGAAGAGACCAGCACCAACCTGTCTACAATGTCCTTTCAGCTAGTTGTAGAGACTGATAAGGCCACCCCTCAGCCTCCTCTTCCTCAAACTAAACATTCCCAGCTCCTTCAAGTGTTCTTCATAAGATTTATTCTCTAGGCCCTTCATTAGCTTCATTGCCCTCCTCTGTACTCACTCCAGCACCTCGATATCTCTCTTGAATTGAGGTGCCCAAAACTGGACACAATACTCCAGGTGTGGCCTCACCAGTGCTGAGTACAGGGCGACAATCACCTCCCTACTTCTGCTGGTCACACTATTTCTAATCCAAGCCAGGATGCCATTGGCTTTCTTGGCCACCTGGGCACACTGCTGGCTCCTATTCAGCCGCTTGTCAATTAGAACCCCCAGGTCCTTTTCTGCCAGACACTTTCCAGCCACACTTCCCCAGGCCTGAAGCGTTGAGTGGGGTTGTTCTGGCCTGAGTACAGGACCCAGCACTTGGCCTTGTTGAAGCCCAGACCATTAACTTGAGCCCAACCATCTAATCTATCCAAGTCTCTCTGTAGAGCCTCCCTATCCTTATGCAGATCAACACTCCCACCTAGCTTGGGGTCATCTGCAAACATACTGATAACACACTCTATGTCCTTATCAAGGTCGTCAATAAAGATGTTAAACAGAAAAGGTCCCAACAATGACCCCTGAGGAACAAAAATGCTATCCATCAAGAGAATGTATGATACAAGAGATACATAACAGATGGTCAACCACAGTAAAGAGTAAGACTGCAGAAGAGATGTGGGCTTTTAGGTAACTGTTACACTGTGATACGCTTGATATCTATCTGAGGTACGGAATAAATAAGTGAGTTGGACAAATGTTAAATAAAATCAAGATAATAGTTAGAAAGGATGAGTGAGACTAGTGCTTGAAAGCCATAAACATTGTCCAAGGTGCAGTGATCAGGGATACAAAATCTGCTGCTCCAGGTCGAGATGGGGTTGCAGAGAGCTAAAAAAAAGCAACAAAGAATTCTTTCCCAACAGGTGCTTCTTCTCAGGTATGGAAGGAGATCTCTGGCTTAGTTCCAGCTTACCCTGAGGCTTAGCGTTAGGGTTAGCTTTAAGGTTAGGTGCAGGGGACAGAGAGAGACAAAGCCTAGAGCTTCAGGTATAGTGAGACTAAAAATGGGATGCTCTAACAAGGATGAACTGTAGCAAGAATGCTCCCTGACAACTTCTTCCTCTAGGTTGTGGAAGGAGGTTTTGAACTAATGCTCAACTCACCTGAAGTCTTGGGGTTAGCATTAACATCAGTAGAGAAGTGAGTGCAAAAGCTGTAGATGTACTGGTTTTGCAAGGCAACTGCCCAAGGAAAGACTACACTGCATGAAGAATTCTCCCCAACAGTTTCTTCTGAGTCATGGCTTGTCTTGTGGTTTAAGTCTCAGCCCACAGTTAAGTTTGGGATAAGGTTTAGGGTTAGGAGAAAGGCAAAGCCTAGAATTCCAGGGGCTGCTAGAGGAGTAGGTGGCACAAAATTCCCCACTGACAACTTGCTTTTCTAGGAAATCTCTCAGGTTAAGTTTAGAGATAATTTTAGAGCCAGGAGCAAGACAAATCTAGAGTTTCAGATTAAGTGGAGTTGGAAAGATGCTGGCAGAATCTCTAACCTTGCTTGACTTCCAACCTTTCTCCTCCCTATGGACTTGCTGGGGCTTCAGCACACTGTTTGTAACACTGGCTTCTATCACCAGTTGGGTATTCCTACCTTGCCTGTTCTTTTGCACTACCACTCCACCTGGAGCAGGAGTCTTTGTTTTTGTCTCCCAGTATTGCTCTCAGATGTACAGCCAATTTTGAGTTCCAGTAACAGCTGTTGGACCACACTGGGAATTTGCCATCGGTACCAAAAGACATAACACTGGACTGTTAGGGCATACTAACCAGTTCTACCCCAGGGATGGCTGAATATATTGGCCTTCTGCAAAGAGCTACATATAACTATAAAAGACAACTATTGAAACTTCTTGAAGCATACAGAAGTGATATCAGGCTCACTGAAGGAGGAAACAGTTCCCTTTGTCATTTGTTTCTCCTCATTTCTCAGTAAGACCTAAGAGGTAGAACAGCAAAGGAAGAGTCACATAGTGCAGTCATCTAAGCATAAAAAAGGAACAGGGAAGAATCCAGGAGGGGATAACCAAGTTATTTGTGATTTGTGAGTTTCCCTGAGATGTCCGATAATAGATGGGAGGTTTATGGTTATCAAGGTAGGGCAGGCCTTGTATCCCAAATATCGATCTGCACTTGCTTGTCAATTAAGTGTGCTGTAAGTCCACAGCTTCTGTTCCTTCTGCATGCTCAGCAAAGACACACATTGCGGAGAGTAAGAAGGAGTGAACAGGAGAGGAGGAGCTTGGAAACAGGACGAAGCATATGAATTGAAAGACCAGCTTCAAAATTATTTCAAGCAGCTTCTCCATCCTCCTCACTAAACATTTTAAGTGTATTAATGCAGTAATTAACAGCAGGAAAAGAGTAGAATTTTCCCAAAGCACATAGGATAAGCCATTCACATTATGGAAGAGACACAGGAAGAAAAGGTGTTGCACCATGCACTTAAATGGTCTTTCTCTTGCTTCACTCTGTTCACTTATGCTGCAATTCTTTTTTAATTTTTTCTCTCTACAGCCTCCAACCTATCTAAATAAGGTTTCAGACCAATATTTTTTTCACATCAAAGTTAGCTTTAGTCTCCCTTTGCAACTGGTTTAACTTAGAGGTTTTATTTCCACGTGGGAAACTGCTACTAATTTTTTTTTCTTTCAAGAAGAAATTTGGTAAGAGAGGCAATATCTGTGTGAAATTAATAGACTTTTGAGCTAACTGTGGCATACTATCATCTATGCTGTGGGTATGCATGTGTTTTTATTTGCCATTGAACTTTTCCTCTCAAATAGCTGAATGAAAATATCATGATGACTAAATGTGTTCACAGGAAAACAATGTTCATTTCAGGGCTAAAGCGAGATTTTTGAAGCTGAATGAGAAACATACTTAATCTTGTGACCCACAACCAAGCAGGAATTAATTTAATAGGTTAATTTTGCTTTAAGATAATGAGAAATTCACTTTGAAGAGTGGCAGAAAGATTTTTCAGAAAAGTCAGATTTCATAAAAAGCAACTAAAACAAACCATTTGACAGAACAGATATTTGACTAGAGCAGCAAATATATAAAAAGCACAGGTTCTGCTTTATCTAAGTAACCAATTGTTAAGTTGCTGACATAAATCTTTGAGGAACAGTGCCTCATTAAAAATAAATAAAAGTTGTGATCAACTCACACACACACACAAAAAAGCTGCAAGCATAATAGCAGTTTTTTGGATGTCAACAAACTTCTAAACAACGGTCAATGGAGAAGAAAACTGCCCAACACTTGACTTCCCTATGCCAGTCTAACCCTGTCTCCCTCAAAATATTTAAAATGAACAGCTGGTGGAAGCATTGCTTTCAGTCCCAGTGTACTGGATTAGTACAGACTATTATCATTAAAGCTAAACAACACTGTAGCTGGTTAAGATTTATTCACAGGATCATCTCTAGCACTGCCGTATCATGTTCCTGCAGAGGCAGACAGATTTGTCAAGGAAGCAGTGCCGGGAGAGCAAATATGGTCCAGGGACAGCTTCTGGCATTATGTTCTAGGCTTAATTTCATCCTAAACATAATTTCACCTACTAAATCTACACCTCAACTCCCATGATTAAATTTTACTGGAAATCTCAGCTACTCAGGTCTGATTCAGAAACCAGAGAAGAACAAATCAAGTAATCTGTCTCTTGTCTCACAGAAAAACAAAATCACGGAATTGTCAGAGTTGGAAGGGGCCTCTAAAGATCATCTAGTCCAACTCCCCTGCTAAAGCAGGATCACCTAAAGCACATTACTCAGGACTGAATTCAGGCAGGTCTTGAATATTTCCAGAGAAGGAGAATCCACAACCTCCCTGGGCAGCCTATTCCAGTGCTTTGTCACCCTCACAGGTAAGAAGTATTTCCTCATATTTATATGAAACTTCCTATGTTCCAGCATGTGCTTATTGTCCCTAATCCTGTCACTGGGAACTACTGAAGGGAGTCTGGCTCCATCCTCCTTGCACCCACCCTTTAGATACTTATAGGCATTAATAAGGTCTCCCCTCAACCTTGTCTTTTCCAGATTAAAGAGTCCCAGATCTCTCAGCCTTTCCTCATAAGAGAGACGCTCCAATCCCCCAGTCATCTTTGTTGCCCTCCTCTGGACTCTCTCTAGTAGTTCCCGGTCTCTCTTGAACTGGGGAGCCCAGAACTGGACACAATATTCTAGATGTGGCCTCACCAGGTCAGAGTAGAGGGGGAGAATGAGCTCTCTGGACCTACTGGCCACACTCTTTCTTATGCCACCCAGGATTCCGTTGTCCTTCTTAGTGGCAAGGGCACATTGTTGACTCACGGCTTTACTCTCTACCAGGACTCCCAGGCCCTTCTCCTCGGAACTGCTTTCCAGCAGGTCCACACCTAACCTATATTGGTACATGGTGTTCTTCCTCCCCAGGTGCAGGATACTACACTTGTCCTTGTTGAACCTCATTAGGTTCCTTTCTTCCCAGCTCTCCAGCCTGTCCATGCTGGATGTCAACATAGCCCCCTGAAGTGTCAGCCACTCCTCCCAGTTTGGTATCATCAGCAGACTTGCTGAGGATACACTCTGTTCCCTCATCTAGGTCATTGATGAATATGTTGAACAAGACCAGACCTAGTACTGACCCCTGGGGGACACCACTGGTTAGAGGTCTTCAAATCAACCCTACTCCATTAATCACAACCCTCTGAGTTCTGTCACACAACCCACTCTCAATCAACCTTATTGTCTACTCATTTAGCCCATACTTTCTCAGTTTCCTAATGAGGATGTCATGGGAGACAGTGTCAAAACCCTTGCTGAAGTCAAGGTAGAGGACATCTGCTGCTCTCCTCTCAACCAGCCAACCAGTTATGTCATCACAGAAGGCTAGCAGGTTGGTCACGCGTGATGTACCCTTTATAAATCCATTTTGACCACTCCCAATAACTTCCTGTTCTTCAATGTGTTTGGAGATGACATCCAGAACAAGTCATTCCATTTAACAGGCCTGGAGTTCCCTGGGTCCTCCTTCTTGTCCTTTTTGAAGAAAGCAGTGATATTTGCCTTCCTCCAAACTTCAGACACCTCTCCTGTTCTCCACGACCCTTCACAGCTGATGGAGAGTGGCCCAGCAATAACATCTGCCAGCTCTCTCAGGTGCACTCACAGGTGCATCCCATCAGGGCCCATGGACTGGAAGTGGAAGTTCAGCTTCCACAGTATTTACTCATGGAGTAAAATTTTTAACACTTTCCAGAGGAACCTGAAGAGCACAAAAATCTGACTCTGCTTCTCAAAATGCCCCATAATTAATGGGTAAAATCCTATGAGTTTGTTTTCAAAAGCTAAGCTAAAAGTAGTGTTTTCTTTACATTAAAACCATTCTGTTTTCCAGAATATTTCTAGGTTCCTATTTCTGTTTGACACAAACAGTTTTTCCTATCAGTCAGTATCAGGAGCTAATCAAAGCTTTTCTAATGCTGCAAGAGTTGAGTTATTGTAGGAAAATATTTGGAGAGAACATAAAAGTGAAAATGCAGTGATTTTAATTTCTAAGGCAACAGAGACTGGCAGATATTCATGGACTTTTTATTTATTTATTGTGACAGCACTTAATATATTCATTGGTGAGTTGTGTGAAAATCCTCCAGGCCCCTGTACTTTTAAAAGATGTTTTTACTGATTGATTTCCTACAGTCAGTTATAAGACAAATTCTGTGATTTCTAATAATGTACACACTGAGGAAACTTGGGCTATAAAAGTGTTTATTATGTTGTAGCATGAGGAATGAGAGTAACAGGATTCTCAATTCAATCATAAGTGTATTCCCAACAGAACAGCTATGGTAAATTCAGAGATGAAATGAAAGATTAATTCATGGAGAGAGATGGCAGTTTGGCAGCAGCATGTTACTGTCAGTTTGTTATTTTTGCAGTAATATCTTTTCTTTATGCTTTTGCACACGTTTCCATTTGCATGAGGTTTCTGCATGGGAAATGGGCTCCCTGTTTTCCTGTGTATTTATTTACCAAAGGTTTCTTTTCATACTAAATTAATACTGTTAATATTAATAATACTACTACTAACAACAACAACAATAATAACCCATTAAATTTCTATTACCTCTTCATACTGAAGGTTCCCAAGATACCTTCCACACCAGTGTGGCATGGTTTAGAAAATTAATATATCTTTCTGTATAGAAACACAGAATAATATAGCTTGGAAGGGGCTTCTGCTGGTGGTTTACTCCAAATCCCTGCTCAAAAAGGATCTAATAAATCAAGGCCTTGTCTAGTAAAATCTTTAACATCTCCAAGGTCAGAGATCCTACAATATTTCTGGACAATTTTTGTTCCAGTATAACCAGCCTCCTCAGGAGTCACCAGCTTCTAGCCTTCCCCACCACAGCAGCTACCCTGCACTGCCTGTGTGACCCAGGTCTTCAGCATTCCTCATCTATCCCCAGGGCTGAAACACCCCTGTGCCCTGGGCACCAAATCAAGACACTGTCCTGTAGCTCTGGAAATCATGTCTGAGTGGCCCTGTGCAGCCCTTTGTAGGTAAGGTGGGCCCATGGGGATCTACTGGCCACCAGGACCTCTAAAAGTTCAGGCCAGCACTCCCAAGCACAGCCCTTCTTCCCAGCATCAGGTTCTACCTGTTGCATGCCAGAAGTCTGCATCTGCCAGGCATCATCTCAATACGCCCCGCCTTCTGCAGCAAACTTTCTCATGAGGCATCTCAGGCTTGGCATCACACAGTAGGTTTCATAGGTGCACGTGCACCCTTCACGGGTTTTAGTAAAGAGCTAGTCTTCAGCTTTTTAGAGATTCCCTGGTTTTTCAGAGACCTCAGTATTGTGGGGTTTTTGACTTCATGGTGTTACAACATACAGGATCTGTGAAGATCTAACTTTCCTTTCTCTGTGGTCCTGCTGAGCACAGCCCATGAAGAAGGAGCTGCAACGCAGACCAGGAGCTCAGGTGGGACAGCTTGAGAAGGTCAGGCATACATGAGCCATAGGCAGAGGAAATGGGTGGCAGAGCAAGGTATGAGGATGTAGTCCTGACCTTCATGTCCTCCTACTCACATCCATTCTTATTTCTTATTCAGCCTAGTCATGCCGTGTTCCAGATAGCTGAAGTGAGCTTACAAACAGTAGAAACTGAGAATGAAAAAACAGAGCAGGGATTATCCACCTTCCCCCAAATGTGTTTGGATGCAGAGGAAGACAAGAGAACTTCACAGAGGTCTTTATCATAGTGTTAATCCATGTAGCACCATAGAAGATGGAAAAATTGGAGACCAGGAATTTGGAATTAAAATGCATCCACAAAGTTAATGTGAATATGTCTTTCCCTGACATGTAGGAAGGAAAGGGAAAGCAGCTTCTCCTCAATGATTTCCTCCATTTCTTCTTTTCTATCATTACAGGACAACAGGGATGAATGGAGCAAGGAAAGAGCCTCCCACAACCATACATTCACAGATGGAAAAAATATGTGAGTAGGGACAGAAAGATGAGTGGAGCAAAGGCACAGATGAGTATTGTCACTGATGAGGCAGTTTCAGGCTGAGTGAAGATGCAATCAGGAGTACCATTCTGATTCCAGGAGGAGAGGAAGGAGAGAAAATAGTAGAAAAGCAGGAAAGTACGGCTTTCCACTTCACACACAGACATGGAGAGCTAAGAACCAAAGAAAGGGCTGTTCCTGTGAGTTGTGTTGTTATGAATGAAGGATTAGAGTTGGAGAGTTACACACAGTAGATTAAATGTGATTAATCCTCTACATGCTGCCTATGTCAAGACATCCTTGCACAGAGAAAGTTACACATTCTGATCTAGAAGGTGTTGCATCTAGTCTGAATTTTTATTTTTTTTTCCTATTCCATCAGGAAGCTAGTTAGGAAATAATCTTTGGTCTAATGTAAAGCTTGACACTCAACATCCTTTAGAGATGTAACAGTAAGTTTCTGGCCTAAACTTTCCTTTAATGTTGCAAAGTTTTGGGGCTTTTTATACAGAAGGCATAATACGATCCATTCTGTCTAAAGCTTGGAGGTGTCTCTGTGTTTATTGTTAGAATTAGTCAGCTAGGAAGAACACTTGCTGTGGGATAAGTTTGTGAAATAAACCAAGACAGATAGACCTCTCTAACAGTCACAAAATGTACTTTTCTCAAAGTGGCCCAGAAAACCTCTGTTAGTCTTTATCAGGGAAAGTGTAAATCTGATAAACAACTAGAGGTAAAAGCATAATTAAAAGAACCAAAGATAAAGGTTACAGATATTCAGTCTTTGAATTCCTGCAGTTTGAGGAAATTACTGGCATCATACATAACATTTCAAAAGTATTTCTGAAGTATAAGATCAGTGGAGGTACTAATTTTCTTTCTTCCAAATTATTTATCTGTACAAAAAGAGCAATTCTGCTTCTTTAGGTGGTACTGTAGCTGCTGCTGTCAGGATTCAACAGCAGCAATATCTAGTCCTTGGGTTTCTTAATCAGGAACATATTTCATTCTTCTTGATCTTCAATCCTTTTTTCTTTCCACATCGTGACTCTGAGTTTCATTCAGCTGTTCTTTTAAACCTTCTCACTTCCTAGAAGAAGCACAGAGTGGGATTGTGTGCAAAGACCGTTCTTCATTTTGGAGCTTTTTCTTATGGTCTCTACATATCTGACAAAGGTAAGAGTTCAGGATGAGGCTTGAAAATACCCCTTATTAACTAAAAACTTAGCTTTGCCTGACATGGATAAATTGGTGTACTGGATTTTGGCCTCAGTTAATATGTAGCAGCAAAAATCTCTGCATCTTGTGAATTTTAAAATACATTCAAGGATATTTAAGATAATACATTTTAGGAAGTCAAGTGAGATTAAGTAAAGTGCTTTCAAGCATTTTTTATCTTCTTAATTTCTCTCTTTTTTTAAATTGTACATTCAAAACATCCCATACCATTATGATGTAAGAACATCTCTGCTATGCGTTATACATCCATTGATGATACAGAAGTTATCTTTGCAAAGAAGTATATTTTGCTGAGATATTTTCAAGAACCCAGACATTTCATTTTGTGTCCAGAACTCATTGACAAAATGGATTAGAATAAGACATACTTGAAACATTGAGATGACCTATAGAAAAAGACATTATTGATGACAACATGCTCACGAACACTACTGATACACTGTAAGTAACAAACCAAATTGAAACCAATCTCTATCAAAAAGAATTCTATACTTTATATATTCTTTTAGCACAGGGCATAGAACAGACCATATTGTTGGAGGATCACAGTATGAATTGTCAGTTATCCTGCTGATACCCTAAGGATAATCAGCAATTTAAGGGCAATCTTCTGTTTTATTGAGGATCTCAACATTTCAGTACATTCTGAGAATGGATGGCTAGTCTTTTTACCAGCCTGTGGGCATTTCTGAGATTTCAGATTTTCAAAGTAGCTTGTATATCAGTGACCACTAAATATTGGACTTATGTTTTGCTGCATCACTTACCTGAAAAACACATTATGTGTCTGGATCAGGTGTAGACAGACAACTGCACTTTTTCTGAATCAGCCAGGATCAAAGGATTTTATGTTGATTTTGCAATGGCTATAGGAGGCCAGATGACATTTTATGCAGGTTCACTTTAGTCTGTCACTAGGAAGAGTAAAATCTGGATTTACTGAACCAATAATTACAGCCTATGTTTCCAGGCAAAAAAAAAGTTTCAACTGAGAGAGCCATGCTATGGAATTACTAATAGTGGTAGTATCACTTAGCTTAGCTCAAATACTATCTCTCTTATATCTGGTGTTAAAAAAGAACTTGATGCTAGTTTCCATACAAACAAGTTGAATACATTACCTTCAAATGCATTTGTTATCATGAAACAAATTTGTTGTGTTTTTTCTTTTTTTCAATTTCATTTAGTGGAGTTGTTCTATTTTGTATAAATATTAACTAATTAATTCTAAGGGAATAAGAAAAGAAGGGCACAAAATTTCCCGTGTATCCTGGTGATTACGATACCAGGAATTATGGAGAGTAACGATTCAAGCTTTTATTTCAGAAGACACTTAATTAAACTATGTTAAATAAAAACATTTCAATGTTTGCTTGAAATTTCTAACCAGTTCTCTTTTAGATTACTATTTCTGCTCTCTATGGTATAACAGTACCCTGTAAGATTAAATGGATGCTTTGCTTTTTACAACAGCACCTTATCTACATTGCTTCTAATGTGGCTTAGTAACATATAACAAGTTTTTTACAATCTGTTTCTCTCTCGTGTTATTTCTGTTTATATTGCAAAAGTGTTTATGAGAAGGAAGACATCTGGTGTGTAAGGCTGAAACAGGATTTTGGAGATGCACATTCAGTCCCGGAAACTGTCAAGACCCTGTCTCAATGTGCATGTGTTCTGAACTTCAAAAGTGGACTCTTAAAATCTTACTGCTCACTTAGGCTGTGTACAGGTACATCATGATAAAATCCATGAGGACATTATTAAAACAATCCCAGGTTAGCCAGCAGGAAATAAATGTGTGTGAAATCCTGCTTCTCTAGAAGGTTTTAAGGACTATGAGATATAAATCCTAACCTTCCCCAATAGCAGTAGGTTTCTACAATAATTCATTCTGGTGAAAAGGCTGTCCCTCTTGGCTCTGGAATTGAGGTGCTGAGTTCAGATCTATCCTGAAATATGTTAAGCCTATAAAAACCTCATGTTCATGTATCCACTTCCCAAAGAATGAGCAAGTGAAGAAAGGGTGCAATCCAATAAAATGTCCAACCATGAGTGCTACTCACAGGATGCCATCAGTCTGAGTCATTCAGCCACTTTCAAACTTCCAGCTGAGCTGAGATTAATTCTCCAAATTACAACCTCTGGTACCCTAGAACTGGATTTTCTTCCCAAAGCTAAATAACATTAAGTGTAAAAGGTAATAATGTGTTATGGCAAAGAAAGCTTGGAGGAGCACTACTATGTATTTATATTCACATATTTTACAGACACACACACAACCCCGGCCCAGTTTCAGAAAAAAAGCCAGCCTCCTTCTGTCCCAGAAATTCCATACCTAATACACTCCCTGGTCCTAGAGTCAGGATACTTAATTTGTTTGGTGCACTGCTGTAAGTACAAAACTGCTATCTGATTTTAACTGACAATTGTAGCAGGGAATTCAAAATTATAGATACCATTAGAAAAGCTCGATTTGCACAGGATTATAATAACAATGGAAAAATCCACCTCCCCAGATGCTATGTCCTGAAAATAATAAATTTAGGGCTTCTCTATTCAGAACTTGTCAGGCTATACTGGTTTTGGACATCTGCAGCAACAGAATTCCAGGTTTATAAGGCATTCAGAGATGGCTTCAAGAGTCTATGCTTCCTGACTTTGATGACAGAAGAATGGAGAAATGGGATCACAGTTCTAGATTTTGTTGCTTAAATATCAACAACCCTACTGGATTTAGGCTCTCGAGATCTTTCTTTGTGTTCCCTGTGTGCCATCATTAATGAAAATTAGGATTTTATAATAAAATATAATTGGAATGAAGTAATGTTTTTCTGGCCATACAACTTGGTGGAGATCACAACAGATTGAAATTGGGGCACTTTGTAAGGAAAAACACAAGTACATAAAGTGATTACATTACCTGCTCCATAGTAGTGCTTGTCCAAGGAAAAAGAAGGATTGATGAAGAAAGAGACACAGAGAAAGATGCCTAAAGTCAGACAGCAAATCAGACTGTGATCTTCTGTATGCTCAGCCATAACTACACTATTAAGTATCACAGATACCACAGGTCAAGGAGGGACTATCATACATTACCAGGATACCCATATATCTGTACCTGTGACACAGAAGATGCTAGGGAGGGAGAAGTTATTTCGCTGTGGGTGCATCTGTAAGTGAATACTGTATTAGACAAGTGGGAGATTACAGTGAAGCAAGTCTTATTTGATAAATACCAAAGAGGTCTTGTGCAAAGCTCAAATTAGACATCCAAGTACAATCATCATCTCATTCCTTTCCTTAGAGCTAGAGGTTTATTTTCTGAACATTTTCTACCCAATAAAATGAAATAGAAGCTTTGTTTAGAACCCAATATATTTTCCCAGTGACAGATTACTATTATAGAGTATTTGTGACCTGCAAATTCTTTGAGATCTTGTTGCTTATATTTAAAGCATAAAATAATTGTATTTTTGTTGGGATTTGTGTGACACAGACACATTTTAAATTAGTCTGAGGTCTGTAAAAATATGTTTATACAACACACACATCTCAGGCTGAATTTGCTCTTTTCCCTGAAATAATTAGTTTTAATACCTTAGCTTTGAATACATAGTTGGTTTCTTTCCAGGACTGCATTCTTCTATTATGGCTTGGTAATAATAATACTTGGTATTTATAGCGCACTTTATATTCTCAAATCTCTGTGTAAGCATTCATTATTTCATCACTACAGATTTAAAATAACTTGGCCCTATTTTAGAGGAGTGAAATGGAAGGCACTGAAACACTGAGGACTTCAGTCTCAAAATAAGTCAGTGACAGAAACAGTGTAAAAATAAGAAAGCCCCAGCTTCTGGGGTCACGGTACATAATTCATAGCACTTATCAAAATAGTTACTAAAATTAAACAAAGGAAAAACCCTAAACAGCAAACACTAAAGACTAAATCACATCATTATTATAGAGAGCTCAGCATAATAATGGACTTGGAAAATTGGTGACATTTTTGGATTAAGGTGAAATAACAAGTTGTGATCCTGAAAAGCTCTCCTTCAATACTGATTTGAATCACATAATCTAATAAAATATTTGCATCACTTCTTTCCAGGGCAAAGGACTTTTTTTTTTTTTTTTTTTTCAAATTAAAACCAAAATTCCTTATATACTTTTTACTCCCCTCTTTTTTTCCCAGTTTTAGATGACATATTCTTTCACATGGGATCAGACCACTAGACTAATTTTTATCCAGTCAGTAACCTGAAATTGTATAGTCAGTGTATGAAAATCTGGAAAAATATAAAATAACTCCAGCTACTTTTGAATTATTTTCTGAGAAAGATGTACTTCTGCAGAGGTAATTTCCAATATTAGATTTTCATTAAGTAAAATCAATCTGTTGACATTTCATTGTCTTGGGGAATTGAGTTGAGTCTGAGCATTACAAAGCACTAAGAAAATTAGCCAATAAATCTGGAAAGTTAAATTCTAGCCCCTTCTCCCTGCATTCCTCATTAGATGACAATGAGACCCTAGAAGGGGGTTAACCCTTTGAAAGTAAAAAATCTTTAGGAAAGATAGCAACAATTACAAATAACCAAGTTACCATGTCTTAACAAATTACTTTTTCTGTGTTGACTCTTAATTGATTCCTTCCATACCTCTACATTTTTGCAGTTGGAAAGTAATTTACTTCACATCTGAAATGGGCTGGAAGCAGATAGATAGAATGGTCTAGCTGAAGTGCTGAATCCTACACAACAGTAGCCTGTTTGTACATAAGCAACCGCTCTGTAGGGACTCTGATCACATCCTCTTTCACCCTGGAGGGGTGCCTGCCTGAGCTCAGGTCCAGCTTAGTCACAGTGCAGTTGAGGTAGCTCCTCTTTCTTCTGGTGATGTAGGGAGACACTCCCATACAGCTCCAGGGCAGGCTTTAGCAACAGCTGAGCCATGGGAGTTTATTTTAACTGATTTTTAGGCCCTTGCACTTGGCCCCTGCCTGAGTTATAGCTCAGGCTACAGGTGAGCGGTTATTTCTGTTCGTACAGTAAATAGCATGACAAAGCTCTGAATTTTTGGGTACAGCACTTCATGATGTTTAGAAACACAACAGACTGTAAGCTGCAATCCAGAAGGAGTTCCAACAGATTCAAACTTGTACTGCCAGTCAAGAGTGAAATGCAAATATTTTCAACACTGCAACAGAGAAAAAATCTATTTATTCCAAGTTTCAGTTCAGCCCTCAAGTCATTAGCTATAAGAAGGTTCCTCCTTGATCTTCAGCTGTTGCTCTGGAAAGACATATGCTGGTCTGTCATAAATTTTGTGCTATATTGGTTATATGAATGTTGCAGTTGCCTCGAATGCCTCTAGATTACATATCCTTTGAATGCCTGAAATACCCTTAGAAGGATACATGCAAGAAACTAAAATGACCCCCAAAGAAACAAAGCACACTAGACTACTCTCATTGACTAGGTTCATTTCAGTATTGTCAGTTGTTTCACTTATTTGCAGTTCACTAATAGTATGGATGCAAGAGAACGTGATCCGTATAGTCAGCAGATCCAATTTTCATGTCAGCATTTAACAAAATGCCATATGGTATAATCCATTGCATCACTGTAAAAAAAGTACGTATATGATTCATTTTTTTTCAGCATTCCATAAAATTTATACAGAGTATGCAACTGTACACCCAAGTCACCCAGTTTTGTTCCTATTTTTCTGTTAGATTAGTGAAGAAATAAAATGGAAAATAATAAATATTCATGGTTATTGCTGAATATGGAATTAATATTATTTTTAATACATCAGTGTAAGCAAATATCCACTTGATGAATACTTCTAATCATCATTAGAAAGCAGATGTGAATATAGCTGATCTGAACAGCAGTTCAGACTAGAAAAGAGGTTTCAGTGGATTCTGTTGTATACTTGAGAAATTGCCACACACACAAAAAAAAGAAAAAAAGAAAAAAAGAGACCCCTACAGAATTTCGATGGTCTGCTGTGGAGTCTGTGAAGGAAACTAGCAATACTAAGGCATATTAGCAGTATCTGGAGTTTTCAGTTCAGTTCTGCATGTGCAGCACTCACAGAAATACCTGTTTTTCCTGTGTTATCACATAACACAGTCCCCTAGTATTTTAAATTTGAAGACAATTTCAAGCAAAATGTGCAGCACAATAGCAGAGAAGGCAGAGAGTTTCAAAGGTAAAGCCTCTGTCCTGTAGTTTTGTTTACCCAAAAGTGGGGTCTGTTACCTGGTGTGCAAGAAGCCAATCCACACACAGAGTCAAGAGATTTGCTTTAATACTCAGTTTTGAGCAGAAAAGGGGGCAGGGTGGTATTCCAGAAAGCAAGCTCAGTTTCCCAAAACATAAGTGCTACTTTTATACCTGAAAACTTGAGACAATTGTTCAACTAATCCCTTCCATTTAAAGTGGCAATGCTCAGGAATTTCACTACCCCTGCTCAAAGAGTAACTTTTTGTTAGTCAGGGTCCCTCTAGCCTGTCGGTGTGAATTTTAGTATGTTAATGGCTCATTTATATAATAATACAGTGATTTCAATTACTCAATGTGTTTTTCCACAGTACTCAAGGCTCTAACCAAGTTAAGCTGTTGGGAGTACTGCTTTCCATCCCTTTCGCCCTTCTAGCAGGTGTCCTGCTGGCCTGTCTCAAGGCCAGGCTCTTGACTACTTAGGGAGTGGTTTTCTCTGATTGGAATCTGGTTTGGTCCAAATCCCAATGTTTCACTGTTATCTAGGCCCCATTTTTATTCTGCTTGTCCTTTATGTTATCTTTCTTTTTTTTATCCCCAAATGTGATTTCTTTCCCCAAAATTTTACTTATTTAAATTAATAACTGACAGAAGCTTGAAGGCCTCTGTAGAGTTCCAGTTCACAGATCTAGATCAGGTATCAGTCTTAGCTTTAGCTTCCAATGGACTGTTGTGTACTATGCAAAAGGGTTGCTATGCTATTTGACATGCATCTGGGACTTTCTGCAACAAGAAAGGGATTGAAAGATTAAATTAGCTTTCTACCCTGGAGGAATTTGTCAGTATAGAAAACATCTGTCTCCATGCCTGTGCCCTTGGCTTTGTTGAAAGACTCCTGTATGATTTGTCACTGCCATAAAGACTTTCTCAGGACTCTGCACACTGCGACCACTTGCATATGTGGCTGACTGTTCAGTATTTAAATTCTGTGATATGGATGTAATCAGGCAGACTTCTGTTGGACCATAATTGATTGATTATGTCAGTAGGAAGCAGTACCCCATATTAACCTTAAACAAGTACTATGGTTTCCTGTGCTGGTGTCTATTCCCCTGCAGCTAAGACTGGTGTTTACAATGGCAGAAGTGAAATTAGTATCTGTCTAAGTAGTCTTCATCTACTATCCTTCATCTGTGGTTCTCTTGGAGCAGGGCAGGTGAGTTCTCAAAGAATATCCCCTCAAACACTCACCTTACCAGGAGTAGCAAAGCAATGAGTAACTTTAGTACTAGCATCATCAGCTAAGCATTAATGCCTTGCTATTCATTCTCAACTAGAAATCAGTATCTAACAACTGAACAGGCAGCTGAAGCACCTGCTGAACTCTCTCAGCTGTAAACAGCTTGAGTGTTTCCTGTTGGATACACTTGCAAGCAGGTGAGATTAAGTCATTTCCAACTCTGCCCTTCTGACTTTCCACTGAGCCATGCTGGGAATGCTCGGAGAGCTGAGAGCAGCCAAGACGGGCAGTTCCTTGAGGCCCTGCAAAAGGCTGAAGCATTTGTCCCTTTGCATTCACGTATCTTAAGAACCAAGTTGATGTGAGCTCTCTCCTAGGCAATTGTTTATACACCTTAAATGTGTTTTATTTTTATTTAAGTAGATTTGAAAACACTATCTCAGAATCTGAATAAACTGCTTGTGTAGATACATTCTGGGAGAGCACATCTAGAGCAAGTCACTTTCACCCCATGAGCTGACTTGATTTTTGTGGCATATCATGAGATAGCTTTCAATGTCTATGGCAGTGGCAAGTGAAATACTATTCTGAAGAGTGTGGTTTTTTCTGTTGGGAAAAGAGAAGAAATTATTTCAGCTACAGGAGGGGAAATGTTGTCATCTTCCATTGGAAACATTCTGCTCTTAAGTGTACACCGGGAGATTCAAAATGGCTGCAAAGCATATTAATAAAATATTATATGAGGTCACATAATTAACATATCTAGGAATATCTGAGAAAAAGACAGTATGCCCACAAACACTTACACACATAAGTACCCAAAGGAAAATAATTCCAACAACTAACACTTAATTTCTAATCAAATCTACCCTTATTTAAAAACAAACAAATACTGAGGAATTTTTATGCTCTTGACAATGAAAAAACTCTGTATCAGGGTACCATGTTACCTCTGTGCTAAACTTACTTTTTGAAATAAGAATGGCTAAAACCAACTCTCTAATTAGGTTTTAATAACCACTCATTATTTCAGGAGAATCACTGACCACACACATGAGTAACTGAAAGAAACTAGGGGCACACCTTTTGACCAATGTGCTTAAACCAAACTCACTAACAGACAACACAGCATCTATTTTTTTCTGTTCTGTCTCTTAATATATTTCCTTCACTGAGGCAAAATTAAGATAATGTAGCTGAAATTATCTTTGTACAGAATTCACAGCCCTGCAGATTAAGGCTTTAAATAGATGTACAGTTTTGTAAAACTTTTGCTTGTAATCTACCTCTTTCTCTCACTTTGACCTCCCACAAGGAAATGTCAGAGAACACAAAAAGCCTCAATGTTTTCTAAATAGTGAAAGCAAACATAATTCTAAACTCTTTAAAATAAAATATGGTGTTCTGGTTCTGAATTTTACCACAAGCAGGAACTACTGAATTAAATTTGTAGAAAAAGCTGCTTTCATTTTTTCCCATTCAGGTCTGCTCCTGGGTCAAAGCAATCTCAAGCACAAATACAGGCTGGGTGGAGGATGGCTCAAAAAAATTCCAGAGAAGAAGGACTTAGGGGTTGATGGTGGACAAGGAGCTCAACATGAGCTGCCAACATATGCTTGCAACCCAGAAAGCCAATTGTGTCCTGGGATGTATTAAAAGAAGTGTGGCCAGCAGGTCATGGAAGGAGGTGACTTTCCCCTCTACTCAGGTCTCAAGAGACCCCACCTGGAGTACTGTGTCCAATACTAGAACCCAAAACACAAGAAGGATATGGAGCTCCTGCAGAGAGTCCAGAGGAGGGCCACAAAGATGATTCAAGGGCTGGAGCACTTCTCCTATGAAAATAGGCTGAGAGAGTTGGGGTTGTTCTGCCTGGAGAAGAGAAGGGTCCAGTGTGACCTTACAGTGTCCTTCCAGTATCTGAAGGGGGCCTACAAGAAAGTTGGGGAGGGACTTTTACAAGGACTTGTAGTGAGACAACATGGGGTAATGGATTAAAACTGGAAGAGGGGAGATTTAGGTTAGATATTAGGAAGAAATTATTTAGTGTGAGGGTGATGAGGCACTGGAACAGGTTTCCCAGGGAAGCTGTGGATGCCTCATCCCTGGAAGTGTTCAAGGCCAGGCTGGATGGGGCTTGGAGGAACCTGATCTAGTAGGAGGTGTCCCTGCCCATGCAGGGGGGTGGAAACAGGTGATCTTTAAGGTCACTTCCAACTCAAACCATTCTATGTTTCTATGAAGTGGAAGAAACCAGTATCTCATAATATGTCTTCTTATGGGGTTTCCAATCCAGGTTGGCAGACAGAAGGTACTTGATTAGTTACAGCACAGTTCTTGAGGAAAACTTTTATACTGGCTCACATTACAGGAATAAAGCTGTTAAGAGAATGTTTATACTTTCTTCAGTTTGAGGTTCTCATTGAGTATCAGTTAATGAAACACATCCCACTCCTACAAAGATCTCATTTCACTTAACCAGTCCAGTTGATGCAAAATTATCTATAAGAATTTGATGCTTCTTTAAACTGAGTTCTGAGTATTTCCTGTGCATGAGTCAGTACTTTGAAATCATGCAGAGCTGTGGATGTTGAAAAACTTGCTGCCTTACACCTTTAATGATATTTATTACTAATTCCATTTTAATGATCTATAATATGAGATGTAAATGACAAAGTGAGTTATCTGCAAACATCACCAACAGACAGCTAAGCCCTCATCCCTAGGTTATTTAGAATATACTTAGATTTTTGCTTTGTGTAAATTGAGGTCAGAGATGGAACACGAAGCAACAGCTACAGTGTGCTCCTTCATACTGTGGTAACACTTATGCTATTCAGTATTCACAATTAGATAGCTCTCTTCAGATTTAATAACTCTCCTTTCTCCTTAATTGTTTTTGATCAGCATGATCTTCTCAAGCACATACGAGTCAATTCCATCTAGTATGAGAAAGCAGACTTCTCTGGCACCAGCAACTCTGTGACTGGGATAAATGCTAATAAAAAAACCCAAACAAACAAAAACAAACAAAACAAACAAACAAAAAAACCACTAACAAAACACAACCTAAAAACCCCAAAACCTCAAGCCTAATTGTGGATTATTTTCTTTCTCATCCATGCTGATGGAAGAATAATTTTGATGAAGGATTCAGAGTCAGGGATCAAGGGGGTTCACTCCAGATTAATTTATCTTTTCTAAAGTATAACATGGTTGCTGCTGGAGTATGGAGCTGCATTTTATCTGTCTCATTCAGGGTGGGGTGAGTAGGCCATACTTTTGACAGCCATTTAATTTGGTCAATGCAATTTAATTATGTTTTCATGCAAAACCATCTGTGACCTTCCATCTGCTATCAAAATTCACCCATCCCTGCACACGCACAGTTTTCACACAAAAGAAGAGTGTATTCTTGGAGGTATAAAGAAAATAAGATTTCTGACTACTGCGTCTGGAAACATCTGCTCATACTGTCTTTCTAGAGAGCTGGTGGACAGGAGCTTGTCACCTGAGTTGGCTTTGAAGGAATGGAATTAGAAAAGCCTAGGTGAGCTGAAAGAAACCAAAATTATATGTTGCAGTTTTTCATGTGCAGGAGAAGAAACATATTAAATGTAAATTCGCGATTTTTCTGTGCCATCCATACTGGCTAAGGGAGACCAGCAAAATAATATCTTGCCAAACCAAAGGATACCCTGATTGCTATGAGTCCACACTAAACAAGCAAAGCATGGGACTGAAAGGCTGATCTCTTTTTAGCTCTAAGTGAAATTTGATTCTCAAATGCCTTGTCAGGCTTCTCCCTCACTATAAAAAAATGGTCCTTAGTAATAATTTAAAATAGTGTTTAACAATTTAAAATATAGAATTTAATTACTGCAGAAAATGTCAAGATTTCAAAACCATTTCCAGTTGCAATCTAAATGAAACAGCCAAAATAGGGAGAAGTTTGGTGGAATGAAAAGTGAGGGATGTTTCATATTGACAATCACCAAAGCAAAATATTGCTATAGGTAATATCAGCACATTTTCTGAGAGTTTTAGAAGATGTTTATCATCACTCAGCTAAGTTATAGAGTTCTTTTTAATTGGTGTTTTCCTGTATCAAATTATTATTTCATTGAACTTATTTATTAGTTTAATTATCTGGTCTTATCATCACGGATTCGTAAAACGGTGTGGGTTGGAAGGGACTTTAAAGATCACCTACTTCCAACCACTCTGCCATGGACACCTCCCACTAGACCAGGCTTCTCAAAGCCCCATCCAGCCTGGCCTTGAACACTTCCAGGGATGAGGCATCCACAGCTTCCCTGGGAAACCTGCCCCAGTGCCTCATCACCCTCACACTAAAGAACTTCTTCCTAACATCTAACCTAACTCTCCCCTCTTCCAGTTTTAATCCACCTCAAACAGAAGTTAAAATGAGGACTCGGTTTTCAAACAATATTTCTACCCACTACTAAACATGGGGGAAGTTAAGGGTCCTCTGGATGAACACTAAAAGGGGTTTTTATTACTGAAACAGAATTGTGATAGACTGTAGTTTCTTTTCGACAAGGAGTATGCAGAACTCTGCCAATTAAAGCAAGTCTTTTCTTATTTCCCAGTTGGTGTTATAGTTGTTATTTTTCTCTCCAGGAAATAAGAAATGGAATTACTTCATTGCCACTTCTTATTGTATATCTCATCAGGCATATGATTGCCTCTTTAAACTGGAGAACCTGGATGTTCTTTCAAAAGTATGTGTAACTCACAGGGTGAAATAAAAAGGAAAAGAATATCTCTACACACCTTTCAACACATGGTTTTATAAATATCAGCTTCTCTTGATAAAAGAAATGGAGCTTTGGAAATGAGTGAGGCATTGAAACTGAGTGACATTTTATTTTCTCTCTCTTACTTGCCTTTTTTTTTTTTGGTTGGTTGGGTTTTCTTTTCTTTCTTTTTCCACACTTACAAAGAACTTATTAGAAAGAAATGTGAAAAAAAAAAATATAATCCCATCTAGTTGAAAGGGAAGAGATAAAATAAAAATGTTTAAAAGACATTTTTTAGTGAAAAACAAGATGAAGAGTTGCATCAACTTTGTGATTTCTTGAATGCTCTTTATTTCTAGGTTTTCTGTTGCATAAAAAGTAAATTTTGTTTGTGAGATTAAAAGGACAAATTCATCTGGATCTGTGTTCCCCTGCAGCTTATATATTTTCACATAATGGTGTAATTTGGAGTCAGTCTAATCGTAATTCAGTTCCTGTCTTTACTAAAAGCATGTGCCTCTAATTTGCAATCAATTTCTGCTCTTGACACATGGAAATCATGAATGTCCTCATCTACAGCTGGAAATAAAGGGAGAAAGGAAGGTGCAACACTGCAGGCCGGACTCTTTGAGCATTTCATTTCCCTAGATTTTGGAGCCTGAGCATTCAAATCATGCTAATAATGTGCTATAATCATTATGTGAATATTTAAAATTTTCCCTCCCCTCTTTAGAACATACAACTTGAATCATTGCTTAGTGTAAGTGAGAATTTGATGGCAACATCACATGATGTGGAGTCTGAGACAGTGTAAAGTATGTAAGTTTTACCGCACTGAATTTTTTATGAAATGTCATGGAGTTTACAAGAGCTGGTATTTGTCAACAAACTAATTTCTACAAGTGTGTCATAGCAACTATTGTTTTTCTCAGATAACATGTTTGTCTTTTGTTGAACAAAAACTCACAAAAGAAGCTGTATGTAGAAACACTCATTGACAAGAATAAATGTGTAGTTTTTAATCCCTCGGTTTTATGCCTGATTTTCAAGGCATAGTTATAAAACTAATTTCCCAGTGCACAGAAATTTTGTTGAAGGTTGTCTGTGCTAAACCACTAAGACTAAATGACACTGCATAATAAAGGAATCCTGTTACATTTGTTTTCCACTCCCTATTTTAGATGAATTGAGACCTGCTTACATAGCTATCATGACTTTTAAAAATTTATTTTATTGTGAAAGTGGCTGAGATCTTCAGACATTGTTTCAGCTAAGCAAAATATAAACAGAGAACACAATGATGGGTTTTCCTTTAAAAGAATTTTAGCCAAGTATAGCTGGAGAATAAACAAGGTAATGAAGAAACAGATGAACAGAACACAATGCAATCACAAGTCTATGCCAGAAATCATTACTGATAGAAAAACCTCTGCAATTCTGCAACAAGAAAATCTGTTTTTTCATTTGCAGTTGCGAAAGTCTAAATAGCTGCTGAAGAGAGGAAAGACAAAGATAGTACTTACAGATTATTTCACCTGTCACTAATGGAATCACTGCTAGGTTAGAACATGGAACCTGCTTGACAGTAGCACCAGATAATGAAAAAGAAAAGAAATGGAAAGAAGAGAAACACTGCAATGTACTGACACTGCAAATACACTTTAACAAAAAAACCCCTTCATCTAGCTCCACTAACATTCTGTCAGCTCACTACAGCTGACATGTCTATACTTGTGGATTTAGGATTTCCTCTAATCACTACAATGATAAAACAGTAGTTACATAATGGCACTCATCAAGAGTTTTCTGTAGTCAAAGAACTGGTCAATAGCAAGGGTATTAAAAAGAATACTTCACAGTTAGTACAATGTCATGACAATTTAGACTTCAGCAAAGATGATTTAAAATCGTAATGAATATTCAAGAAGAGTTTTGTAAGAAGAATACTTAGGCCTTTCTGGGCCATTTTTCCTATTGTGATATAAATAATCTGTTAATTAGTCCCCCTATGAAATATGCATATGTTTATTAAGGAAAAGATTACAGCTCACTATATATGCAATTTATATTTTTTTCTTAATAAGCAAAGTTACTAGCTGGGGCCAAATTCCGCAGGAAATAATTGATAGTCACAGAAGTCACTTCCAAAAAAAACCTGTTGAGAGAAAGGGTGTCTAACTGCTCATAAAAGTGATTTATTTTAACATTAATCAAGAAAATGAATGCTGTATAAAACCAAAAGGTCAGCTACTGTGAAAAGTAGGAGAAAAGAGGGTATATAAAAGGTTAGCATTTAAGACACTTTGTGAGTGTATTGCCTTTAAAATAAAAAGTTTCTGAAAGGCTTTACAAAAAACATGGTTGGTATCATTCATTCAATTCAGTAAATCAGCTTTAGAATGAAACCAGACAGGCATACTGTACCAGCAATAAGGAAAGATGGATCTCTTTTGTTAATCTTACAATTGAAAGGAGGACTTTCTTATTTAAAAGCAAATAAATCTAAATTACATCACTGGTTTTTGTTCACAAATACTTCCATTAACTGAGAATTTGAGTATTTTTTCTTTAAAGGACAACAAACCCTGCTAATATCCAAGGTAGCAGTAACAGCATAGGACAAGAAGTGCGAATCAAAAGGAAGTTGGGGTGTGATTATATATATATATTATACATATACTCAAAACCACTGATTTGCAACCACTGCTGTCTAGTTGCTGACAGGATTGGAGTAAAGCAGCAGGAAAACCTCATTCATCCTGTCTTACTCTTTCAGATAGATTACAAGGATATATTTGAACACAATACTGAGAAGATGTGGAAGCTCCAACACCAACAGTCATAGACAATGGTTCAACATAAATAAAAATAAAATCCTGCTTATGTCAGCTATTCTATGCTTGTCAGTCACAATATCTTGAACTTTATAGACATTATTTTGAAGAGTAAACCCAGCAAAAAATAATTTCATCATGTCTTCTGGAGTTCTCAAAGTTATACTTTCCACTTTCCACATGCCTATTCTGATTCTTCCTCTCAGCTTCTGTCTCTGAATCTGTATTAACCTTGGTGCTTCTACACTCTGATTTTTATCCCACTATCTCATATATACCCTTGCACTAATTTTCCATCACGTCCCTTCACTGCCAAGGCACTTGCCTCCACCATCTTCTTGGCATATGTACTCCAAGCAGTTTCTACTTCATGACTTTTGAAGGTGGAAGTAGTAGTCCAAATGGAAATGTATGACATGCTTCAGCAATGCCAGCCTGTGAGGAAGTCTTTCATTTACTATGGAAGATTGGTGAAATGCCCTCAGTGTTCTTCTGTATTAACTTTCAGTCACACAAAATGCTTGAAATATGTTACTAGGAGTTCTTTCCTTCTTATTTATCTCTCAGCAGTTATCTGTTTATTTACTCATTTACTGGAACCAAGTAATTCCACCTAACCTTCAGGGATTTTTGTTTGCTATCATTTCAGGGAAGGGGGAGGGAGGGGGGAAAGAGAGACAAGTTTAAAAATGTGTATGTTGTCCTTTACTGTGCTGTAATAAGATTGGCATAGTACCAGTGATGTTTGAATTTGTCTCTTAGGAAGACTAAGATAGTTCAACCAGCTGCACTGAAATTGCATTGAAAATGGATATTTTGCAAATTCTCCCCATAAATGAAAGTTTAAATTACAAAAAGCTGTCTGACCGGTTATCACTTAGTGAAGTGTTTTACAATTTGCATATAAACTTCATTTCTTTTCCTAATTACAGAATAAAATGCATTCATTTTGCTTTTGATTACATGCTGGTCTTGCCAAACACCTGTGACTGCCACAAATTCTAATTTGTTATTTATTTACTTCAAAGCAATCTTATTATCTAAATGATTCAAAGCATCAAAGACCTTAATTATTGATAGTCAATTCAACAGGGTTATGCCTTCCGTGTCCTTGGGCTGAAGGCACTCCTCTGCTTTCTTCTGCTCAAGTACACACTTGGCTGAGCAACAGAACATATGATTCTGCTATGAAGTGTAATGGAAATCACATTCTTACTTAATTGCAACTAGATTTAGGCAATACTAAAGAGTTAGGACTGACATCTACAATCTGTTGGCTAATGGAACTAAAATAAATCTAAAATTACCCTCCTTTCTACTTCAAAGGTAAAAAAAATGTTACGTGTAGCACATGTATTCTGTAAGTCTGATCCTAGTCTCCACAACACTAATGCAGCATGACTATCTTTCATTTATTCCCAACAATAATACTCAAAATTTGCACTACTGCAACAAATATGTACCTGGTGTGTCCTGTGGTCATTATGAAAATTTTATGCTTACAACTTAATTAGAACATTCTAGCAAATGTCAAAAGTGAAAGGATGAAAAAGGTCCTCAATACAAATAAGTCATTAACCTAATATGTATGTTTTAAGGTGCATATTTCAGGCACAAAACCCCTGCAAAAGACTGCCACTGTCTGTAAACCATGCCTTTGTCACTGTCTTGGACCATCAGAACTACTATGCTCTCATAATGCCTTGCAAGTGTGTTATATAGACTGATTTCTAGGAGCTGAGGGTACTCACAGCTTCATTCAGATAATTTTTAATAATATCATTCTCTATCAGCCTGTATAACCTTTTTCCTTTAACATTTAAGATCTTCAGGTATAAGAAGGGTTTTATTCAGCCTGAAGCTTCCATAAAACTGATCACAGAGCCTACAGAGTGCATAAATCTCTGCCTAACTTCCTTGTTGGTATCTTTTTCTTTTATTTTTGGACAACCGTCTTACACCTTATTTCAACTATGGATTTCCTGGGGATGGTACAGTTTTATGGTGGCATTGTTCTTCTAAATATATTCATATGATCTGACTGCAAGTAGTCCTTTAATCCATCTCATTCCTTTTATACTGGGCTAGCATCTGCTGTTTAATTTTTTTACTGGTAAATTAAAGGTTCTCCAGCTTGAATGCATGTCATGCAATATATTCCACTTAAGTACATTAGGACTGATGTTGCATGACGTAGATCTGTATAGAATCCTTCTCCACAGGAATGAAAGGTTAAATTAAGGAGGAAATGCACAATATGCTTCACAATACAAATGCACGGATATAGCACATATAAACTCCATACATACATACACATACACAGTACATTGACCCACACTCTAGCTTAGATTTTTGTCTGCAAAAAACAGAACAGTTTGAGTGGCTGCAGAGTGAAACAAATCTGTAAATGGATTATGTGTGTCCCAGTCATACTGTAGTACCTCATCAGAATCTTCTCTTTTGTATATGTAATGTTGGTATTTTAATAGACTGTTTACATATTACTTAAATGACTTATTAATCCTTTAATTCAAGGTTCACTTCATTCTATAATACGAAATGTCAGTGGAAACCCTTTCATATCTAAGCTTCTATGGTGTTTGTTCTCTTTTATTTTTTTCATTATATCATTGCCTACTGCAAAAGAATCACCAAAACATCTGTTCTGCTCTATACAAATTAAAGGAAGCAGATTTTCAATATTTCCATTGCAGTAGATGAGTATACAATATATGAAACTAAATATTCTAACATTGTTTGCATATTTACAATTAGTATATTTTTGTTTTCTTTTTAAAATCCAAAACCGAAACCAAAGCATCTGATATTTCAAAGCCAGAAGTAAGACATGCATACCAACATTTTGCACAGTTGGGAACAACAATAATCTTCCTGGAGATACAAAAAATTAACAAGTACATGGTCTGTGGGTGCTCTCAACGTTAATAGGAAGAGACTAAAAATGACTAAGAAATGGTAAAACACTTTATTGTTCCACTAACTCTTGACCTCCTAAGCAGCACTATTGCGAGATGGTAACATTGTAATGGTATAGATATCTTATAATGATAAAGAGAATATAACAAACATAATCATGGTAACTCCAGAGAAAAAATGTAGATCCTCTTGTTGTATTATGATTTTTAAAGTTTTGATATCTCATAAACAATGGAACATAACAACACACAAAAGTCAAATTATGGAACAAATGATGGAACAAAGTTGTGCTGGCTATTTTTAGGGTTTAATCAGGAGAATCCTGGAGACAATACTTGAATCATCAAGTTAAGGAAGATTGATCAGACGCAAATATGAACCGAGACAATTAATATCTTCCTTTAAAATCCTAAATTTAATTTTTTGTTCAGCCAATAAAACATGACTTTGCAACTCTATTGTGAATAAAAAAGGTTTTTGATATTATATATTTGTATGTATGTATGCAATTTCTCCAGCATTTTGAAATATATATCTGCAAGCTTGAACTGAGGAGTGGAATCTAGTAGTCAGATTTCCCTGCTGAAGTTGTCATGCACAAGCAAGCAGTATGGAAAATGAAAAGCGTATTAGATTCTTACATTATTTTCATCTTAACAACCTAATCTGTTATTGTTAACTGAAGGAAACAAAATTATTTAACTCCAAAAATTTCCACTTCTTTAAATCACTGATTAATTGGATTTTCTAGGTAATTGGTAGTATGGTAGTTACAGTCTTTCTCTCATTATCCCATCTATGGCTTCTAAAATACTGCAGCAGCACTGCTTTGACTGAAGTTAAACACCTGAAGCAAAACTCCCTGAAGTCAGTGTAAAGATTTCCACTAACTTTAGTGGGATTTGGATCAAGCCCTAAGTAAGGTGCATAAAATCTTTGCCTTTATAACTGTGCACAGCAAGCAAGAGAAACTGTTGGACAGCCAGCAATCAGCATTTCCATCCAATCTGAAAACTGTTCTCTTAATTTACCTCTACACTCTTTGCTATTTGGTTTTTCTATTATTAGTATTAATTTACTTTATGACCCTCTGTTTTTAAGTCTTTGTGTATTGGCAATGTTACTTACAGGACTTTTCACTTTGAGATAATGCTCAGCCACCTCAAGAGTAATTGTACTACGTGAACACAAGCCCCACTACACTAGCTTTCCTCTGTTGGAAAATTTACAATGCAATTGGGCTTATTTCATTCTACTGAACCATTGTTATACCACCAGTGATTTTCCACTCTGATCAGCATGATCCAAATCCACCTTACAATACCTCTCTGAAGAGTGACATAGATTGTCTATTAAAATATAGGCTAGCAGACTGGCATATAGACACCCTGCATTAATTTATAGTGTACTGCCAAAAACTCTGTACTTAGTTCACTTCAAAGGAGAAGCTCAAACACAAAAAAAACCACACAAGACTGAGTGGATTTTCTATGCTAGTTCATTTTTGAAAGAGAAAGAGAAAGGAGTTTGGTTGGGAGAGTCCTGAGTAAAGCGGCACCCACTTTCACTATGAGACTTGGCCTGTCTCATCACAGTGTTCCCTTACTTTAAAAAAAAAAAAAAAGGCCCTTTTTTTGTTTTTTAATTATTGTGTATCAGTAGACCTTGGACCACAGAGAGGACACTACACAGACTATTTCAACACAAGCTGTGCTTTGTGTCACTGTATGGGGTTTCCACCAGAGGCAGTTGTCAGAGTGCATGCTTGCTCTACATTCACTCACTTACTTGTGAAATCACTTTAAGATACTGCAGTATTCACAGAAAAGCTCTCAGGAGAGAGCCCTCCAAGCAGAATAATCACTGTAGTGTTTGAATTGCATCACTTTTCTGTCCCAATAAGGAAAGAGAGAGAGAAAGAGCTCACTGCCAGAACACTAACGGAGTGAAGAGATAAGGAGACCTGTCTTTAGCCTGCAGCAGTGTCCCATAGCTTCGCCTGTTGGTCTCTTAAAGTATAAGTGGGAAAATCATCCTGGAAGGCACTATGAATGGCAGAGAAATGGATTACACCACTGTTATGTTTGCAATTAATAACAATGTGGCAGTCAGTTAAGTACACATGTCAATCAAAAGACATCAGTGAAGGTTTCTGTCAGCTACATTGCTCTCTAACCTTGGTAGAATCTTTCCATCACAACTGTTTACTGTATGCTTGCTCATTCTGTATATGCTTTGGACTGGCTTTGTAGTAAAAAACAAAGGCAGCAAAAAGAGAATGTACAAGTTTAATTGTCCCATATATGCCTAAAAGTCTTCACAGTTATCATCTTCTTTTTGTCCCCGGAATTTTTCACCAAACACTTTGAAAAAAAAGAGAGCTCTCAGTCCTCAAGCTTAGAATGAGAACAAGTTTCTTTCCTCATCCCTTCACTTCCCACCTCCAGTCATTGTTAGCGGACTCAGCGGGAAGGACATGGACTGGTAGGCTGAGAGATTACCTGCTGGGTATTTACTGAGTATTAAGTGCTGGGTATTGAAAGAAAAACTTGCTCTCCAATAGCCTTTGCTATGTCTCTTTGTCAGCCTCTCTCAGGATTTCAGTCTTTACCACTATGTAATATTTTTCATTCCAATTGTTTTCCTGAAAACCTCAGAGGAAAATATTCCACCTTTGCTCTTCACAGTTGTTAGTTTAGAAATGGCAGAAGATTAACATCAAAGCTTTACAGCATTCAAAACACCCATGAAACTCTCCTCAGGATATGAAGTATCATGCAGGCAGCTGGGCACATAGTAATGTTAAGATGTAACTCACACAACATGATACAGTTCCAACTCAGAAATGAGGTTTTAATTTGCTGCAAAATTTAGCACTATTAAACAGGAATTAAGACTTGAGGCACTTAAAGAGCATTCAGAAAAAAGCTTGTAAACCTCCTGCTCATGAGGCGAGAAGGGATGAATTATCTTTAGGGAAACACCAGGAAGCTTTGAGAGGATACAAGAAAATAGCATAATGGGAGAGAACATACAGTTGCAAAATCCCTTCCTGCATAGGTAAACCATCTCGACTACACAAGCCTCAGAGAAACATTTTGGAAAACATTCTACACAAATACAGCAACACTGAAATCCTGCTATCCTGAGAGTCAGAACCAAAGGAGTAATTTTATGACATCTCCGCTAAAACTGGGTCTTGAGATATTCTCCTCCTTCCCCTAAAAACCATTTACAAGCATAAGCTGCAAAGTAGCTTTTGAAGGTTTGCATTTGCAGTAATTTCAATACCTCACCAATATCTGTCTCTATCCATCTATTAGTATTCTTGTGAGAAGTTATTGAAACATTTTTGTTCAAATGCCGTTCCACCTTGCTTGCAGATGGTAGCTCCTTAATAGCAACATTAATTTTGGTTTTCTTTCCCTACCTTTCTTTACACTTTTGGCTTTCTACTTAGTTAGCATCCATTCCTTGACACTATTGTTTTCCATAAACGCTAGATTTTTCCTCTTCTTTTTGGATTATGTACACTCTTTTCACTGATTTTGCACTTTTAAATTTCCTAATCTTTTAAATCTAGGTAATGATTCTATACAAAACCAATGGAAGGCCTGCATCTTTGACTTGCCTTTTCTTTGTCACAAATTTCTTCAACTGTATATCATTTTGAGCTATGAGAAGATCATTCCATTGTTGCTTATGGTAACAATTCTTGCAAATGGTCAGATCTACCCTCCTCTGGTGGCAAATCAATAGCTTTCATATGCTATTCAGTCATGCAATCTACATGCAAATTTATTTGTATGTGTGTGGAAACAAAAACACAGAGGAATAATACTGGCAAATATCAGACCACTAAAAGAGTAGACATGTCATCTTAGGCTGGTTTTACGGTCAGGGGAGAGAAAGGCTTCGAGAAGGCACTGTCAAAGATCTGAATTTACATAGAGTGATTCAGAGGAAATTCCCAAGGCCATTATTAGCTGACTCAAGTTTACAGGGATTAAATCAGGTCTCAGTCTTTCAAGCAATCAACTTAGCATTGTCCAAAAAACTGGACCAAACACTCCTATTTTTTCTATTATTTCTATTCCATCATCAGGTAGATAAAGATAAGCCTGAAGTATATTTGTTTTATCTTAAGGGGTGTTAGTATCTAAATACCCCACTCTGTGCTTTGTCGAAGATACCTTGCATAGCTTACCTAGTTCATCCAAAGTCATGTTTTCTGCTGGATATAAATATGTTATAGAAAGTGGCAAAGGAGAATCCAAGGAAGAAAGCACGACCTCACTGAAAAATGCAAAACAAAAGACCATAAAAAATTCAAAGCACTCTTCAAGAAGGAAAGAGCTCTTACTGAAGGTCATTGAAAGGAGGATGGGTAAGGTGGGAAAGAGATCAAGGCCCCCAGGCTTTGCATTATTGAAGGGACAGAGTTTCAGTAAAGGAACACAAAGTAGAACTGCAAACCAGGACCAACTCTCCACCAAAAATAAAAGCAGTACAGAAGTATCTTGCTTTGTGGCAAGTGAGTCTCGGGCCAGGAGACCATTTTCCTCTCATAGATGTTCAGCTGCCTAGCTCAAGACTAACTCTCTGATCTGGGACAGCTGTGTAATCTCAATTCAGACTGTTGTGAAGAATGAATTGTTTGAGAGTTCTAAGAAGCGTCTGCAGGCTTATAGTAGTGTTTTGCTCATTTGTTGCATTTCTGTTGAGATTCCTGTCCTTGGTCCTTGTCTGTTTGTATTCCAAAATCCTCCAGGCTTTGTTGTTGTCCATTGCAGAAATAACATGGCTCCATTTCTTTGATGGAGGAAATTGCTGTTAATCAATTAGTCTAATTCTATCAGTGGTCTAGCACAAATTGAATGCTTGGTTTTCATTGTATATTTGGAGAGAGTGCAGGTTAAAGGAGATAGAAAGTCATTGCTCTAATGAAAATGGAATATACTTCAGACTGGCCTCTTCTGTAACAGCTTTTCAATTCCGGTTGAATCAATTTCTGTTATCTCCTTGCAAAATAAGCTAGAATTCTGCAGCAAAACCTGAAACATAATAAACTTCCTTTATGGAATGCTAGCCCTCCTTTCTCTGAAGGGGTTTACAGGCTATAGATGGAGAATGCACTTCTTACACTAACATAATAGTGGCTAGCAGGTGCAGTGATAGCAAAAATCACTACAAAGACCACACTTTATTTTGTTTTAATTTGTGAAGCCTGCAGTGCTTGCTTAGAAATTACCCAGAAACTGATTTCATGAATTAGAAATACCTGAATAATTTTTTATTATTACTTTTCCAAATTAAAATATTTTGCAAATAGTGTTGTGACCAGTGTCACAGAAAACAGATCAGTCAACCGATGAACAGCTGCTCTCCATTTGCAGCTCTTCCCTTTCTGAGTCCCAATTCACATATAAAACTGTGACTCCCCTAAGTAACTCTGATAGTAACAGCAACAGAGGTAAGCATTCTACAAACAAACTCAGAAGACAGAGTATGAGGGAGATGAGAAAGTGTCCTGGCTTCTTTTTAAAATAATAAAATAAAGGTCTATAAAGTAATACACCCTGACTGTTCATGTCCTATGACATGTATTACAGTGACAATGTTTCTGTGAAAATGTATGGATTAAATCTATGGAGAGTATAATTATCTTGATCTGAGTTCAGGGAACTTTTTTCAGAAGCTATAGACCCTGTATGATCTTCATTATTTAAATCTCTTCCTATCACTTTCAAGTCACAGAGAGTTTGTGTGGACAGGCCCCTGGATTCCTCTAAATGAAGTTTCCTGAATGAAAACAGTAGATAAAGAGGTAGCAGAGAGAGGATTCTTGTGCTCTGATTTCATAGGCAATGTCTTTCAGTGATGCTCAAAAGTTTTAAAATACAAAAAATATTCCCATCTCAAAGTAGGATGAACACTATCAATTGCAAAAATGTTCAAGACTTAAGAGATATATTTCCAAATGCCTTGAGGTTGTAGAAGAAAACCTATTCAAATAATCTCAAAATGTATAATTTTAATAATATTTTTTTTAAGAGGCAAGGGTTTTTTTCATTTTCTTAAAAAAAATAATTTCAAACTAAAAAGTTGTGAGGGTTTTTTAAAAAATCTAAACAAAATACTGAAAATTATTTTGAAATCCTTTCCAAAACAATTATTGAGTTTTAAAAATCACTGATATCAGCCTTTTTTCCCACAAACCCTTGCTTCAACAAATCAACAGTTTTAGTGAAAAAGTTTAGTTATTACTAAAATCTGACCAGTTATATTTCCTAGTACTGCATTCTGAAATTTGATCAGCCATCATATAATTTGCTTTTTACATCTCACCCTTAACCTATTTGAACTTGTCTTCATTTTCAAAATCCTGATCATTGATCTTTGTATTGGAATATTTTCCTTTTCCTTCTCTTTCAGTCAAATACAACCAGAACCTTTTCTAGCATCCCAACTTTATATTGAAAAAGACATCCCTGTATGCACAGATGTAAATTCTCTAGCACTTCCTAAAAAGAAACTTTCTTCCTTCTTCTTTCTCATTAAGTAGCAACTACAAAAATTCAAAGCCCTAGTCGCTCTTTCCCCTGAGGATCTTCATCCTATATAATTTAACTTTTCCCGACATATTTCTTCCTTTCCTTTTATTTTACAAATTTCGCCTAAGCAATGAGAACCTGTATTTGCATCTTTGACAGCAAAGGGGAGACTGACAGATGGAAGCAAGCCTCTCTTTGAATAATGCAAGATCTTGTGACACTGACAGTAATAAGGCATCCGAAATAATAGGTCCTTCTTGATACAATTTAAAAATATGCAGCCTGTTGTCTCGGCCACCAGCAAACCAGCTCATAACTATTCCCTCAATAGTAAGGCTGACTTCCAACCGCCTCATGACAGCTGACAACAGGAGACTAATCTCTCTTAAAAATATTTCCCAATCACTTTTTGCTGTAATTAAATCAACAAACTGTTCAACCACACAAAAGCACAGGAAAAGGTCTCTCTCTTTTATGACATTTCAGAGTGAACAATGGGCTTAAGTTTTGCTCATCACTGCCCTGGGGGAAGCCAGTGCCAATTAGAGTTGCCTGCATCACCTAATCCTAGTCAAGACCCTGTTGTCTTTTGTATTTTCATTATTTTTTTCCAATAGTGCCCACAGATATTAACAAACAGGAAAGAAATAGTAATAGAATGGTAAATCTTACAGGCTTAAACCACCCACAAGCATAAAGCTGTCTGAATCCTTTAACTCTGACACCACTAGCTGTGGATCTAATACTCAGGATTTTATCTCTGTTTTACTCAATGTCTGTCATTTTATTTGGCAAATTAGAAGAAGTCAGAAGGGACTTGGAAGATGTTCAAAAGGTGAAAAATTTGTTAGTCTCAATTGTACTTTTAATTATGCTTATAAATTGATACAACTTATATTATTACAGAGTTTTTATTAACTCGTATACATTTTGAACTACAGTTTCAGTGACATAGTTTGTAATTAGTGAGTTATAGACCTTCAGTAACGGAATTTCTGGAAAATGCTGTCAGAATTAGAACAAGGGAAAGATACAAAAAGGGTGAACTCTTTGAGAATAAGGCTAATTTTGTATAGAGACTTAGGGCCTATAACAGCCAATGAGACTTGCACATATGCTAATAGTTAACTGTGCTCAAGTTCAGAGTAGCATTGTAGATTTTGTGTTTAATAAAAGTTTAAAACAATATCAATACAGTTATTACAAGAAAAAAGGTGATCTAATCAAGAATGAAATTCTGTCATGTACCCGAGGTACTTTGCAGAATTACATCTGGAAAGAATACACTATGTACTTTTACATATCCTTGGCTCATTGTGGTCCTGACATATCTTAGACAGCGTGTCCAGTATGCCTACACATCAGATTTATGCATGTTATAGGCACCCATACTAAATGATGCCAATTACCATGCAGCCATAGTAAAATTCAGTTCAGCATGAGATGTGCTAAACACCCTATTCACAGATAAAGAGCAGCTGATTAAAGCCTACTTCCATGTCTTTCTATGGTATTGTCATTGACAGTGTAGTCAGATTGTAATTATAGATGCATTTTTGGTTAATGTTGTTGAGAATAACGGTATGCCACCTGCACTGAGCAAATCCTTCCCCAACCACAGCCATGGTTAACATGGCCATACCTTACTAGCTAATCGGCCTTATTAGGTCATGTGTAAAGACTGACTAAGCTGCAGAGATGTCATCTTAATACTGTATTCCATTCCAAAGTGCCAGTATTACCAATTGCAAATTTCTGTACTATGGCTTCAAGAACTTTCTCAGTTGCATCTGTTTCTCTGATGTATAGGAGCTTGTAGTAGGTAGAGATAAACAAAATAAGCTGTTTTGCATGCTCGAAGGAATGTGAAATATATAAGAGTTTTAATTTATTTCTAAAAGTATTGTAGATTAAATCACCAAATCTTCCTTCCTTAAATCTTCCTTCTATAGGAAACCAAATAGCTAGTTGGGACATTAAAGCAATATCTTTTAGTGAGTCTATGATAGGAGTGGAGATGCAGAACTTACTTCAAATATTCAGAGTTTGCCAAAATTGCCCCAAACTGAACCATATTCACTTTAAAACAATGACTGCATTTATATATACTATATAATCTTGTGAATACATGTGGGGAAAATCCTTGGAATAATAGGACAGAAAATACAAATAGAGGCCAAAATAAAAATTCATGCAATTGCTCTCATGGGGAGTATCTGTCTGTAGTACAGGAGTTTGCATGCCTTCATATGCATCTGTAGAGAAGTAAGGGTCAGATATAACCTCACAGTTGTCTTTTACCATCTCTGCCATGATTGTGTTAGCAAAAGTATGGTTTAATATAAAGACCTTCTCCTAGAAGGACTCTGGACTTCTGACTTCCATTAGTCATCTGTGATGTGCCTGGAGACACAAATTCAGACAAACTTTCCATGGCTTTTAAAAGATGCTGCAGTGCCTAATAGAGATCAAAGGCATTTCTGGGACAGTTTGAAAGCCTCATTCCCAGGTCAAGGGAGAGCTGGTGATGCACCTCTGCCTAACACAATACAGTAGATCTCCACCACCTTCCTGCTCTTGCCTTTCAGCAGCATTGGAGATAAGTAACTGTATGTCTCAGGTCATTCCAACTTTCCTGTATTCATATGCCATCTCAACAAATTCCGCTACTCAAGTCTAATGGACTTATGAAATCCCTCTAGTTTTCCTCAAGTTTTCCCTTATCCTGCACATATATGTGTCACAGCTGAGCTCCACTTGCCCGTTAGAGGGCTGCAAAATCAGTACTGGAAATAATAAGAAATAAGAAAAACAATTCTATAAATATCCCAGCTTTGACAGGATGAAAAGTTATATAGTAGAGTGATAAGACCTTGCATTTAAAAACAATAGAAAGATTTGATTTGCACTTAAAAAAATAATAATAATAATTAAAAAGGACCTGTCTCTGTCTCTGATTTTCCTGTTTAATTCTAACATTCACATCATACGCAAAGTGACTCTGAAAGATGTTTGATAATGAATTTGCTTTGAAACTCATCCAGAGAAGCAATACCTGTTCAGGGAATCCAGTGCTCTAGCTCAAAGGGAGTAACTCTAGATCAGCCTGGAGCCGGCTCATAGAAATACACTTGTACACTTCTTTACTTGGAAAGTTTACTAAGTGTTGGAGGGCAATAAATGAACAATAATTGGTGAAGCATAACTTTAAATCCATCTCCTGCCTGCCTGTGAGGTAGAGTGTAACATGATTTGCCCCATCTGAGGGGACTGAAGATTTGTGACTGTAGATTTGTAACTTTAAATGGATAAATGTTTGACCTAAAACTTCAATTTAAAGTTGTGACAGCTGCCTATGACTGAAAACTTATTTTAATTCACCTACTGAGACTTTTCTTCCTTTTGTATGTTCACTTCATCAAATATCTCCCAGTTGTAAGGTTTATTTAAGGTTTATTCACCTCCCCCACCAAATGTAAGAACACTACTGTGGTTCCACGTGCTTTTTTGTCCACTTACAGCCACTGAAGTAAATGCTTCAGTGGTTCAGGAGGCAGCTTATCTTCACCTCTTTGAGGCACTATGTTGTCATCCTACTACAGTAATATGTGAACAAGCTGCAAACAAGCAAACAATCACACAAACTCAAAGTTTGTGGGCAGAAGATAAGATTTTTGTAACTTCTGGAACTTCTTTTTTATGTCAGAAGTCACATTCATGGGGCAGAAAATTCTCACTCCGCTTTTGTCCCACAGGAGAGAGAGGGAGATCTCTGTTTTTTCCATTCTTAATATTAGTGTTTTAGAAATCACAATTCTAACTAGTTTTCTACCACAACTGATATAGGCTTAATGAAAAACAACGAGAATAACCTGTCCCTACAGTCCTGTTCAGGCTACAGAATTATCCAGACACCCTTGGCATGCAAACTTCCCCACCTTACTGACAAGCGTAACACAATCCTCCTCATCTGATATGGCAGCCAAAATCCATTGCTTGTCACTCTACATCAAAGAAAAAGCAATACAAAATTAAATGTGGCTGCTGAATTGGCTAGGTTTTATGAGACTGGAGATGCTCTTCCTTGGAGAGCTCCATCAGAAAAGACAGAAAAAGAATTATTAAGCTTTTCAATATATACTCCTGAAGTAATCAGACAGCTTTTTGAATGGGATAATTTTATTTATAAAGACAAGGTAGTTTGCCCTGTTTATTCAGAGTAAAACATTCTAGATCAGTTACAGTAATGAGATACCTCAGGGATTGTGCAAGATGCGTATACAATCCATGGTACGTCAGGCAAGCTGGAATTGGAGTAGAGCATTTCAGCGGAGTTACCAAATCTGCTTTGATAGCTGGTAAGTGCCTAGGTGCATGTTGTGTTTTTTCTACATGTGTTTGGAACTTCATTACACAAGCAGCAGAAAGGGAGTTGCAGCACTTTGTATTAATGATAAGTGTTCTACTCTCAGTTGTAATTTGTGAAACCTTTGGGTGGAAATGTGTTTTTTATACTGAACTCCCAAGCAAAAAATGCTCTGATTCCAACTGCACACTGCTGGTACTTCCAAAATAGTAATACTAGTGATAGAATTAGTCCTAGTAGCAATATAATTAGCAGTGATAATCAAGTATTAGATAGTAGGATTCTAAACAAGGCTATTCAAAGTAGACAACATGTTTAATAAACAATGACAAACAAGACAAAGTTTGTGATTCGAGACATTAGGTTGCTGAACCACTATCTCATCTAGTGTGTAAACTTAGAAAATTTTTAAGTAAGCTTGAGATAGTCAACTTTATACTTTCCCTGTATGAAGAGCAGCCATACACTTTGAATACAAAGTTACTTCTACCTTAGGGTTAATTTAAAAAAAAAAACAAACAACAAACAAACCCAACACAGATCAAGGATAAAAACTCTTGAAAAATCTGCATCAATCTGGGAAAAACAAACAAACAAACAAACAAACACACCAACAAAACAAACCAACACAAAATCAAAACAAAAATAATTCCAAACATCTCCCCTTTTGCAGAACTTGCAGGTTTTAGTTACAAACAGCCTTAACTGTCCTGGAAACACAATAGTTCTTATGAAAACTTCAGTAAGTTTAAGAAGGAAATCCCTACCTTTGTAAATGCAATATTAAATAGATTTCATCCAGAACACAAAGATCAGTGTTCTTTTCAACAATGCTACATTTCAACTCAGGAAGGTTTGGTGGGTAGAAAATTTCTTCAAACACTATCTCTGGATTCTAGTTGTTTTGCAAAGCTTCTTGAGGTATTCAAATAATTAATATACTTCTATGAACTTTGAAACCACTTCTGTTTTTAAACACAACACAGATATATGTGTGGTTTTTTTAATGTTAAAATTAAAATCAGCCTTTGAAATGTGTGCAGAATTCATAGCTTTTCTCCACTAGAATTTTGTTGTAATGGTAGGAAGATCTTCTGGTTACTTCTCTTTTTGGGAAAAAATTATTCTCACAGACCAATTCCAGCAAAATATTAAACATCTGTCCCTCTTTGCAAATTCACCTAACTGGGTGCTCCATGGCCCCCAGATCAGTGCTCAGTCTGCCTTTAGATTATACTGTAATATGGCTTCATCAGTCTGTGCAGGTCCCAGGTAAATCTCTCACATCTTACAGGAGCATATGGCAATAAGTTGTGCAGTGGTACATTTGCCTCAAAAGCATTTCCAGTTTACACTCTTGGCTCCTAAGAGTTAACATAGATAGCAATACCATAAAACTCCCACTGACCCTGGGACTTTGGGTTTGAAACTCAAAAATTTGGTTTTACCCCTTGTGATTTCAGGTTACAGTCTGGATATTCAGATTCTTCTCTCAGCATGCCTTGTCCGTGTATCATCACCCTGAATTTGACCTGCACTGACTGTTCTAATCTTGAATACACATAATGAAATTCCTTCAGAATACTGTTTTCTTAACCTGCTATGTCGCCTCAATATCCAATCTGTACATGGTGGTGATTAATGGAGAAAATCTGGAATTTGCAAGTTCATCCTCTGAGATTAGATTTTCAGCTGTGGAAGTCCAATGTAGCCTCATCTGGCCTCTGTCACCTTACAAAGCCACAGAATATGTCCTATTTGAAAACTGTAAACATTACTGAACACTGAGGGTTCTGTATCATGTTGTACATTTAGCATTTTTAGGGGCTTTAATGCTACACTGGGAGCTCTGGAGGCTGCTGACTTCTATCTGCCTCCTCCTACCACCCCAACAATGTTTCTAATGGTACTACATCTTAGAATGTGGTGGGGACTCATTAACTGATCTATTCAAACCATGGTGATTTGACTAAGACTGCCAGAAGCAGTGCATTTCTTAACTTTAAGAACATCATTCTTCCTCTACCAGAGATGTACCAATGTCATGACCAATACCACTGTTGAGGAACCACTTTGATAATAAGCAAAAAAAATTGTCAAAAAGAAATTTGCCTTATATTTAAGCCTCAAGGTCCAGGAAGTTGTCCTTGGCAGATAAATCTTTAGAAAACCTGCCTTCTCCTTCCCAGCAGATGAGGGGAAATTATAGGAGTCAGTTATTTACACAATGGTGAACAAAACCACAAAATATAAAAAGAAAAAAAAGGTTTGGAACCCTGTCCTTAATGAAACATATATTGAATTTAATAAATTAAGGAACTGTTAGAGATAGTCTGTGTGTGAAGGTGAAAAGCACAGAGAGCAGAGGAGGGAGAGAAAGAAAGAGTAAAAAAAAATTGTTTGTGAAATAACACGAACACCTTCCTATAGTCATACGCACTGTCTGAAGCTTTTGTTTTTCTTGCTCCACTGCACTGATACATTTTGACAGGATATTTTGTTTTGCCTCCAGGGTTTGTTGGGAAAAAAAGGACTCATGGATTATTGCTGTTCCAGTGAAGAGTTTTGACTGAAATGTTTTGTCTCATTTCTTTGAGCTATGCATCAGCCAGATGGTTTGATGCATGTACCTTGTCACCCTGTTTGATCCCACTGTTGGACTTTTAACTCCTGTTCCACTGTCAAAGGGAAGGTTAGTTATGAATGGTCTCATTAATATTCACACCAAAGAGTGATCTGCCTGCCACTTTGCTCATACTGCAGGTTAAGTGAGGATGCCCTGTCAAAACAGATAAAAGGCTTTACCTCTTCTAATGCAAACCAGTCTGAGGGTTTTGAGCAGAAAATTAGATTCCAGTACACAGGGCTTCCATCTTCTCTGACACTGATTTACTATGTCAAAATCTCTTCTTCATTATTAAATACTGAGAGTGATATCTGACTCTTGTGGATGGGAAGAAAAATCTATTTTATGGGGTTTTGTGATAAATTACTTAAATAAAATTTCATAACATTGTGAACTTATTAGTAACATGACTAACTTTGCTGCAGTACTTAAAATCTCTGCTCACACACAGGACTTCACTACACAATATACCACATAAACCAAAAAATCCCTCTAGATGGCTATAGCACATCAGTGCTACAAGACCAGCCAAAAGGTGTAGAGGAGGCTGGAGCCATGTGCCCAGGCAGTCCTGACAGGAGTAAACAGCCCAAGTTGCTGAGGGCAGACATTATGTGATAGGAAAGACATTTCTCCATAAGGCTGCTCTCCAGAGGTGAGATTTGCTCAGTACTGCCAGCTTGAGAAAAAAAGGTGTACCCGCGTACAATATCGCGGGTACACCTGACATTAGACTGAATATTACAAAATTTTTTTCATAGAAAGAGTGGTCAGACACTGGAATAGGCTGCCCAGGGAGGTGGTTGAGTCACCATCCCTGATGTGTTTAAGGGTCATTTTTATGTGGTGTTGGTGGATATGGTTTAGGGGAGAACTTTGTAGAGTAGGGATAACGGTTGGACTCAGTGATCCCAAGGGTCTTTTCCAACCTGAATAGTTCTATGATTCTATGATCAAAATTTTGAGAAAATAGTTTTAAACACAGTGCAAATCTAGTCCTTATGCAAGGAACTTAAGTACCTGCTGTTTTTCTTAACAGCTCGTTCTTGCTTTGCAGTGATTCTGAACTCTAGGCAATGAATTCTAGAGGTTGACCACAAACCAAGGAGAAAAAGTGATGTGAAGGGAGGTCAAAGCCTAAGAAATTTTCCTACCATGACAGAAAATGCAAAGTTTTATGATTTTGATAAAGCATCTACAACTTCTATATCACCCATTTGGCTCCTGAACAGGAATGATCTTGAATTTTTACTGTTCATCTCAGAAGAAAAACTATTATTTCATGTTGTGTGAGACAAGATGCCAAATTCATACTCATGGCATAGTCCCCAAGTTCAATATAAATTAAACATTTGTTTTTCTCATTTAGCTATGTATTATATATCCAGAGTCCATTAGCTTCTGTTTACTCTAGACACAGCTACAACGGAACAGGTCCATGAATCTGCTACATGCCAAAAGATACACAAAAAGCATGGTCAGTCTGAGCAATTATCAGCAAATTGTTGTTTATCCCAAGATCAACAAAAATCCATCTAGTAGAATATACGCTATCTTATTAGGCTGAAGTTGCTTCAGCAAAGCCGGCTTGTGTTTGAAATAAGAGCTTACACAAGTACCTGGTGAAGTACCAGGAGGGTGACACCTGTGAGGGACCAGCCCTCAGGACCTACACTTGCTGGAATTGGTGTCCAAACCCCATTGTAACCCCTAAACAAAGTCTCGTTTGCATCCCAAAAGGCCTGTCTGAGAGGATGCAGACTGCACTGATGGCTGCATATGGCCTGTGGCCTGCAGGTACAGTGGATGAGATAAGGATGGCAGAGCAGAGGGTGTGGAGGTCCACTCCAGCTGCTCAGGCTTATGACTCAATCACGCTTGCTCATCCTTGTGAAACAAGGAAACTGCCTATAAAACAGGGGGCTGCAATGGTGGGCTTTGGGAGCCTCACTGACATCAACTCTCCCCTGTTGGCTGGCCCAACGCTGCACCCAGGACTGGTGATTTTCTATTATCTATCTCTCTATAAACTTTTCTTCTCCTGCTTTCTCTCTCTTCCTTCCTAACATCATTAACTAATACAAGGCCTAACTATGATTTTTTTTTCCCTCAGGTTGTGCAGCTTAAATATATATGTATTTTACTCTTGTGATCAAATTTTCAGCCTAAGATAATAATTGAAGTATCCATATTCCTTCTATAGCTTTAAGTAAACCTAATATTCAAATACAGACCTTGAGTATCATTTCATCTCAATCTGATCAAGGGGTATTGGATGGTCCTCGGACTGTGACATCTTAATCACTCTCCCTGAAGGGCCAGGTCTGAGACAAAGGTTGGATCCAGCCACACCTGGGCTCCTCTCTGAGAAGGAGTTTAGAAAGCAAGGGGGTCCGATCTGAATCTCCCAGGGTTGTCCTGCTCAGGCCGTGACAACACCCTGAAAAGGATTTAGTTCTGGACAAGAAGTTAAGCATGCAAGTGTAAATCCTTAATATAAAAAAGTATAACTTGTAGTGATTTTCATAACAAAATGAAAAGTGGACCTTTTATTTTGGGTTTGGGAGATCTTGGGGTTTTTTCAGGGATTTTTGTGTTTTGGTTTGGTTTGGGTTTTTTTGGAAGTGAGAGAGATAATAGGGTTGGATTGCAATTCAAGAAAAAGAGACAGAGGAGATTATTCCTCAGGGATCATTATAGTTCAGACCATGCTACAGAAGTTTATTTATATTCATATATTTTATGGGAGTAAGCCTTGCTTCAAAAGACTGTTACTATTTTATTTGAAGCCCTAGATACTCTGAGATATTACTAGAGTTTGAGTCAGCCAGATTGTATCAGACGCAGGTTGGTAAAAATACAGTGTATTGTTCTCAAAAAGGTTTTCCTGACATTAAGCCAAAATTTTCCCATAGTTCCCACCCATTAGTCTTTGATTATAATCTCTTTCAAAATCACATTAAGTGACAACAACACGAGCTATAAAAGGCAGACACAACTTTTTAAAGAACAGGGTTCATAGAGAAAGATAAGAAAGCAGAAAGAGTCTGCTAGGTCTACCTCTACCGGACACACAGCCAGCACAAAGCCAGCAGCAAAGAGCCTCACTGAACATGTAGCAACGAGAGGTGAATTCAATGTCAGTGGCTTATTCAGTCTTTTTGCCTCTCTGCCAATGCTTCCAGCAAGTGCCCAATTAGCAATGACAGCAGTGGTAGTGTTTATGAGAAACAAGCCTGAGACTGTCATTCCTTTGAATTTGAAACTGCAGAGCAGACACAGGGCAGCAAAGCTTTTAAGTCCCTATTGACATGCACCAGAATCTGACCTTGAACTGGTAACTTAGAGGTGAAAATCTTTATTTACTAAGTCAGTTTGTCTCCCATAGAATTAGTTTGTAACACACTTCTCATTTCAGCTTACTTTATTTCTTTTGAGACAAAGGAAGCTCTTCCCTTGCACAATCCCACTACCCCAACAGCTCTGCCCCAATTCTCTCCCCTCACCAAAGAAAACTTTTTTTGTAGTCACTCAGGTCTGTGGTGAGGAGGTGGGTTGGCACATCCGGCACTGATAAGTGAACAGTAGGAGGACTGCAACAAACATGGAAAGTGCTAAGTCCTAAGTTATAAATGCAATGGATTTTCACAGGAGGAATGACTCAAAGGCGATAATGAAGATGGTATTTCAGGAAATTACATTGAAATTTACCAAAAGGGATATGAAAGACAGAGGAGAAAAAGAAGAAATATGCATGGAAGACTCTGGAAAAGCTGAAGCAAACACAAAAATCAGAAATTACTGGGCTGACCCCCCAAGACACACTGCTAATTTGTTGGCATGTCTTATTATTGTAAACATCTGTATACACTGATGGGCTATTCAGTAAATAACTGCACACACTAATTTTAAGCACGTGGGCTAAACTGCAACCATAGGTCATGATTGTCAGATGCCTTACAATGCTCCTGGGTCCATTTCAGAGTCTTAATTCCACTGCCTTAGACTTAAAAAAAAAAAATAAATAACTGGCTCCTATGTGCAGTCTGAATGCCCAGCATTGAAGTTTTTGGTTTATCTCGGTATGAGAATTCAGGGTTTGATCCTCTATTGGGCAGTTTGTTGCTTTGAACACCTGGGAAAACTATTACTATTTCCATTTCCATCTCCTTTTTTTATTATCTTTTCTAATTATTCTACTGATGCCCACTGTAATAGAATGAATCTAGGATAAGACTAATTTTTGCCTGATTAGGTAAGGTCCTTTTTCTCTAAGACAATCTAGAGAGCCAATCCATTTTGTTACTAAAAGAATACAGACTACTGACCTGCCATTGCACGTGTTTCACAACGTCTTTCTACAGGTGTAAGAGACAAGCAGATTACAAAATGCTGGGAAACAGGACTTTTATAATATGCCTGAATTGTGGACCCAAGGTTATCCTTTATATTTGTTCTTTTCCTAGTTTAGCTGTGTGGCAGATAGCCACTTAGCTATCTACAGACTTATTACTTTCCAGCTCCTGATCTCCTGATAATAAAGAGTGTGTTAAAAAGTGATATGGATGACCTTCTGTCAGTCAAGGCTGGCATAATGGTGCCTTTCCAAGCTAACATGCATCAGAGTAACCCACAAAGATAATCAGACATATTCTGGGATTAAAATAGCCTTGGAGATGAGATAATCATAAAGTTATTATAAAAATATTTTTGACAGCTCTCCTACTGTTCGAAGTTCTGTGTTGAACCAAGCAAAGCTTAGCAAGCCTAAAGACCTGAGTCTTGCACTTGGAGAAACTTTGAATTAGGTGAATTAAGGACCAACAATACCACCAATCCCTATCATAATATGGAAGAGCTGGGAAAGAGCATAACGGAGGCAAGATAGGTGCTGTGTGTTTGCATGCCTCATTCAGCTGGGTGATCATATCTTCTATCTTTGAGGCAATGAGGCCTTGATTCCCATTATATAATCTCTTCTGTTTTACTGAGCTCAGTTTGAAATGTCCAACTGTGTTTTCTTCCTTTCAGAGACTCAGTCTAATATACCCCATATGATAAATGCTATAAAAGTTTTTTCTAATATTCTTCTTCAGCTGTCCCCTTCAACTAATTCACCTTTTCATATTTGAAAATACTAAAAAAAAACCCCTCTCTTTTATACAAATACCTTCCAGACTTTTACAAGATTCCAAGTATTTATTTTAATGTGATTTTATATTCAAAATTTGTGGAAGGTAAGTATCTACCGTGTTTATTTCCTCTCTTCTGCCCAATGAAAAATTTTATGTCCTTACACATAAACACACAGGAGCAAAATGATTACTGAGATGTTTCTTCTTGTTGTCATAATACTTTGAAATTTAATTATAATACTCAAAACAAAATTATTCTGACTTCTAAGTATAAAAGTATATTTAGTTATGCTTGGCTAATTAACCATGAATGTTTGAACAATCCCATGTTATCATTAGCTAAAAGTCCATCCTATCTCATCAAGCATAATTGAGAGGGGAAAAAAAAGAGTAGTGGTGAGTATTTGTCATAATTACAGTGTTTTCACAAAGTTAAAGCCCTGTTTTATTATTTGAGTGATAGTAAATTAAAATTATTTGCCTTTATAGAGAAAAGTGGCAGTCATTGGGCTCCATGCTCTTTTTCAAACTTTTATTCTTTATCTCATGTATTTATTTTTAATAAGAATTTAAAAATAGATCCTCCAAATATCAACTCACACTTTATTTATTTCTTTAAATCTTTTGTGCTGCTCTGTGCTCCCTACAGAAGATAATCTTGAGATAAGTGGCAAAATGTCCTGACATCTGTCAGCTCTCCTCAGCCAGAGTCAGGTAGTCACCCACTTCAGCAAGACCCCCGGCTGCTGAAGGTTTGAGCTGGATCTTGCAACAGGTCACAGGTGTCACTGAACAGCCTCACCATCTATGAGATATCAAGTTGCTAGGCTGCATCATGAACACCATAGGAATTGGACTCTGGGAGCTATGAAAACAAACACACATGGTGAAGCCCTGTAATTATATCTTATTTTGCAGGAGCCTTTTTATCAATAATATATTTGGCCCACAAAGCTGGTGGGACAGAAGTAAGTTTTTAAAATGTTATAAAAATAAACCAAGAGTATGATTCCTTTAACAAAATGGGACTCAAGAAATGTCTACCATTACTCATTAGTACTGCTCTGTTGAAAGGAAGATTAATTATGAATGGATTGATTTGTGTCTATAATCCCTTCATTTATAGACTTTTGCCTCTAAGAGAATAATTGCAAAGACAAAGTAAGTCTTCCTGAAAAGCATTACTCACAAGGACAAAATCAGTCCAGGATTCCAGCTAATGACAAAATGTTCCTCAAAATTAAAAATCAAGTTAATAGGCTTCTAGTTATTTGTCTCTGATTTTACTTCCCTTGGTGAAATCAATATCATTCCTCAAACCAGACAGCTTACGTGTTGTCACTTCAATGTAATGAAATCAGCCATTAGATGGTGCACACTCCTACCTGTACGGTTTTATTGATGCCTAAATCCGTTTCACGTTATCTGGACACCCAGAACTGAAGAGGGCAGTGCCACCTGGAGAGAGGCAGTGGCTCTACAACTAACTTTCTTTACCAGTAAAGTAGCACTGGGCAAGGGAATCCTTATTAGCGTGATGGAGTTTGAAAAAATAGCAGTAGGAGCAAAGCTCTGTTGGTGCCTTCTAACTTACAACCTATTTGGAGACATATGAACATGCTGCAATAGGCACTAATTTTGCTTTCCTGCATCTGAGCCATAGAACCCCTCTTAGTTATTTTGAGATGAGTGTTTAAGATTTGCATTATTTTTTACTCCAATAGAAAGGATGAGTTTTTTGTCAGAGACATCAGTGAGAAAACAGGATGAGAAATGGAAAACATTAATAAAAGCCATGCAGGCAGCTGTGTGAAGTGCAAAGTACAGTCACCAGGAGTGGCTCCAGCTGCTACTGCATTGAGAAAACAGGAAATAATCCAAGAAGTGGATACAAAAAAAAAGAGGGGATGTAATTCTGGGAGCTGTACACATTTCAGTGACAGATTTCCAAGCTACAGAGTGAAAATCCTGCATGCAGTTAAAATTTTCTCAAAGCTCAGGGATATTTTGCTGAAAGAGTATAATTAACTGTTACATCATTAGTGGCTGGGTGATTTAGTTAAGGACACTGAGTACACCTATCATGTCAGGTGGGATGAACAGTATCAAACTAATTTTTGTATCATGCACCATCATGCTTGGTCCTGTAAAGGCATGTGAAAATGGTATCAAAGGTAGATTGTATCCTGCATAAGATGTAATTAAATACCTGACAAAAACTGAGACTTTTCTAAATCTGGATCTAAATCTAAACTACTTGTATATATCCTAATGTTATTTCCTATTATTATTATTTTATTATTCATATTTTATCCTATTGTTATTTGTAAAAATTTACTCAAGAAATTGGGATAGTCAGCTTCCATAATTTCTAGCCACTTCAAGTTGTACATGTTTTATCAAACAGAAGCTAGGGGAAATACTTAAATGCATAAGCTGCTACCCACTATGGCTGAATATATCCTGAGTAGTTTGTCCCATAAATTCAGGGTAAAGACAGATGCAGTTTTTGCTCAGGAAAAAAAAATAAATAGGTAGATTCTATTTCAAAGGAATTAAATATTTGCCTTGCCCTTTCTCTTCCTCCTTTCTTTTTGTCACCTTCCACTAAGGAAGACATTGGTGATCACACATATATCATGGATCACTGATTCCCTTACTATGCAGATACAAACGTGCACATTTAATATTATTTCAAGTATTTTAACCTCTTACCCAACCATGGTTTCAGCTTTTTAACTTTCTATTCTTTGTACTCTTAAACACAGTCTAGCTTCTCCTCTCTATCTGCCAGATTCCATCTCTCTGCAAGAAAATACAATTCTATGGCTTTTTGCTTTTAGTGGCAGCTGCTTTGGGGTGCAGAGAGCTGATATTCTGTGGACCATCCTGGGCTCATGCCTAGATTGATTGTAAGCTACAGGTAACTGGACATTTTCATTCACCTGGTTCCTTTTAACTGTGAACTCCCATGTTTCTGCACCACTCCAGACTGGCTCAAAACCTGAAAGGAAGAGAGTAAACATAGAAAATTATCTTAAGTGTAACTGAAGACGTCATTTTTAGTGGTGCAAATTCAGTTACATTGTTCAGCTTGGTTCCATTCATAACATCATATTTACATTAATTTTGCCAAGACTAGAATGTGATACTACAGTTTACATATTTCCTATACATACTTCTTTTATAAACAAGCAGGTGCAGAGGTCTTTTTCAGGCAGCAAAGTTGCTGAGGTAAAACAAGGGAGAAAATTCAGGGTTTCACACAGAACTGCTAGTACGTGACAAGTCTGGATGATCTGAACAGCTAGAATAATGGTGCAGCCATCCCTTCAGGGAATTTAGAGGTTTTTCCACACCACAGAAAGCTACAGAGCCCTACACACAGTTACAGCTTGCCACTGATCATGGTGCCAAATCTTTCCTCCAGGCAACTTGCAGAGTCCCGGGGGATATACTGTAGCAGTGAAATAGGCCCCCAGACAAATAGAAACCTGCTCACACAGACAAGCAGCAAAGCAGAGAGAGAAAGAAACATAACTCATCGGTTATCAAACTCTCATCAAGTGGGGTCTAGTAGGATCATTTTTCATGAAGAAGTTTTGCCTCTTGCAAGATGACATTTCTTCTCCCTCCATGCTGCCTCAGTGCTACTTGGTGACACTAAGTATACCTGCACAGGCAACAATGCCATGAGCCCCTGAGACTCAGAGTAAGTTTGAGCCCCTTCCTGCTTCTGCCTTTGGTCAGCTGGGTTCCCACTGCTGCTGGGGGCATGCAGCAAGGACACCTCAACTGCAGCTAGCACTGGAAACACTACTGTCACCTCTGCATAGTGTTACACCTCTCTTAAACCTCCAGAGAGTGTATGCTGCTCCATGCCATGGCAGTTTCAGGATGCTGGCTACCCTCCTCACCCAGAGCCACAGCAAGTCTGGGGGAGCTTTGGGTCATGGCTGACACACATTGTCCAGTGCTGTGCAAACAGGTCCCGGGGAGCATCTGGCAGGTCATTTCTGTTCTTTGCCCAAGGAATTTGTCAGAAAGAATTACTGCCTGGCTTTCCAGATGTTGTGAGGATTGTTAACACACATTTTCAAAGCTTTTGTGATGCCAGGAACTATTCCAGTTTCATATAATTCTATAGCAACCATCGTGAGCATATCTTTAAAACTCTGATCTTCCTAATGAAAAGATGGAATATTACAAAGCAGTACCAGAAAGTAAGCAATCCAGAGAGAGTTCTTATGAATTCAGGATAATTAGTTATAGTATTGCTGCAGATGAGGTTATCTGCATGACATACAAGTTCAGCTGATTTACAGAATGCGTTCAGCTAGATTTTTGAGATACGGGATGCATTTTATTGATTTTTATTTTATATATAATTTGGCACTGGAACAGCAAGACATGCAGCTGCCTGTAGCACTGCTGTACTAAATCAAGGTTTAAAATTACAATTCATTGCTCTTGTTCAATTGTGCAAAAGCATGGGAGGCAGCAGTCACAAGTCAGAGCATTTTGACACTAATAAGAGTGATCTCCTCGCAGCACTACACGAACTGAACAAGACTTTTAAGCTAGAGGTCATTCTCACTACTTTCCTTTCCTCACAAAGATCTATCTAATGAGAAGGACAGCCACCTGAACAAAGTTATTTTGTGTATACAACTCTCTCAGTCCTTTCACAGTAAAATAAAAGGGGAAGAGTGGAGGAATCAGGTGCTGACATAAATTTATTTTCTGGGGTCTGGGGTCACTTTGAGCCCAAGATGTTCATTATTTTTTTCCCCCCTTGGTAATTCTTAAAAGGGCACAGAATGTTAGTAATGATCTCCTTGATGTCTTAGTGGCAAGTTTATGATTGAAGGATTACCTTGCTAATACATGTTCAAATGAGGCTCTGGCAACATTAGTGGTATTTAAAAGAGCTCTGGCATTTGAAACAGTCTATAACAAAAGACTGTGCTGATAAACAGAACCAGGTTCATGGTAGGTTGGCTCTGAGACTGAAGGCTTTAATATTAGCTTTGTTCTGACATTTTGCTTTTTTAAATTCATAGCAAAACTGTTTGGTACCAAATGCTGAAGGGAATGTCACACAAGCTGAAAATGATGAAGAAATTTTAAAATGGTGTAAAATTAAAAACAGTATAAAAATAGATTATACCTAGGATCTGGCATTATTTATTATTATTACATATCAAAGATTAAATTAAACTTTTTGTTATAAGAATCCTTTTAAACTAGCGGGAAGAAATACAGGATGTAAACAGTGCAGGATCTGGTTATTTTCATTTACATATTTCACAGTTCTTCTGAGTGCAACAAATATTTAGCTCAATTAGTAAGTCATGGGCAGGCTAACACAAGTCACGCCTGCCTGCACTAGAAAGGCCTTTCTACCTATGGTCAGTTGGATTCCCCCAGATTGTTTTGGGTTGTTTGGGTTTTTTCACTTGTAAAGAAGAAGCAAAAATTGTTTTCCTAGAGGATTTTAAACCATTTTCTTTTTAGACTATTAAAATTTAGTCCATTGCTTGTGAAGTCCTTTTTAGAATCTCAGCTGGAATGCAGTATTTAAATGCTCGACATATTCCCTGATGCTTCATGGTGAGGACGTAGATGATTTACAAACATTACTTCTACGGAAATAGAATTTCTGGAATTAACTCTCAAATCAAGCCTTTACCTTTCTTCTTCTTCTCTGTCATTGCTGAAAATCCCACTTCTCCCTTGTTAAGAACATTCACCTTTTGGTGTGATACTTGACTCTTCTCTGTCTCTTTCTTACTTTTTACTAGATAGCTTGTCTATTAAACCATAGGTAGTAACTGGAAAAAGCTCCATTTCTCTCTTGGGAATGAACAAGAAACTCTGGGATAAAATTTCCTCGGGTCAGAAACTTGAATCTATTCTGGTTTCCTTCATTCCTGTCTCCTCAGAACTGCATTAATACTCCGATATGTATATGACACCTTAAAGACAATGAAAGTCAGGTCCAGAACCAGTCATACATTAACTGAGCTATTAATTTGCTAGTCATAAGCAGCATTTTTTAAAATATATTTTTTAAAAACATCAGAAAAGACAGGACAAATTTTGTACCTCAGAAAATTTGGGCTGTCCAAAGGAAACTTAGGGAATGGTAGTGTTGTGCTGTGAAACAAAGTCAACCAGGTCTGGAATCCAGAAGTCACTGGTTTTAGCATCAAAGAAGCATAACTAGATCTAGTATAAACAATGGAGGCTCAATACCTGATAATTTCTCATTTGACTTCATCAACAAAATTACTTTTCTATTCCAGGTGAGAATTTAGTAGTTAGACAAGTGACCAGAGCTGTGGCAGTGTTACATGACCAAATACCACCAGAATACGGATAAGGGGTTTCAGATTCCAAAACCTAGGTAGACCCTTGAGGTTTCATGGAGACACTGGTACAAAGGAATTATTCAGTGTTTTCTATTAGATTGTCAATTACATTCCATTCGACAGACTTAACAGTAGCTCCTGAAAAAAAGTGCACTTGGCAGTGCAATATGTAAGGTATCTATTTTTAGTAGCTTTTGGTCTGCAAGCAGAAGGTCATTCAGAGACTGATTTGGCCAAGATCTTGCATCTCAGTTATTGTTTCTTAAAATGGTTTGATATTTTTAAGGTGATTTAATATGGTAAAAAGTTTCAATGTTTTCATTTTGTGAGATGGGGACAAAAAAAACCCAAGTTTTTCCCTTTACTATAATTTATGAATGAAAAGTATTCAAAATCATGTATTTATTATCACTTAACAGCTTCAGGTCTATACACTCCATTGAGGCATTCCACATGTACTAGAAAGTACATGTGTCTAAATTTTGTTTCAAGATATGGAGTACACTTCTGTTTTAAGGTACAACTCTGTGATTCTTTCCATCTCAGGAAGAATTCAAAAGTAAGTGGAATTGTTTCTGGAGATATCTAATTCTGTGCACTAACTATGGAGGAAATATAGAACTGAATGTCTAGATGTCTAACATTAAACCGACAAATCTGATCCATATGTTGCTTTAAATCTTACATCTCTTTGGTGGCATTACTCATCACAGCCTCATATCTCTTGTAATTTAAATATTACCATTACTAGCACAGATAAAGAAACAGAGGTGAAAGGAGGTGCCTATTGTCACGATACGATAATCAGACATGTGAAGATTCTCGTAGGATCTCACAAAGTATAATATCGGGTGCTAAATGAGAATCACCAGGGCTGGTGTACAGCTTAAGGAAGATTGGGCAGAACCCCCTGGCTTTCTAAGCTCCTTCACTCTTGTGTGGAGCCCAGATGCAGCTGGGTTCAGCCTTCCCTGTCCTAGTATAAGGCGTACAGCAGGTACACACCTTTGTCCTGAGGGACCCTGTTGAGAAGATCTAAAGGTGATTCCAAATGGTGAAATCAAGATGCAGACAAGGTCAGATGTCATGTACTCAACAAACTTTATTGGAGTTGCACAACAAAAATTCAAAATCTCTAGAGCAAACAGGACAGAAAGAAAGACATGAACGTGAGGAGAAAGCAGAAACACAAAGAATAGCAAATGATATGATAGTTACCAACACAGTTCAGTGACATCATCGGGTGGGGAAGTGCTTCACCATATTAATAGTGTCACAGCTGTTTATAGTCACAGTTCTTGACCTCAGCCCTCCTCTGTGTACATGCATGATGTGTCTCTGATGTGGTCTTCAGGGTGGGTCTCACGGGGTGACTTCTTCCCCACAAGTCTTCCTCAAATCCTTGGGCTGCAGGCATTCAGAGAAGGGAGGGGGGTGGGTACCAAGCACTGTCCTTCCTTTCAGCACCTCCTGGCTAATTTCCATGTAGAGGTGATAAGCCATTGTTCAGTGCCAAGGCTCATTTTCATTTCTAACAGCACAAGCTTGCATTCCAACAATGTTGAGACATCTCGACTGCCACAAGGCTAGCTTCTCACACCTATGGTCATGCAGAACACCTAAAACACAACTAAGAACTGAATTCAGAAGACATAAGTTTAGACTTTTATAACACTAAACAAGGAATCACCATTCTTTAATGTGTATGCAGATCTACTCTCCTTCCCTAATTAGAGGTTTAATGTAAGATAGAATCTCAATTGGATCAAGAGTATTGTTTACCAAGACTGCCACTGAGAATGCTATACCATGTCCTTCCACATATGGAGTTCAGTGTGAGCCAGACACCAGGAACTGAGTTTCACAAATTTCTGTTTCAAGATTTTACAGCCAAACCCTCTTAAGACCAGTGCCTTATATTGCCACACAAAACTGGACATTTTATTTGCCATAGAACAAGCTGTCTCTTTTGCCAGTGGACTATCCTTCCACTCTAGAAACATAAGCTCTATATGAAAATAAGTCTTATTTTCATATAACATTCACATTGATTGCAATTTCAAAGACAGTTCCCTAAGATCAAGTAACCTTCTCAAATCCAAGTTCTCCTTGTTTTATTTTTCTTAGAGTAACATTGACCGTAATTTCCCATTAGTACTAAGGGTATGAGAGAATCCATATTCCTCTTGCCTTTGTTTCCTATTAAACCTACTTAAGTCTCTTGTACCTATTTTATTTTGTAAGTGACAAATACTACTTTATTTTCCAAATTAAAAAGGCAGGAGCACAATGTCAAGACAGCCAACGACACATAATTATTTCACTATAGAGTCTTGAGGTTGAGGAAATTACAGGCTTAAGAAACAAGAATAAAATAATTATATCTTTTAAAATACTTCATGAGCAAAAGCATTTGTTTAACTGGGTTTCTCTGCTAGTTTAAATGCTTGACAATAAATTAATTACAAAACTAATTGCAGAATTCTAAATTATTCTTTAAAGAAGCAAGTAAGAATGCAAAAATAGGATCTTTTCTAATAATAAATCTGTCACTTGTACAACTTGCACACATGAGCAGGTTTTCCAGCTGGGTACTGGTTAAAAAAACACATTTCTGAAAGTGGCCTTCTCTCTCAATGTAATATTAAGAGAAGAGCAGTTCAAGAAAACAAAATGCAGGAAACACACAGCAACCTGTAAAAGGCAAAATATAGATACTTGAAGATATAAAGAACTGAAGCTGCCATTTCTTGCTGAATTAATCCTTACGTGTTCAGGCTAAGGAAGGTGAGACAACAAGGTTTAAAGGTTGCTAACTCATGAAGTGGCAAATGCAAATATTGCTTAAAGATGACGTATGTTTCACCAGCTCTTACATTCTTTCCAAGTTGCAGACAAGGCACTAATGGACATAGATCTTTAGGCTGACTCATAACAAGAATCACTCTATGCTTAGGTTACCTCTTTCTTTATAAAATGCTATTGAAGTCTAAGTGAAAATATTACTGATATTAAATAGCTCCAGATGAAGCTCTGTTACAGCAAAGTTGCCAAAGCTGTAAAAAAAAGCCCGTATCTTTGATTTTTCTATGTAAGTTCCAAGCATAAATGATGTAATTTAATTAAATTCACTTTCTGAATCTAAGGTATATAAGTTAGTTTCACTACTTAAAATATAATAAATAAATATATGCCATTGTACAGCATTCCAGAGTAACTAAAGAATGTGTGGAAGTTTTAGCTCTATCCTACCTTCTCAGTGTCAAATGACATATGGAGAAGTTAACTACTGTTCCCTGTATCTCTCCATTTCACTTATATAACAAAATAAGCATCATGAGGCCATAATGAAAATATAGAAAAAGTAGAAAATCTACCAGCTGAAAAACAGTATTTTTGTTGAGAGGTGTACACACTCTAAAACTACTGAAAAACTCTGCTATACTGGCTTCACAGGTAATAAGCTTTTATCATTAAACCCAAAATAGATATCATGGTAATGGCAAACTTCAAAAATTCAGTACTTTAAAAAATCCTTACATTCTCCTTAGAAAGTCTGCAGCAGAATTTCATCCCGAACTTTAGCTAACTCACAACAGTAATTTTGTACTGTGATACTGGAATAGTAATTTTTCTTCTCATAAGGAGGTTTAGGACACTCCATATAGAATTCACTACCAAAAGTGAAAATACTGTAAAAAATCCTATGAACCTACAAATTTCATTTTCATATCTTGTTAACATTTATTCAGTTATCAGGAAGAGGATGTGTAAACCAAGCCTCATGAGTTAAAATTCTGTGTTTATTTCCCTTCTGTTAATGCCTTCATTCTTTGGTCATCTAAAAAGTTATCCTTCAAATATAAGAGAAGCTGACTGACTAAAAGCAATGAGATGAATCCTCTTCTCTGAAGAAATAATCAAGATTTTTAGATCAATAAAATGAAACAGTTTTTGTTATCTTACAGATCAATAACTAGGAACATAGCAGAATTAATATAGATAAGGCATCTCTAAACATGTAATCCTTTCCTCAGTCTTACTGTATTTTTTCTGCTGAATTGGAAATGTCCTTAAAACAATGATGCAGTTTTCAATTATTTAAACTTTTCTTTAGATCCTGCTATGCCTGTATTTATATGTCTGTTCAAAACAAAACATGAACACTCAGAGGTGAATAGAAATAGAAAAGACAGACAAAAACTTAACCCAGTGTTCCTAAGCATGAAATAGCTTCAGATAAATAAAATAAATAATAAAAAATCATCTTTGCAAAAGCAAGATGGATGTGAGTGCTCCTTTGAGCTGAAACAGTGAAATCTGCCTGAGTTGTGCAGCTGCTTCTCAAGAGCACTTCCCAGAGAGCTCCATGGGTCTCTGAATGGGCTGAGAATTTGAAAAATAGAGTAGTCCTCAAATCCTGCTGGTTCTCCTTGTCATGTAAAGCCCCCATTTGGCATTTGCACAACATGTATGGTCTCTTCAGCTAAATCAGCTGCACTAAACAGCACATGAAAGAGCTGTTGGCAAATCTGCTTGACGTAGGTTTAGTGTCTGCTCAGATCAGTATGTCCAGTTGTCTATAGCAGAATTAAATTTAGTCTGTACAGGTTTTTAATCACAATATAGAACCACAGAATCATAGAAAGGTTAAGGTTGGAAGGGACCTTAAAAATCATCAGGATCCAACCTCCAGGGAGGGAGCTTCCACAGCCTCTCTGGGCAGAGAACCTCTCTGTCTTATTTGGGTCCTATTTTTTACCACCCTGAACTTACTGTTTTGTTCTCATCTCACCTCTTCAACAACCTACCAACATCCTCCATGCTTTCCCCACTCTGAAATGCTTATTAGAAGCTACTATAAATCTGAAGTAGCATGGTGCATAAAAATGTTACATAGAGAGGTCACTTTTAAAGTTTTTTCTTAAGAAAAACAAGTAAATAGATTTTTTTCACATAAAAGGATTTTTTTTGCAAATTCAACTGTGTTTTCCATCTACAAATAATTGAACTGAACATCTTTGTCACCTAGAGTTTTTTCCTTTTTTGTTTAGCATTTTCCGCTTTCTTATGTTCTAATTGTAGGACCCTCTTCTTTCCTTCCTTTTTAAAAATCTTCCAGTCAACATCGTTTTAATAAAGTTAAGAATGTTCAGGCAGATGAGAGCAGAAACAGCTCATTCCTGCTAGTATGGATCATTATTTACTCACTGCATTGTTTTGCAAAGGTACCTTCCGTACCATTTCACCTTTCAGCCTCGTGTTTAAAATAATGTTTTAATGACATATCCACAATGCAAACAGGGAAGAACAGCTTGAGGTAAGGGTCAGTAACTTTTTTTTTTTTTTTTTAAATCTCAGTGGAAAAGCTCAATATTTGATGTTTGTATAGCATTTTATTTATTGCTTTAAGTTATTAAGACCATGATTCTTCTTTTCATTGCTGTTCCTCAGTCAAGGAAAGCTGGCAGGACAAAGGTGATCAGCTGGAGGTGCAAGCTTTTATTTGTTTACTACTCCTGCACCAGATCTCACCCTTAACATTTGTGTATGGAAACAGACAGGTACCCACAGCCCTGTGTGGGAAACAACAATATGTGCATACATTATTGTGTTTCAGAGGATAACCAGTGTCACAGTTTAACTGAGGATTGTCAATTAAATCAATGGCAACAATGTTCTCTATCCCCTCCCAACCAGGTAGTGAAGGGAGAGAGAGAATAAGGAGAGAGGCTTCCTACTTGAAAAAACTAGACAGCTTTAATCAAATACTAACGATAAAAGGAAACATGGACAAATGTATACAAATAGGTTCAGGAATGTGCAAAACCCTGTTGCCTCTCTGCACCCCCAGCAACTCCCACGGCACTCTCCTTAGCTGTGAGCAGTTCCAAAAAGTCCCAGACCACTGCCGGAGACAGCGGCAGAGCAGACAGGAGCTGATGATAGAGTTATGAGGGACAGGAACTCATGAGCCTAGGGAACAAAGGCGATGGATAGACAGAGTCCTCTCTGCATGCCAGCCATGGAGGGAAAAAGGGAATAAAAAGGACTTGACTTCCATGATCCCTGAGTTTATAATGAATGTTACATATCTATGGATGGAATATTTTGGTTGGCCAGTTATGCCGTCTGTCTAGTCCACTCCTCCCTCAGGAAGTTTGTAGATATGACTCTTCCACTCCTCTAATGTCCGACAAATAAAGTGTCCTTCGTCTCTTAGGAGTAACTATAAACATTTGGGAGTTATCAGTCCAGAAGACGGAAAACTTGCTGTGCTACTTTCAGCAAGTGTGCGGCTTTAAAAAAAAAGAAAAAGAGAGTTCACTGAAGGAAAAAAAAATAATAATAATTAAAAAAATTTGGCTTCATCCTGGCTCAAACCAGGACAACCAGTTAGCCTATTTAACAACTGCTCTGCTCCACATTTTTAATGTGTTGTTTTTTGTTTTTCTTGTTGCTTTTTTTCCTGAGAAGTGGGAAGTGTAGGTGCCTGGCACTGCCTCATTAATTTCAATATTGCTGTCCTGAAAACAGGGCAACCACTTTATTCACAAATAGGCCTGTCAGGTGTAGGAAAGTCTTCCATATGCAATTTCTCCAGAGATACTGCTGTTGCACTCAGGTGCCACCCACTGTCTTCTGAACTGGATTTTGCTTTTTCTCTGTTAGCCTCAAAGTAATTCATGTGAACTATGTAATTACATGAGCTAGGGGATCAGGTACCACATCTGAAAGGCATTCTTCATAGCTTCTCACTAATCCACCTGAGAAACTGTCATCAGTTAGTCTTTTTGTACAAGTGCACTGTTACAAGGCAATCACGGGAGAGGGAGAGAGAGTAAATTAGGAAGCATTTTGAAGTGTCATCCACATATACATGAAAGGCAAGGAAATTAAGTAGATCTGTTCTTTTCTCAGAAGATACTCTTAACTAATTAATCTTTCCTGACGTAGTTAATACGTCTTGTTCTTTTGCTTATTGCAATGCATTACAAACATCTCCCCACGGACCCCATGGTCTTTTGCTGGAAACAGGGATTGACACAAAAAAAACCCCACCTGAAGTGCCTCAGCAGCGTAAGATGTAAGAACTGAGAAAGACCTTTGGGACTAAACCATGCACAGATTGATTAAGTTGCATTAGCCACTCCCCAGGGAGCCAAGACAGACTTGTAAACCAAGGTTACTGTCATCAGCCTCAAGAAAAGATTGGGTACGAGTACTGTCACATCTTCACTGGGTCTGCTTTTACAGGACAGTTCCTATTTCCTGACAAAGAAAAGGCTATGTCTTGTCCTTCATGTATACATGTGGGTATAATTCTGCTTGTAAATAAAATTAAATTAAGTCTACAGAACATCAATAAAAAGAGTAGTATAACCTCTACTCCTCCTTTCTCTTTTGTTGCTCTGATTTAAAGAGAAAAAGAAAGATTCTTTGAACCAGATTCATGCCCTTTGCAATAAATTGTTGAGGTCAAGCTGCTTATCATCAAGCTGGAGGATGAACATTACCAATTGGGTTTGTTTTCTGTATGAGAGCAGAAAGCCCCTCACTGCCTGATGCAATTATTGGGTCAGATTTGCTTTGCTTTTGCTTTGCTTTTGATGCTGTCCTACACAAAAGACGTATCCCTGGAAAAGGCTGTATACATATCCCCTGTGTTCATTGGCAGAATAAGATTAATAGAATTTGATCACAATGCAGTGTCAGGCTCCATCTCTCTTACACACACAATGTAACATGATGGCACTCCTAATTGGAGGGGAAAATAAACTCAGCTCATCTATCTGGCCTGCAGAGGAGCTTTAAAAATAATTGGGCAGCATATTCTTACAACATGCCTTTTGTCCTAAGCAAAAACCAAACATTCGTAGGCTACATCTGAGCATTTTCAGCCTCTGGATTTGGTGGATGATGACTGCTCTTTTGAGGAAGGTATTTTGTTCTGTCATGGGGTATATCATGTATTTATTACACTGGTCGAGAAAGGGCGAGCTGAACAGTGGTAAGTGGGTGTGATTGAATCTAAGAAAGTGTGAGGGAGTCTAAAGTTGGCTCATCTTACGTGGCAAAGGTGCAGGTTAATATAGGAGACTTCTTTAATTTACACCTTCACACTTTCTCACATCCTCTTGTGTGTTGCAAAAGAGCAACTTCTGCAACTCTTGTAACTCGCACCCTGCCTGTGATTGTATAAGTCACACTAGTTTACACACCACATCTGGGGTCTGCCGCCTGCAGCCACAGGGCAGAGAAAGGCCAGGCAGCCGCTCCCAGCTCACCAGTAACAGTTCCTACACAATGCTCTCTAGCTCCACATTAACAGAAGATTATTAAGAACACAAGGTGTAATGTTTGCATTTGGTTTTCTTACACATTTCTTGTAAGCAGCAGTGCTGGTAATTGACTTAGACCACAACTTTATATACGGCAGTTAGAGAAGCAGCCCATTGTGACTCTGCCCACAGATATGTAAAGATGAGGGTTAAGATAATGGTGAAATCATTATCATTTATTCCGATGTCAGGTGAAACTCTGAGTTAATAAATTTCCTATCCATGTCCCTATTTCTGTTTTTTATTCTTTCCACACTAGCTAAACCAAACTCTCAACCCAACAACCACAGGCCAGAATGCTTGGCTCATTTCCATGACTTAAATAGCCACTGATTAATAAAAAATCTTGGCAAAGAAAACTTCTGTAACTGTTGACAGAGATGGTCAGACAATAATATTAGATTCAGGGATGACTGACATTTTGTGGGGGGGAGGGAGTGGTGGGTATTATTTTTTTATCTTTTTACTTTTGAGGTATATTTTGGTTTGGACAGGTTCTCACAAGATGGGAAAAATGCACAGGCAATGAAATCCTCTGTTTCACCTCACTGGCTACTTTTCCATGGTATCAAGGGGCTTTTTGTTACTGAGTGGTGTCATCACTCCACAGGACAATAGAACCACAGAACTAGAGCATGTAAATTAAAGAGACAGTAACATTGTAGAGAAAAAGAGGCAAAGGAGAAGGTATTACACTGGAAATACCCTAAAGACAATTATTTAATTTTTGAAAATGGTTGCTTTTCCCTAATATTAAATAAGCATAATTAAATCTCCCACCATTTTTAAAAAATATATTCACTTTTACAGGGATATTTTGAACTTACCACACCTTTCATAACAGAATCAAAGGGCTCTGAATAAACACAGAATTAACATGCTTAATGCACACTTTTGAGGTGGTTAAACTCTGTTATTCTTCTCTCTAGATAAATAGAAGCACAAAACAATTATAGGGTTTTCCCAATCACACATAGAGCAAGTCCCAGATCACAGAATAGGACGCAGAGGCCAACCATGTTAGTGTCTTTGCCATTGTGCAACTACTAGATTTTGTTAATTTAAAAGAAAAAAAAAAAAAAGAAAAAAGAAAATACAAATAAACAAATTCTGAATCATATTTCAGCAAATTCAGTAATAAAGGGCTAATGATGAATAGCATATTTTTCTCTTTGCTCTACTGAATTATTTTCAGTGTTTGCTCCATTTGTACTTCTATAATTCTGACAGCAAGTTCTTTAGAAAGTGATCACTCTAATTCTTTCTTTGTCCATCAAATCTGTGCCTTCTGATTCACCTCCTGACTCACTGCAGTTTAGCACTGGTGCCACTCAACAGAAACAATTTTTTCTGGGTGGGATTTTTCTGCTTTTCAGTGAAAAGCTGCTTTTACTTGCCCAAAATAGAGTCTAGGGAGAGATGGAGGTGGGATTAGGTGGTATGGGGATGGCAGGGCCCAGGAAAACAGGGAGAACAGAAGAGAAAGATCCTTGTTAAAGATTCAGGGATTTTTTCAATAAATTGTTAACATGGAGTATTCACAGATGAGAATTTGGCTGTTCTGAGGAGAATACTTCAAATTCAAATCAGGTTGAAGTCAAAACTGGTTTGATGGTTACCTTGTAAAATTATTATTTGTGTTACACAAGCACAGAAGCCTCAAGAATCCATGACTCCTACTAATGTTCAGCAGATAGTCTTTGTCTCCAAGAGCCTGATCTCCTGAGTAAGGCACAGAAAAAATGACAGGAAATCTCTGGTGAAGTTTATACCCTAGTTTAGAAATTGGTTTGGACAAGGAGGTGAAAAAGAAAACATAGAACTAAGGAAATAACATCCCATGCTGAAGACTGAGAACAATTGGAAGAAATTGTTTTTTCCAGTTTACCCAGGCCATGTATTTCAAAACACAAATCACCTGAAAACTAGTCTGCTGACCTGAGTCCAAGACTTCTCTAAATCTTTGTCCAGTTGTTACCACAACTCTGTTCCTTGAAACACCATGGTTACATTCAAATAAGAGTACACTATGTCTAAGTGATGATGCCAAAACTGGTAAGAAACCTGTGCAGCCTGCGGGCCCATCCCCACTTTGTTCCTTTCTCCAGCTATATTCAAATGCAGCTGCAGATAATAAAAACTTCTGCTCTAGCTGAGTCTAGAAAGTGCTAACAAATTCAGCTGGCAAGAAACTACATAACATTGCACTCTTGATCTTCTCCAGGTCTTCTTTTGAAAGGTCAGCAGCTACAGAAGTCCAGCCCCTGCACTTGCCAAAGGTCCATTTGGAAGGAATGACCTTCAGCTTTGAATTGGGGTCCTGCTGCTGCTCACAGTGTCAGTGAAATGAAGATGAATGGCTGCTGGCAAGACCTTTCCTCACTGGTCATTCTGCTGCTGAGACTCAATATCCCTCTTAAAACTAAAGTCAGCCTGGTTTTTTGCAGTGGCAATGGAAAGAAAGCCCCCAACCTCCATTCAGCCCAGACTTAAAATCTTAAGTTTTCTACATTAGTAGAATTTTTCTGTTACTGTGTTTTATGTTCCCACAAAATACAATTCTAAAATCGGACAACCCTGCATATTACTTTTGGGTTCCCTCCAAGTAGGGCTATGCTCATTTTTAAACTGAGTTAAGTCTGAAGAGTGAGGGAGGAGAGGTCCAAGGAATCTCAGATAGGACAGAGTTGAGGCGTTTTCAGATGTACAAAGCTTTAGTGAACAGAGTTCTTCCTCTCTGTCTTTGCAGGAAATTAATTTTACTTGTTTAAATAGGTTTGAGGAGTGATTTGTAATTGATAGCTTCAGATATGGGTAAAATTAATAAAAAAATTAATACTTGGTTCTTGTTTTACACTGCTTTGACTGTTGTTAAAAAGTTTAAAAATATACATAAAATCTACACCAGTGGGAGTCAGCCTGAACCATCCACAGAAAAAAATTAATAACCCTGGGTGCTCGTTTGGTTCTGGCACGGTTTTGGTAGTGGGAGAGGGGCTCCAGGGGTGGCTCCTGTAAGAAGCTACCAAAAGCTCCCCTGGCTCAGGTGGCCAAGGGCAAGCCATGAGAGAGACAACAGATGCGCCCCTGTGATTAACATTTGAAAGAACTGACAAAAGACCTGGGAACAGAGAGAGCAAAGGAAGAGCTGAGCTGAAGAGAGAGAGCATTGTTGGAGTGGAGATCCTGAGGCTGATGAGGAAAAAGGGGGAAGGAGGTGCCCGAGCAGAAGTTCTTCTGAAGCCCACGGCGAGATGGCAGGCTATAACCCTCTACCCAATAGAGGAAAACACTGCAAAACATCTGAAGGCACCAGGAGGGGTGAATGTGGAACAGCAGCCTGTGGACTTGGAACTGCAGCCATGGAGGACTCCGCACCAGGAGAGGTAGCTGTTCCCAAAGCAGCCTGTGACTCTGTGGGAAGCCTGCGTTGAAGCAGCTTGCTCCTGACCTCGCGGAAAGGACTCATATCAGAAAGGCTTGTGAAGGACTCTCTCCCATGGGAGGGACCCCATGGGCAAACAGGGGTGGGAGGACTGTAAGGAATCCTTCTCCCTGAGGAGGAAGGAGCAGCAGAAAACACCAGACTGTGAGCTGACTCTAAACCCCATCCCCTGTTCCTCCTGTGCCACTCTGGGCAAGGAGGTAATGAAACAAGGAACAAAGCAATTTGGGCCCAGGAAGAAGGATGGGGTTGGGGTAACATATGTAAGCACCACTCTTTGTTTTGTCTTCATCCTGTGTGCATTTGATTAGTGATAGTTTCTCATTATTTTTTTTTCCCCAAGTTGAGTCTGTTTTACTGGTGACCTTAATCTGTGAAGAACTCTCTTTGCCCTTTGTCTCGACCCATGAGCTTCTAGTTGGCCTTTGTCCTCCCCATCCCATAGTGTGTATGTTGGGGGGTGGGAGGGGAGGTGAATGATCAGCCACGTGGCTGGTTCTTTGTTGTCAGGTTAGGCACAAACTACAATACCTTGTTCCATCAAACTTTAGTCCTACATGCTTTCTAACCTGGAGTTGAAGTTCATGCTTGTAATATTCATTTTGCAGTAAGACTGCAAGCAAAATTACTCGAATCCAGTGCACTGGTGCTTTTCCACACTTACATCAGAAGGAAAATAAGTCTTGCAAAAAATAACAAATGAAAAAAAATACCTAAGAGAGTCATGAAATGTTCCTCAAGACACATGAGCAGAGGTGAGAATGAGAACACAAATGTACAAGTATGTTTACCACCACAGATGTGAAGTTCTCAGACTAAACTGTAACGTGAATCCTTGCTCTAATGAGACCATTGTGCCTTTAGCACTGAAAGAACAAAATAAGGAAGCTTTTGTGTAAGTGTGGAAAAAATACCAGATTGTAGGTTAGCATACAAAAAATTCTAAAATTGAACATAGGGCTGGCACAGCAGATTATTAAAGAAAAATGAAGAGCTTTGTAAATATTTTCACAGGAGATTAGGATCTCTGCTACCACCATGATGACAGTAACAGTGAAACAAGACTGGTTCATAGTCAGTCATGATCAATAGTCACAGAAGACATTTAAAAAACCCAAACAAAATGCTGGGTCTTCATGGAAATGTTCCTAAGCTCTTGATTCAGGATGAATTCTAACTTGAGTGTTGGTTAATCTGCAGTTTCAAGTTAGAAGCACATGACACACTGATCTTTTTCTTGTTATTCAATACAGTACAGATAAAACACCACTAAACATGGATATAAATTGGTGGCGGTAGAAACAAGAATTCCAATGTTTTTTTTCAATCAAATACTTAATATTTTCAGCCAACTCAATAGTATTAGTAATTATTATTATCATTCTGCTGTTTTAGCAATCCAACCAAAGAAGAGAAATATCTCAGGATCTCTTATTTATCGAGAACTGAGACTAGATAAAATGAGTAATTAAAAGGCAATGCATTTCCAAGTATTTTCAAAGTTCACAGAAGCGGGTCAAAATTAAAAACAAGCAAAAACCTCACTGATGATGATGATGATAATAATAATATTCAAATTTTTCCAGTATTTAATAGTAATTACAATTTGAGGAACTTAGTCAATGTCTGTTATTTTATAAGTAAGTGAACAAATCTTTTAACTGCTGCTACAGTTCTATTTGTAAACTCAGAAAATACCTGTTATCCTTCGTGGCTACAGCTTTAGGTGAAGGACTATTTTAGGTTAGGATTACACTAAGGAGAGGAAAAGAACAGGACTAATCTCTAAAAAAGCTGGCACCTAGATAAAAGTCAGTACAATTTTGATTTCAGATATTCTCAAGGGATTTAATCTCTGCATATAAAGATTGGTAGGTAAGTGGGTATAAAAAGAGTAATATGATTGTTAAAACAAACTGTGGAAAATCAGCTTGTTACGCATTCCTTTTCTTTATTTATTTTTCTATCTTGGCCCTTGGAATTATTTATTTCCTCTTCTGTAGTGAAATATTATTTGGTGTCTCTGAGAATTGAGCTTGGCTCACTGTAGAGTGAGACAGTAATTATGAAAAAGCGTGCTATTTATATCACTGATTAATTCTGTGCTTTGTGGCTATAAAATTTCTCAGCAGCTCTAAGTTCCACCTCCATCTCAGCCCACAGGCTGATAACTGTGGGCTGCATTTCCTCCTCTGGGCTCCGAAAAACCCCATGTAGTAGCTCCTCAAGAATTCCATTTGCCTTCAGGATGCTAGCCTGAGAGTAGATTAGTCACCTCCCACATCAAAAGAGTTGGTGCTCAGGTCTTGCCTTATTTTATCCTGATAAAGTTTCTGCTTCTAGTCATCCAGGATGAACAATCTGTGAAAATGCATGAGAAGGCTCAAACAGTTCATTACATATAACTGGCATTCAGGACAAATCCAGCACCAGACCATTCAATGAGTCCTTAGCTATACACAAAAAGAGACTGGATCTAGATATGTTTTAAAATAAAGATCCGTGGCCAAATGGGAACTGAGCCAAGCTGATTAATCACTTTTAATCCAGACCACGTTATGTCTAATGTGGAGAGGAGATTTTCCTATGAAAGTATTAGCTGAATAAACAAGACCCAAAGTGCTCAGCCCCAAGGCTCCTTAGTTACCACCTTGTCTTGTCTTCTTACCGTCTGTCTACTCCAGGAGCACTGAGCTGACAAGAGAGATGAAATGGCTCACTTAGCCAGCCTAGGAAAGGTATCCTAGCAGTAAATGTCTTTCTCTTTCCAGTCTAAGCTGCAAAGGCTTTGAATCCCAATTTTGTGCAGAAAAGGAGGCTGTTTACATAAAAAGCTGCAGATGACGTATGAAAAGGGCAAGCAACAGACCCAGAACACCCTTGGATGCTCTCAGCTGTTAAAGCCATTTGAAAGCGGTGAGGGAAGCAATGCCGAAAGAGCTGGCTTCATGCTCTCCCATCTTCAAATGGACATCCAGTCATCAGCTTTCCTGAGATTATGAATGGGAGCCAAGCTAGGACCTTGCCATGGCAGCAACAGGAAATGTTAGACCTGGATAATAGTAAGTTGACATAAATACATTACAAAATCAAGAAGGGCTTCTGAGACTCCATAGATGATTAGAGGAGGTTTAAAGTCTCTCAACATTTGTTTTACTGTCACTTTTGAAGGATTTTTAAGCATGCATGGATTCCAGAGATGGACCAGCCAGCTAATTAAAGTTATGATTCATTGCCATGGAGCTTATCATAATGTTGTCATCCCAAGTCTGTAGTATCATTCAATGAATGCTTCTAAACTCAGAGGATATACTGATTAGCCATAATTAGTACTGCATCATAAATTCATAGAGGGTTTTAAAAACATTAAGAAGCAGTGTGTCTCCTCCTCAGAGAGCAACAGCCTATAACTAAGCCATTTTCTCAGACACAGCACAAGCATAATTAATTTAGTTAATAGCCAACAAGGACATGATAATTACTTTTCTCTGACTAACAATGGCCCACATCTCTGTGAGCATATGCAGGTTTGAGGACAGAGCTAGAAGGAAGATGTAAGCTTGGAAGTTGCTGGATGCATTGCTGTTGTTAAAGACAGCACATGCATCAGAGTAACCTACAGAGGAAACTATTATCTGTGCTAGGTTATTTCCCATGGGACACAAATGAGTGGTGTCAAAACCAGAAAATGTTGGTCAACTCTAGGTTTGAAGCTTATTTTATAAGAAAAAAAAAGTTAATTACAGTATGTTACAGGTGAATGAAGGAAGTAAAAGAGTTTGGAACTGTAACTATTAACCTCTAGACACACTGTACACACAGTTCTAAAATTTTTTGAAATAAACCCCCAAAACCTCACAGAAATGTTCCATTTTTTTGCTAGGTTATAGTGCAGACTATCTTCAATACCTTCTGTCTCTTATAAATCTTTTTCTTACTGTTTGGTTTTTTTTGGTTGATTTTTTGTGTTTTGGTTTTTTGCTTGTTTGTTTGTTTTACCTCTGTACTACCATACTACAGCCTTTCTAATCTATGATAATGGTTTGCCTCTTTTATTTCACAGTCCCATATGGCTACCTGGTGAGAAAGCTGATCTTACCCTTTCATTCCAATTACTGTTCTTACAAAGTTGAACCTGCCACTCATTAATTTGCACATCATTGCTTGGCTGAATTCCAGTTCTGCCTTACCCACTGCAAGACAACTAGGTCAAATTATTTTTTTCTACAGAAAAGATAGCACTAATTTGCCCAAGTTCATAGCTGCAAAATTCCAAGTGCAAAACCCTGAAAAAATGGATATATGAGACATTCTTCACTTTTAATGATATTTCTATATTCCTGAGTTCCCTGTTTTCTTTCAAAGATGGTTCTCTTTTAGCTTAGCAAGTAGAATCTGGCAGTTTAAAATTGAAGGTCGAGACCAGTAATATTCTAAGCTATATGCTTGTATTCTAAGCTATATACTTGAGCCTCCTGAGTGCCTGAGGTAGTGTGTGGTGACAGCAAACTACAAAGATAGAGACCTGTGGTTTCTCTGCTATCTATGTTGTTTCTGAAATAGAATTTAGCTGAAGATCTCACACATATCTACTACTGTGACTGAAGAGCTGAAGAAGTGATGCCTTTTATCTGTAGCAAAAAGCTTGTGCAAGCTGGAATTTGGCTGGAAGAAATTGCATCTCTGTCAACATAACTAGAGACTCAGCAATTTTCTGGTTATTAATGTGCCTCACAGATCTGCTGGGGCTGATTACACATAACCAATGAAACACCACAGGCCTACTCAGTTTTCAGTTTTTAGGAAGACTAGACATCCTTTACCTCTGGAGCCATCCAGCCTTCAGCAGTTGGTGAAAGCAAAACAAATATAGTGTGCGTACAATCATAACCACATAGTAAGATTATGCCTCTGCTAACTATCCCATCAGATACTCAGATATCTCCAATCCTCATGTTTGTTGAAGGTAGAAAGATTACATTTTGCAAACTTTGTGGAATGCTGAAGCTACTGGAGCATGACAATTTTCCTGCCAGGATTTTTTTATAAAATCGTGCTGACGATTTCTTATTTCTTGATTTTTAAATAAATCTTTTACAGGCTCTGCAACAGGATGTGTCTGCCTCATTGTCCTTTCTTCAGAGTCAAATGTACAGGCTTTGGGTCTTTCTCCTCTAAGCACAGAAAACAACTTCCAGAGCAGACTTTAGAGGCCTCTCAGGGTTTTCCCTTTGTTAATTTATGCTAGCTTCATAGAATAGCAGGGCTCCACTGGTAGGACACTATCCTTTCATTTTCCCTTACTTCAGTTGTGAACCTTGTTCAGTCCCACAGAATCTCTGCACTACACAGCCAAATTATTTCTGAACAGTTATTTTACTGAGCTTCATAATAGTGAGTCCTCAAGCACGTTTCACTCTTTATGGTCTGAAGACTTTCTGGCTGAGAAACAACTGCTTTTTCTGTAAAACATTTCAGGAGAGTATTTAACAGAATGTTCAGTAGTCTCAGTGTTAGACTTCTGTACTGTTTTCTCTGCTTAACTTTCAGGGCAAGGAGAGTCTCCATATGTGTTTGTCCATACTGGGCAAATCAATAGAGCATACAGCACAAAACTTTAGAAAATGTTCAGGTATTGTTCTCCATGTTCTCATGTATATATTTTAGGAATAAATGCCTCTCACATAATATTCAGAGCTACTGGGCCATCTTATCTCCCAGGACAAGCAAGAACAAGAAATATGGAAGTGGATCCATATGATTTAGAGGTGTTGGCAAATGCTCCAACATGAGTAAATAAACAGCCAAGGCTTATCTCTCACCTGATTCTTTTTTTCAACTGTAATGGTCATTAAACACTGAACAAATGAATAAAAATCAATGTCATGTGTGGAAATGACCCACCAATGGGAAAAAAAAAAATAAATACATTATCCAGTTCCTTTATTTCCAAGGAGTACTTGAAACTCACTGTGATCAGACAGTGGGGGGTGGGGTGGAGAGAGACAAAATAAGATTAATCAGAATATAGCATGCTTGTAAAACTCTTATTTAAAAATTAAGTGCTTCTGAAGCCTACAGCTACACAAGTGTTTCATGGGCTGGATGTTATCACAGAAGCCCTTAATCACAGATTTCAGTGCAGCTCAAGAGATACTTTGCAGGCATTCAAACACTTACACACCCATATGGGGATGAAGAGGAAAGGCTGGGTCCAGAGTTGTCATATCAGAAACAGTTCTCTGATTGCAGAAGATAAAAGTTCAGTTATTGAAACCAATACACAGAAAGTAACATTCTCACTCAGCCTGCTCTTAAAGCCCAGTTGTGTGCAAAAGCATCAAGAGGAAATATTTTTTGTTTAGCATGTCACAGATGGGGAGAACAAAGATAGTACATAATAGAATGTTGACTCTACATGCCTAGGAAATTGTCTTGGTGAGGGGGCAGTTTTCACCAAGTGTTTATATATCCTTTTAACTTAGCTTCCCAAAATATCCTTTTAATTTTCTTTCTCTATTGCTGATTTTTTATTCACTTTTTCCTCCTCTCCTCAGCTTTATTTTGAAAATTTAGCTCTAACAGATTTTTTTATAGTTTGAGTAAATGAAATGTCATCACTTCCTTTTCACCAAAGCTTCCTTTTCACTGTGAAAATCTGTCACATCACATATTAATAAACATGATTGTGAAGCCCTTGAGAGAGGGAAGAAATGAGAAAGGCAAGAAAGCAAAAAACCCACAGTGATGAAATTAAAATAACACAAGGAAATATATTTTATTCAGAAATCTGCATCAGCTTCCTGTACATTCCTGTCTGCCACGCTGCATTTAGAGTGAGTATAAACGATTCAGAACAAGACAGAATTTCTCCCTGATCATAATGGAAGTGTGATTTTTTTGTACACCAAGGGTGAAGTTGTGGGGTACAAGTCACATTTAGACTCATTTGTGCAACGTCCCTATCACTCACTGTTCTGAGATAGGTCAAGGTAGAAAATATTGGTGTGTCTTATCAGTAGAAAGAAATACTGGAGTGAATCCATTGGAGAAGGAGGGCCAGGACTGATAACCATTCACTTACTGTGAATCAGGAAGGGTGGTGTCCAGAAGCTGGGAACTATATGGAAATATCTGAATTTCACTTGGGATCAAGAATCAGAGTTCCTCTAGTCTTATACCCACAAGACAATGTGACATAATACAGAATATGGCTAGAGGGGGGGGGGGGGGAACAACAAAAAAACAACACCCCACGTTTATTGTGAAAAATAGAAATTAAAGTGAAGGGATTTGAAAAGGACCTGTGAAAAGACCCAAGGTGGGTGCTAGAAAAAAATACAAATATTGTTGGATTTAAAGCTTGTTCTGAGGAGACAATTTAAGTAATACCTATGTTTCACAGTGTCCTGGTTTGAGCCAGGACAGAGCAAATTTTTTTTTACTGTTGGTTTTTTTTTTTCCTTTTTCTTCAGTGAGCTCTCTTTTAAGCAGCACACTTGCAAGTTTTTCAGCTAGTGGACTGATAATGCCTGAATGTTTATAGTTACTGCTGAGACACCAAGGACACTTTGCTCTGTTTGTTGAATCTGCTGCTTTGGACACTACAGAAGCAGAAGAGTCCTATCTACAACCCTTCTGTAGAACGGAGCAGACTAGACAGATGGCAAAATTGGGCAACCAAAATATTCCATCCCATATTTACATGGCACTCAGTATAACTTCAGGGGTCTTTCACCTTCTCACACAGCCTAAATAGAAATGAATTATAAAATATTTATGAAAAAAGCAAGATAAAAATGAGAGATAGAAAAAAACAAAACCTCAAGTTACAATAATGTTAAATGAAATGGCCAAAAGAAGATAATTCAGGGAAGGCATGGATAATGGCATATACCTTATCTCAGCTGCCTCCTGGTCTGGCTTGTCCACATGAATGTACAGGGTGATGGAGAATGAAAGAATAATTTTAAGTACAGTCAAGCTCTGTGCCACAGGGTATTAAACAGGACCAAAGCACTGGGTCGGTGATACTGCCTCTGAAGCTGTCTCCAGCCCATACCTACACCTTTTACAGAGGACATGCCCTTTTTGCTATTTGCTAGGTGACAAAATATTGCTGTTCCATGTTTGAAAAAGTTCCAGTTGCTAAAGCTGCTGTGTGGGAAAGGGTGCATAAAAATTTTTATAGCACAGTGATAATGTGCTAATGATAGAAGGATCTTGGATAAAAAGTTGTTTCAAAATCCCAGTTTGACAGTAAATATCTTATATGTATAGTAAGGCAAGTCTCTCCTTTCTCAGTCAGTAAGTTGGTGCTAACATCAGTGCTATACTGAAGTTAATAAGTGCACTGAAAGATTAGGTGTCCTACATGTTTCATGTGAGTTGATTTAAAGTCATTCATTCACATAAAATGTACAGATTAATACATTAATTTTTTCATTAAGCTACTGCATAACACTTTAGATTTTGGTTTACACATAGTCTATCTACAAATCATTGCTTCTTAGAGTCTGACATAAAATTATGACAGGAAGTCTGCCTTTTTGAAGAGGCTTGAAACTTGGCATTGAAATGTGGACAGACGTGCTGACACGACTGCAGTACAGATTTTACCAGAAGACCTACCATAACAGTAAAACAATGAAGTCCCTAGTTCAATACCCATTAATGAAGAATTTGGTGGCAAAATCTCTCAAGGTTTCATGCACAGAGAGCATGTGTTTTCAGTTCACACATCTCCCATATCACTGCAGGCAGAAAGGAGAAGTGCATACCTTCAGAGAGCAGCTGAGCCCATTCGAGGGGTGAGCAGTAAATACTTCACCTGGAATTGCACTTCCACGTTGTTAGAAGCTGTTAGGGTGCTGGATTTGAAAGCAGGGACTCTTTTTTCTCTCTATTCTTATTTCTATCCCTGAAGACTATGAAGAGAGAAAGAAAATAGAAGTAATGCAATTAGATTGTGAGAGCTGTGATAGCTTACATGGACTGGAAGGTGGAGAAAAGGTAAAGAGAGGGTGCTTCCTGGAGGAATTGGGGATTGGAAAGTTCAGGCTTGGAAAGGGAAAAGTGAAGCCTTTGTAATAATTCAACTACTCAGCCATTCTGTGCTGTCAGCAATAGCTTTGGATTCCACACTCAGAATCTGTTTCAGAAATAAGAAAACCACAAACAGACAATAGTGGATATCAGCAGATACAGAAGTGATCCATGTCATAAATGTGAAGGATCTGGTTGGACATTACAGTTTTGTTTTTCTTGACAAAGGCCAATTTGTGAAATTAAATAACTTTCATAGGATCAGGACTTGCTTTCAAAGGCTTCTCACAAAGCAAAAAATTTGGGCGGGAAAAGCTAAAAATGGTTGTGGCCATAGCGACCTTTTCAAAATTTAAAATCTTGGGTTTCTGGCATGTAAAAAGCTTTCATTTGAAAATGCAGGCTCACTGTGATGAAGAGACTAAAAAGATCAAAAGTAAAATGAAACACTTCCAAATTATATAGAAGCCTGCTTCAATTGAATAGGAATAAAATGTTCAACTTTCAGTCTGTGACAAATGTGACATTTATAATTCTGAGACCTATTTGTAGTGAATATTTTCACTTAATTGAGACAAGTTTCCTAAGTGAGAAAAAAAACATCCTGTTTTCCCCCACTTCCAGCTGTGGTCCGCTCTTTTGAATTTCTGTGCTTCAGATCTATATGTACAGGGTAGCATTTTAATAGGAAATAAGGAAGGATGGAATTCAAGGACTTAATTTGCATCTCTAGCAGGAAAATCCCTCTATTAAATGTTATGGTCAGAAAATCAGGGGTCCACAATACATGAAATGCCAGAATTTGAATGCCTTTTCAGCCTTAACAGAGCCATCTTCTGCTTATACACTCTGATGCAGTTTTTGTTTTTATGATCACCTGCTTCTTTCCCCAGAGCCTCATGTGATATAAACAGGTATTCTCTGAGTGAATAGGTTTTACATACTGTGCATTATCACCACCATTTAACATGTTTGGACTTTTCCTGGACCAATACCCTAAGGTGCTATTTAAGTAGTCTTTCCTTTGAAAGATGGTTATTTGCTATTTACTGTTTGTATCCTTTCTAGGACAGTAAAATCAAAAGGTATTCTGAAAGAATAACATTTCCTTATATGTTTGCAATCTATGGTCATCAAATTTACCTTTGAGCACTGATATCTAAACTGCAGACCCTAAACCAGAAGCAATCAAATAGACAAGCCAATAAATTAAGTAACTGTAACAGAAAAAGGCTTGATTTTAGATGCCAAAGAAAGTGGCTACAACAGTTTGTTGTTGTTCTGCAAAACTTCAGGACAATCATTTAATGTGAGACTTAGCTGTGGTAGTTGCAGTCAGGATAAACATAATTTCTGCTTTGAACTTGTTTTTCTTTTCCTTAATGTCAGGAAACTTCACCTTCATTTTATACACCAAAGGGACAGAATATCCAAGAAGAAATCTATAAAACGCACATCCAAGAGAAGCAAACAGACTTTTCAAGTAACAATAAACCAGATTTTTTTTTTTTTTAAATTATATCAAAATACAAATAAATATGTGTCCTGATGGTGAGAAAGATTTTACATAGCTTTCTTACAACATGTATATAGACACCCAGCTCCTTCTTTGCCAGTTCCTTTCTCCAAAACGAAGCTGTATTTCATTCAGATTGTTTTGGAGGTTTCCAGATAATGTTGCCCACAAATCTGTCTGCATTTGGAATACAGTGGTTCATGAATGACCTTTTCCTTATGTTCACTAAGCAGGATCTTGATCCAAGCAGATTCTTTGGCTTGGGCTAACTCCACCCTCCCCTGTGCTCTGAACAAACCACTTCCCCAGGCTCAGAGGGCCATAATTTTAGTTGTTCGAAAAAGTCATTTAACACAATTATAACATTCTCTCTCTTTTTCCCCTGTCATAACTTCCTGATTGCTGTTCATCTGTACCAGATGTGCACTTTACATTTCCAAACTATATAAACTTATTGCCCCCAATGGTTGTCTCTCCCCTTTGCAGTCTGCTGTGTATTTATATTTACAGTAGCAAGCGAACTTGCATATTACAGCATACATTTAATTACAGATCTGGAAAATCAACAGGGAATTCCACTTGTAGAGGTGAAATTCTTGCCATCTGTAGCCATATCAGTTCTGTCTTCAAAAACATCTGACTATGTAAGCTATGGATGACAGCCTTTGATAGAGCAGCTTCCAAAGAAAGTTTGAATTACCGCTAAGAGTAACAATGCTGACTAAACACATGGCACCACTTGATCTGAATCAGTCCTAAAGCCATACGTTACCAAGATGGAAGGGTGCCAACATCATCCTTGGTGGCATTCTTCTAATGAGATAAACAGCAGTAACACCTGAGAATTATCAGTGTTATCAGCTTCTCAGTATAAAACTGGGAGTTTAGGTGGACTTGTGCCTGTATATGTCTACTTTCCACACCAGTTCTCTCCAGAAGTATTAACTGGGAGTCAAAAATATTCAGTGGTTTGACAAAAATAAGAACAAATTATGTAGAATCCACCTTCCTCAGCTTTTCAAATCTAGTAAAAAGGGAATGGTGAATACTTTCTTCATCAAGAACAAGATTCTTATGCATTTGCACGTGCAGAAAAGTGATGTGTCTGACAATCAAGACACTGCCTGTGCATGCACAGAGACCCCATATAAGTAAAAAGATTTTTTTTCCCATTGTGTAGGCTTTACAATTTACCCTTAAATTTGTTCCAGCATTTTTTACAACTGTAAGGGAAAGTCCAGTTTGCCTTTATACCTTTGATCCCTGCACATATACAGATGGAACTTCCATCAAGGTAGAAGTTATTTTAGATTTTTAAAATATCATATTTCCCTTTGACTGAGGGTATGTTGTGTCTGCAATTGCCAGATCTTTTGGTTTTAGTGTTTTTTAAATTCTAGCTTCTGGATTTATGGGATTATGCTAAATGCTGAACTAAAGCATAGTAACATGTATCTCATATGAAATTTCTCTTTCGCATGACTCTGAGACCCAGCATATTGTCTCACACCAACACAATAAAATGCTCATCAACTTGAGTTACTGCTGAGAAAGAACAGTAACATTGCAGGATCCAAACGATCTCAGCCACACTACTTTTAGTCTGGAGGAAAGAACAGGATAGCAGCTATTGAAGCATACATTTTTGAGAAAATTTTGTCCTGAGCTCAAAGCTGCAGTTCCCCCACCATCAGTCTCTCCTTTTTTACTTTTTTGCCTTTTCTGCCTTTTAAGTCATCATATTCCCAATTCAGAACTGAAAGCTGAAATAACTTCTTACTGCTTAGAATTGCTTAACAAGAAAGGCTTAAACAGTTACACAGAAAGGTTTCCAAAAGTATTAATGTATGTTTTCTAAAAAAAAAACAAACCACAAATGAACCAAAACGAACCAAAACAAAACCTGCATTTAAATTTCTAGCAAAATTACATCCTTTTTTAAAATTCTTTTTCTCTTGTGCAACAACTCATTTTCAGTCTTGGCATGAGTGCTGTTTTCGTTACAGGATTAACATACTGGTGTTATCGTCTCAAAACCCAAGGCTTCAGCATAGTACAATAATAGGGCTATGATAATACTTTTCACTTTCTAGGCCTATTTATTCCATTGAAATTCACATGGTATCATGTGCTTCCACATGTATCTGTACTTCTGTGCCTTCATCTCTTGAATCCGTAAGTTGCTCTGATCTGGCAACTGAATACAGCAGCTGCAGGGAAAGGTAGATTGTAGGGAAGAGAACAAACTTCTGTAAAAAAGACATAACAAAAAGATAAAATCTTATGAAAGCTGTATTAACTCATGAGCATTCTGGAGTTTTGACTGGATCCCTGTCACGCCCCCTCCATGACTGCCATGGAGTTTTATGGGCTGTTTTAAAGTAGGTGCCCTATATCATTATGGATGAAGCATTTTAGTAGTAGGTAAAGAGGCTGTCACAGAAATCAAATACATAATTTGAAAATTTGCCACATCCCCTACCTGTAGGTAAAATGAGAGGGATTTTATGGTTTCTTCATTTTATAGAAGTATTTGTGAGAAATACAGTAAAGTGAAAAATGAGGGTTGGGAGGAGGGAACATGCCTGGTTAGCCTGGAGATTTCTGCTGTCAAAGAGGATTTATTCTTGTGTTATACATTCAAGGGTGTCAATAGATGCTCACATAAATCATTTTATGTTACATAGCTTAAAATTTAAATAAAAAATCAAAACATAATTTTGCTATTCTGAATTATCTCTATGCATTGTACTATAAGAAAACTGCTCTCCCACCAGTTCAGGAAATGGATATTGTAGCTATCATTCTCATTTTGCATGTAGAGAAAGAACACAAAAAAGTGTAACTCTCAGACCATATTCGCAACCATTTCTTCTGTAGAGGGACAGTAAAGAATGTGAAAACTCCCTATTCAGCTATTATTTTCTTTAAAATTTCCTTTTTTTGCCCAAAGATGAAGAAATACATGCCTCCTTATAGATGTATCTTTCAAGTTCACTCTTACGTACCATCATGTTTCTGTATGGGAATGTTCCCATAATATTATACTGAAACACATTTGAAAATGTCAAACTTGGCCTTAAGACTAGTCTGACAGATTTGTCTGCTCCTGCTGTCCATGGAAAGCAATAACCCCTGCTTCCAGTGATCTTGGTTTCTGTTCTGAATTACTCTCCACTCAAGCATTTCTCTGTCTCTCTCTCAAGAACTATGACAACAGGGTCCTGAAAAGACTAGAGATTTAGGCCTATTTCCAGATTTATCCCTGCAGTTCAGAGGTTATATCTGACTGGAGTAGGGGCGAGGGGATGAAAGACGACTTAGCTGTTATTTTCCATGCCTCTAGATCCACATTTGTGCCTTTCAAAGGATCAGAAGACAACTCCAAAGAGTAATGGGTATTTATCAGCTTCTTGAGGAAAGTCTAGAGTTATGTTTAACTATTCGAGAATTTTATTTTAACTGTTAGTGTTATTTTTTTTATAGTCAAACATTGTGCAGCACTCATGAAAGGCAAGCTAATTCCTGTCCTGTGCCCTTCTTTTTATACATTCACTCTTCAGCAGTGTAAAACATCTGTATATTTTGTATGCAGAGCAGCTGAACAATAATTTATTCAAAGTACTTTGCATCCTCTTCTATTTCTGAACCAACTGTGAGTAACTTAGTATTCAAGTGTCTTTGGAAAATAAATCTGGCAATCATTTCATGGAGAAGCTGGTTCATGTGTGGAACCTTTGAAAAGGGAAAGCTGTGCCAGGGTCAACGAAGGGGTGTGTGATCTGGGTTACTTCATTTTAG